>NC_134422.1:5000-605000 GCF_030867145.1 Opisthocomus hoazin
ACCCTAACCCTAACCCTAACCCTAACCCTAACCCTAACCCTAACCCTAACCCTAACCCTAACCCTAACCCTAACCCTAACCCTAACCCTAACCCTAACCCTAACCCTAACCCTAACCCTAACCCTAACCCTAACCCTAACCCTAACCCTAACCCTAACCCTAACCCTAACCCTAACCCTAACCCTAACCCTAACCCTAACCCTAACCCTAACCCTAACCCTAACCCTAACCCTAACCCTAACCCTAACCCTAACCCTAACCCTAACCCTAACCCTAACCCTAACCCTAACCCTAACCCTAACCCTAACCCTAACCCTAACCCTAACCCTAACCCTAACCCTAACCCTAACCCTAACCCTAACCCTAACCCTAACCCTAACCCTAACCCTAACCCTAACCCTAACCCTAACCCTAACCCTAACCCTAACCCTAACCCTAACCCTAACCCTAACCCTAACCCTAACCCTAACCCTAACCCTAACCCTAACCCTAACCCTAACCCTAACCCTAACCCTAACCCTAACCCTAACCCTAACCCTAACCCTAACCCTAACCCTAACCCTAACCCTAACCCTAACCCTAACCCTAACCCTAACCCTAACCCTAACCCTAACCCTAACCCTAACCCTAACCCTAACCCTAACCCTAACCCTAACCCTAACCCTAACCCTAACCCTAACCCTAACCCTAACCCTAACCCTAACCCTAACCCTAACCCTAACCCTAACCCTAACCCTAACCCTAACCCTAACCCTAACCCTAACCCTAACCCTAACCCTAACCCTAACCCTAACCCTAACCCTAACCCTAACCCTAACCCTAACCCTAACCCTAACCCTAACCCTAACCCTAACCCTAACCCTAACCCTAACCCTAACCCTAACCCTAACCCTAACCCTAACCCTAACCCTAACCCTAACCCTAACCCTAACCCTAACCCTAACCCTAACCCTAACCCTAACCCTAACCCTAACCCTAACCCTAACCCTAACCCTAACCCTAACCCTAACCCTAACCCTAACCCTAACCCTAACCCTAACCCTAACCCTAACCCTAACCCTAACCCTAACCCTAACCCTAACCCTAACCCTAACCCTAACCCTAACCCTAACCCTAACCCTAACCCTAACCCTAACCCTAACCCTAACCCTAACCCTAACCCTAACCCTAACCCTAACCCTAACCCTAACCCTAACCCTAACCCTAACCCTAACCCTAACCCTAACCCTAACCCTAACCCTAACCCTAACCCTAACCCTAACCCTAACCCTAACCCTAACCCTAACCCTAACCCTAACCCTAACCCTAACCCTAACCCTAACCCTAACCCTAACCCTAACCCTAACCCTAACCCTAACCCTAACCCTAACCCTAACCCTAACCCTAACCCTAACCCTAACCCTAACCCTAACCCTAACCCTAACCCTAACCCTAACCCTAACCCTAACCCTAACCCTAACCCTAACCCTAACCCTAACCCTAACCCTAACCCTAACCCTAACCCTAACCCTAACCCTAACCCTAACCCTAACCCTAACCCTAACCCTAACCCTAACCCTAACCCTAACCCTAACCCTAACCCTAACCCTAACCCTAACCCTAACCCTAACCCTAACCCTAACCCTAACCCTAACCCTAACCCTAACCCTAACCCTAACCCTAACCCTAACCCTAACCCTAACCCTAACCCTAACCCTAACCCTAACCCTAACCCTAACCCTAACCCTAACCCTAACCCTAACCCTAACCCTAACCCTAACCCTAACCCTAACCCTAACCCTAACCCTAACCCTAACCCTAACCCTAACCCTAACCCTAACCCTAACCCTAACCCTAACCCTAACCCTAACCCTAACCCTAACCCTAACCCTAACCCTAACCCTAACCCTAACCCTAACCCTAACCCTAACCCTAACCCTAACCCTAACCCTAACCCTAACCCTAACCCTAACCCTAACCCTAACCCTAACCCTAACCCTAACCCTAACCCTAACCCTAACCCTAACCCTAACCCTAACCCTAACCCTAACCCTAACCCTAACCCTAACCCTAACCCTAACCCTAACCCTAACCCTAACCCTAACCCTAACCCTAACCCTAACCCTAACCCTAACCCTAACCCTAACCCTAACCCTAACCCTAACCCTAACCCTAACCCTAACCCTAACCCTAACCCCTAACCCTAACCCTAACCCTAACCCTAACCCTAACCCTAACCCTAACCCTAACCCTAACCCTAACCCTAATGACCCTAACCCTAACCCTAACCCTAACCCTAACCCTAACCCTAACCCTAACCCTAACCCTAACCCTAACCCCTAACCCTAACCCCTAACCCTAACCGTAACCCTAACCCTAATGACCCTAACCCTAACCCTAACCCTAACCCTAATGACCCTAACCCTAACCCCTAACCCCTAACCCCTAACCCTGTACTATTGAGGAGTTGTTGTGATTTTTTGGAGGACTTCCGGATCATAGAGTCCCGCGCCGGAACCATAGAGACGCTGTTCCGGTGGCCGGGAGGACTTCCGGATCATAGAGTCCCGCGCCGGAACCATAGAGACGCTGTTCCGGTGGCCGGGAGGACTTCCGGATCATAGAGTCCCGCGCCGGAACCATAGAGACGCTGTTCCGGTGGCCGGGAGGACTTCCGGATCATAGAGTCCCGCGCCGGAACCATAGAGACGCTGTTCCGGTGGCCGGGAGGACTTCCGGATCATAGAGTCCCGCGCCGGAACCATAGAGACGCTGTTCCGGTGGCCGGGAGGACTTCCGGATCATAGAGTCCCGCGCCGGAACCATAGAGATGCTGTTCCGGTGGCCGGGAGGACTTCCGGATCATAGAGTCCCGCGCCGGAACCATAGAGACGCTGTTCCGGTGGCCGGGAGGACTTCCGGATCATAGAGTCCCGCGCCGGAACCATAGAGACGCTGTTCCGGTGGCCGGGAGGACTTCCGGATCATAGAGTCCCGCGCCGGAACCATAGAGACGCTGTTCCGGTGGCCGGGAGGACTTCCGGATCATAGAGTCCCGCGCCGGAACCATAGAGATGCTGTTCCGGTGGCCGGAAGGAGTTCCGGATCATAGAGTCCCGCGCCGGAACCATAGAGACGCTGTTCCGGTGGCCGGGAGGACTTCCGGATCATAGAGTCCCGCGCCGGAACCATAGAGACGCTGTTCCGGTGGCCGGGAGGACTTCCGGATCATAGAGTCCCGCGCCGGAACCCTAGAGACGCTGTTCCGGTGGCCGGAAGGAGTTCCGGATCATAGAGTCCCGCGCCGGAACCATAGAGACGCTGTTCCGGTGGCCGGGAGGACTTCCGGATCATAGAGTCCCGCGCCGGAACCATAGAGACGCTGTTCCGGTGGCCGGGAGGACTTCCGGATCATAGAGTCCCGCGCCGGAACCATAGAGACGCTGTTCCGGTGGCCGGGAGGACTTCCGGATCATAGAGTCCCGCGCCGGAACCATAGAGACGCTGTTCCGGTGGCCGGGAGGACTTCCGGATCATAGAGTCCCGCGCCGGAACCATAGAGATGCTGTTCCGGTGGCCGGAAGGAGTTCCGGATCATAGAGTCCCGCGCTGGAACCATAGAGATGAGTTTGTGGTTGTTGTGTAGATTGGTATTTTTTGTGTGATATTGTATGAAGAAAAAAAATTAAAAATAATAAGTCTGGTGCAGCAGTAGAAATTTGCACGCACCCTGGGAGTAATTTTTTTTTTCCTTTTCATTAACAATTGTTTAAATTACTCCCAGGGTGGGTGCAAAGCTACAGTGCTCTGAAATGATTTTTTGAAATTTTTCCTAATACAATCATTCAGCCACAGTAATGAAGGGCAAACAAACATACAGTCAAATGATGAAACAGAGTTTTTTGGCCCTTCTTAGTATTACTTTATTTCAGGGCTAAGACAAAGAGGAAACAGACACCCTGTTTGCCAACCAGAAAACAAAGATAGGTCTGAGACATAGGATTAGAACAAACTGACACGCTAGGGGAAAACAAACTTCACATAAAGAGCAATGACAACTGCGTCTGAGCCAGATTTTGTTTTGTGCTGTTATTCTCAGTCTTAACCAAAGGTGACTGAGACAAGCACGGCAAAAACTAAGACAAAGACAAACACACACCATGCCAAAAATAAAGGTATTTGTTTCCAACGTCTGCTTGTTCTCCAAATGCTAACGCTCAAAAAGACTCACCTATCAAACACAAAGACAGAGGAAAAACACACAACGCTATGACACTTAAACACAAAACATTTTCAAGACAAGGAGCAAGTCTAATGCTACTGAGGGTATGTGCACACAGAGGAATAAACCACTCCATAAAAAGGAACTGCAGACACAAAACTACATAATCTTTATTCAACTTTATTACATTTTCATACAATATCAATTTTTATTTCGCCTGCTACACCTTTCCAGAGTGCTATGCCTCAACAACCTGAGATACCTCTAGTACTTCTGAGGGATACTTCAAAAGTCCAAATTATCATTCCCTTTAGCGGTGCCTTGGATGCTCTCTCCACAGCACAACTCCCAGTTCCTTCATTGCCTCCATTGCCCCGTGAACATCACTGTCTAGTTTTGTACATGTGTTACACCCACCCATTGCTCTACGAGAACTTTAAACTACTCCTCCCTTTTAGATCGGCAGTTATGCTATCGCTATTAAGCCATGCTCCGAGTACTAAGACACACGATGTCTTTTAAACCATTGACAGCTACATTACACTAAAGGGATGTACAACTGGCCCTCACGTGCCTGTTTCACCTTAATTGGTCTTTTACAACACCCGGTTTCGTTGCCCTTCGGCTCCCCCACCACACCTGTCAATATCTGCAGCGCCTTTTCTCCCCAGACCGTATATTTACCTATGGACATTGAGGGCCACCCTTACATTAGTACAGTCATTTCCTGGTCCGTTGAGCGCTGACACGGTAACCTGCCTGCACTGTCCTGCGCGTCAGTTTCCCTCATTTTTCCAGATACATTTGGCTCATTACTGACACCGAGAACATTACCCATTATCATTACCCACGTTCCGTTTCCACCATTTACTACTATAGTACAATAGGACTTACTGCCTTGCTGATCTCAACAGCTGCTATTACTGTAGTGCATTTTAACTCAGTCCTTGTGATCCTTAAATCAAACTCTACACACTCTTCCTTAGTGTTCCACATTGCACCTGTAAATGCAAAAATCATAGCTACAATCCTTTCTGCGTTGCTCCCTTCCACTCACCACACAGGCCACTGCTACACACAAAAAATTGTTTCTCTGCTACTTGCATGCCCAGGCAGACAATGACCGAGCTCTGCTCTGCCCAATGAACTCTCTCTCCTCTTCCCCACCTATATGCTCATATAAACATTCAACAGACCATTCTGTCGCAAACTACAATGACCGCAGCAATTTACAACCCTAACGCCCTACAATACAGTTAGACCAACTTGCTACACATGCCGGTCCTTGACCACACTGCCATCTAGTCCAACTCCCCACACCCTTCTGCTCCACAAACCTCAGTCATCTTCCTATGACTGTCTGCTACAGAGGCATCCCTGCAGTGATACAACATACCAACATTCCAGGGGAGGGCTCCCCGGAAACAGCATTCCCGGGAGCCTCAAAACACACCCTGCCTGCCAAAACCCCGGCCCAAGGCTGCCCGCGGCCCAAACATTGGCGATGAACATCGCCTCGCAGAGCGGCCGGGACCGGGGAAAAAAAAAACCCAGCTGGGGGAAGGAAAAAAAAATCCCCCAGCTGGGGTTTTTTTTATTCTAACATGGTTTGAGGTTTTTTGGGCTATTTCTACATCTCTGGAAAAGAATGCATCTCAAGGCCACATACAACCCGCTACAGAAACACAATCAACCACCACACGCTGTCAGACACAATTTGCAGTCACCTACCGCACTAATCCCTCCACACGCTCACCCCATCCATTCGGCCCCCTGCCTGCCATCACCCTGTGTCTGTGGTGCTCCTCGGGAACGCTGTTCCCGGGAGCCGCAAAATTCACCCTGCCTGCCAAAACCCCGGCCCGAGGCTGCCCGCGGCCCAAACATTGGCGATGAACATCGCCTCGCAGAGCGGCCGGGACCGGGGAAAGAAAAAACCCAGCTGGGGGAAGGAAAAAAAAATCCCCCAGCTGGGGTTTTTTTTATTCTAACGTGGTTTGAGGTTTTTTGGGCTATTTCTACATCTCTGGAAAAGAATGCATCTCAAGGCCACATACAACCCGCTACAGAAACACAAATCAACCACCACACGCTGTCAGACACAATTTGCAGTCACCTACCGCACTAATCGCTCCACACGCTCACCCCATCCATTCGGCCCCCTGCCTGCCATCACCCTGTGTCTGTGGTGCTCCTCGGGAACGCTGTTCCCGGGAGCCGCAAAATTCACCCTGCCTGCCAAAACCCCGGCCCGAGGCTGCCCGCGGTCCAAACATTGGCGATGAACATCGCCTCGCAGAGCGGCCGGGACCGGGGAAAAAAAAAACCCAGCTGGGGGAAGGAAAAAAAATCCCCCAGCTGGGGTTTTTTTTATTCTAACGTGGTTTGGGTTTTTTTTTGGCTACTCCTACATGTCTGGAAAAGAATCCATCTCAAGCCCACATACAACCTGCTACAGAAACACATTCATCAACCACACACTGTCAGACACAAATTGCAGTCACCTACCGCACTAATCACTCCACACGCTCACCCCATCCGTTCGGCCCTCTGCCCGCCATCACCCTGAGTCTATGGTGCTCCTCGGGAACGCTGTTCCCGGGAGCCGCAAAATTCACCCTGCCTGCCAAAACCCCGGCCCGAGCCTGCCCGCGGCCCGGGACCGGGGAAAAAAAAACCCAGCTGGGGGAAGGAAAAAAAAAACCCCCAGCTGGGGTTTTTTTATTCTGACATCATTTGGGTTTTCTTTCAGCTACTCCTACATCTCTGGAAAAAGTATACATCTCAAGCCCACATACAACCCGCTACAGAAACACAATCCTCAACCATACACCGCTCAACAACACTGGCAGTCAAGTACCATGCTACTCACCCCACACGCTCACCCCATCCGTTCAGCTGCCTGCCAGCCATCACCCAGTGTCTGTAGAGCTCCTCAGGAACGCTGTTCCCAGGAGCCTCAAAATTCACCCTGCCTGCAAAAACCCCAACTGAGGCCTGCCTGCGGTCCAAACGCTGGCAATAAACATCACCTCGCCAAGCAGCCGGGACCAGGGAAAAACACCCAGCTGGGGGAAGGCAAAAAAATTCCACCAGCTGGTTTTTTTTCAACACTATTTTCCTAATTCCTATATATCTGAAAAAAAAATTAGACTCAGCCACCCGCACAGTCTGAAAGGAAAAACATATTTAACCCTGACAGCATCATACAGTATCAGACACATTCAAAACCTACCACTGATTCCACAGCCGTTCATTACGCTCCTCACTCAGAACGTAGCCCCTTTGGCACGTGCCTGCCACAAAAGCAGGTCACGGCACATCGAGAGCCATCCCTAGAACTGCCTCACCGGGCATCTCAAAACTACATCGCCGCTCCACATCATCCCAAACTGTTAGCCTTCATAACCAGATGCTGAGCAATATGCTGAGCTACTTCCACTTCTGCTCTGTCTTCACTTATCATTGTATACTCCAGCTAAATTCAATCAAGCATTTGCTCAGGGGTACAAAGTACTCAGTGGCACCTACAAACCCCAATGGAAAGGAGTCCACAGCCTGCTGGCACGCAGCTACCGGCCCCAAAAAACCCATACGACCTCCACCCAAAAGGGCCGTGCTAATCAACACGGGACCATCCCGTGCTGGGACTGTTCCATCCCTACTAGAATGGCTACACAAACACACAAAGCCTCTCTACCTCAAACGCACACGCTCTCTACAGACGTGACCTTGGGACACCAGACTACCACACAGGGGACTGTTACTGCTACACCAAGAAACGCAGCCTGACAATAAACAGAAAAATGCTGAGGCTAGGTGGCAGGGACCCTCTGGTGTGCCCTGCCTTGAGAGCACCTCAGTTTTGGCTAAAAGGCAGGGGATTGAGTCACAGTAATCGATGGAGACTAAATGCCACAAAAACAAAGGAACTAGAATGCCGCAGGAAATAAACCCCTGGGATAGCTGTCAAGAACAGTCAGCGAGGAAACACCTGCTGGTAAAGCCCAAGCTGCACAGCACACTAGCCTAGTGCACAAATGATGCTAGATCCGTCTAGTGGCGCTGCCCTGGCACATCATTCCGTGAAACAAGATGTGCTCAACTGGCGCCATGTCAATAACTCAAACTTGCATAGACACTGCTGTCAGCTGCTGCAATTGCAGTACAATGACAATATGCCTGATGCTCTACAAGCGCCTCGTGCTGCTCTGTCACATGCGAAAACAGAACACGAGCCTCCTTAACAGACACCGCACCCAGAATATAAGATGGCCCTCTGCAGCTCCGCTCCAAAACCAAGATTAACAGTCAGAGTCCTCTGTGACAATTAAGAATTCCAGAGCATCCTAATAACTGATGAGCACCAAAGCAACCGACTGCTGAGGCCCGTCACGCTGCACCTCAGACCTCATCTCAACTGTTTCTGGAGGCTTGCTGCAAAGTGCCTGCAAAGCCAATAGGAAAGACA
Source organism: Opisthocomus hoazin (assembly GCF_030867145.1). Classification (NCBI taxonomy): domain Eukaryota; kingdom Metazoa; phylum Chordata; class Aves; order Opisthocomiformes; family Opisthocomidae; genus Opisthocomus; species Opisthocomus hoazin. The sequence continues at coordinate 13,673 of NC_134422.1, forward strand.
TTGCCGAGTTACAAATTTACCTCATGCTAGCTCTCGATCCAATTGCGATCGGCTTGACTCCATCTCACATGCGTAAAGACCTCCGAGTCGCTCCCGGCCTCTACCCTGACACCGCAATGCCATACCGTATGGACTTAAACGCAGAACCGGAGAACACTGGCAAGATTAATGCCATACGATGCAACGCGCTCTTACATAACCGACAAGGCAAACCGCAACACGGACCCATACAATGCTTAACCGTCTCAGAGAGCGTCCATAAAGAGCGCTGCAATGCAAGACTGACACAGAGATATACAATGCAATATCCAGTAAATACAGAGCTCCACGTTACAAAACGCAACACGGCCCTCATTACAAGGCAAGACAGTCTCCAAGAACAGAGAATACAAATACAGAGCACTGCAATGCCAGATCGATACGCACACAAGCACTGCAATGCAAAATCAAGTACAGAGTGCTGCAGTAAAAAAACGCAATAAAGCATCATACAAAGCATGACGCTCTCAGGTAACATTCGATACAAGTACAGATTGATGCAATGCAATACAAAACACAGTACAGAGCCGTGCGATGCAAGACGGTCCCAGGTATCGCTCGCTACAAGTACAGAGCGCTGCAATCCAAGACCGGTACAGACACAAACAATGCAATGCTAGATCAAATACAGAGATCCACAAGAAAAAAACAATACACGGCTATACAAGCCTATACATATTCAAATACAGAGCTCCACATTACAAAACACAATACAAGTTCATACAAGGCAATACAGTCTCCGATAGCAGTCCACGCAAGTAGTGAGTGCTGCAGTGCAACACGCCCAAACATTGAAATAAAAATTCAAATATAGAGCACTACAACACAACAACAATACAGAGCAATACAAGGCAATACAAAAAAAAAAACCAGTGCTACAAGAAAGAAATACAGGGCCGTACAATTCAATAGAAATAGAGCACGGCAATACAACACACAATAAAGGACTATTCAGTGCGAGACACTCACATGGCATGCGATACGAGGCGTAATAATACAGTTGAAAAGAACACAAAACGCTGCAAAACGATGCAGTCGCAGATGGTGGTCAAAACCGATACGGAGTTCTGAGAAGCCAGGATGTAAGACCTGAGCCCGTAACGAGGCAGAGATGAAATGCTGCAGGGGAACTCTATGGTAGCAGAACTGCCATGAGCAGAGCTTTCACGGTGGCCTAGATCACCTCCGCAAAGGGGACTCTCCAAAAAGACCTCTGATGAAAACCACACCTTAAGCTCCAGTCGCAAGATGAGGAACGCTTGACCAAGGCTCCAGGCCAAAGCAGCGAAGCTTGAGACACCCAGTGCACACCAACCAAAGTGCACAAGAGTGCAGAAGGTAGATACCTGTACAAAGCATCACATACAAGACTAATCACACAACACAAATCACACTGGGAAAAACACACAGGCCAGAACAGTCACACCCTAAAGGACAGATGCCAGGACCTCTGTCCGCCCCAAACTTAACAGACCCTAAATAGCTTCCTCCGCAACCCTGGTGTTACACCTCCTGCCGGCCTCACCCCACCCACAGCTTTGGCCCTGGACTTACCTTTGAGGGAAGGATGCGGAATCCCTCCTCATTGAGCACATCATAAAATTAGATGCTCCTGCATTCCACATGTTCTACGTCAGTATCTGCGTAACATATATAAACAAACACGACTCACTAACATTACTGACTGGAGGCATCACATTAGCAAACACCGCTTCCTTCCACAAGATACCCAGTTGCTGATACGTAACTTAGGAAGTCCAGCAATATCGGTAGCATTTTGGAATACTGTCTAAAGTCCAACAAAAGCTTGCAATTAAAAACAACCCCCCCCAAAAAACTAAACTTGAGGCCCCACACCTACAAGGCTGAACACTGTCAACATTCAGTCTTCTTTGCCACTGCTGATCATCCCCTCCCACATAGCTCCCATCGTCACTTCCAAACACCGTTGAAATGATAGACTGCACAGCCTGCCGAGGAGCAACTCCATGCGAGCTCGCTACCCAACCGCTGCCTGAACAGTCGAGGCCTATCAACAGATTAAGCATGATCTCCTATCGCTATGCCACCTAACCCTCACTCTACACCCCTGGGCAGAGAAGCACGAAACAAAACACACACACAGACACAGACCAACATTACACACACCACCACAAACAATGGGATTCAAAGAACAGAGAAAACTCTCGGCAAGAAGAATGACTCCCCAACGGGAGATGCTGTCCTGCAAGACGACCAGCAGGGCCACAATGGCCCAGAACAAGGAGGCTCTACGGCAGCCCCAGAAGAGCAGAGCTGAACAGAATGGTCCGTTACAAGAAGTTACGCTCTAAACAGAGACGATCGATCTGCAAGAAGCTGGCTTCAAGACCTAAGAACATAAGATCGCAGGGAAGAAGTCCCACAGTCCATGAAAATGGACCAGAAGAGAGAAGAGCTGCTGACACAGCCTGAGATGACACCGCAAAAGAGAACTGATGGGAAACTTCCAAGATGTGACACCGCTCCATGCTTTATACGCAAAACGTAAGATGAGAAGCGCCCAATGGACACTATGCCAAAGAGTACAGGCATTCCAGACCCTAGGAATGGCACCTGATATGCATAATGTGCTCACTGAGCACAGACAGCAATGACAATGTTGAGACACAGGTAAAATCCAAGACACAAAACAGACCACACAGATGACACACCACCACAGACACAGTTCTGGAACTACCCTGCCCCCTTGGGCTACAGAGAAACCCCTTCCCTTGATCCGCCAAAGTGGCCTGTTCCTGGACAGCCCTCTCCCCTACACTACCTTCACAAGCTCTCCCTGAAATGCCCAACCGTTGTCCCCTCCCTCCAGACCTTTCCAAGCCCCTGGACTTAGCTTTCTGAGGGACATGGGCTCTAAATCCAACCTCGACCAAAAATGCATTAGGTATCTGGGATGCTCCTGCAGTCACCAGGTTGCACTTCATCACTGATAAAGAGAAAACCCAGAAACACTGCTGACAGTAAGCATCACACTGGCCAAGACAAACTTCTTCCACAAAAATCCCCTCCTCAGAACTGGGGTGCTCTGCTCACCTGCTCGTTCCAGAGTCAGACGCTGCAGCCATCGTTGCTTCTGCTGCCTAAGATACCAAGAGACAAAAAATGATCATTGCTCGCGTGAGAAGTCACCTGGCCCACACCTCTCCTCACTGCCACCCCAGCTCACCTCAAACAGTTGTCCAATGCCACAGGTGTTCCCTCACAGTCCCTGCAAAACCGAAAAAGAGACACCCCGCACTGACTTTGATCTCACACACTCACCGGGCCCACAACTGCCTCACCTTCTCAGACCTCATGTCAGCATGCTGCTCTGCTCCTCCGAGGCTATGTGCGGCACCTGCAATAAAATCAAAGCACACAGCACATGCTGAGATACTGCCCAAAACCAAAGCTCGCCTGCATCTATCCCAACCTCCTGCTCCGGTACCTTAGCTGCTCATCCACCCTGCCCCTGCCATTTATGGGTTCCCTGGTTTCCCTGGGCAGAGCAGTTCCAAGGCAAGCACACACAGGCACAGACAGACACTACACACAACACCACAAACCATGGGATTCAAAGAAGAGAGAAAAAACTCTCCATAGGAACCATGACTACTGGACAAGAGAAGCTGTTGAACAAGGAGAACGACAGGGGCGCAATGGCCCAGAGCAAGGAGACTCCACTGCACCCCCGGAAAATCGGATTAGAACAGAATGGTCCGTTACAAGAAGTTACGGTCAAAATGGAGATGATGGATGTGCAAGAAGTCCGGCTTCAAGACCTAACAGCATAAGAATGCAGGGAACAAGTCCCACAGTCCATAAAAATGGACCGGAAGAGAGAAGAGCTGCTGCTGACACAGCCTGTAACGATGCCGCCAAAGAGAGATGCAAGACCGATCCACGCTTTACGCTTGTAAGGCAAGAAGAGAAGATCTGAATTGGCACTATGCCAATGAGTACATGCATTCGAGACCCCAGGTATGGCACGGAGGCATATGATGAGCTTTGTGAGTGCAAAGAGAAACAAGGATATCGAGACCAGAGGAAGGTCTGCGACACAAGACACACCACAACAACAACATAGCACTGATGACACAGGCTGGAACTGCCCTGCCCATGCTAGTCCTAGGATGCAGGGAAACTCAGTCCCTTTCTGTGCCCAGAGTGGCCCGCTCCTGCACAGCCCTCTCCCCTGCACTAATGTTACAAGCCCTGCCCGCAATGCCCAGCTGTGGTCCCCTCCCTCCAAACCCTTCCCAGCCCCAGTCCCTCGACTTAGCCTTTGGAGGGCCAGGAGTCTGAATCCATCCTCGACAACAAGCATGTTGCTCCTGCAGTCAACAGGTCTGCTTTGTCATCTGAAAAAGAAAAGATGAGGACATCACAGACCACACATGGTGCTGACAGTAAGCATCACACTGGCCAAGACCAACCTCTTCCACAACAATCCCCTCCTCAGAAGCACCAGGATGCTCTGCTGCTCACTTGTTCTTTCCGGAGTCGGACACTGCAGCCATAATCGCCTCTGCGACCTAAGGTGCCAAGACACACAAAATGATCATTGCACCCGTGAGAAGTCACCTGCCCTATGCTCCTCCCTGCCACCCTGACTCACCTCAAGAGCTTGTCCAATGCCAACGGCGGCCCGCACGGCCCCTGCAAAACCAAGACAGAGACATCTCACTGAGTTGCTGCACAGTACTTTGCTCTTACACACTGACCCGGTCGACAACCGCCTCACCTTCTCGGACCTCTTGTCAGCATGCTGCTTTGCCCCTTCAGGACTATGTGTGGCACCTACAAAAAGAAAACAGAAGACACATGCTGAGATACTGCCCAAAACTGCCACCTGCCACACTGATTCCCACCTCCTGCTCCTTTACCTTGGCTGCTCACCCGTGTTGCCCCTGACACTTACATGTTGCCATGCTGAGGCTCAGGTACCACCTGGGAAACACAAACAGGGATAGTAATTTCACCAACAACAGCACTCCAGAAAAATAACTGCTACTTCAGCCTACTACTCATTGCTCACCTTGCCTGAGTCACCCCTGGTGCCGATATCATGCTTCACTCGTTGCTTTGCACCTACAATACTGGAAAAAACACCACACCAACTGTAAGGCAGTCCTATAGCCACTAAGAGTATCTTCCCTTCAACACCATGCGCCAACCCACCTCCTAATGACGCTCTGCTCAGCGCCTCCATTGGTCTTTGGTGCCCATCTTGTTCCCTGGGATCTGAAATAAGTATTGAACAAGTCACCCATATGCTGCTTAAGACATTAACAATTCCAGATGTATTGATTTGATTTTGGAATAGCACCTAGAGTCCAAAATACAGCCTGCCATTACATAAAGGAATAAAAGGCAAAAGTTAAAGCCCCCCCCCATGCATAAGCCTTACCACCGTCAACATTCAATCTGCTTTGCTGCTGTTGATCAGCCCCTCCCACATGACTCCCATCACCTCTGTAAAACACTGCTGAAATGACACTCCACACTGTCTGCCGACGGCCGCTCCATCCGAGCTCACTTCCCAGCCTCTGCCTGAACAGTCTAGGCCTGTCAACCTATTAACCACAGCCTCTTATCGCTATGACACCTACCCCTGACTCTATGCCACTGGGCAGGGCAGCTCCAAGCCAAACACACACAGGCACAGACCAACATTACATACAACACCACAAACAATTGGATTCAAAGAAGAGAGAAAACTCTCTGCAAGAAGAATGACTGCCGAACGAGAGAAGCTGTCGGACAAGGAGACCGACATGGCCGCAACAGCCGAGAGCGAGGAGCCTCCATGGCAGCCCCAGAGAAACAGTCGAGCCAAATGGTCCCTTACAAGAAACTGCGGTCAAAATGGAGATGATGGATGTGTAAGAAACCTGTCTTCAAGACCTAAGAGCATAACGATTCCAGGAAAAACTCCCACAGTCCATGACAATGGACCGGTAGAGAGAAGAGTTGTTGACACAGCCTGGAACAACACCGCCAAAGAAAACAGACCAGAAGCTTTTGAAACACAAGACTGATCCATGCTTTACATTTGTAAGCCAAGAAGAGAACCTCCCAGTTGGCACTATCCAATAGGTACAGGCATTTGAGGCCCTAGAAATGGCATCCAAGGCACCTGATGAGCTTCTTGAGTGCAAACAGAAACAAGGACATCCAGAACAGATGAAGGTCTACGACACAGAAGACACCACAGAAACAACATAGCACCGCAGACGCAGGCTGGAACTGCCCTGCCCATACTAGTCCAAGGATGAAGGGAAACCCATTCGCTTTACATGCCTAGAGAGGCCCGCTCCTGCACAGCTCTCCCCTACACTAACTTTACAAGCCCTGCCAGCATTGCCCAACTGTGTTCCCCTCCCTCCAGATTCTTCCAGCCCCAGTCCCTCGACCTAGCTTTTGGAGGGCTAGGGGTCTGAATCCATCCTCAAAAAAAGCACATTGGCTAATTGGGAAGCTCCTGCACTCGCCTGGTTCCATTTTGTCATCTGAAAAGGAAAAGAGCCAGAAACAATGCTGACAGGAAGCATCACACTGGCCAAGACCAACCTCTTCCACAACAACCCCCTCCTCAAAAGGACCTGGGTGCTCTGCTCACCTGCTCACTCCAGAGTCAGATGCTGTGCCATCATCACTTCTGCTGCATCAGATACCAAGAGACACAAAATTACCATTGCACCCGTGAGAAGTCACCCGACCCACACTCCTCCTTGCTACTGCCCTAGCTCACCTCAAACAGTTGTCCAAAGCCAAAGGCAGCCCGCTCAGCCCCTGCAAAACCAAGAGACACACCACTCACTGAGCTGCTGCACAATAATTTGCTCTCACACGCTGACCCGGCCCACAACTGCCTCACCTTTTCAGACCTCTTGTCAGCACACTGCTCTGCTCCTCCGAGGCTATGTGCGGCACCTGCAATAAAAACAAAGCAGACAGCACATGCTGAGATACTGCCCAAAAACAAAGCTTGCCTGCATCAGTCCCAATCTCCTGCTCCTTTACTTGGCTGCTCACCCACTCTGCCCTTGCCTTTTACGGGTTCCCTGGTTTCCCTGAGCAGAGCAGTTCCAAGGCAAGCACGCACAGGCACAGACCAACATTACACACAACACCACAATCAAGGGGATTCAAGAAGAGAGAAAACTCTCCGCAAGAACAATGACTCCCTGACGGGAGATGCTGTTGGACAAGGAGACCGACAGGGTCGCATTGGCCCAGAGCGAGGAGGCTCCACGGCAGCCCCAGAAAACCGTATTAGAACAGAATGGTCCGTTACAAGAAGTTACGGTCAAAATGGAGATGATGGATGTGCAAGAAGCCCATCTTCAAGACCTAAGAGCATAAGGATGCAGGGAACAAGTCCCACAGTCCATAAAAATGGACCGGTAGAGAGAAGAGCTGCTGGCACAGCCTGAAACGATGCCGGACAGAAAGATGCAAGACCGATCCACACTTTACGCTTGTAAGGCAAGAAGAGAAGATCTGAATTGGCACTATGCCAATGAGTACATGCATTCGAGACCCCAGGTATGGCACGGAGGCATATGATGAGCTTTGTGAGTGCAAAGAGAAACAAGGATATCGAGACCAGAGGAAGGTCTGCGACACAAGACACACCACAACAACAACATAGCACTGATGACACAGGCTGGAACTGCCCTGCCCATGCTAGTCCTAGGATGCAGGGAAACTCAGTCCCTTTCTGTGCCCAGAGTGGCCCGCTCCTGCACAGCCCTCTCCCCTGCACTAATGTTACAAGCCCTGCCCGCAATGCCCAGCTGTGGTCCCCTCCCTCCAAACCCTTCCCAGCCCCAGTCCCTCGACTTAGCCTTTGGAGGGCCAGGAGTCTGAATCCATCCTCGACAACAAGCATGTTGCTCCTGCAGTCAACAGGTCTGCTTTGTCATCTGAAAAAGAAAAGATGAGGACATCACAGACCACACATGGTGCTGACAGTAAGCATCACACTGGCCAAGACCAACCTCTTCCACAACAATCCCCTCCTCAGAAGCACCAGGATGCTCTGCTGCTCACTTGTTCTTTCCGGAGTCGGACACTGCAGCCATAATCGCCTCTGCGACCTAAGGTGCCAAGACACACAAAATGATCATTGCACCCGTGAGAAGTCACCTGCCCTATGCTCCTCCCTGCCACCCTGACTCACCTCAAGAGCTTGTCCAATGCCAACGGCGGCCCGCACGGCCCCTGCAAAACCAAGACAGAGACATCTCACTGAGTTGCTGCACAGTACTTTGCTCTTACACACTGACCCGGTCGACAACCGCCTCACCTTCTCGGACCTCTTGTCAGCATGCTGCTTTGCCCCTTCAGGACTATGTGTGGCACCTACAAAAAGAAAACAGAAGACACATGCTGAGATACTGCCCAAAACTGCCACCTGCCACACTGATTCCCACCTCCTGCTCCTTTACCTTGGCTGCTCACCCGTGTTGCCCCTGACACTTACATGTTGCCATGCTGAGGCTCAGGTACCACCTGGGAAACACAAACAGGGATAGTAATTTCACCATCAACAGCACTCCAGAAAAATAACTGCTACTTCAGCCTACTACTCATTGCTCACCTTGCCTGAGTCACCCCTGGTGCCGATATCATGCTTCACTCGTTGCTTTGCACCTACAACACTGGAAAAAACACCACACCAACTGTAAGGCAGTCCTATAGCCACTAAGAGTATCTTCCCTTCAACACCATGCGCCAACCCACCTCCTAATGACGCTCTGCTCAGCGCCTCCATTGGTCTTTGGTGCCCATCTTGTTCCCTGGGATCTGAAATAAGTATTGAACAAGTCACCCATATGCTGCTTAAGACATTAACAATTCCAGATGTATTGATTTGATTTTGGAATAGCACCTAGAGTCCAAAATACAGCCTGCCATTACATAAAGGAATAAAAGGCAAAAGTTAAAGCCCCCCCCCATGCATAAGCCTTACCACCGTCAACATTCAATCTGCTTTGCTGCTGTTGATCAGCCCCTCCCACATGACTCCCATCACCTCTGTAAAACACTGCTGAAATGACACTCCACACTGTCTGCCGACGGCCCCTCCATCCGAGCTCACTTCCCAGCCTCTGCCTAAACAGTCTAGGCCTGTCAACCTATTAACCACAGCCTCTTATCGCTATGACACCCACCCCTGACTCTATGCCACTGGGCAGGGCAGCTCCAAGCCAAACACACACAGGCACAGACCAACATTATACACAACACCACAAACAATTGGATTCAAAGAAGAGAGAAAACTCTCTGCAAGAAGAATGACTGCCGAACGAGAGAAGCTGTCGGACAAGGAGACCGACATGGCCGCAACAGCCGAGAGCGAGGAGCTTCCATGGCAGCCCCAGAGAAACAGTCGAGCCAAATGGTCCCTTACAAGACGTTGCGGTCAAAATGGAGATGATGGATGTGTAAGAAACCCGTCTTCAAGACCTAAGAGCATAACGATTCCAGGAAAAACTCCCACAGTCCATGACAATGGACCGGTAGAGAGAAGAGTTGTTGACACAGCCTGGAACAACACCGCCAAAGAGAACTGACCAGAAGTTTTCAAGACACAAGACTGATCCATGCTTTCCATTTGTAAGCCAAGAAGAGAACCTCCCAGTTGGCACTATCCAATAGGTACAGGCATTTGAGGCCCTAGAAATGGCATCCAAGGCACCTGATGAGCTTCTTGAGTGCAAACAGAAACAAGGACATCCAGAACAGATGAAGGTCTACAACAGAGAAGACACCACAGAAACAACATAGCACCGCAGACACAGGCTGGAACTGCCCTGCCCATACTAGTCCAAGGATGAAGGGAAACCCATTCGCTTTACATGCGTAGAGAGGCCTGCTCCTGCACAGCTCTCCCCTACTCTAACTTTACAAGCCCTGCCCACAATGCCCAACCATGTTCCTCTCCCTCCAAACTCTTCCAGCCCCAGCCCCTCAACTTAGCTTTTAGAGGGTGAGAGGTCTAAATCCATCCTCAACAAGAGCACATTGGCTAATTGGGAAGCTCCTGCACTCGCCTGGTTCCATTTTGTCATCTGAAAAGGAAAAGAGCCAGAAACAGTGCTGACAGGAAGCATCACACTGGCAAACGCCAACCTGTTCCACAACAACCCCCTCCTCAGAAGCATCCAGGTGCTCTGCTCACCTGCTCGTTCCAGAGTCAGACGCTTTACCATCATCACTTCTGCTGCATCAGATATCAACAGGCACAAAATTACTATTATGCCTGTGAGAAGTCACACACTCGACGCTCCTCCTCGCTGCCGCCCCAGCTCACCTCAAACAGTTGTCCAATGCCAAAGGCGGCCGGCACAGCCCCTGCAAAACCAAGAGAGACACCCCTCACTGAGCTGCTGCACAATAATTTGCTTTCACGCACTGACCCGGCACACAACTGCCTCACCTTCTCAGACCTCTTGTCAGCATGCTGTTTCGCCCCTCTGAGGATATGTGCGGCACGTGCAATAAAATCAAAGCAAACAGCGTATGCTGAGATACTGCCCAAAAACAAAGCTTGCCTGCATCAATTCCAATCTCCTGCTCATTTATTTAGCTGCTCACCCACTCTGCCCCTGCCATTTATGGATTCCCTGGTTGCCCTGGGCAGAGCAGTTCCAAGGCAAGCACACACAGGCACAGACCAACATTACACACAACACCAAAAACAATGGGGTTCAAGAAGAGAGAAAACTCTCTGCAAGAACAATGACTCCCTGACGGGAGATGCTGTTGGACAAGGAGATCAACAGGGCCGCAATGGCCCAGAGCGAGGAGGCTCCACAGCAGCCTCAGAAAAACAGGAGAACCCGATGGTCCCTTACAAGAAGTTACGGTCAAAATGGAGACAATGGATGTGCAAGCAGCCCTTCTTCAAGACCTAAGATGGTAAGGATGCAGGGAACAAGTCCCACAGTCCATGACAATGGACCGGTAGAGAGAAGACCTGCTGACACAGCCTGGAACACCGCAAAAGAGAACCGACTAGAAACTTCCGAGGCGTGAGATCAATCCATGCTTTACGCTTCTAAGGCAAGAAGAGACACGCCCAATTGGCACTGTGCCGATGAGTATGGGCATTCAAAACCCCAGCGGTGGTGCCTGATGTGCATAATGTGCTCCTTGACTGTGAAGAACAACAAGGTTGTTGAGACCCTGGTAAGGTCTAAGACACAGAAGACGGACGACACAAACACAGCACCACAGACACGGGCTGGAACTGCCCTGCCCACTTGCGCTGAAGACAAACCCCTTCCTTCCCTTTACATGCCCAAAGGGGCCCGCTCCTGCACAGTCCTCTCCCCTATGCGAACTTCGCAAGCCCTCCCTGTGATGCCCAACCATGGTCCCCTCCCTCCAGATCCTCCCCAGTCCCTCAACTTAGCTTTTAGAGGGTCCAGGGTCTGAATCCATGCTCAACATGAATGCGCATCACCTAACCGGATGCTCCGGCAGTCACCAGGTTCCGCTTCCTCCTCTGAAAAAAAAAAAAAAAAAGAAAACAGTAAGCATCACGCCGGCCAACAACACCATCCATAGCATCCCCCTCAGAAGCACTGGGATTCTCTGCTCACCTGCTCGGACCAGAATGGGACGCTGCAGCCCTCATCGCTCTCGCTAACCTAAGATACCAAGAGACACAAAATTACCGTTGCACTGCTGAGAAATCACCTGCCCTGGGCGCCTCCTCACCTCCACCCCAGCTCACCTCAAACGCTGGTCCAATGCTAAATGCGGGCCACACAGCCCCTGCAAAACCTAAAGAGATACATGTCATTGAGGTGCCGTATGATACTTTGCTCTGAGACACTGATCCGACCCATGCCAGCCTCACCTTGTCAGATCTCTTGTCAGCATGCTGCTTTGCGTGTCTGAGACCACGCGACACCTGCAAAGAAAACAAAGTAGAAGACACATGCTGAGATACTGCCAAAATTGCAGCCTGCCCGCACCGATTCCCGTCTCCTGCTCCTTCACCTTGGCTGCTTGCCTGTGTCACCCCTGCTGTTCACATGTTGCCACTTCAAGGCTCTGGTACCACCTGAAAAACCACAAATAAGGGATGTTGATAACTTCAATGACAACACCCTACCAGAACAATAACTGCTACTGTAGCCTACTACTCATTGTTCTCTTTGACCGAGGCACCACTGGTGCCCATATCCTCCTTCGCTTGTTTCTTTGCACCTACAACATTGGGGAAAAAACCCACCAACCATTATGCAGTCACATAGCCACCAAACGCATCCTCCCTCTGACGCTATGCACCCATCCGCCTTCATAGATCAGTCTGTTCAATGCCTCCATTGGTCCTCTGTGCTCATCTTGTCCCCTGACATCTGAAAAAAACATTGAAAAAGTCACCTGGAAGCTGCTCAGGCCATTAACTGTTCCAGATGTATTGATTCCATTTTGGAATACTATCTGCAGTGCAACTGCAGCCTGCCACTAATTAAATGAAAAGGGCCAGACTTCAAGCCCCACACATACAAGCCAGAACGCTGTCCAGATTCAAGCTCCTTCACTGCCGCTGATCGACCCCTCCCCACGCAACTCCCAGCACCTCCTCTAACCACTGTTCAAATGACAGACCACGCAGCCTGCCGATGGCTGCTCCCTGTGAGCTCGCTGCCCAACCTCTGCCGCAACAGTCTAGGCCTATTGACATATTCACCGCAGCTTCCTATCGCTATTCCTCCTACCCCTGACTTTACACCCCTGGACAGAGCAGCTCCAAGCCAACACACAGGCACAGACCAACGGTACACACACCACCACAAACAATGTGATTCAAAGAAGAGAGAAAACTCTCCTCCACAAGAAGAATGACTCCCCGACAGGAGATGCTGTCGGGCAAGAAGACCTACGGGGCTGCGACAGCCCAGAGCAATGAGGTGCTACGGCACCCCCAGAAAAACAAACAACACAAGAGGCCCTTACAAGAAGTTACGGTCAACACTGAGATGATGGATGCACGAGAAGCCCAGCTTCAAGACCTAAGAACGTAAGGATGCAGGGAAGAAGTCCCACCATCCATGAAAATGGACCGGTAGAGAGAAGAGCGGCTGATGCAGCCCAGGAATGACACCGCAAATGAGAACCAACCAGAGACTTGCAAGATGTGACACCGATCCACACTTTACGCTCACAGGGAAATAAAAGAATCGCCCAATTGACAATATGTCACTGACCAGAGGCATTCGAGACCCTAGGGATGGCACCTGATGTGCCTAAGGTGCTCGTTGAGCACAAAGACCAATGAAGAACTGGAGACCCAGGTAATTTTTACAACACATAAGATGGACCACACAAACAACACAACACCACAGACACAGGCTGGAACTGCCCTGCCCGCCGGGGCTTAAGAGAAACCCCTTCCCTTTACTGGCCCAAAGGGGCCTGTTCCAGGATGGCCCGCTCCCCTATGCTAACTTCACAAGCCCTCCCTGTGATGCCCAACCGTGGTCCCCTCCCTCCAGACCCTCCCCAGGCCCCGATCCCTCCACTTTGCTTTCAGAGGGACACGGCTCTAAACCCATCCTCGTCAGAAAACGCATCGGGTATCTGGGATGCTCCTGCAGTCGCCAGGTTCCGCTTCCTCCTCTGCAAAAAAAGAAAACCCACAAACCGTTCAGACGGTAAGCATCACGCTGGCCAACGCAACACCTTCTACAACATCCCCGTCCTCAGAAGCACCGGGATTCTCTGCTCACCTGCTGGGTCCGGAATGGGACGCTGCAGTCCTCATGGCTCTTGATAACCCAAGATACCAAGAGACACAAAATTACCGTTGCACTGCTGAGGAATCATCCACCCCATGCTCCTCCTCGCTAATGCCCTGGCTCACCTCAAACGCCGGTCCAATGCCAAGGGCCCCTGCAAAAGCTTGTAGCTTCGCCGACAATAAGACACCTGAACATTAATTGCTACTGCAGGCCGCTAGTCACGGCTCACCTTGCCCAAGTCACCTCTGCTGCCCGTAAACCTGCTTTACACCTTCAAAATTAAAAATAAACACCCACAAATCAAAACCTAAAAGCTAGTCCTAAAGCCACCGGTCACATCTTCCCTCCGACATCACATGCAAGCCCACCTTCTTACAATGCTCCGCTTGCCTGTCATCCGTCACCCTTTGGCACACGGCTCGTTCCTCTGCATCTGCAAAAAACGTAATGTAGAACTCACCCCAATGCTAACCAATAGCTTAGGAATTCCAGAAGTCTTGTTTCCGTTCAGAAATGCCACCTACAGTCCAACTACAGCCTACCGTTAGAAAAAAGCAAAATCAAATGCAAAAGAACATTAAGCTCTTCACATACAAGCCTTAACACCTTTGAGGTTCAAAGGTCTGACATTTGGCCCTCCATCTTCAGATGTGGAGGCCCGGAGGGTTTGCGCTTCATCTCTTGTGTCTTTGTCGTAGCTCCCTGTCAGCCGCAGAGAGACTCAAATGAAATGAACCTCATCGAGGTCCCAGGGCGACTGCAAAACTAAACTGAGAGAAGCCAATAAACCCTCCTTGCTTCCTCAACCGTTCCCCCATCTGAAAGCTTTAGAAACTTCTTCTCTTCTCCTGAACTGGCAACGAAGGAACCGCACGCCCCCTCCCGACAGCCGCTTCCCTGTATTTGCACCCCTGAACTCCCCTGCATCAGCCGCTCCTCGGGAGCCTTTCCTCCAAACCATGCCCTGTGTTCTGTGGGCATCTCCCACATTACACCTTCCCACAGCCTCGGGGATCGGCTACAGGACCACAAAGTAAGCAAAGCCCCAATGCTTATAATCTGTGAGGGGTCTGCCATGAGCCGTAGAGTTTCCAGGGGTGACACGGTCCACTGAGCCATTGGTAAAAGCAACAAGGCATGGGACGCCATGCTCTTAAAGACACTATGCGTCACAACCCTGCCACTTGCTTAAGAAATGCTTAATCTCTGCACAAGTGTGTACAAGATGCTCACCTTAACCCCTGCTGGACAATGTCATCATCAATCTGATTAAGAGATGCGGTGCCAGCAAGTTACAGAGTAAACAGCACCGCTGGAGAAAAAAACTCAGTGTTCCATCTTCAATCAAGTCAGGAGTTACAGGAAAGCATAACACACCTAGAATAAAGAGAATGACACATACTATTAAACAATCTCACCACCCACAAACTCTGAATAAAAAATTACTGACCTGCAGAAAAAGACTGTGGTTAAACATACGCTATACTAAATCTGCTGCTGAGTCTTGACTCATCCTTAAAGTCCTCCCTCAAACAGAAGCATCTGCTTCTCTAAATATCAAAATGCATCTCCCTGAGTAGCTTAGCTCAAAAGCTGTAACTAACTGAAGGAAGAGTAGAGCTCTAAGACCAAAGAAAGCCAGGAGTGGAATGAGCTCCCCTTCCAGCAGCTGCAGCTCATATACTCCCGGCCTCGCCCACCACCCTTCCCACGCTCCCCTGGGAAAGGGGAGGGGTGAACCACCAAAAGGTATAAAGCCAGTGGGAAGAGCAGCAGCGAGTTCTCTCCTCTGCCTTAAATTTACATTGAGCAAAGCACCGACTGCAGACGGTGATCCTTACTGGAAACAACAATGCCTGGTCTTCTACTGTAACTACATCTGTTATATCAGCGATGTGACTGAGTAAGTAATTAGACTTAATTTTTCTGCAGTGTGGATAAAAAAAGAGGTCCTACTAAGCTATGTAAGAAAGTAGTTTGCTAAATGCAGTAACAATATTATTACCAAAATTTATGCTTTTTGGCTTCCTATAAAAAAAAAAACAAAAATGCTACAGGTTTACTTTTTGTTTCTAGTGAGAGCAGGCATATGACCTAACTTCTGCCAGAACTATTTTCTGGATAGGATTGAATAACAAAACAAAATTTGATTCCGTAATAATCTTTTCTCAAAAATAACTCTGGTTGCAAAGTGAATTATTTACTGTCAACGGCAGATAACTCAGAGCTGCTTCGAAGGTTTCTCTGGCTGACTCCCTTAAGACAGCTAGGTAAGTTCCAAAGGACAGAAAATGGAAAAAAAAAAGTGGAAATACAAGAAACATAGGAAATTGTACAAAAGCGGCCTGACAAACACCTAAGTAGATAGAAGAAAAATAAATTGCAAAACTCCACAAAAAAACTCCACGGGAGACTTGTCGATAAAAACAGAAGGTGGCTATTGCTTTCTCTGAAAAACCAAAGAGGAGACAGGAGCTGACAACGGACATCTTTACGGTGCCAGCTACCAAATAGAAGCATACGATAAGACAGAAAAGAAAAATACCACTCTGGGGCACAAAGATGGGTTTGAAAAACAATCTGGTAGAACGGGAGGTGTCATCACAGGGATCGGAGCAGTCCCGAGGGGGCCAGAGAGATTGATGATGTCTCCAGGATGCAGCGAGCGGACACGATGCAAAACTCCGCAGGGTGTTCCGGCAATGCACAGATGTCCTCGGGGGACGAGCGCCCAAATGGAGACATCCTAGATGGCAGCAAATAAGGTAAGAGAACTCTGGGGCGCAGGGACAGCCCAAGGAAGGGTTCTGTCTAAATCGGGGAGACACAAAGAGGGCGGCAGAGCTCAAAGGGTGCCGAGGGGCACGAGGACCGTCTCAGAAAGCGTCATGATGGGAGCAAGAGGAATGTGGACACACATCCAAACGGGGGATCGCTGACACAAGGGATCCGAACAGAGGACGGATGTCCTGAGGGACCGAGGACCAAACAGAGGCATCTGACGTGGCGGAAGATGATGTAAACGTGTTCTGGGGCAAAATGAAAGCCCGAGGAATATTCGCTTTCGAATAAGAAAGGTACAAAGCCCGCTGCAGACCTAAAGGATGGCTGTGCAACGCAAGGATGCTCGCAGGAAGCATCGTGATGGCAACAGAGGGGTGCAGACTTGGCTGGAGACACGGATGGTGGCTTGAGGGCACAAAGGTACTCGGGAGAGGATCTGAACGGACTACAGACGTTCTAAGGGAGACGCTGACCCGCTGGAGATGAGTGAGAGGACAAAAAGACGGCTCTGAAGAAGAGGGGATGTTCTGGCAAACTGAGAGGGGTACGAATGACACTTCAGAGATAAAAGCGTGCCAACGAGATCCTCTAAAGCCTCGGGATGAACCGAGAGAAAAGGCGGGGGCGGGGGTGGGGGGATAGATACAAAGAAAACTTAAAAAGCAATAGGGTATGTGACAATTGAGAAAAAATAGGGATAGACGGCTCGATAACAGGAAATGTAAAAATCAAATTTAAATAGCAAATGAGTACAAGGCAGAGGAGAAAAAAGCTAAAACGTAGGGACAGAAAATGACATAAAAGTAGACTTGGGAAAAAAAATTAGGGCTTTCAAGGAGAAAAACCCCTAAAAATAGGGACCACAAACTAAATAAATGGAGACACAGAAATGAAATTGATAAATGGAAAGAGTACGAGACAGATGAGAGAGAATTATACGTACGGACAGGAACTACGTGAAAGCAGATATACAAAGAAACTGTAAAAAGCAACACGGTTAAGGGAATAAGGGAAAAAAAAACAAACCAGGAACATCAAACTAAGTACACAAAGACACAGAAACAAAATTTCAAAAGCGACAGGACACAGCACAGACCAGCGCAAAATAAAAAATAAAGGCAGCAAACTGGATAAAAGTAGATACATGTCCCAGTTTTGACCGGGATAGAGTTAATTTCCCTCCCGGTAGCTGCTGTGTTTCAGATTTAGTAGGAGAAAAATGTTGATAATGCTGACGGTTTTAGTTGTTGCTATGAAATCGAGGGCTTTTTCCAGTTTCTGATAAACGGCTAACGGTCAGGTGTGCGGGAGCCGAGAGGGAGCGTAGCCAGACAGACAGCCGAGCCACCCGATGGAAATATTCCATACAATAGAGATCGTTTTCTGTTAATGAACGGGAATTGGCCGGGAGTCGGGAAGCTAGCCGCTTTCTCGTTTCTGGGAGTTCGAACTCTTTGTGGGAGTTTAGTCTTTCTCGGGAGTTTTGACAAATTTGCAAAACTTGCGAGTTATGCATGCCGTGCCGCTGCTTGGGGACCGGCTGCGGATCGGTCGCCGGGTGGTTTGAAAACCTGTATTGTATATAGCTCGGTTTGCATATTCTTTGTTATCATTATTAGTAGTATCAGTATTTACTGGATTGTGTTATTAAACTGTCCTTATCTCAACCCACGAGTTTTCCCTTTTGTCCGTTTCTCCCCCCCATCCTGCTAGAGGGAAGGGAAGGGGTAAGCGAGCGGCCGTCTAGAGCTTAGTCGTGGGCTGCCGGGCTAAAACATGACAATACAGAAACAAATTTAAAAGCGATGTGACGCGCAACAGAAGACAAAAGAAGACAATGTAAAAAGCAAAGGTGAGAATGACAGACAGCAGGAATTTAGAAACTTTACTGGATGAAGTGTGGAGAGTGTTTAGTAACAAGGAAGAGGAGGATCGAAGGAAAGACAAGCGGATGTCGGTAGTGGCATTGCAAGAGAGTAAAAGATTCAGAAGTGAGGGATCTAAGAGGCCCTTGGAAAGAAATCAGTGTGCATGGTGTAAGCGGAGGGGACATTCGAAAAATGAGTGTCCAGAAAGGCAGAGAAGGAAGAAAAGGATACGGGCCCACATCAAGGAGGATTGACAGGACCTGGGGAATCTACTCTAACGCATCCACTGGTTCTATTAGAGCTAGGGAAATGGCAACAGGGCGTGGAATTTGTAGTCGATACTGGGGCAACATTCTCTGTTTTAAATCAAGCTTTGACACTTGTAGATGATGACTTTGTAACAGTAAGGGGAGCTACTGGCCAGAGCGAAAAGACGTACTTTCTAAAACCTCTTAAATTCAAATTAGGGAAACAATTGGGGGTACACAAATTTTTATATATGCCTAATTTGCCAAGGCCTCTATTAGGACAAGATTTATTGGAACAATTAAAGACAGAAATAAGATTTGACAAAGGGAAAGTGGAACTCCAGGTGGGAAGTGACCAGCTAATTGAAGTTTTGAGTTTGGCCCTCATAAATACCCTCATTGGCTCGGGAGTACCTGAGGAAGTCCAGAACCAGGTGTACCCAGGAGTATGGGCCACAGAGACACTGGGAAAAGCGAAAAATGCCTCTCCAACAACAGTCAAACCTAAGCAAGGAAAGCGGCCTGTAAGAATTAGACAATACCCCCTTAGAACGGAAGACAGGGCAGGAATTCGACCAGCGATCGACTGATTCATCAAATATGGGCTATTAATAGAGTGTGAATCGGAATATAATGCTCCCATTTTACCGGTTAAAAGGCCAGATGGTAGTTATTGAATAGTACAAGATATCAGGGCTATCAGCAGAATTGTAGAGGACCCGCACCCTGTCGTGGCAAACCCATACACATTATTAACCTGAATTGGCCTGGTTTACCATCCTGGACTTGAAAGATGCCGCCTTTTGCCTCCCATTAAGTCCAGAAAGCCAGTCGTCGTTTGCATTTGACTGGGAAAACCCAGACTCCGGAAGAAAGACACAGCTGACATGAACTGTGGTACCCCAGGAGTTTAAGAATAGCCCCACTCTTTTTGGAAATCGCTTAGCTACGGACGTGAAACAACAGGAGCGACCCCATGGAGCAGGAACAATATTACCGTATGCAGATGATCTATTACTAGCCACCAAAAAGAACTTTGTATAATATGGACAATGAGTCTGCTAAATTTCCTTGGACTTAACGGCTATCGAGTTTCTCCACAGAAAGCCCAAATAGCTCAACAGCACGTAACCTACCTCGCATACGAGACAGCTGCAGGCCAATGAACGCTGGGGACAATGAGGAAGGAGGCCATCTGTCAGACCCCTCGACCGCAGACAGCTAAAGAGCTCCACATGTTCCTGGGAATGACGGGATGGTGTGGCCTATGGATATATAATTATAGACTCTTGGTAAAATCGCTCTATGAAGCGTTAAAATCTGATTAAAAAAAACCCTCATCTGGAATGAGGAAGCAGAAAGAGCGTTTCAGCAGCTAAAGAAAAAGGTGATGGACGCCCTTGCTTTGGGATTGCCAGACACTACTAAGCCCTGCTAGCTGTTCTCTCACGAAAAGCAGGTAATAGCCCTAGGAATCCTAACCCAAAATCTGGGACTGTATCGGAGGGCAGTGGCATACTTCTCTAAACAACTTGATGAAGTAAGCAAGGGTTGGCCTAGCTGCCCGAGGGCAGTAGCAGCGGTAGTGCTGGATATTCAGGAAGCACGTAAGTTTACACTAGGCCAAAAGATTACAGTACTGGTATCTCGTACCGTATCAGCAGTATTAGAGGTGAAGGGAGGACACTGGCTCTCACCACAAAGGTTTCTTAAATATCAAGCTATCCTGGTAGAGCAGGATGACGTGGAAATAGCAGTTCCTGGTACGCTGACGGAAGCAGCTTCGTTCCACAAGGAGCCCGCAAGGCAGGATACGCGTTAACCACTACAGAGCAGGTAACAGAGTCCAAAGCCCTTGCCCCAAACACCTTGTCTCAAAGGGCAGAAATAATAGCCTTAATTCGAGCATTAGAACTAGACAAAGGCAAGAAAAGTAATATCTGGACGGACTCTAAATACTCCTTTGGGGTAGTCCGTGCTCATGGAGCTGTGCAGAAAGAGAGAAGACTCCTATCTACCCAAGGAAAACATATACAACACGCTGAAGAAATTCTTAAGCTCCTGGAAGTGGCACAGCTGCCTGAGAAAGTGGCTATTAGGGCATCGTAAAGCTCATCAGAAGGGAGACGCTGCTCAGGAACTGAGCGACGCCATGCGGATCGTGAAGCTAAAAGAGTAGCTGAGAAAAGTGAATTGAGGGTGCAATCTTTAGTCCCAGACGGTAAAATACATATTGATTTCTAAAGAAAATCAAAAATTAACTGAAGACCTAGGGGGAATAACAGAGAAAGGTAGGTGGGCAAAGACTCCACAAGGTAAAATAATAATAATACCATTTTCTGTGTTATGAGCCGTAGTTATGGTAGAACACAAAAAATCTCATTGGGGAACAGAGGCCCCGTATAAAATATTTGAACCGGCCGATAGTTGCCCGAAATCAATACACCACTATCAAACAGGTAACACAACAATGCAAGGTTTGTTTACAGAGTAGCCCTAAGACGGGACCTAAAGCCCAAATAGGACAAATCGGGAAAGGTAATTACCCAGGGCAGCGGTGGCAAATTGATTTCTCTGAACTCCCAAGAAAAGGGGGTTTCGATACCTGTTGGTCTTGACGGATACCTTTTCAGGATGGCCAGAAGCATTCCCTTCTCGAACTAATAAAGCTAGGGAAGTAACCAAGGTACTATTACAAAAAATAATACCGAGATTTGGGGTTCCTGCGGTAATCTCATCAGATCGGGGGTCACATTTTATGGCCAAGATCATTGAACAAGTTAGTAAATTTTTGGGAATAGATTAGCAATTACATACCCCATATAATCCAAAGTCAAGTGGTCAAGTGGAAAAAATGAACCACCTAATTAAACTTCAAATTGTAAAACTGGGTCAGGAGGCTGACCTGTCTTGGCCCCAGTCATTGCCGTTAGCGCTCCTGAGAATTACAAGCAAACCCAGAATCAAAGAAGGACAAAGAGCTTTCAAAATAATATACGGGAGGCCCTACATCGTACAAGAATCACAGAATCACAGAATCACAGAATAGTAGGGGTTGGAAGGGACCTCTGTGGGTCATCTAGTCCAACCCCCCTGCCGAAGCAGGGTCACCTACAGTAGGCTGCACAGGATCTTGTCCAGGCGGGTCTTGAATATCTCCAGAGAAGGAGACTCCACAACCTCCCTGGGCAGCCTGTTCCAGTGCTCCGTCACCCTCAGAGGGAAGAAGTTCCTCCTCATGTTCAGACGGAACTTCCTGTGCCTCAGTTTGTGCCCAAAAGCAGGAACATCAAGTCAAGTTGTGGATCAGGTATTAACAGGCTACATAATAAGCTCGCAGAAGCAGCTTCGAGAAATAGAGAAACTGGTCTTAGGAACTAGAGCCCGAGGTCTCAATGGGCCCATACATAATATTGAACCTGGTGATTATGTATATATCAGATCTCTTTTAGACTCTCTGCTAGAACCAAAATGGGAAGGACCGTTCCAAGTGCTGCTGATATCCCACACAGCAGTTAAGATTAAGGAGCAGACATCCTGGATCCAGCATACAAGGGTGAAGAAAGTTCCTCGGCAGCAATGGAAAATAACATCCGCTGGACCCCTGAAGCTCCGCATCCAAAGACGCTAACGTGGACTAACCAAGCTAAGTTAAGAACCTTAGCAATAATGTGGGCTGTGACTGTGCTGAAACCCATGGGAGTTGATACTTGGGAACGACCTTGGTCAAGGGCCTATTTTGGACATACAGGATTTATAGACAAAGACTTACTGGGAATTAATTTAGCAACTGTCATAATATAACAGGGAATTGCTTATAAGATTGACAAATATTTTGCCAAAACCCTTAAAGAGGGTAACCTTACAGCAAAAGAATTTGCAAAAAAGAAAGAAAAGGGCGGACTCGATGTAGGAAATTGATGTTTAGTACAATTTTGTTAAAGCTTTAGTTCAATTTTATTCTATAGCTTTGCAGCTATGTTAAGGTAAGAGTTAACCGCTGAGGTTTGGTTTAGTTCTGTTCTTGGTAACCTTGCTAACAAGAACTACTGAGAGCTCAAATGTTGTTAACGAGGACTGCTTGTGAGACAAAGAGAAACAAGGACCGATAACCAGAACTTTATCGTCTATAAGAAGCAACTCTCTAGCTGAAACTGGTTCTGTGGTTCGGGACTCAGCCAACACAGACGACTCGGGAATTTTTGAGCCAAAGGTGAAAGCACGCTGCGAGGAGGACTACGAGCCTTCATCCAGAAGACCCCCACAGACGACCACCGGATGATGCTGCGCAAGCGCTAAAGAGGGGCGGAGTACGATAATGAAATAATTATAATTATCAGGCCTCTTCCTGGAAATAATTACAATAATCCAGCTTACTTAGGTAAACTTTGTAATAAATAGGTGTGTGCTTTGTGACTCGGTGTGCAAGTTAGGAGGAGCAATCCCCCTTGCGCTGCAATAAACATACCTGCTTTATAACTCTCCACCAGTTGTGGACTTTGTTTCTGCATGTCAATTAGAAAGAATGTCTAAAAGGTGCAGGCACCACGGAAAGAGAACAAATTATTGAGAAAAAAAACCCAAAGGGAATAAAAGCAGGTGCAGAAAGAAAATTGAAAAAGGCGAGGGGGATGAGGGGAATAAAGGGAAAAAATAAAACATAGGAACAGCAAATTAAGAGATGGAGAAAAAAAATTTAAAAAGCAAGCGCGCTAAGGAAAACGAGAACCTAAAACAAAGATGGCGAAATGGGATAAAATTTGAAAATTTTTAAAGTTATTGTGATTATAGAAATAAGTAAAAAAATCTAAAAGTCACGATGGTAAACTAAAATGGAAATGCAGAAAGAAAATCTAAAAGGGACGGCATAGAAGAAAGAGAAGAAATAAATGAAAAAATGCATCGAAGGAAAAAAGTAGGCATAGAATGAAAACTTGAAGAGCACGAGCGTTACGCAAATGGAGGAAAAAATTGTGAAAGAGGGTCTGCAAACCAAGAGAGAATTGCAGAAAGAAAAATCAAAAAGCAACAGTGCCGAGAAAAGACGAGAAAGAATTAAAAAATAAAGGTTAGCAAATACAGACCGCGAACGGGATAAAAGGAGACAGAAAATTTTAAAAGCGATGAGGATTAAGGAGATAAGAAAAAAAAATTAAAAATAGCAATGGGCAATGAAAACATAAATCTAGAAAGAAAATCAAAAAAAGGCTGGCAACAAAGCAAGATAAGAAATAATTTTAAAAAGCCAGCAAATAGGAAAAAAGAAAAAGTAGGCGTAGAAAGAATTTCTAAAAAGCTAGAAGGATTAAGGAGATAAAGGGCAAAAATACAAAATAGGGGCAGTAAACTAAAACAAATGAGTAGAAAAAAGTACGTAAAAGGAGAGGGCGCTAAAGAAAGACAAGAAATAATGTAAAAATTAGAAAATTTAGAGACCGACGAGCACTAGGAAAATAAAGGAAAAAAATTATGGGAAAAAAAAAAGTACAGCAAACTAAAACAGAGGTGTAGAAAGAAAAGATAAAAAGCTGCGGCGCTGAGGAATGACAAGAAATAAATTTTTAAAAAAGGTAGACAAATAAAGAATGCGAATGGGATAAAAGTAGACAGAAAATTTTAAAAGCTACGAGGATTAAAGACATAAGGAAAATATTTAAAAACAGATGGCAAACAAAATGGAGATTTAGAAAGAAAATTTCTAAATCTACGGCACTAAAGAAAGACGAGAAATAATTTTTTAAAAAAGCAAAGGGAATAATAGCAGGAGTAGACAGAAAATTTAAAAAGTGAGAGGGATTAAGAAAATAAAGAGGAAAAAAACAAATATAGGGACAGCAAACTGTAACGGAGACTTAGAAAACGTAAAAAGTGAGGGCGCTAAGGAAAGACAAGAAATAACTAAAAGATATCAAAAACAGAAACAGCGTAGAAAAAACATTAAAATGAGTGGGCTTAGGAAAATAAAGGGAAAAGCTAAAAAAATAGGAACATCAAACTAAGAGGTAGAAAGAACATTTTAAAAGCGAGAGCACTAAGGCAAGACAATAAATACTTAAAAGAAATAACAGTGAAAAAAAAACCAGTGAATAGGGTAAATGAATAAAACTGAAAAAAAGGACGGGGGTTACGGAAATAAAGCGAAAAAATCACAAATAGGGATGGCAAACCGAAACAGGTGTAGAAAGAAAATGTAAAAAGCGAGGGCTCTAAGGAAAGATGAGAAACAATTTAAATATAAAGGTGGAAAATAGGATAAAAGTAGACAGACATTTTTAAAGGAAATGAGGATTACAGAAATAGAAAACTAAAAAGTGGCAAAAGCAAACTAAAACAGAGATGTAGAAATAACATGTAACACTCGACAGTGCTAAGGAAAAATCAGAAAAGTTAATTAAAAAAATAAAGGCGGCAAATGACATGGAAGTAGAAAATTTAAAAACCGACAAAGGTTAGAGAAATAAAGGGAAAAATTAAAACTTAAGGACAGACAACTGAAACAGAGACGTAGAAAGAAAAGCTAAAAAGCTGGGGGACTATAGAAAGAGAAGAAAGAACAAAAAAGAAACGCACCGAAGGGGAAAAAGTCTACAGGAAGAATGTTTAACAAGCGACAGGTGTTAAGGAAATAAAGGGAAAAACTAAAAAATAGGGACAGCAAACTAAAATGGGTATAGAAAGAAAACATAAAAAGCAGCGGCGCTAAGGAAACGTGAGAAATATTCAAAAACGCTAACGGTGAAATAAAGACCATGAACTGGAATAAATGTATACAATCTAAAAAGTGATGGGGATTAAGGAAATAAATGGCAAAAAAAGAAGCGATGGCATAGAAAAACATAGATGCAGAAAGAAAATTTTAAAAGCTAAGTGCTAAGGAAAGATAAGAAATTATTTAATAAATAGCAAAATAAAAACAGTGAATAGGATAAAAACAGGCACAGAAAGAAGATCTAAAAAGCAACGGCACTAAAGAAAGACAAGAAACAATTTTTTAAAGGCAGCAAAAGGAATGAAAGTAGGCATAAAAAGAACACTTATAAAGCTATAGCTGTTAGGGAAGGAGAAAATTATGAAATAGGGGCACCGTACTAAAACAGAGTCATAAAGAGAAAATTTAAAACACGACAGCGCTAAGGAAAGACAAGAAAGAAAAAATAAAGACAGCAAAAGGCACAAAAGTAGACGGAAAAATTTAAAACCAGCAGCGATTAAGGAAGGAAGGAAAAAACTTCAAAATGGCGATGGCAAACTATAAGGAGAAATAGAAAGAAAATGTTAAAAGCAAGGGCGCTAGTAAAAGTCCAGAAATAAAGACGTCAAAGGGGAAAAATTGGGCATAGAACGAACATTGAAAAAGCAATGGGCGTTACGGAAATGCAGGAAGAAATGAAAGAATACGGACAGCAAACTTAAACAGATATAGAGAGAACACTTAAAAAGCGATGACACTAAGAAAATGCAACAAATAATTAAAAAAAAACCAGCGATATAGAGATAGCAAACGGGACAGAAGTAGAAAAATCTAAAAGCAAAGAAAATTAGGCAAATAAATGGAGAAATGGCGAACTAAAGAGACCTAGAAAGGAAATCTAAAAAGTGAGGGTGATAAGGAAAGAGAAGAAATAATTAAAAGTAAAGACAGAGGATGGGCTAAAAGAAGACAGAAAATTTTAAAAGCCACAGGGACTAACGAAACAAGGAACAAATTTTAAGAGACCGAGAACTAAGTCAGAGACATAGAAACAAATTTTAAAAGCGTATGCGCTAAGGAAAGAAAAGCAATAATTTTAGGAAAAACGGCAAAGGGAATAAAATTAGTCATAGAAAGAAAATTGTCCAAGCGAGCCACTTTATGGAAATAAAGGGAAAAATCAAAAATAGGGACAGTGAACTAAAATGGAAACATAGGAAGAAAATCTAGAGAGCGTCGGCACTAAGAGAAGACGAGAAATAATTAAAAATAAAGACAGGGAATGGAATAAAAGGAGAAAGAATTTTAGAAGCAAATAGGATCAAGGAAGTATGTAAAAATTAAATAGTAGCAACATTGAACTGAAAGAAGTAGAAGAAAATTGTGAAACGTGAGGGCGCTAAAGAAAACACATGGACAAATACATGAAGAGACAGAAAATGAAATAAAAGCAGACAGACAATTTTTAAACCAATGATGATTACGGAAACAAATAAATAATTAAGAATTAGTGACAGAGAACTAGAACGGACACGCAGAAGAAAAGTGTAAAGAGCGCCGGCACCAAGGAAAAAAAGACGACAAAATAATTAAAAAAGGAAGAGGAAGAACTAAAAAACAGCAACAGCAAACTAAAACACAGACAGAAAATTTAAAAAGCGACGGCGCTAAGGAAAGAGAAGAAATTATCTAAAACTGAAGACGGCAATTAGGAAAAGGTACACAAAAAGAAGATTTTAGAAGCGACAGGGATTAGAGAAAGGAAGTAAAAAACATTCAAAAATAGGGATTGCAAAGTAAAACCTAGACGCCAAAAGAAAATTTAAAAAGCAACGGCGCTAAGGAGAGAAGAAAGAAATAAACAAACACAGCACATGGGATAAAAGCAGACAGGGAGAACTTATAAAAGCAACAGCGATTAGGGAATTAAAGAAATATAGGGATAACGAACTTAATAATGACAGTAAAAGCAAGGGGCTACACGACCGACAAAGAACAGTTAAAAACAGGTATGGGGAGCTTCATAAAAGTAGATGCAGAAAGAGAATTTCGAAAGTGACAGGGTAAAGGACAGACAAGAAAAAAATTGAAAAAGGAGGACAACAAACCGGATAAAAGTTGACATATTAAGAAAATTTAAAAAGCAAATGGATTAAGAACAGAAAGGAAAAATGCCTAAAAATAGGCTCGGCAAACTAAATAAATGAAACAAAGTTCAAAAAGCGATAAAGTAGAGGACAGGCAGGAAGAAATAAAACACACAGACAGGGAACTGATTAAACGTAGACACAAGGAGCAAATTTAGAAAGCAACAGGGTACTGGCCGTATGGGCAAGAAGTTAAACATTGGGAGAGGGAACCTGATAGACGGTCCCAGCGAAAGGACATCAGAAGAGTGACAGGGAGCAGAGCAGAAGGGGTCGCTGAAAACAGATGTAGGTCGCTGGGTAGAGGGAGACCTAGAAGTGCAATTTTCCCAAGAAAGAGGGAAGAAGGCAGTGAGAGAAGAATGAAATAATAACAGCTGGGCAGCCAGAACGGGAGAGACGTAGAAAGGAAGTGTAGAAGGCGACAAGATACAGGGTGATGTTGGCAGAAAAGCGTAATGCTTCGGGGAGCCAGACAGCCCAAAAAGGAAAGTGAGGCAGGGAGGCAGGCAGAGATCTGGAGAAGCACGGCAGGGATGGGCCTGGACTCATGACTCACCGCAGCTCTTGGCAGGAGACCGGGAGACCTTCGCTAGCCCTATGCTTCTCTCTCTGTCTCTGCCACCTTCCGCTTCCGCAGTGCCTTCTGCCCAATCCTAGCCTCGACGCTTCTGTCCCACGAGGCTTCCCAGACGCACGGCGGCTCGCACGTGCAGCCAACAGAAGCAGCGAGTTCCCAGAGCCATGTGCTGGCAGTGCGTCATGTCGGAGATGGCTGGGAGTGATCCTTCCTCACTGCAGATCTGGCTGTTCCTTGCTGGAGGCGGCTGCCTGAGGAACCCCCTTCTATTCGCTCCTGCAGGCAGGCGTGCCCGGGCAGCCCCCTTCCCAGCCGGAGCCCCTTGGCACAGCAGGGTCGGCCCCATCCTTGGCCTCACTGGCTGCACCAGGGGCTGCCCGGGCCCATCCCTGCCTACATCCTTTTTAACACCTTGGCCCAATCCCATTCTTACCTCACGGGTCCCACCTGGGCTCCCACCCACCTGGTCCCCACAGCTGGAGCCCATCCTGAACCAACAGGGGCCTTGGCTCCAGCCCCGCAGCACATTGCCCCCTCCCTGGACCCCTCTGCAGCCACCTTGGAAAAAAAGGGAGGAAAAAAACCTGAAAAACTGGGATGGTGAACTAAAATGCAGACGCAGAAAGAAAATCCTAAAAGCGAGGGCACTAAAGAAAGAGAAGAAATAGCTAAAACTCAAGACATTGAAGCGACAAAAGCAAGCATATGAAGAACATCTTAAAAAAGACAGGCATTAAGAAAGTAAAGGATGTAATTATGAAATAGAGATAGCAAACTAACAAGGAGACTCGGAAAGAAAATTTAAAAATCCATAGAACAAAGGAAGGACGAGAAATAATTTTTAAAAACAGCAAAAGTAATAAAAGCAGGTGTAAAAAGAAAATTTAAAAAGCGAGGGGATTAGGGAAATAAAGGGGAAAATGAACAAATAGAACAACCAAGTAAAAGAAGCAGAGGAAGAAAACTTACACAGCGAGGGTGCTAAGGAAACACAGGAAATAATTAAAATATGAGGACAGGGAGATAAATACAGCAACCGGGATAAAATTATACAGAATGTTATAAAAGAAATTAAGGAAATAAGCCAAAATTAAAAGAGTGACAAGTAATTATACCGAGTTGTAAAAAGAAAGAAAATCTAAAAAGCAATGGTGCTAAGGAAATCTGAGAATACATAATTAAAATGTAAAGGCAGCGAATGAGAGAAAAATACAAAATTTTAAAAATGACAGAGATGAGGCAAATAAAGGGGAAAAAAATTAAAAATTACAGAAAGCAAACTAAAACAGAGATGTAGAAAATCTAAAAGGAAAGGGCGCTAAGGAAAGAGAACGAATAATTAAAACTAAAGACACTGAAAGGAAAAAAGCAGACGTAGAACATTCGGATACGAGGGGCATTAAGAATATAAAGGGGAAAACTAAAAAAATAGAGACAGCAAACTGAAAAAGCCGGAGAAAGAAAACTGAAAAAGCGACGGCACTAAGGAAACACAACAAATATTTAAAAGAAATAACAGCAAAATAAAGACAAACTGGAATAAATGTATGAAATTTTAAAAGTGGGGGGGGATTAGGGAAATAAATGGAAAAAAAAAAAAGAAACATTGGCAAACTAAAACTGAGAAGCAGAAAGAAAATTTAAAAAGCGATGGTGCCAAGGCATAACGAGACAAAATAATTAAAAAATAAATCTAGCAAATGAGAAAAAAATAAAAATTTTTAAAAGCCCTGGGATTAAGAGAGGAAAGAACTTAAAAACAGCAGGACCAAACTAAAAGGCAGCATTGTGGTTTAGTCCCTGCCGATGACAAACCACCATGCAGTTGCTCTCTCCCTCCTCTCTCACCCCCGGTGGCACTGGGAGGAGAGTCAGAAGGAAAAGGCAAAACTCGTGGGTTGCAATAAAAACAGTTTAACAGAACAGCAAAGGGAGAAGAAAAACAACGATAATACCAATAAAAAGAATATACAGCATGCTATGTTCTTGCCGCCCAATGCTCAGCTTCCACCCGACTAGCAAATCCCCCTCCTTCAGTCAGCTCGCCCCCTTAAATACCAAGCGTGACATCACACGATACAGAATGTCACATTCGATTGGCTGGTTTGGGTTTGCCCGACCCGCCTCTCGTGAAAATTAATGCTAGCCCATCTGAAACCAGGA
The DNA here is from genome assembly GCF_030867145.1 of Opisthocomus hoazin. Taxonomy (NCBI): domain Eukaryota; kingdom Metazoa; phylum Chordata; class Aves; order Opisthocomiformes; family Opisthocomidae; genus Opisthocomus; species Opisthocomus hoazin. Next base: position 43,983 of record NC_134422.1, read on the forward strand.
TGTAGGCTTAAAAAGCAAATTTTAAAAATGACAATGTAGAGGACAGATAGGAAAAAGCAGACAATAGAGACAGAAAAATACATGAAAGTGAACACAGAAACAAAAATTCAAAAGTGAAGACATCGAGAGAGGAAAAAATTTTAAAACAGCAAAAAAATCTAAATAGCTAAGAGAAATGGAAAGAAAATTACAAAAGTGACCATGTACGGGACAGACAAGAACAAACTGAAAAAGAAAGGTGGCGAACTGGGTAATAATAGACTAGGAAAGAAAATTTAAAAGCAACAGGGTATCGGGCAGACAGGAAACAATTGAAAAACCGGGAGAGACATCTTCACAAAAGCAGACCTAGGACAAAAATTTTATAAGAGATGGGATACGGGAAACAGGAAAAAATTAACTAAGAGGGAGAGACAATGAGATAAAAGTACACCTAGAAACAAAATTTCAAAACTAATAGGAATACGAGAGTGAAAAATTGAAAAATAGGGACGGTGAGGTAGATAAAAGTAGACACGGAAAGAATAGTTTAGAAGCAACTGGATTAAGAAAATAAAAGGAAAAATAAAAATAGGGACAGCGAACCATAACGGAGACATAAAAAAAAATTAAAACTGACAGGGTACAAGACAGACAAGAAAGAATTAAAACTAGGGATGGGACCTCGATAAAAGTAGACATAGAAAGAAAATTTTAAAGGTGATGGCACTAAGGACGACGGGTTAACCATGAGCCAGCAGTGTGCCCTGGCTGCCAAGAAGGCCAATGGGTTCCTGGGATGCATCAAGAAGAGTGTGGCCAGCAGGTCGAGGGAGGTTCTCCTTCCCCTCTACACTGCCCTGGTGAGGCCTCATCTGGAGTACTCTGTCCAGTTCTGGGCTCCCCAGTTCAAGAAAGATGAAGAGCTACTGGAGAGAGTCCAGCGGAGGGCTACAAGGATGGTGAGGGGACTGGAGCATCTCCCCTACGAGGAGAGGCCGAGGGAGATGGGCTTGTTCAGCCTGAAGAAGAGAAGGCTGCGAGGGGACCTAATATATACTTACAAATATCTGAAGGGTGGGTGTCAGGAGGATGGGGCCAAGCTCTTTTCAGGAGTGCCCAGTGACAGGACAAGGGGCAATGGGCACAAACTGAAGCACAGGAAGTTCCGTCTGAACATGAGGAAGAACTTCTTCCCTCTGAGGGTGACGGAGCACTGGAACAGGCTGCCCAGGGAGGCTGTGGAGTCTCCTTCTCTGGAGATATTCAAATCCTGCCTGGACAAGATCCTGTGCAGCCTGCTGTAGGTGACCCTGCTTCGGCAGGAGGGTTGGACTAGATGACCCACAGAGGTCCCTTCCAACCCCTACCATTCTGTGATTCTGTAAGGAAAGACAAGAAAACTGAAAAACAAAGACAGCAAATGGGATAAAAGTAAACACAGAAAGGGTATTTTTAAAAAAAGATTGAGACAATAAAGGAAAAAAAAAATTAAAAATACAGACGGTAAAGTAAAACTGTCCTGGGTTCGGCCAGGACAGGGTTAATTTTCACCAGGAGCCAGGAGGGGACACAGCCAGCGGTCTGACCCAACCTGGCCAAACAGAACAGGGTATTCCATACCACGTGCAGTCATGCTGGGTTTTGGTTGGGGGGAGCTGGGCGGCGGGAAGTCAGTCAAGGCTCAGGAGCACGCAGCAGCAGGTGGTGAGAGTCACTCTGTGCATTCTGCTATTTGTTTTGTGTATTCTCCTTATCAGTATTGTTGCTGTTACTGTTCCCTTTGTTTGCTGTTCTGTTAGAACTGCCCTTATCCCGACCTATGCGTTTTTGCCTTTTTCTTTCTATTCTCCTCCCCAGCCCAGTGAGGGGAGGGGTGGCAGAGCAGCCGCATGGCCCTATTGTTGCCAGCCACAGCCAAACTATAACAAAAACACAGACAATGAAATAACATTTCAAAAGCAAATGTGTAAAGGACAGATGAGAAAAAAGTAGACAGCGAACTGGAAAAAAGATGACATTGACATGCGGAAAACAGACTCCACGATCTGTAAGATTGTAAAGTAGATATGTTTATTCGGCGACGGGCGGCACAGGGGGTAGCCCCACCAAAGTCGTGCGTGCCAGACAGTAACTTGCTTCTTCAATTTATACAGTCAAATATTATATATTCATGAAATTCCCAATCCGCATATACATATGCATGACCTATCCCTGCTTCGTATTAAAATCAGTTCCAAAGAATAATTTCCATAGACTCCTCCCATCTGCGCTTGTGCAGTGCCTCCTGGTGGTGGTCGTCGGGGGTCCCAAGATGAAGGCTCATCCTCTTCATCACGGTGTTCGCTGATTGACTTTTGTTTCTGGGCAAACTCAGTTCTCTTCTAGCTTCCATCCAAACTGCAAGGTCAGTCTTAGCCGGTCTAGGCAACTCCCCAGCCCTTATCAGAAACTACCCCCTTTGTAAGGAAATGCAAGACTCTCTGCCCCAGTTAATTTACACAATAGATAAGCACTGTCAGTTCTCTGCACAGCAACTATCAGGCAGTGCTGCTTCTACTAAATTCCTTAACTATTAGGCAAGGCTGCTTCTACTAAAATCCCTTTAACCCCTTCCTTCAACACAGAAAATATTAAAAGTGACAGGAATTAGGAAAATAAAGGAAAAAAGTTTTAAAATAAGGGCAGTAAACAAAATAAGCAGAAACATAGAGAGTAAATTTTAAAAGCGATGGGGATTAAGAAAGGAAAAGATTAAAAAAGAGAAACAGAAAGCTAAATAAAAGCAGATGTAAAAACAATTTAAAATCCATGTGATTAAGAGACAAAAAATAACAAAATAAGGATGGCAAAATAAATAGAGACATAGCAAGTATATTATAAAAGCAACAGGGTGCATGGCGTGCAGGAAAGAAATAAAATATAGGGATAGGGAGCTTGATAAAAGCAGACATAGAAACCGAATTTGAAAACCCAAGGGATTACGGAGGGTAAGAATTAAAAAATAGGAAGGGCAAACTAAATAAATGAAGACGCGGACAGAAAATTTAAACAGCGAGGGCGCTACTGAAATGCAAGGAATAATTTTTAAAAGACAGCAAATGGAAAAGGTAGGTGTAGAAAGAATATTTTAAAAGCGATACGAATAGGGAACTAAAGCGCCCCAGGACTACAGCTCCCAGCGTGCCGCAAAAGGCACCTTCCCCTCTGCCCGAGCTGGCGGGGACACCGCGCCCCGCCCGCCGGCGCACCCGGTAGCCCCCGGAGCACCCAGCGCAGCCGCGCAGCTCTGGGCAGCTCCTGCCGGCGGCTCCGATGCGACGCCGCACCCCTACCGCTCCTCGCCTCCGACACGGACCCAGCCGGCCAGGCTGCCCCCCAGCAGCTCCCGCCGCCCGGCTCCGACATGGTGCCCGGCGGCCCCCCGGCACGCACTGCTGCCCTCCTGGGGGCTTCCCCAGGACTCCCCGGTCGGTCACCCCCTACCCCACCCGGTCACTTTCTCCTTTGCTGCAGCCGGAGCTCGGCGACGGCTCCACTCCTCCCTCGGCTCGCACTGGCCTCTCCACAGCCACCCAGGGCACGGCAGCACCGGCACAGTCACCGGCAGCCACCGCATTAAAGGGAGGGGCCATTGCCATCAGCCCTACTGCCCGCACCTGCAGCTTCTCCGCCCCCGGCCCACAGCTGGAGCGCAGCAGGAACAGGGGGCCATCTCCCGAGCCACAAAGTGAGTCTCTTCCTCCGCTGGGGTCCCTCGCAGCCCCTTGTCCTGTGCAAAGAAAGCGCAGACACAGGCAGGAAGGCAAAAGAGACGATGGGTGTGTTTATTCAGTCACACACCAAATGAATCTGGGGAACGGGTCTGCTCTGAGCCTCGGTGCCCCCTACGCTCCCCCTGCCCCTCCGACACCTCGGCAGTCCTTCCCAGAGCTGCGGCCATTGCTCCAGTGGGGAACAGTCGGTCAGTTGGCTCCTGGAGCGATGCGCTGCTGGGCAGGGGCTACCAAAAATGAGGAGCAAGGTGCAGGATGCTACAAAACAGGAGAAAAATGGCAGATGGCTGGACAGCAGTGGTGTAACAAGAAAGCGCAAAGCAGGGAAAGGGACAGGCAGTCCCACAGAGATGGAGAAAGAAGCAGCATGGAGAGAGGAAGAGCGGCAGCAGAAAGAAGAAGAGGGAGCAGGACAGAGACTGAAAATGAAGAACGGGGAGCAGGAAGGAGATGCAAAAAAAAAACCCTGCAGCATGACAGAGGTACAAAGAATAGAGGCAGGGACCTGGATGAAGAGAGATGAGGAAATAGACTAGAACAGACATGGAGAAAGCAGTAGATCTGTGACGTGATACGGAGCCAAGAAGGAAGGCCTAGAATCAAGGGACAAGGAGCCAGACAGAGAGCGCCAAAGCAAAAATACTAACAGGCTACGGGACAGAGAAGGAGGAAAGCAATACTAGTAACCGGGAGCTGAACAGAAAGAGGGGAAGAAGGAAAAAAATGCCACGGGCTGCAGGGCAGAAAGAGGGAGGACCTAAAAGATAGGGACAAGTCAGAGAGAGATGGAGAAAGAAGGTACACAAGAGCAGAAAAAAAAAATAATCGTAGCAATGTGGGAAAGAGAGCAAGCCAGGGGAGGGACTCAGATGCAGAAGAGGGGTGACAGGGCCCCGAGGGCCCAGGACTCACCGCAGCTCTCAATCTCGGTGCTGCCGGGAGACTTTAACGCTTCAGATGCTTCTCTCTCCTTATCTCTTCCCTTCTTCTTCCGTAATTCCAATCGTATGGCTCTCCTCCACCTGAAAAAAAATGCTTGTGGGTGTCTTAGAACTCACACGAGATGCGGCTTCCTAGACAAGAAGCCTCACTCGCGTACTACGTGCACGAACAGGACAGAGAAAAAGAGAGAATATGATGAGTGGGAAGCAGAACACACGGATCGAGAGAGAACTTGAATCAGAGGAATAAACAAAGCAGGAAAAAGATAAAGAAAAGAAACCAGAGAAAAGAGCCTTTCTGGCCTCTACTCGCACCCCCCAGCCTCCCACCCCCTTCCGGCCTCCTTTTCTTTCTAGCCTCTATTCTCGCCCCCGGTCTCCCACCCCTCTGCGGCCTCCCACCCCCTTTCGGCCTCCTTTTCTTTCTGGCCTCTACTCTCGCCCCCGACCTCCCACCCCTCTGCGGCCTCCCACCCCCTTCCGGCCTCCTTTTCTTTCTGGCCTCTACTCTCACCCCCGGCCTCCCACCCCTCTGCGGCCTCCCACGCCCTTCCGGCCTCCTTTTCTTTCTGGCCTCTACTCTCACCCCCGGCCTCCCACCCCTCTGCGGCCTCCCACCCCCTTCCGGCCTCCTTTTCTTTCTAGCCTCTACTCTCGTCCCCGGCCTCCCACCCTTCTGCGGCCTCCCACCCCTTTCCGGTCTCCTTTTCTTTCTGGCCTCTACTCTCGCCCCGGCCTCCCACCCCTCTGCGGCCTCCCACCCCTTTCCGGCCTCCTTTTTCTCCTGGCCTCTACTCTCACCCCCGGCCTCCCACCCCTCTGTGGCCTCCCACCCCCTTCCGGCCTATTTTTCTGGCCTCTACTCACCCCCCCCCCCCCCCAGCCTCCCACCCCTCTGCAGCCTCCCACCTCCTAGTTTTCTGGCTCTACTTAACCCATCCTCACACCTCTTTCCGGCCTCCTTTGTTTCTGGCCTCTACTCTCGTCCCCAGCCTCCTATTTTTCTGGCCTCTACTCACCCCCTCTGCGGCCTGCCACCCCCTTCCGACCTCCTTTTCTTTCTGGCCTCTACTCTCGCCCCCGGCCTCCCACCCCTCTGCGGCCTCCCACCCCTTTCCGGCCTCCTTTTCTTTCTGGCCTCCACTCTCGCCCCCGGCCTCCCACCCCTCTGCGGCCTCCCACCCCTTTCCGGCCTCCTTTTTCTCCTGGCCTCTACTCTCACCCCCGGCCTCCCACCCCTCTGTGGCCTCCCACCCCCTTCCGGCCTATTTTTCTGGCCTCTACTCACCCCCCCCCCCCCAGCCTCCCACCCCTCTGCAGCCTCCCACCTCCTAGTTTTCTGGCTCTACTTAACCCATCCTCACACCTCTTTCCGGCCTCCTTTGTTTCTGGCCTCTACTCTTGTCCCCAGCCTCCTATTTTTCTGGCCTCTACTCACCCCCTCTGCAGCCTCCCACCCCTTTCCGGCCTCCTTTTTTTTCTGGCCTCTACTCACCCCCTCGGGCCTCCCACCCCTTTCCACTCTCCTATTTTTCTCGCCTCTACTCCCCCTCTAGTGCACCCCCCCTGGCCTCCCAGCCCCTCCTCAGCCTCCCTCCTTCCATTTTGCTGGCCTCTACTTAACCCACGTTCCCACCCCTCTGCAACCTCCTACCCCTTTCCAGCCTCCACTTGCCCGCCCCCAGCTTCCCACCCTTTTTCAGCCTCCCACTCCCGTCCCACAGAGTGCAGGACACAGACAGAGAGAGAAAAATGACAGGGAACAGAAAAAAAGGTACTAAGAAACAAAGAAAGGGTCAGACGAAGAAGGGGGTGGTTAGGGTTGGAACCCCAACACAAACCAGCAAGGGGCTAGAGGACAGAGAGAGAGGAAGAGAAGAAAGGGCCGGGAAGCAGGACAGAGAAGGAGAGAAAGGCAAAAAGGGAGAGCTGGCTGGACAGGGACGTACACTAAGAAACGACCAGACAGGCAGCAGGATAGAGAGACAGAAAAACCGGTGACACGAAGCAGGACAGAGGGACAGGGAAAGGAAACAAGGGCCAGGGAGCAGGACAGCGGTGGAGAAAGAGGCACTGGGGCAGTAGGATAGAAAAAGAAGGAAGGAAAGGCCAGAAGAAGGACAGGGAATAATAGCGAAGGGAGAGAAGGACAAGGAGCAGGACAGATTGTCAGAGAAAGACAGGGAAAGGGAGCAGGACAAGGTGATACTGAGAGAAAAAAAGGGGAGATGGAGGCAGGATAAAGTGAAAGACAGGCAAAAATAAGAGACAGGGAAGCAGGACAGAGATGGAGACAGAAAAGCCTCGGCTGGGCAGCAGGGAAGAAGAAGGCGAAAAAAAGCACTGGGCTGCGGGACAGAGAGGGAGGAATTAAAAAACAGACACAGGGAGCAGGACAGAATGACAGAGAGAGAAAAGGGACAGAGAGCAGGACAGCATTTGGGGGGGGGGGGGGGGGGGGCGGCGGGGGGAAAACAACCGTGATGGGCAGTGGGAGAGAGGTATGGAGAAAGAAAAAAATACCGAGGAAGAGAGAAAGGAGAGAAGGGACAGCTAGCTGCACAGGGAGATAGAGAAAGAAAGGATGGAAAATGGCGCAGAGACAGAAAAGCAGAAAAAATAGCGAGGGGAAGCAGGGCACAAGGACAGCAAGAGGAAAAAGGAAAGGGACAGGAATCTGGACAGAGACGGAGAAAAAAAGCAGCGGGGACACAGGAAAAGACACAGAAAGAGCAGGGCACAGAAAGATAGATCAGGACAGTGGCAGGACGGAGATGGAGGAAAAACTTTGGATGGCCAACAGGACAAACAGTAATAGGAATATGGGCAGGGAGTTAGACAAAGGGATAGAGTAAGAAATGACAGCACAGGAAGCAAGACAGAGCAACAGACCAGAATAATGCTAACAAGAGAGAGAAAAAGACAGACTGTGAGAAGCATGTAGTGTGTCAGAAAAAAAGAGAAGTATATTAGGAGCCCTGCAAAGAGACAGAATATGGAGAAAAAAAACAAAGGGAGCCAGGGAGCAGCACAAAAGGTCAGACAGAGTAAGAGATGAACAGGAAGGAGGACAGGGACAGTGAGATACACGATGAAAAAAAACAGCAACAGTGAGCTAGACAAAAGGATACAGAGAGAAAGAGAAGGAAGGAGAAGGAAGAGGAATAAGAAGACAGGGACATGGAGTAGCACGTACAGGCACAGAGGAGAACACCAGCAGGGAACAGGGCAGAGAAATTGTGGAGGGAGAAAAAGAGGGAGAGGGAGCAGGACACAAACATAAACAAAAGAGGGGAGCTACGGGGAAGATAAAAGAAAAAAAATTAAAAAAAAAAATCACAGCACTGTAGGAAAGAGAGGGGGCCACGGGTGGGCTTGGGATGCAGAAGAGGGACAACAGGGCCCAGGACTCACCGCAGCTCTCACTCTCGGCACTGCCGGGAGGCACTGCCGCTTCAGATGCTTCTCTCTCCTCCTCTCCTTCCTTCCTCTTCCGCAAGTCCGGTGACTTGGCTGTCCTCCACCCAAGACAAAACGTGCATGTCTTGCAGCTCTTACGAGACAAGGCTCCCTAGACACATAGCCTCACTCTCTGACGTACTATGCACAGGAACAGGACAGAGGGAAAGAGAGCGAGAGTATGATGAGTGGGCAGCAGAACAGACAGACCAAGAGGGAATCATAGAATTGTCAAGGTTGGAAAAGACCTTTAAGATCAGTAAGTCCAACTGTCAACACAACAACATCATGCCTGCTAAACGACGCTCTGAAGTGCCATATCTACATGCAGGGATGGGGACCAGGACAGTGGGATACAAACAGGGAGCAGGATGCGAGTTTGCAGAGAGAGAGGTCCAAGGAAGCAGAAAGAATGACAGAGAGAAAAGGGGGGGAGGGTGGGCGGAGAGCAGGTCAAGAGAGCTGGAGAAAGGAAAAACACTGCTGTGGAGCAGCAGAGGGGGACGGAGAAAGAAAGAGAGGGAGGGGGAGCAGGGCAGAGAAACGGAGAGAGAAAATAAGCGATGGGGAGCAGGGCAGAGCACTAGGAAGAGGAAAATAAGACAAGGGAGAAGACCGAGGAGCTCAGAGAGAAAGAAGGGTCGAAAGGAAACGCCAGAGAGGTAGAGAAATCAAGAAAAACAGGGACGAGGAGCCTTGCAGGGACAGAGCACGAAAATGTAGGGCCGGTGAGCGCGAAAGAGGCAGAGAGAGATGGGGGCAGGGGGAGGAGATGAAGAAGAAAGGAGAGACAAAGAGGGCAACAGAGCGCAGGACACACAGACAGAGAGAGAAAAGGGAGAGTGAACAGGAAAAAAGGGACCAAGAAACAAAGAAAGGGTCAGATCTAGAGAAAGAGACAAAGAAGGGGGCGGGGGGGGTGGCGCAGGCAAACCCCAAAACAAACAAGCAACGGGCTAGAGAACAGAGAGGGAGAGAAAGAGAAGAAAGGGCCATCAAGCAGGACAGAGAAGGAGAGAAAGGCAAAAAGGGAGAGCCGGTTGAACAGGGACGTATAGCAAGAAACGACCGGACAGGCAGCAGGACAGAGAAATAGAGACAGGGAGCCGGCTAGAGAAATTCTGGAGCGAGAAGAAGAGGGAGAGGGAGCAGGACACAAACACAGACAGAAGATGGGAGGTACAGGGAAAGGAAAAGAAAAGGAAAAAGAAAAAAACAAAATCACAGCAGCGTGGGAGAGAGAGGGATCCAGGGGAGGGCCCGGGACGCAGAAGAGGGGCGACAGGGCCCCGAGGGCCCCGCACTCACCGCTGCTCTCGCTCACAGCGCTGCCAGGAGACTCTGCCGCTTCAGACGCTTCTCTCTCCTGCTCTCCTCCCTTCCTCTTCCCTAACTCCCGTCACTTGGCTGTCCTCCACCTAAGAGAAAACGCGCATGCCTTGCACCTCTTACGAGACGAGGCTCCCTAGGCACGTAGCCTCGCTCGCTCACGCGCTCCACAGCCGTACCTCGGAGTCTCCTTCTCGGGAGTCTCCAGCCTTCAGCTGCGCCAGCTCCGGTCCGCAGCCACTCAGCGCTCCGCCTCTCCCTTTTCGCCCCCACGCCGCCAGGACAGCGAGGCCCGGCGGCGGCTGCGCGGGGCGAGCGGGGCCGGGGGAGCGCTGCCGAGTTGCGGGGGGGTGCCCGCCTCCTTCCCGTTTATTCTAAATAGATATAATTAATTTTCCTATAAATTTTAAAACTATAAAAATCTTTATCGGCGGTAAACTAAAATATTAAATGTAGAAAAAAAAAAGTTGAATAAAAATGAGAAGAAGCAACTTTGAAGCTATAAAAAGAAGCTCAAATTACTTTATCCTCAGCAAAATAATCAGTCCCTGTGACAGTTACAGATTAATTTTTATCTCTAATAGCATGAGCTGTTTTTATGAGCTTCTAATATATCAGCTGATCTGGTAAAAGAAGCACATTTAATGAAGATTCAGCAGGCAATGTAACGTTATTTATGCAGTACCTAAACTAAGCAACCTTTTTGCAGGACAAAAGAACCGCACCCTAGAAAATGACAAAGTAAATTTGCTCTGTGTATAGAACATCAGCTGGAGCAACAAAAACAGTAAGGATGGAGAAAACAAGGACAGAAAGGCAGCAGCAACAATAATATGATTTCAGAGTTACTTAAAATAACTTGTGCCCATCTTCAGGTCACTTTCTTTATGCTTTGTTACTTAGAAAGATAACTATACTAACAGGAATGGAAGAAACTAAGGCATGAAGCCCTAGGCCTTGTGCTTTTATTGAAAACTACATGCTTTTATTTGGAACACCGTAGCAGTCTAGCTGGTAACACCTGAGCTTGTGTGGAACAACAGGACCTGCACTGAAAGAAACAATTAAGACCATCTCCAAAAAGGTTATTTTTTTTTCTGGGAAAATGAAGCATGTGCTTCTGTGTCTAGCTTTCAAACCATGGGCAACAGAGACAAAAAAACACTTGAAAAAACACTGTGTTTTGCTGCTGCAGTGCCAGCACAGGGAACACAGGTTGTAACAGATAATAATTCTTTTGGATTTCTAATGACACAGCTGGCAATGTTGGTAAACAGTGAAAGCCAGCAAGAACATTTCAATTAAAAAAAAAAATAATTACAAGCTTAATAAAAAAATACAGGAAAGAATGTATAAAAAATATTCTGTATGTAATTATTTTCTAAATAATATTGAATCAAGATACTATCTATCTTCACAACCATTTCTGCTCCTCTTCATAATGGTGTTGCTGATGTAGTGACGTACACAGTATGCTTAAGAAAGAAAAAGTCTGTTTGCTGAAAGTTCTCAAATAAACTTCTCCATTTTGCAATAGAGATCACATTGCCCGGGTGATAAGGGAAATTTAATATTGGAAGAATTTTCATATTTACGGAATACTTATTTTTCTTCTGGTGAGGTTCTATATGGAAACATCTTGCTGTCCTTATTACTGTACATTCACAACCTTTGCATGGTCTCTGGCACTCGTGAGGACAGCCAGACAAGCCCTCTGCTTAGGGCATAAAGGCTCCCCATGTAAACTACGTCGCTGGCGGCATATTTACCTCCAAATTCATACATGAAATATTCTACAGGATCTTGGGGAAGCTGCCTTGGTGCTACAGACTGTCATAAAAAAACTGCAACAGAAAACAAGTGTGGTAAATATTTGTAAATAATGCTTTTGTACCTCTTACTGTTTATGTAGTGCAGACTTACATGTAGAATGGACACACCTGAAAGCTATATCCAGGAGTACATTTTGATATGTACGACTCATTTTTCGGTCAAAATATGCAGCTGAAATTCTGGCAACTTACAGGACGTAGGTTCCCCGTGTCAAACTCCACGAGATTCCTCTTGGCCCATTTCTGCAACATATCCAGGTCCCTCGGAATGGCAGCACGACCGTCCAGTGTTTCAGCCACTCCTCCCGGTTTTGTATCAATGGCAAATAAGTGTAGGCTGCACTCTGTCTCATCATACAGGCCATTAGTGAAGATGTGAAACCGTACCAGTGCCAATATGAAACCTTAGCGAGCTCTGGTGCTTGGCCTCCGACTGGACTGCACGCCACTGATCACAGCCCTCCGGGACTGGCAGTTCAGCCAGGTTTCAACCCACCTGGATGTGCACTTAAACACACACACTCGGCCAGCTCGTCTGCAGGATGTTATCAGAGATAATGTCAAAAGCCTTACTAAAGTTGAAACAAACAACATCCACTGCTCTCCCCTCACCCACCAAGCCAGTTGTCTCATTGTAGAAGGCTATCAGGGTAATAAAGCATGATCTCCCCTTTGTAAATCAACGCCGACTACTCCCAATCACCTTCTTGTCTTTAACATGTTTGGAAACAGTTTCCAGGACTGTTTTCTCCATCAACTTCCCATATTACAGTGGAAGCTACAATGAAGTACAGAGGTTTCGGTATTTTAAAGAATACACTATAAATTTAAGAGTATCAATTATGCCTCTTAAAAAGAGGTGTAATTCTGTTAGACCAAAGGCCCGGCTAACCAAAGGAATGGTATCTGAAAGTTTCAACACTGAATGCTCTCTGAAAAATGTATAAAAATTGTATAATAGCATAGTAAGGCTTCTCCAGAATACTCTTCCAGCATTCAATAACTTGCAATTCAGGGACATCCTATGTCAGAAATGGTGTTTCTGGTAATTTGTCATAGATTTTTCTTCCAGTAATATATCTGAGCAATATTTAAGCCCATGTAAACTAATAATATCTCCTCCTGTAGTAACGAATTCCTCAGCATAACTGCACACTGTGTGAAGAACCACCTTCTAGAACCCAAAGAAGTTAAATTATTTGTGTCTCCTTAAAAATGAGCTATGGCTATCTTGGTTGCAAAATGAACCTGAACCTTGTCTGATGCAAGCTGTAAAAATTGTGTGTGCTGTGAGCTATAGCCTGCAGCTGGCAGCAGTTATGATTCAGAGAAAGCCAGAAAACTGTTTGTCACCTGACAGTGCACGATGCAATGCAGAAGTGATTCATGAGGGGAAGCAGTACAAAGACCTGATAGCTGAATGGTATGATGCGGTGGTATTAGTCATCACACTAGTGGACTCTCGATTGTAAACTCAGGGCATTGCTTTGTCTGGATCCTATTTACTATAGAATTTCTATTGCAGTGCTGTTTTCTTTCTGACTGCCTCTGGCACGTCCTCTGGACACTAGACTTCTCTCTCCTATTCCTCAAAATGAGACTTTCTCATTTAAATTTCATTATGGTTCTGTCAACTCCAAAAGTCAACTATCAAAAAAAAAAAAGGGGGGGGGGGCGACAACAACACACTGTCTCTATTTCAGTAGATCTATTAAAATTTGGGATGCTCGTGTCCGTTCCAACCAGCACTGAGATATAGTTCTACTCATAGTAAATATGAACAACTCGCATTAAAATTCCCAAAGCTGATTTATTTGTAATTCTCATTAAAACATACACTTTTCTTACAAATTAAGAAGTGCTGCAAACCCTCTGAACAGATTATAAATTACTGACCAGAAACACAAGAGTGGAGCTTAACCTGTATTTGCCTTCCTCCATAACGTATTCTGCATCCCTTATATAGGGGCTCCTTTCCAGGAAATTCCACTTTGGAAGACTAATCAAAGAGAAATAAGCAGTCTATACTGCTAAACACATACATATTTTTTAAATTGTACCCATTTTAGAAGTATTGTTCTTAAATGCCATTCTCTGGTCTTCTTCAAATAAATTTTGATTTACTTTTAAAACTTCTTTTATTTTTTACTTTATAGACTGGGGAGTCCAGAAATTGTGTATCTGTAAACCGATCCCCACGCCTTAATTTGCTGTAAACACAAGAAATAAAAGACATCATGTACGAATATCACCAAGCACCTATGTAACTATAATTATGTAGTTATAATAACAATTCCAAGTGGGAAATACTCTCAATGAAAGCTTGATACACTAAAGAAATTAAATCTATGGAAAATAGATATGTCTGAAATAGCAAGGCATAGATAACTACAGTTTTCCAAAATAATGCTAAAACCAGTAATCCTTTTATGTGGCGTGTATCATATTAATATATGAGTAATCGTAACTTACAGGTATAAGACAAAACTTAAAAATTGTTTAGCCCAAAAGCTTAACAGCACCCATTCAGGACAGTATACTTGAAAATAAAATGTAAATAGGAGACAGTAATCTAAATTGAGTGACATCCACATTTTTTTTCTGTTATTAGTTACCATCTCTCTCCAGAAATACAGAACCTTATCATTGTGGGGTAAAAGAGGAGAATGTGTCAATATCATAATACTACAGCATTATAGCATCCAATTCAATTAGTAAAAGAAGAATGTAAGTCTAATCCCTTTGCGTTTCTTTTACAAGCTATCTGGCATAAATATTTCTGAAAAGCCAATGGTAAAGTGAAAAGACACTTCCTACATTACTTTTAGTATTTGTTCTCAGTGACTTTGCTTCAATTAACTGTCTGCTTACTTACAGAGGTAAACAAAAATATGTTGAGGGTGTATGAGAACAGTGCGCTAATGTTTTCAGTTTGTGGATTTATTTTCTTCTCCCACAGTTTTGCAAGAAAAGGAAGACACGCTCTTTTTACACCTTTGTTGTAAAGTAAATTGCTATAATCCTTTCACTCTCTACACTATTACAGGGAAATCTTGATACTGTCTTTACCTCATGAATATGCATTCTACTTATATACACGCACTGTACTTTTCCCTTAAATTCATATTGTACATTTTTAAAAGAAAAAAAAAAAACCACTAAACAAAAACCCCAACCAACTTTGTGGCAAAAAACTCAGAATATTTTCAGAAGTAATGAACTTAAAGGTCCATTGGGATTTAGATCTATTCATGTAAATGCAAATATATTAGTTTTCTTAGCGGATGTTTGGCTTTAAAATCCTCTTTATTCGTAGTTATTACACAATTCATGTCTTATCTTTTAACAATCCTGGAAATCCTGTGCCACTAAATTTGCTAAGAGCACTGTGAGATAAATAACTAATTATCACATTAATAGATTTTAAACTCAAATTATTTCTTGTATTAGATGCAGCTAGTTAGCAAAACAACAGAATTATATAATATATTGTTTATTGAATAAATTTATGAATGAATTTATTGAATATACTGAATTATATAATGTTAATGCATAGATTATCTTGCCACTTGACAATATTACAAGAACATTATTACGGTATAAGTTTATATTTAAGTAAAACATTTACAATTATCCACCTCTAAAGGGGTTTATATCATGATAAACATTGAGAATTCACCATTATTCACTACTAGTACAAAATGTTCTATTATATGTTGTATTTAAATTTTGAGACTTGAATACTTTTGGTGTCTTACTTTGGCACTTGGAAACCCTGTCACACTAACAGGAAATCTTTTATATGAACGCTGAAGTGTCTTTGCAAAAGATATTTGTGAAAGAGGCAGTTCAAGTGTTTATTTGGGGGGTTTAACAGCAAATATTTACTGGGGACAGTTACGTACTCAAAAAAACAAATAAAAGCCCTGATTTACCTATACCTACCTGTGTAGATTGGGTTCTTTGTAGCAAATAGTGGCTCTTCCTCGTCTAGACAGCGCTGCCGAGTTTTCTTCTAAAGTTTGGGGGAATTTAGGTAAGGCAGTGTGAAACCGCATGCTAACATTTGTCACATCTTGCAAAGCCTTTCTCCCTGTGAATACAGTAGTTTATATGCCTCATTTTAAATATTTTCTGAATATTAAGTAAACTTTCAATTCATAGTTATTTTTCATTAATATCTCTTAATTCAGGTAAATTGGTTACTGCTCCTACTCTAAAGATGCTCAACAAAATAATGGGATAGATGATCAAAGAAAATGACACTGCAGCAGCTTTCAACCTACCTAAATTTGGAGCTGTTTGAGGTCCGCCAAGGCTCTTGGGACATTTTAAGAAAGCCCCATAAGCACTGTAATTTGCACCTAGCTGCTTAAGACTCCCAAGAGTTACTGCATTTTAAAAAGCAAAAGTGCACACAGCTCATGGCCTTGAATGCAGGGGAAGGGCATACACGTATAATCTGAAGATTCAAGCTGTACAAGGGTTCTCTAGTACCGCATTTTCCAGTTTTATGCCTGCTCTTTGGGCATATGTGCGTAAAACGAGCATAGCAAGGTGATTCAGTGAGCCTCCTTATCTTCAAAACTGTATACTACCAAACTATTTACAATGCCTCGTGTTTTGAACCACTGAACATGCCCAAGAGGAATACTCCATCAATAAGGTAACCAGCCTTGGTAGAGGTACTATTTGTGTCAGCTTTCTGTAATCTTGTAAGACAAATTCAGAATGCCAGACTAAACAATCAATATATAATTTGGAGACAAATATTTTGATAATATTAAGATTTTAAGAATCTAAACCCATCTCCCAGACTGCACTAAAATTTAGTTATTTTCTTAATATGTCTCACTTAAAAAAGAGGTTGCCACATGGAAGTTTGCTCATGGGTAGATTCTAGAGAAAACCTGCTCAAAGTACTTTTTTTAGATCTCAGAATTCTGGTTGAATTACAGTGTTTCTAAAGATACACAGATGAAAACTTTCAGTCCAGCTATGTTCTCCATTTATGAAGGGAACAGTGTAGTTCACTCTTATTTCCCTTGTATAAAAGCTCAAGCTATTGTATCTTTTCTATTCCCAACTTTCTGAATTCTATCACATTCTTTGAACAATGAATACAGGCTCCAGCTATAACTGCTCCTGAAGAATGTAGACCGTTTACATGTACCCAACTAAATGTCATCTTGGAATACACTGAAAAGTATCAAGGATGTTAGTTTCCACAATTAAAAAAAATATATTGTGACTGATATATGATATAGAATATGAATAATTCTAGTGATTTTCAGTCTTACTTTTTTCCACTCCTGTTTTATCCACTCTAAGTAAGCAATAAGAGTAGGATAGTATTAAAAGAAGATACCACTATTTCAGGCACTACTTAATTCAAAATGCCATTTTTTTTTCTCACCTATGCACTTACCATGACAAGGTGTCAGAGTCTCTTTGTAAGTCTCTTTAGAAATATGATCCGGTTTTTGTTCTGCTTTTTCAGCATCCAGTGCTTTATTATCGTGGTTTTCCCCACAAATTTCAGAGTTTTCCAGTATAGAGAAGTTCACAGAAGCATTGTGGTTATCAAGAGCTGGGAGCTCTACATTGGAAAGACCTTCCTGGTAAAAGCTATCTACATTTAATGGCATATTCTTAGAACATTCGACAGGTAAGAATTTTAAAAATTCCAATTTTTGAACTGTAGGCTTTAACTTGCTTCTAAAGGAATCTGTCTCATGAGGGACTTCCTGGTCATCCAAAATATTCTGTCCGCCCTGATCCATATGCATGAAATAATTTTTTTCTGGTCTGGTCTCAGTAACATCAGAACTAAACCTCTGTTTGCGCTTTGCCTGATTATCAGGAGAAATACTAATGTGAGGGCTTTTATGTGCCACTGATGAGGAATCTACTTTCTTTAACGTATTAGCATCATCATCAACTTCTTCTTTAGCTTGTGCCGTATTCATAGGCACACCATTCTGAGTAACTAAAGCTACTGGCTTTTGGTGACTTTCAGTTACTTTAGTTCCACAAACAGCCTCTGTGACCAACGCATCCTTATTTTTTAATTCTTCATTTTTACAAAGTGAGGACTGTATAGGATTTTCTTTTGGTATTATATATGCTTTCCGGCTGGCCTTTGCCAATGTACGTTTTAATCTGCCTGGCGAAAACCGGCTACTCTTTTGGTCTACTTTCTGAGTAATTTTATGAATGCTGTCCCTTTCAGTTTCTCCACTTTGTCTGTAACTACTTTTTTTGTTGTATTTTCTCTTTGTAATATTCTTCCGGTCTTGTTTTCTCTTGCTGTCATATCGGCATATCTCTGTTTGAGACTTTTTTGAAATATGTTCTCCATACTGCCCATTTTCCTCTCTACAGTATTTTGCTGTGTTCATTTTAGAAGGGTTTTGAAAAGCTTTCCTGTGTATTTTTGGTTTCCTGTGTTTCTCATTTGTATGCAGAAAGTCCAACTGTAAAGACAATACATTAGAAGTGTTGTCTTGGAATGGTAAATTTTCAGCACAAGAAACTTCTGGTGGGATCTTGTTAATAGATGAGTTTGAGCCTGCTTTTTGTATTTTGCTTTCCATGTCTTCAGATGTTTCTGAGGAAGTTTCTTTATTTGTCTCCTGATTTCTTGGAGTCATTAAGTTAACCTGGTATATGCCCCTAGTATCTTCAGCTTTACTTGGACAATTTTGTGCTTGATAATATTTGCTGGTATTTAGCAAACTCTGTTTCCCTACAGAATTCCCTGTAGGTAGCTGTTCTGTCTGATTTTGGAATAGCTGAATTCGCGAGTCTGTGCTTTTTGAAACTTCACTATTGTCAGCCAGACTGTACCTTTCTTCTGCATACAAATTTGAACTGACTTTAGTCTTGCTTTTAATTTTCTCTTTATCCTTCTTAGAATGTTGTACTTTTCTGAGATTCGCTGATATTTTATCAGAGTTGACATTACTGCTTTTATTTTGGTGTAATGTATCTTTGTCTTTCATTGTAACTGTGAGTAGTTCACCCGCATCACTGGCGGTCAACTCCATATCAGCATCGTAAACAGTTTCCTCGGGCTTCACCTTGTCAGTAACAAACTGCTTCTTAAAATCTGTCTTATTTCCATTGCTAAATTTAAGAGGTGAAGGAATAATGCGAGACAAGTCACCCGAACTTTCCTGCAAATTCATGTCATTGGTGTTGCTGCTGCTGTTGTTATCATGATGAGGCAGATTATTTGAGCTACACTTTTTATCAAAATCCTTTATATTAGGTTGAGCTTTTGACTTATGAAGTACTGCATGTGTCTTCCTTTCAGTCACACTTCCACAGAATGGCAATGAATTATCATTATATTGTTTTGTACGCTCCTCAGACTGTCTTAAAGATTGTTTATTTTTGACATGAGTCAGGAAGGCACTATTGCAAGTCAATTCTGTGCGTAATTGATTTTCTGCAAAAATAAAAATTTCAGCAGCTTGGGGAAAGAAAGAATATAGTTATCAGAATAAGACAGATTACTGAAGGTTGGACCGGAAACATGGAAAATTAAAAAAATGCTTCTCCCTCTCCTGCCCAATACACACATTCTGTGGCTGGTCCTTAAAAATTCAGTTAACTAGAACTAATTTCATATTTTACCAAAAATTGACTTTTGAAATTGGATATAAATAAAAATTCATTTTTCCATAACTACTTCAGTTATTATTTGGTTATCTTATCAAAGTTTTATTCTGCTCATACTGATTTTGTTACATTTCAGCTGTCTTATTTCAGTGAACATTATTCTGCAAGTGATTGTCAGGACACCTAGACTTATGGGTGATCATTCTATTTTTTATTAGTTTATTACAGTTTAGGAATCTTACTATACCTTCTGTATCGCACATCAAGTAATAAATTATTAAATACTAATTCTCAGATAGGTCTGAAATATATCATACCTTTTAAAAACATATTTTTGTCAATGGTTGTGTCCACCAGGTCTTTTTCAATTAAGTTTGGATTATTTGTACCAGAAGGCAATGATAATGCAAACTTGACTTGATCTGAATGCATTTCCTTTGACAAAATAGTGGTACACTTATAAGCATTTTCTATTTCACACACAGAAGGGCTGTCTTGCTGTTTTGCATTAGCTGTTGCAATTAAAGGAACCTTCACTGGCAGTTCTACAGATCTGAAAAGAGGAAATTTTACTGTGAAGATTTTTATTACATTTCATGCCGTAATATTCAATTGTTTAAAACATTCCTTTAATAATAGATAAAAGCAGAAAACAAGAACCCTAGCATGAAATCTGGTTCTATCTTACGGGCAAATGTGGTTTTTTATGACACAGAATCCTGCTTTGTACTGGTGAGATCCCATGCAGGAAGAAGCAAGTTATTCAAACACAAGTTTTGTCTACCACTCTTTCTATATAAATTCCCAGTTGCAAACAGGTGATTTCTGAATTAGACAGGAAATTGTTTCTCATTACCTTAAAAATACCTAGGACAATATACAAGATTAGTTGTAAAAAAAAAAAAAAAAAAAAAACTTCAGACACTTACCAACTTCCACATTTAATATAACCACCTACCTAGCAGACTGACATGTACCCTTGAACCAGCCATCAGTAAGGCTATTTGGACCAGCTGACAGAGGAAGAGAACTCTGAAGATTCTTTCAAAAGAAGAACAGTGGGGAAGTAGAAGCAGTTGAATATTCTCTTATGTTTTCAGTATCAGAAATATCCACAGGTAAAAAAAAAAACCCAAACAACGAATGGGCAAAAAACAGAAGTACTGATGAAAGGTGCGTGATATTCAAACACACACAATAATTTGAAAGAAAAATATTTTGTAGCAAGACTTATCAAAATCTGTAACCTACCTGCATCCCAGAGCAATGTCTAGACTTTCTTAATGTAGGTATAACTAATGCAAAGTGCATTATACATACAGAAGCACAGAGCAACACAGAGCAACCGTTTAGAACAGGCAATAAAAATAATATTTTTAAAAACTTGACTGTAATTTTGCCATAATACAAGGACTAACATGGACTATGTTTTCTGGTGAAGTTTGCACATGCAAGATATTTATTGCCGCACTAAGCAAGGAAGGCAAGTAGCTCGCTCATTTGCGAAGAATATTACACACTGAAGTACTGGGGTGTTGTTTTTTTCTTTTAACCACATGATTTCATTAAGGCTAACTGATATTTAACTTTTAGATACTTTGTAAACAAGATTAATTCCTAAATTTTTAGTGCAAGGAACAGCAAAATGTAATTGATTTCACTAGACTAGTGTTTCATCCCAAGTTTTAAGGACCTGGGGTAAATGTTTTAAAATGCATCTGTGATTTCAGCATTGCACTCATTTAGATGCTTTGAAAATATTATCCTGGAAAATGAGTTCAACGTGGTAATAGTTAAAAAAAAAAATCTTACCTCAGAAAGACTGCTTATTTCTATTGCAGTTAAGAGTTTATCATTCAAAAATGCTTCTATTTCTATAAGAGTTTTATTCTGTGTGTAAAAAAAGAAATTTAAAAAACATATTTTAAGTGGTTTCTGGCTTAAGAAAAGACATAAAGGGGAATCTACGTTGTAAATTTTTCTTTTTTTTTCTCTCAATTTAGCACAAACTGATTTTTAATACCTTCTTAATATCTATAAATATAAAGGTGAAGCTGACACTAAAATAGCAATGGATAGACATATACACTGATGGGCAAAACAGTAAGTACAAAAAAATCCTATCAAAGAAAAAAATCAAACGTGATTAGTATGTTATCAGATGATATAACTTCACAAATCCGAGATGTACATTTTAAATCACCATTTTAAGAAACAATATTAAGTTTCCAAAAAAAGGTAAAAGGTTGGTTTAGCTATAAGTTTAAATGATATTATTTGCAGCATACCAAACAGTTTAGTTTTCGACGAAGCGAGATATTATGAAGCTGCAGCTTTTCTACTTCCTTCTGAAGAAAAATCTTCTCCTTCTTTAGCTTCCGAGAATTTTCTTTCTCCACACTCAAAGCCACAGCTAATGCTTTATTATTTTGTTTTAAAGATGCTTTAAACATAGATGAATTATCTAAAGGAGACAGAATCATTGTCAACGGCTTCCATTCCAGGCCATCTCTGCATGAACGATTGCTATATAACAACATTTTTATCTGTAGGTTTCGGTGGAACAATGGCAAAGCCTAACACTTTCCAAAATAAAACAATTTCTGTCATTCTAATGACTACTCTGTAAGCGTCAAGTTCAAGTTTATTTCATGCACGGACTCTGCTCTAGTCTGGATTTTTTAACATAAGGTTGTTTTAAGAAAAAAGCATTTAAAAGTGGATAGTTTCACAGGCATAAAAACGTTTCCAAATTTCTAAAGAACAAGTACACATCTTACAAATTAAAAAGTTCAAACATTTTGAGCATACATGTGAGTTTTGACAACAGAAAGAAAAGCTTTACATTAGAAATATACCTTCCACCGTGCTAATGAAAACCTGCCTGCCTGCATCCATTACGGTATGTTTTAGAAACTCTGCCCCCACCCACCCAGTGACACTGGATATTACCAGGATGACTTTTTTTGCCTCACATTCATAGTATACACAGAGGTAACTTGAACCCAAGTCTGACCATACTCTTTTATAATACAAAAAGGAGCAAAGTTAGCTTGAAATCTGCTCCAACTACATATCTACCCTGTGTTATGTTATTACTTCTGTGATCTATAATCCAATATTTGCAAGGTCTTATTTCTTTGCTTTGGGAAGGAGACAACAACAGTGGAACCTTGTTAATCCAAAGAATGTGCTTTGAAATTACTATTCAGCTGAGTGAAGTATTTGTATTACTGCAGTGTGGAGGTTTCTAAAAGACTTTATTAATCTATACTGTTTATTTGTTCAGTGAAAATTAGTGGCTTTGACATAAAGCCACAGTAAGCTCAAATAAATATATACAAACAAACAACAAAAAATATATATACAAACAACAAAAATTCTTGCCGCACCGATCACAGAAAGAGAAGCATGCAATAAACCATGCTGCTTGAATTAGAGCTTTGAAATAGCAGTGTTTCATTATGTTCGTAGTTTTCCTACCTTTTGCAGAAGAGGATCCGAGATGTTCCATAGTGGTGTTTTTGTCAGAGCCAGAAACAAAACCCAGTAATTTACCTTGACAAACCTACGTTTGAATTTCATCCTGATTTACTGGAAAAGCAAAGTACCTTCTGGCAAGTGATTAAAACAGCAGATGAGTATTTCTAGTTTTCCTTGATTCAGTAAATGACTCAACGAAGAACTTCATATAAATCCCATTTTGCAAATGGGGATACTAGGTATTTCACTATGGCATCTGTATTTTAAAAGGCCATTCATTTTACTCATTTTTGTACCTCAGTTTTTAGATACCCCATGTGAATGTGCACGTGGATGTTAGAAATGCACTTGCCAAAGAGCAAGCTTTGAAAATACTGAAAATACTTGGAGAATTAGATAAATAAATAACTTACGATTATGTGCTTTAGCTTTTAGACTCTCCGAAAATTCTCAGCCTACCACTTTAATATTTTTAACATGCAGCAATTCCAACAAATCACGTTCAATACACTCACTACTCCTTTTGAAGTCATACATTCTAAGTGCAGTAAATGGCTTCAGTTTCATTTCAACGGGACTTACTTATCAATTTCATTTTGATTTTAGACGCTAGAGAAGCATTCCATTTTGCAGCTTGTAATGTTCCATCCCTCTTCTTCACGGGCCCTTTAACAGCGTCCGAGGTGAAAACGGGAAATGGTTTAGCAGTTGCTTGTTTGTCCATCGTCAGAACGGACCTGTATGCTTGTCAAGAGGAATGCCCAAATAACGCGTGATCTTTCTCACACTTTTCAAAATTAGGTCTTATGACCTCTTACCAGGATTCGTTGTCTCTCAAGTCGAGAAAACCGCTTCGCTCTTTACCTTCGATCAGTTAATTCAGACAGGCGAACGAGTCGTTCCTCGAGGCTGAAGTCGCGCCCTGCCGGAGCGGCAGGACGGGTCACCCACACACCGAGACCGGCAGGACCGCGCGCTCTGCCCGCCTTGTCCGCTCCCTCAGCTCCCCGCAAGAGCGCAACACCCGGGGCTCCGCCGCTGCCGCGCCGGGACGAGCCGCGGGGCGAGGCCCTCGGGCCAACCGTAACCAGCCGCCCGGCACCCGCGGCGGCAGGGCCGCCGGCCCGGCAAACCGCTCACCGCCCGCCCGCCGGCCGGCCCCGCCTCACGGCTCCCGCCGCCCCCCGGGGCGGCCAACGCCCGTCGCGCGGCAGCCGTTGGGCCCGGCCGCTCGCACCGCCCAACGCTAAAAAATGAGCGTTAATTGCATAAATACCTCCCCTCACGGCTGGGACGCTGCGAGGCAGGGCTCGGGGAGCGGCAGGTACCCTGCCCAGCGGCGAGAGGCTCTTCGAGGGAGCCCGGGGCGTTTGGCTCCCTGCTCGGAGAATGCCCGGGGGGCTGAAAGGAGAGATCGGTGTGGCTCCTTCGCTGTGGAAACTTGCATTATTTTCGGCTGATCTGTAGCTATTGGTAATAGATGAAATAACAAACAGTTAACAGACAGCCATCGAGACAGTTACAAAAACAAAACCAATACACTTCAATACCAATAGATAATAGCAAGCACGCGTGACGCCTGCGCGCTGACTAACTTGTGAGGATAGGAGTCTCCGGCTCCGGTCAGAATTTGAGCAGGCACGCTTTTAGTTTGGCTTAGGTAATATTAGGACTGGGAATTGCAAGGAAGTATTTTCGTCTAATGAAATGCCTGTCCCCAAAATCTGTTCTGAGCCCTGAATCCCTTGCTCTTCAGCACTCCCTTCGCATCGTCCTCTTTCACTGGCTATGTATGCCCAGTCCTACCGTTAGTTCAGGTGGACGTTAAATTTGATCCAGGAATGGGCAAAATTATAGTAAACAGTTTTGTGAAAATCTTAGGAGAGTTAGTGCTTGAATTTATTTCAGGATTTACAGAGATGTGGAAGGCTGAAATAAAAACCAGCATTGGCTTCCATAATGCAGTAATCGTCATGAAATTCTTACTTTTCCATGTGTCAACATTACAGTATGCTGTAAGGTAAAGCAAAGGAATCGCACAAAAAGTATCAGAGGCATTATTTGACAATGTATCTTTATGAGCATATTATTTTCATTATCTGCTGCAAACGGCATGTGGAGAGTCTCTCTTTCCTACCTTTTCTTAATTTGTGTATGATATATGGCACTATTTCTCAGTGTGGCCCCGAAGCTGCAAAAACCTATACTTCTATGCAATTCCCTTAAAATATGTTGGTACATTTCCCCTTACAGGGCAACTAGGGAGTGACTGTAGCCACTTGTCAAACTCTGGCCAAATAAAAGAGCAAATAACCTTATGTCACTTTAGAAAACAAATAAAATAAAACTTACCTGCTTATCCTTTCCAGAAGGCAGTGTTTTCCTCCAGATCCAATCACGAGTTTTCATTTCCTCCAGTTTTACAACAGCCCCAAGCCCCAAAGGGGCAATCGCCAATTTGCTTCCATTTAATGTTTATGTCACTACTGCAGGCAGTAAATATAAAACAAAACGTGAAGTATTGCGTTTCCACCTGTGGTCATACTTTCACTTACACTCCGCTGAGGAACTCCCACACTGTAACATTTTACATCTAAAAATCTCCAGTTAATCGCCAGCTGCTCGAAGTGGGAAAGAGCTTAAAGCACTGCCAAGTTTCACAGCCTGTATATCTTAAATATATATATTAAGAGCAGAATTCTGGGTTTTGGTCTTTTGGGATCCTATGACTAGTCTTTGAACTGAACAGAAATGAGAGGGAGTGAGGGACAGACAGACAGAGACAGACCTGTTGTAAAAGCCCTAACCATGTGGGGAGTGTTGTGCTGAATGTGTGTCTTACTAGATACCTGCAAACCCATCTCCGAGAAAAATCTTGTTGAGGAATTAATCCCATAGTGTCTACTAGTAAAGTGTGAGCTATGACTAAAGCACTTCTGGTGGGTAGAGGACGTAGGACAGCTTCTCCCTCTGCGGATCCTCTGATGTCCAACAAGACCTGAGCTCGTGCTCTAGTTTCTCCTGAAATTACAGTATTCAGAACACATTTTCCTCTAATTGGACTCTTTCTCGCACAAGCTTAATGAAAATTCCTTTCTTAATGCCTCTTCCCATCTGTCAAATTTGACTGAAATTAGTAAACTGAAACATGAGTATACAGAGGATGAGTGTGTAAGCCTGGCTTCCTTCAGAAACCGCGGAAAAACAAAACAAGAAAGTCCCTGCGTTCATTTCCCAAGAACACGCAGCTCAAAAGGCAGTTTGCTCGGGCAGATTGGTTATGCTGCATGCTTCTATAGCAAGTACATGCTGTACTAATCTTGAATAGTAATGATATTTCACATGGTTAAATCTGAGGTCCAAAACTTGCCTATTGCATTTGCTTGTGTTCATGTGTACACATATTGACTGCAATGATGTATGTAGTTTTGGTCTCCCAGTGCAGCAATACATGAAGGAACATTGTTCACTTCTAAGGCAAAACCAAGCCAGCTTAAAGGAGAAAACAAGGACGGAAAGCTGCATCTTCAGTAAGTGAATGTTTTAGAGTGAGAAAGACCGGAAGTTGTAACTTCAACTGTATTGTGACATTTGACAACAGTGGCCACATTTAAGCTGCAATTGCTACATATGAACTATTCCCAGTGAGTAAGGGACAACATACGTTATGTCCTTGCTATAGTTAAACCAGACACTACTGTTCCACAAAAATAATCTATCATACTTACTTTCACGTATTTTATAGCAAGTCCAACATCTATGAATCACCAGTCTGTACTGCATTGAGTGGCATGTTGTAAGTTGTGTGCATATTTAATTAATTAGATATTAAGCATTAAAGACCTGGCTTCTGGGTACATTCTCAGCCAAGAACTATTCAGAGAGCACACAAGAGCCATGATGTTTGGCATGACATACCCTCTCTGCTGCAACTGTAGCATGCTTAGTTGCTAAGAAAAATCAAACCTGTGAAGTACTCTAGCTTTACCTGCCATTCTAATGCAAATCAGCATTAAGATAAAAAGAAGTGAGTTCTAAGTAGTAAGTGATCACTCAGTTTTACACAATTTCAAGGAGTGCTTATTATCTCCCTACTAGGACCGGATGCAATACGATTTAGATGGCTCTTTCCTTTAACACCCTTCACTTGACTGACGGGAAGTGTCTGAATTACAAGTCCATGGTCCTAAATATTAACTGAAAACACACTAGCCTACGAATATTCAGTCATTCTTAAAATCAAAATACACTAACAGATCAGAATATAACAAGCTACACACTTGGAACTGTAACTGCTCTGTGATTATTTGTTACACATCCTTTGATTTCACCCTTTAGCAAGTGAACTTGCAACTGAAGTTTTAAATACCTTAAACAGGGTAACAAAACACCTCCAAAGCGAAATGATGAGTAAAAAACCCAGGATGATACAAGATGAAAATCAACAGGAATTGTAGATGTAACTGAGTTAATTTGCTAGGTAAATACAGATAAACTATTTAAATGCAATATAGGGCACATTTCTTATATGTGCAGTGTACAGTTAAATAACTGGATTTTTGCTGGGCTTCAGATAGCAATTAAAGTATATTGTTAACATTTAGGATTTAATTATCTCTTACTATATTTTCTGAACATATAATAAGCTCATACCTTTCAGAAAGTTTGCAGAAATCTAGAATTTGTCCCTGTTAACTTTTGCATGTAACTACTAGTTATTTGGCAGTTGTATGTACAGGGAGAGATTCTTATCGTATGTTATGGCCAAAAAGAAATTCTTCTTTATTTGTGTACTGGGTTTGTGTGGCAAGGTTTTGGTAGTGGGCCAGCTACAGGGGTGGCTTCTGTGAGAAGCTGCCAGAAGCTTCCCCTACGTTTAATGGAGCCAGTGGCAGTCGGCCCCGAAGATGGACCTGCCGCTGGCCAAGGCCGAGCCCATCAGTGACAGTAGCAGTACCTCTGGGACAACATATTTAAGAAGGGGAAAAAAACCTGGATAATGGCAAATAAAGCAGTCATTCATTAATGAATGCATGTAAATGACACTTGGGATTGAGTGTATCACAGGGCTGGGTGTCAGCATGCTCCCCTTCCCCTGTGACAGTTGAGAAGCCATTCCACCGTTCCATCAGTCCAGCGGGGAAGGATCGCCTCCTGCTCCTGCCCTTGAGGAGGCAAGAAACTTAAGCAGCTGTCAAACGCATCGCCTCGCCCCATTTTCCTTCAGGGTTAGGATTCAGCTCTGGTACTTGAGAGGAAAAGCCTTGCTTTCACCTGTCTGTACTTCTGCCCTACCTCTGGAATAAAGCCCCACAAGAAATTTTCATTGCTCCCAGCTCACTCATCACCTGTGCAGTCTGACTTTGTGTGAGGTGGCTGTACCATATAAAATCCAGACCCTAGATGAGAGCACAAAGCTGAACCTTGGCTGGCACAGGAGGAAGTTACAAACCCCACAGGATTCACAGCCTCGTGTTTAGAGGTCAGGGCATACAGTTTATTATCTTAGGATTTAGACGCTTCCATTTTTGTAAGTCATAAATCCTGAATCTAAGTTATAAACTTAAAATGGTTGTTGGGGATTTAAAGTTTATGGATGATGATAAATTTTAAACCCTGATGCCTGATCAATAAATGAATAAACTGTAAACCGTGACAAATACTGAGCCTCACAAAAGAAACTATAACCTCTGAGTAAGCAACCCTCAGCTACAGACTTTAAAAAATAAACCATAAATGAAGGACTCTGAACTGTCAGTTTTAAGTAAGAAACACCAAAGCACATACAAGCAGGAAAACAGTAAAGAGAACCTGAGGAACTTTTTTCCCCACAGCTTTAAAAGTTTCTAAGGAAGACACGCAGCAGAATGCACTCCCACTGAACCTACCTGCAACACCGTAAGAACTAATTCGTCTGCACTAGGGACAATTAAAATCATTCGTTTGGGTCCTGCTCAGCTCCACAGGCAAACATCCAGAGGTAGTCACATTTCTTACCAGCAACCAGCCTTTTCTCAGGGAAAGCAGAACCTGCTGAGAGACAAAGAAGCTTTTCTAACAGCTAGTAATATTCTTCCTGCAGTCACTAAGAGCACCTCAAAAACCTTTTCCTCTGGTCAGTGAATCCCACACTCAAGAAAATGCCTCACAGAGTAGGCAGAACAAGGGTAGAACACTGCAGTTGGGGAAACGTTTTGGGGGGTTTTGGTTTTGTTTTTTTTATGATGTAGAACAGACATTTTTTTTAGCACAGTGCTCACATGATGAACTCTTGTAGTCCAAGCTACCTAACTTTTGACGCATCGCTGAGACTCACCTTGCCTCTGGCACACACATCACCACCCACTTAATGGCTGCAGCTTCAGCCTCACAAACCAGCCCCGGGCTCCCCCCAGCCTGCAGCACCCCGACCACCCCACTGCTGGCGCACTGTCCCACAGGGCTCTGCCTGCTTGCCTGCTCCCACACAGCCATCAGGCCTTGGACGCCCTCTTCCTCCCTATCTCTGGCCGCCAGAATACCACCCGTAAGACCACGCCTTTTCTTTATTCTCTGGAAACAGGTTTTCTAATGTTTTTCAAATGTGACCACGTGTCACTATAAGTGTGTTGTGAAACCCCTGCAGAACCTGCGTAAAGGTATGTTTGGCTCTAAACACACCAGAAAATCTGTAGACTGGTTGTTCAGTTGGTGCGATGGCAAAGAAACAGACCTGTAACTGAAAACCACCTGTTCTCTTCTCGTAACTTACCAGTGCTCTTAAGGTGCACTTGCTGCAGTAAGAGCCATCGTCGGGGCGAACGTGCCTATCCGGCAGTAATCCTCCGCCAAGGTTTTCCACTGCCCTTGCTAACAAGCCAAAACTGAGAATTACATCAGCTTAATAACTTGCAAAGCACCTCATTCTAAATATTCTTTAACCATTCAACAGTCACAGCTCCTTTAGGACACAGGTATTATTTAAACAGATGAGCTGAGGGTCTCTGGGGAAGAACTGTGTCTCCAGCCATACGTTTGTGAAGGCACTCGCACACCCCCAGCAGGAGGCGCTTTCGTGACGTCCTGACAGCTCAAGGAGAAAGGGCACCTGTGTGACAGCGCCTGGGAACCAAGCTCACAGCAGCTGTGTCAGCAGAGAAAAACAAGCTTGAACCGAGCAGTCCTTAGCATCCTTTTACGCCTCTTGTCCACCTCAGAAAGACCAGATCACAGTAGGAACTCGGGGCCCTCTGAGGACACCCGGCGATGCCAAACCAGCATCGAGTTGTCACAGAGTGCCTGGCTCTACAAAGGAATGTGCCACGAATTCAACAAGCCCTCGCAGGTAATTTGGAGATGCAACAGATCCCTGAGCTGCCTGTCCTGCTGCACCCCCCTCCCAGTCCCTCTGTTCTTCACAGACACTGCTACACTGACAGTGGGGGAAGAAAATTTGCACTTGAGGTATTTTCACTCACAGCATACAAACCTGCTTGTTTCCCATTAGCTGTATAATCCTTATGTTTATACAAACATTTTATCTCTATAGTGTATTATCTTCATAGTTGTTAAAACCATGCATGCGCTGACCACGGGATTGGGGCATCTATCCTTCAAGGAGAGGCTGAAAGTGCTGCGACTGCGTAGCCTTGTGAAGGGAAGGCTGGGGGGCAGGTGAATCCTGCCAGTGTGCCTAAGTACCTGATGGGAGGAAGTAAAGAAGGTGGAGTCAGGCTCTTCTCAGTGGTGCCCAGCACCCAGCAACAGCACAACACACAATGGACACAAAGTGACTTACAGGAAATGCCATTTAAACGTGTTTTTTTTCTTATTACCGTGAGCATGGTTAAACAGTGGAACAGATCACTCGGAAAAGCTGCAGATTTTCCATCCTTGGAGATATTAAAAACCTGACTGGGCATGGTCCTGAGCAACCTGCTGCACTTGACTGCTTTATGTGGGATGTGTGTATGTGTGGGGGGTGCTGGTGTTTGGACTTATGACCCCCAACACCTTCAACCATTCCCCCATTCTGTGGAGGGCTCTGGGACATACCGAAAGAGCAATGGAGGGGTTCTCAGGAGTCTGCAGGGCAGATGGAGAATCCTCGCAGCAAACCAAAGGGTCTAGGGTGCACAGAAGGGCAACAGTGAGACACATGACACACGGAAAGGCAAACAGAAGTAATGAAGGGAGCCGAGGATGACAGAGGAGCAAAGTGCCCTGGGTGCAAGGAGCTCAGGCGAGTCACGGGAAGACAGGGTGGCAAATCACTGGGCCCTGAAGGAACCAGAGAGCAATCAGAGGGATCCCGAAGGGAGTAAGAGGACCAACGAGAGGGCGTCCTGAGGGAATCAGAGAACAAAGAGAGCGGGGATCCTGATGGGAGTGACAACACATGAAGGTGTCCCGAGGGGATCAGAGCATAAGCAAAGGGATCTGGGGTGCAACAGAGGCAGAAAAAAGGGCTCTGTGGCAGACCAGAAGGACAATGAAGTAGCCCTGAGGGGGTCTGAATTTAATGGAGGGCTGTGGGGCATAAGGAGGCAACTGGAGGTGTCTGGGTTGCACCAAAAAGCAAACCAAGGGGTCCTGACGGAACCAGGCCACTGGAAGGCTCTCAAGGCGGTCAGATGGCAAATGAGGTTGGTCTTTAAGGAGACTGGAAGGCAAGCAGAGGGATCTGGGGAACAGAAAGGAAAATGGAGTGGTAGTAAGAGAACCCAAGTGACGGAGATTACATCCGAGTGTACTGACCGGCGAATACAGGGCTCAGCGATGCACTGTGAGGCAAACACAGGGAGCGCGAAGGGAAAGGGTGGCAAACGGGGCAGTCCCAAGCGGACCAGGAGGCAATTCGCTGTATTTACCCACTTCCGCGCTGTTTGGTGTAAATCAAGGGCACAAGTCAGGAACTCCTTTGGCCAGCCTCAGCTGACAATTCTTCTCAAGTGCTCAGATTGCAGAAAAAGCCAAGATAACAAGTCATTTTCCGTAACGCAGAACTGCTTTGCAGTCTCCTATCCAATTCTGTTTTCAACCCAGCAACCTACCCCAGACATACAAGGTTACATATATAAGCAGAAACCAACAATGAAGCCTGCACCCAATCGCTTTACTAGAGGTCTCAAGACTTCAATATCACAACAGTTGTAACACACAGCTATCGAGCACACGTGGTGGCCCTTCTTTTCCAAACAAGCAGCACATGGAATTCCACACACGTCACCCACCTGACTCTAGAACGGAATAGTTCATTTGGAAGGGGCCTACAACAACCATCCAGCCCAACTGCCTGGGACAGACCATAGCTACAATTAAACCCTCTACTCTTCCAACTCCAGTGCTACCTCACCACATGCAAATGACCCAGAACTCCAGGCTTTCCTGTTCTTCTGAGCTCATTAAGCTCACTGAAAGCTTACGCTGCTCATCCTTTGCTGTTCCAGCATCTTTCTAGACCTCCTGCAGAAGATGCTTGTCCAATGATAGTGGTATCAAGTCTGAAGTCACCACCTCATAATGAAAGAGTGGCAGAAGAGCCAGAACCACGGCCAGGTTTGGGAGGAGTCTAAGAATGAAGAAGATGAAGGACATCAGAAACAGCACAGCTCAGTGCAGTGCAAGCAACTTGGCAGATGAGGTTGGCACGCAACAGACAAATAGCACACACACAGCAGCAAAAGTCAGAATTCTGACATGGAAAAATATGCTCTCCCCCCCTCCCCAACACAGAAGCAGCTGTAAACCCCAGGTTGGATGCTCGCAAGCATCTCTATCTGAGGGTGCCACAGCTCCGAGGACTCACAATGGCACTGAGAAACAACCTTAGGCCCTATCAACCCCACAGCTCTTACCCAGGCCCAGAACAAGACGAAACACTCAACCCTGCAGCTTATTCCCATCAGCATGATACCACCCACACCCGACTCTTTCGTCACTGGCCTCGTTGGGGAGATCTGGGCTCACCACTGAGGATTAGGTACACCTGGCAACAGCTAGAACCAGCAACAAGCTGGGAGCCAATACAGTGCAGGCATGAGACAGCAGCAGATGACACGACAAATGCATGCTTGCACAGACACTTGCATGAACACGTATGTGCTCTGTGCCAACACAAACACACCTGCACAGACCCACAAGGGCTTGCACAGACATGCTCCCATGGACAGAGATCGCACAGCACAGGTGCATGGAGGACAACAGATCCTGGCTGCTCCCAGCCTCCCCCTCCTACAGCTGCGGGGTCCGGGCTGCAGGGCAGAGCTCTGCTCCAGGGAGGCAGCTGGGGCTGGCAGCAGCATTCTTCCCAGCCAGTGCATTCAGAGCCTCTGCTCTTCATCAATTCCACCATGATATGCCCCCCCGTCCCTCCTCCGTTCGCACTGGAGCTCAACAAGGCTGCAAGACAACAGAGTGACAATTCACTTGAACCAAGTTTGTATGCGGTACTGCAGCTACTTAAATTGCTCAGCTCCCTGGAATGCTATTTGTTACAAGGACAGAAAAAAATTTTTAGCGTAGCTGTAGAGGACAGGGACGAAAAGCAGAAAGGCAAGAGAAAAATACTGAAATAAACAGGACTTGTGCATGTGCTGAAGGAGCTGAGTACACAAGGAGTTCAAAACAGCGGTTTTGTACTGCCAGCCACCGCATGGGCAGCGCGTGATCAGCAGCCTTCTTGGCTGACCTGACATGTGATATGGCTACGGATTGGACAGAAGTAGAATAGAGAACCTCGTGCAAATAGCTGCCTTATCGGGATAGAAAGTCCCCAGGGAACTAACATCCGGGTCAAGATGTATAAAGCACTGCCTGCAAAATAAACTTTGCCTCGCTTTTACCACAAGTTGAGTCCGTGCCGTAATATGCCACATACGTCCTTCAAGTCACCAATTTATTCGGCTATCAGAGCTCAAACTTCTAACTCTAAATGTATTAAGTGCATATGAAATACTGTCTGCTTCACTGTATAATGTTCTATCAAGCTATACCAACTAACTCAGAAAGCATTAGACATTTAAGTTCTATTATAAACCTGAATTTGCTTTCTTCAGAACTGAGTTAGAAACGTTTTCACGTATGCCTGGACCTTCACTTTTCAAATGAATGTCTGAATGCCTTTAAATGCCTACAAATATCTTACGGGTGGGTGTCAAGAGGATGGGGCCAGGCTCTTTCCAGTGGTGCCCAGCAATAGGACAAGGGGCAACAGGCACAAACTGAAGCATAGGAAGTCCCAGCTGAACACAAGGAAGAACTTCTTCCCTCTGAGGGTGATGGAGCACTGGAATAGGTTTCCCAGAGAGGTTGTGGAGTCTCCTTCTCTGGAGATATTCAAGACCCACCTGGACAAGGTCTTGTGCAGCCTGCTCTATGTGACCCTGCTTCGGCAGGGGGGTTCGACCAGATGACCCACAGAGGTCCCTTGCAACCCCTGCCATTCAGTGATTCTGTGAAAGAGAGCTGTATTTCAATTAATTAATGGAATTATACTTTTGAGTGTTGGCACTGAATACCTAATGCCTAAGGTTACCAGAATGAGCACAGAAATGTGCAGTTTCCTTAGCATTTTGTTTTCTTTTAAGTCTTCTGGGCAACAGGCCATCTCGTGTTAACGTTTGCGAAGTTAACTCTTAAAAACACACGAGTTCATTTCAGTTGTTAAGGCACATCCTTTCTTCCACCCAAGCTAATTTTACATATTGTAACAATAAACTAAACTCAAGGTATTTCAATATACCGTACTCTTTGCAGATACACCGTTACTGTAGTATTTAAAAAAGCTAACAAGTATTTACAGCAAATACAATTCCAATACACGTATGACAATTTATTGTACCACCATTCATATAAAGCATTTCAATCCAAAATGGTCAGAAACAATCTTAAATATCTGCATGAGAACTTACAAACATTTGTAAAGAGATACCACAGACTACAGCTTCCTAAGTTTTCAAATGTAAGCTCTGGTAGATATCCATGTTTAAACAAAATGGACAATACCAGTAGAGATGCATACCTCTTATTGTCTTTATTTATAAAGAAGTGACAACACTAGAAAACACATTGATAACCAGTGCTTCGAACAGTGAAGGTGGCATCTAAAAAAGTCTGATTAAACTAAACAACCTTAGGTCTTTATCAAGTTGCATATCTGCCAGGAATGCTGAAATGCAAGAGTTTACACCTGCAATATTCCATAATGGAACAGCCACATAATATCAAATATAATCTCCAATTTTCAAACCGGTACATAAAAAAGCCATCACTAAGTATCAGAAGACCACTGCAAGTTCTTATTGCTTTTTGAGTTAAATAATAATCTTCAAATAAATCAAATCCCAAACAACCTCTACAATATCTTGCTCATCCTCCTGTTCATTCATAAACACTGGAAGCAATCAGTTATTATATGATGCAGCAGAGGCATTTAAAAAACCCAAACAAAACCTATTTAAGTACATGAACACCCCCACCCTCCTTGCCCACCCTCTCCCTGAAACCCACTACAACCACTTAGTGCCAGCAGAGGAGCAGAACTCGATAGACAAAACCAGAAATGTGACTACAGTAAGAAGGAAACATAAAGGGAGACATAGCTTCCTTAAATATTCAAAATCTGATGTCTTCCAAAACAAAGCACGTCATCCTCACCATCTAAAAAAGGAAGTTGCTTAATATGTATCTAATCCTTGCACATGCCGAGTAGTTCTCAAGTCCACCGAATTCCACTGTGCAGCAGTTGATTTTGAATTCAACAGTCCTTCAAGAACTACAGTAATATTCAATGTGCTTTTTACTAAGGAGAGGAAAAAACCAAAATGCATGTTGATGTTGTTCTTGCAAGTTCAGCATTTCTGCAGCAATTCCATTTGTCTCTTGCAGTACCGAAGTTCTACCAGTATCAGTCTTCAGAATCATCCTCAGAAGCTGTTGGAACAACACAGTATAATCAAAAGCCCTGACAAAGGTCTGTGAAATTTGAGTACTTTAAGATGAGTAGTGGAAATAAAGGTAATTTTATAATATTAAATAGCAGATTGTAATACCCGCCCAAACCTTGTGTAATTACATAGCTTAATTTTTAACTGCATCTCATGTCTGAAAAATATACCATTTTCAAATCAAAGCTTGACATTACAAAATGCAGTGTCCTCCTGCTGTTCTTCCTCAAAATAAAAGGAAGAAAACTTAATTACGCCAGAGATTCAACTTTTATGTAGTGTTTACAGGGGCTAATTCCAACAGTAGACAGTGGAGAATATATTCAATCCATGACAGCAACACCCAACACAAGGGAAAGAAATCACTCAAAGTTAACAATTTAATATCTAAAACAGCTAGAAAGGTTCAGCAGTCTAAGCAAACAAAAAGACTATTAAAATTTTTTTTTATATATATATGTTGCTTAACGCAATTAAGTTCAGCCTACTTGGAATCAAATCCTCTTTCCACCCCCATTCTTTCAGCATATGCAAAATGAACACAAAGCCCACATATGCATAGGATTTTGTTGTTGCAAGGTGAATTAAAAGACAAATGCACACCCGTCAACTATGATAAAAAAGTCAGTACGCACATCTTCAGTAAGTTTACAAAGTGTTAGCTTGTCCGTAACAGAAATTTTATCTGTCCTCCTAAGCAAACTCCGCAGTCAAGAAAGTATGTATACTCAAGCAACTTGTTTCATCTCTGAACACAGCAAGAAGCAAGGTCTGTCTCCTCACTTCTCCAGTTCTAAGAAGAGAAATGTAACTAACGTAGCATCAGTAATAAATCTAAAACTCAGTATTCCTCACCTACAAGTTAGATAAAGCCAAAATCAAATATAGATTAAATTACTGGGTAAAATGACACTCATTCATTTTTACTGTAATAAGGATGCACATAACTTAGGAATAAATTCTGAAGTCCGCCTTTATCTGCTCTGAATGCAGAAATAATCCTCTGCTCCTTGAACTAAAAATTACACACACACACACCCCCATTCCTTATTGCACTCCAAATATATCCTATGCACTGAAAATTCATAGACAAACTTTGAATGTTGACATTTGCATGCACACTAGGCAAAAAAGGTACATCTACTACCCTTCTACTGCCTATTCATCATGCCCAGGAATAATACTTAGATTCAGTATGCATTTACCAGAAGTCAACATTTAGTTTTGAATTTAACCACACTGAAGAAGCCATTAGGTGAAAAGGAGGCTAGTCCTTTGCCAAAATTGGCAACTGTTTTCATTCCTGCATTAGATAGGTCTGATCAAGGAATACACACAACAGAAAAGTGCACATGAACAGAAAAAAAGAAAGGTGAGAAAAGTGCAAAAAAGAAAGGGGAAAAGAGGACATGGCAAGAGAAGTGTGGTAACTTAAGTGCAGCGAAATTCAACTTCAAATGTTTGTTTTCTACTAGGACTTCAGCAAAAGGCTACAACCTGAAGGTCACAACCAATTCCGTAACTAAGTACTACTAGAATTACAAGCACTAAACTGTAACTAGTGAGGAATCTTGTTATCACTTGCAGAAAACACTTCTGTGGTCTAAACGCCTCTATGCTGTTGAGAAATTAATCATGGAGAATTAAAACCAGTTCCCCCTTGGAATAATTCTACTGATTCTGAAAAAAAGCACTGCTGGGTAAAGTCAAATTTTCAGTAATTAAATTCAGTATTATGAATCTTGGCAAGGAGGATTGTACTCATTTAACTTTATCTAATGGGAGGGGAGGGGAAGAGGGGAAGCACCTACTTTCAATATCTTCCATATGTGCCTGAAGAGTTCTTGCAAGGTTAATAAACTAGAAACAAGGCAGAGAGAAAGTAGTTTAAAAGTTGCAAAGTTATCTGCAGAAATTTGCAACAAGTTAGCAAAGTTTTCTTCACTTTTTGTATCCAAAGCTTCATCCCAGATGTTGGTTATCCTGACCCGTTTGCCCAACTTAAAAAAATCAAAGCAAAATTTAACATAAATCCCCATACATTAGCCTTCAAATTGCCATTGCAGAGTTATTTCGGCTTCCACTCTATGCCAAATGTTTCTGGTAGCAGTTAGTGGCATCATCTTCACGTTCTACAGTCTGTAAAACACACTAATTTTTAAAGTAGCACACATAAACAAGTGCCGGTTTTATGAAAACCCTTCTAGAAATTGTAATGCACAAAAACATAATCTGTAAGGATTGCATTAGTTGGATCCATTTCATTTACTTCACTATTAATATGGCAAAACAGAGCCCTCTGACTGAGTTAATGAAAAATGCATAAATACACTTAAGACTGTAACAGTAACTAAAAAGTTTAAGAGCAGGATTAAGTTATGATGGCATTTTAATGTTAGGAGTACATCGTATCAAAACCTAAAGCCAAAATCCCTAGGAATACAAGTTCATTCGGCAACTTTGAAAGTCTCAGCCAAGTGTTTTTTTGTCAGTGACAATCTACATCACTGTTTCAGTGACAGTCCAGATGCTGAGACACAGCAAATAAAATAAAACAAGAATATAGCGCTACAGTTCTCATAGCTCTGTTGTATGGTCAGTATCAAACACGCATCGGTGCTCTCACCGGTTTAAAATGCAGTGTCACACAACTGTGTAATGCCGCCTCTAATGAAAAACCAGTACAAACATCTTATTCCTGCAATACACTCAGGCTAATAAGTTGTACTGGATGCTGGCTATTAGATTATGTGTCTTTCATGTCTCTATGCTTGTAGCAGAGAAAACTGGACATTTTGTTTGTGGATCATGGAATACCAGCTCTACGTTAGATGTGTACAGAAAAGAGGACCACTGTTTTAATACATTAAGAGACTAGAGCACAGTCCTGCTTCTATCCCAAAGGCCTAGTACCTGCTAGCAACCATTCAAATAAGCATTGTACAAGCTTAATACTGTCAATTCTCTGAACGTAATTATAAAAAAAAGAAAAACACAAAACAGCTTTTCAGGAGCTCAGTTGACGAAGAGCTGATTCATTATCAAATAAACATGTAGAATACAGGATTCCTCAATGAGTCACTATGCAGAAATAGCTTTGTATTATGATCTCATACTGGTAAAGTGTGTACTTACTGCATTTCTAAGCCAAGCCATTTAAGTGACAAGAATACATTCCAATACCACTAAAGAGTTTTGACTAATGCCAGAAAATCACACTATATCTAGTGAGTTTCAGAATGTACTATTAAGTACATATTTAGGCACAATCCAGCAGGCAAGCATTGCAAGGTCTAAACTTCTGCAATGTAGACTAGCAAAATGATAGAAATTGATCAAATACAGTAGTCCAACATTCTCAACTGTATGTTTTGTACTGAGGGAGGTTAACCTTCCAGTTTTGCATAAATTCACAATCATTCACGACAACACACATGCAAAGCAATGAATTACCAACAACTTCGACAAAAACTATTCTGCCACACTGTAACTGCAATAAAATAGTACCTTCACTTTCGAAACAAACATGGTGTTACTGCATTGACAAACCCAGACCATTTCAGACGTAAATTTGTCAAAAACTCTTGGGTGTCTAGCTCCTGAGTCACTCAAGGTAACAATCCAGTTTCAAGTTCTCTGTATGAGCAATTCCTGCCATAAAATCACTGTGTACTTACTCTGACACGTGTGCTGGCCTCACTTGCGGTTCCTAGCATGTCAGAAAAACGCTGCTCGCATAAGTGTAACAACACTACAAGGTAGAGACCAGAGCTGATAAATTCATAGTCTGCCTTAAAGGAGATCAAAAGAAACATTCAGAATGTCAGTGATATGTCTGCATATACAATTCAAGAAGTAGAACAAAAATTACATTTTACTGGAAACATTATATGATCTCTAGTTGTTCCAAGAAAATTAGGGAAATGTAATACTAAAAAATTTTCATTACTGAAAAGCTATTTATATTTCTGGTTCTTCCCACACACTCCAGATCTAATCCCTGAAGTTAAATAGAAAGAGTTCTACAAATAAAATCTCAGTCAGCAATATTAGTTCACAGGAAGGAATTGGAGTATTATACCACTGGGGAAAATAAAAACAACCAACTGACGGTTTCTTTTCAGTGGTCCCAACACTTTACAAAAAGCCAAAACAAAAGGAAGTACTCTAAGAACTTTATGATGTTATAAATATTTTGAGAAATTATTTTCCCTAACATAAAGAAAACATTCAAAATGCTACTGCTGAACTGAGCATTTAGAGCAATTTCTTCAGGAAAAGGTTTCAAAGCTCTTATTTCTATCAAAGTACAGTGACAGTAACCAACAATCAGCAATGCAAAAACGTAAGATGATGGCACTCTCAAGAAAGACTTTTCAGTGTCTGGCCCAAGTGACAGGAACTAGACTACTATGGGAACAGCTTAGTCTAAATAATAAGAAAATTAGAGGATCATGTTTGGCCCCAAAACTGGTGTCACTCTTTTCTTCCAACTTCTGAGGTAGGCAGATTTCATTAGTCTTTCTTTAGCCACAGAACACAATCCAGAGAATAAGGAAAACTCTCTGAATAAAGTTCATTAAAATAATGCCTTTTTTTTGTTATTTATCCATTTTTAAATACTACACATCCCAGTAGTTCTAAGATAATCTATTTTATATCATGACAGTAACACTCATGGGCCTTTGATTAATTTTAATTTAGGAGAGGACTTGAAGGAGCAGCGGAAAGCTGTCAGAAAAGAGCTTAGTTTCTACCACTCCAATGAAACAAAGTTTGTAATGGTATGTTTAAAACAGCTGCTTAAGGGTGTTAAAAAACAACTAAAAGCAAAGACAATTCATGACTTAATGTGAAATTGAATCTACTCATACTAGTATAAGTAGACTACTACCAATGTGGCAGAGACACTGGACTGCAAAAGCTAGATGACAGATCCGCAACTCAGGCAAGGGTAAGAGGTACATTACACTTACTGAAAGGTCAGCTACAGGAAGCACAGCAGGGAGATAGAATTTGTCTCAATACTGAGGAGAAAAATCTGTTCCATGCTGATATTACTTTATGTGCATAACAGTGCTTCTGAAAAGGAGATGCATTTTCCTTCTCTAAGGAAGGGCACCTTCCCAGCACTAAATCAACACTTATCAAATCAGGCAAAATATACTAACTTGTTCATTTGCATGTGCCCTATAGAGTTCATGAATGTCAAAGTCTTCCAGATCCAGATGCAACTTCTCCTTGCAGAGTTCACAAGTTGTCACTGCTTCCAAAGAAGAACCTGGGGTGGAAGAAAACAAAATAAGTATCAAGTTGTGACAATCTATAATACAGGACACAATTATACAAGCATTACAAACTAAGTATTTCTTGGCTTTATCTTGCAGAGCAAAGTTAGAAGAAAAGAAAGCCTCTAATACAAACGTAATGACTATCTGCTACTGTCAGAATTGAAATGCTATACAATGTTTCTTCTCTATCCAGCTCCACATATTTTGCCTCATTCATTCTCTGGCATCATACGTCTGTTACTGAAAGTCCGGCATAAAATTGCTGTTTGATCTCTTTGAATGCTACAGTCTAATCCAAACATACAGAAAAGTAATAATATAAATATTGGAATAGCTTAAAGTTATTGCCAGAGTAACATTTTGTCTTCAAGTATCATGTTTAAAACAAGCTGTTCCATAAGCAACAACATGAACAAAGAGAGTTTATGCTAGATTTATGTCTTCTATAGTTAAACTCTTCAAATTAATTTCTCCTACAGGCTGAGGCTTCCAATACATCCATACTCTGCTGTGAGTCCTCTGACACTGAGTAAAAAAGGAAACAGATGCTAACATCTTTACTTTGGCAAAAAGCATTCCACGATCTTCTTGTCTTCTACCACGCCATCGACTTTTAAGTCTTAAAAATACTACAGATATACTACTTAGTTATAAACTCGTCAATTTATTACAAAAACATTTGTAACAGTATGCAATTTCTGAAGTGTTTCTTTAAAAAATTCTGTATACACTTTGAAGTAACTTTTTGAACACGCAGTTTTAACTGCCTTGAACAGCAGTTAGTGTCCTTAAAAAAAACAAAGATTTAAGTATAGTCACAATAGAAAAACATTTCGGGTTTTCGAATTCCTATCACTCTGCTACAGTCAGCTTGACTACAAGAGTCTTAAAAACTAGAATCGTATGCACGAGGAAGGGTGTGGAACCAACTCACCCAAAATGGTAGAGTAGCTCTAAAGGCATACTTCCGTAATGTTATATTTTGTCTAATATCTTAGTAGACAATCCCAAAAATGTAATTCTCAATGACAAATATAGTTCCTTGAACGACTCACATGAGAAGCTGCACAGACACACAATAAGCCTGAAAGTGCCACACTGTTGTTTATTCCCAAATGCTTGTTTTTCAAATAAATACCTTACTATCAGTAAGAGTAATCCTCCTGATAAGCCTCCCAACGTAACTGGAAATCTGCCTTGGTCTAGATTCTGCTTTACCTGAATTAATCTTGGACTGCAGCCATTTTTTCATGCACTCCTGGTGAACATACTGCAGACTTCCAGTGCATTTGCATGGCTCTATTAAACGGTTCTCAGAACTTGCAGAGGACATCTGACAGATTCTGCATAAGTCACCCTCTTCATCTTCGGAATCTTCTAAAAGCAGGCTGAATAGGAAGGAATATCAACAAATGTTGTGACTCATTTTATGTAAGACTTTTTATAATGACAATTCCATTCATCAAACTGCTCTCAAACCCATGAGTATTAAAGCAAGCTTCTCTAAAGACAAAAAGGGAAAACACAGGTAAGAGAGGACTGAGTTGCCTCCTTCTCTGAAGGAAAGTTTCCTTTTAACATCATGGTTACAGAAAACCCTCTCATGCTAAGTCAGGTACCTTTTATTATCTCAAAAGAACATACTAATTTACCTCTCTTTAATTTTTTGGAGTCTTTCCGGATCTCTTGAAGGTGGTATTTTAGACTTGGCACTTTCTTGTCCATCAGACTGATTCCAGCCAGAGGGAATAATATCTACAGTTATCATAAGATTGTCAGACAGACTGCTTCCTAATGTTGGAGGCACTGCAAAGCGAAAGAGAGAACCAGGCAGAATTCCAGAACTTCTCCTATTCTGGGCTGAATCTGGTGGGGAGGCAGTAGCTGTAGGAATACCAGATACTGCAGGTGTTGGTGGTCTGCTAACAGAAGCCCGAGGAGGGCTAACTGATGCTTCAAGAGAGGTCTCCTCACCTGACTCTCTTCTTCTGAAGACATGCTGTGATCTAGCAGTTGTATCAGAGGTAGAGATCCTTGCAGATTCATCTCTTCCTTCTCTTCTTCTTCTGGAAAAGAGAGGTGTACATCTGTTCCTCAAAGACGATGATAACCAGGATCCTGTGCTCCTACTTTCACAGTCTGGTCTGTAACTTTCCCCGTCTGAATCAGAGTTATGATTTTGTGAAACTCCTGATAAACCCCATCTTCGTCTAAGAAAACTAAATCCCTGAGAAGCTTCAGATGTCTGAA
Source organism: Opisthocomus hoazin (assembly GCF_030867145.1). Taxonomy (NCBI): domain Eukaryota; kingdom Metazoa; phylum Chordata; class Aves; order Opisthocomiformes; family Opisthocomidae; genus Opisthocomus; species Opisthocomus hoazin. The sequence continues at coordinate 86,875 of NC_134422.1, forward strand.
GTCCTGGAACTTCCGGAGTTGCAGCTCCATTACTGCTTGACAGAGTAGAAGCTTGAACTCTTGGGACCACCGTTGACTCTTCAGAGCCTAAAGATCTGGTATGCAGTGAGTCTTGGCTAGACCGTCGAGAGAAAAATGTGGATGACATACTAGATGCTAAACGAGACAGCAGCTGTCTGGTTGTGCGTCTCCCTTCACCATCAGCTGCAGGCTCATTCAATGACCTCTGAGAAGATAAAACCCTTTCAGAACCACTTGAGGAAGGAGTTTCATCTCTAATGGCAGTAAGAGAAAATGCTGGCTGCATGCTCCTCTGAGGAGATTCCAATTCATTTCTCCTTTGTCTTGAAGAATAGCTGGATCTTGAAGAGCTCATGTTAGAGTCTCTGTTGAAGAAAGATGGCTGATGATCAGAAGGCAACTGGCGGTTCATGGATGCATTCAGCCTCAAAGTGCTTAACGAGTTCTCTTTTGGTCTTGCTCCCTCTGCATATGAAGAGGCAGGCCTCTCTTGAAGATCTGTTGTAGAAAAGCAGAGGAAAATATTATGACAAGACGTGCTCTGATTGTTACAGTCCAGATCGATAATTCTAAAGTGTAAAAGCAGAAGCTTAAGATTTTGTGATTCTTACTCAAAATCACTTCAAATCTGGCAGGTAGGTTCCAGAGCAATATTAAGCTTAAAACTTACTTCCCAGAACACTGAAGTTAAATGGAAACCTAGACAGGTTTCAGCCTGGTAAATCCATTTGGTATCTAACACTCCCCAAATCTTTAGATTATCAAGGTATGACTGGCTTTCTTATATGCAAATATGAAAATTCTGACCATCTCTCAGAAGTTACATAAAAACAGCATCTGAATTAAAACCAGCAAACTATACACAATACTATTTTTAACTTAAAGGTCCATTTTGCCTGTAGACTGAGAAAGATGGGTTAATCAAAATTTCAGCCATGTAGCAAGTAGTTTTATTTTTTTTTAAACGGGTTCTGCATTGCAATCACCATTTATTCTTGAAGCTTAAGTTTATGCATCTGGCAGATTCTAACTAAAGAAACATCTGCACAGATGTCAAGCATCTGCCATACGGTTTTGATTACAGAGCAGGGAACACAGTTGTGAATTATTTTCATAGCACTCAACAGTGGCACTACTGCTAGAAATGCAGCATGGACAGTGCAAAGCAAGGCTGTCCACTCATCCATTTCTCCTGCTAGGCTCTACCAGGTAAATTCCAACTGTCCACTTATTAAAGAAGTGTAGAGTATGACGACATCGAAACATACTCTTCTGGTATGCATCTGCAGGATGAATCACAGAATCACAGAATGGTAGGGGTCGGAAGGGACCTCTGTGGGTCATCTAGTCCAACCCTCCTGCCGAAGCAGGGTCACCTACAGCAGGCTGCACAGGACCTTGTCCAGGCGGGTCTTGAATATCTCCAGAGAAGGAGACTCCACAACCTCCCTGGGCAGTCTGTGCCAGGGCTCCGTCACCCTCAGAGGGAAGAAATTCTTCCTCACGTTCAGACGGAACTTCCTGTGCTTCAGTTTGTGCCCATTGCCCCTTGTCCTGTCGCTGGGCACCACTGAAAAGAGCTTGGCCCCATCCTCTTGACACCCACCCTTCAGGTATTTGTAAGCATTTATAAGGTCCCCTCGCAGCCTTCTCTTCTTCAGGCTGAACAAGCCCATCTCCCTCAGCCTCTCCTCGTAGGAGCGATGCTCCAGTCCCCTCACCATCCTTGTAGCCCTCCGCTGGACTCTCTCCAGTAGCTCCTCATCTTTCTTGAAGTGGGGAGCCCAGAACTGGACACAGTACTGCAGATGGGGCCTCACTAGGGCAGTGTAGAGAAGGAGAACCTCCCTCGACCTGCTGGCCACACTCCTCTTGATGCATCCCAGAATGCCATTGGCCTTCTTGGCAGCCAGGGCACACTGCTGGCTCATGGTTAACCTGTCGTCCACTAGGACACCCAGGTCCCTCTCCGCAGAGCTGCTCTCCAGCAGGTCAGCCCCAAGCCTGTACTGATGCATGGGGTAATCTGAAACTAGTTTTTATCTTTTCTGCTTATCTTCTATACTTGTAAAAATGTTAATTTTTTTTAAGACTTCTGCATTATAAAACACCACTAATGCATCTGCAAAAGGTGGCAGATCAAGACTGATCACGAGCTTCCTGCAAGACAGTTCTAAAAGGCCACAACACTCTGAACAGAAAGTGAAAATGGCAGTGCAACAGTCTGTACTAGTCCTAGCACTTACCATGGAACAAAACCTCTCACCTCATGTAAAGTATGCATATACTAATTTTTATTTCAGTGGCCCAGCAGTTTTCCCTAATAATGACTCAAGAAAACAAATGGAAAGAGGTATTACGATACGGGCATCTTCATGAAAACCCTTTCTCAAGTCAAATTAACATTATTTCTTTTCCCATACCTAAATACAAAAAGATCTTAAGATGAACACGAAAAGAAGCTTACTGACTATTCACACAGTTACAAACACCATTTTCTTATGACTGAATACACCTACAAGCCAGACCATTCATATATCCTTTGATGGTTTAGCCAAACCATGGAAAGTGGCCAACCAATTTTATTTAAAAGTGTACCTTAAAACTAAATAGATCTTTTGGCTTTGTGTTTTGAACAAAAAATTAAAAGAACATGTGAAGAAACCAACAGGCATGCAACTTATGGGTTTACAAGCTTTCATTTCTACAATACATACATGTTGAAGATGAAAAGTCACTGTTTCTGTAGCTATGATCCACCAGGTTATTAACAGACAGATCTGTTCTTCTTTCTAACTGTCTTCGCTCTCTCACCAGCTCAGTTCCAAGGGAGCCAAGCATCGCTGATGAAGATCTAGGAATCCTACTGTACCTCCAAGAGGAATCTAGAAAGAAAAAGTAAATAAATCCCCTGGTTTTGTCATCATTTATAAATCCATTAAAGCTGATGCTTATGCATGCATTCTGGCTATACTATATCCAGGACAAGTTTAACAATACCACTAAGCTGATCAAGTGGCCAGCTGCCAAAATAAAGCCAAGAGCAAGCAGCACTCTGAAGATGCTGACACTTACTTGATCTTGCAGCAAGTTAGTTCTGAAAGCTAGAGTAAAGTAATAATACTTTTGTGAAGTCGGACCCATTAACACTTCTACAGGACAGGAGGAAGAAGAGAAATAGCATCTTGCTTTCTAATGGTAGCTAGTTATTAAATAGGCTTCATAATATGACAAAGCAGCAGCCTGAGACTTAATAAATGCTGCTATTCTAATAACATTTCTTAAATGCTTCTACAATTCATTTTCCAGAAAGACAGCTGAAGCTTACATGCCGCTTAGACACAACTTTAAGAATGACTAATACTGTTCTTGCTTATATTGCAGAGTAAAACACTGCAGTGTAAAAAGGGGATCTTGTTTTTTGTTAACAGCTCCGACAACTAAATAGCGAACTGTACATACTTTAGCTGTGAACAAAACCCTTGTTCCAAAAAAGTGTCCTTCAATGGCTCTGAAAAATCCACCTTGATTTTGGTTTACTGCTAACTTATACATCCAAACTTAAGCATTCATTGGTCAGCAGAGTGATGACCAACCAATGCAGAAAAGCAAAAGACAGACAGTCCTACACCACAATAAGAAATGTTAATGGCAGCCATTATATTAACAAAGACTAAAAAAGCATCAACAATACTGGGTTTTGAGCAAGAATTTATTAACTTTTATTTGGATGGCTGTGTGGTTCCATAAGGGGATGTAAGAAGAACACTGATCCATACTCACAAGGGTAATCTGAATGGATCTAATGCTCGGTTTCAAAACGTCCTAGCAATATTTTAAATGTAATTTTTTGACTGTTATTTCCTGATCTTTAGACTTTCATTAGCATATTGCTTAACTCACATCTATCCAAGTATCACATACTTATTTACAGCTTTAATGAAAATCTCATTTCTTCCTGAAAGAGCTCCTAGTATGGAATGATTATTTTTGCCTCGCCTACAGAATGAGTTTTGAGCCTGTTAAAGAACTCTTTCTTCCCCGACCCCTAACGGCAGTGCTCTAGCCAGCCATGACACTGCTTCTTGGAACACAGAGCTAAGTAAGAGAAAAATTTCTGTTCTGCTGTCCCTGGCACATGTAGATTTACCAATATTATTTGGCTCATGAAATAACAACAGCTGCTCTCATTCTTCCCTTGAAATTTCAACCAATTAAGACATATTTGAGCCATGAAGTTCAGCTTTACTGCAAATGGAATAGGTATACCTAATAATTCTGAAACGACATGAGTACAACCGGGTTTTCAAAAGACCATGTCAACAGCATTCTCAGTACTTCGGATACTGCTATCAGCATGAACACACTCTTCTGTTAAGCATAGGTTTTCAGTATTTAAGAATAATAAAAACATAATATTTCAAAGCAAGTCTTTTAAAACTTCATAAAACCTGATCTTACTACTTAGCCAATTTTCATGTAACTCAGCTCTAATAATCAACCTCTCACCTGAAAAGGCAGCCAAGCCATTACTTCTCACAGAAGAGGTAGATGTACAAGACAGCTTAGGTCTCTTTGAATCACTATCTCGCTGCTGGCTATGCAGTCTTGAATATGCTCCCTGAGTTCTCTCAGACTCACCGTAACACCCAGATGTAAAATGAGAGGAAGAAGTTGTAGACTGAAATAACATTAAAAAAAAAGTTACAGACCCAGTATTTCAGATGTACTCACACTCAACAAATGCATACACAATGTAAGACTCACAAAATTAGTAAAGAGTAACTTTAAGATGCAAAGCCTTTTTATTTAAAAATAATGTAGGATTTACGCTTGTGCTTTTTATCAGTATTCCCAGGTTTACTCAAGACAGTCCTACCACCAAAAGCTAGTTTCTATTACAATAGACAGTGCTTTATAGACAGATACGGCCTACAGAGGAAAAAGATATTCCTGACTTGTAAGACACTATAAACATGATCAAATATAGCTTTATAGACCTCCAAGGAAACATAATTCTGCTGTCCAAAAATGGCCAAAACTGATCAGCTTCATTAATTTTATTTAACAGCGTAACTAATTCAGCTAATCTTTTACCTACCTAAAATATACTTAGCTAAGGAGTCAGCTCTAGCTTCTGGTAAGCTCCTCAGACCAGATATATTTTGATTACATTAAGCTCAAGTGCAGTTGAAACAGTTCAGAGGAAAGAACAGGTCCAAAACAATTTTTGCAGTGTACAGCACGAAAATAAAACCATTTTCAGAAACTAGTGCTAACAAAAAAAAATTGGGATAGCCTATAAAGCTGTCAGTCTTGTTACTTGCAGCTAAAGCATTCATTTTCTATTTGAAATGTTTTGATTTTATTTTGATATTAAAAAACTTGAGCTCAAAAATCTCAGTTAAGCTGTCTGTGCCCCCGAAAGTACGTACAACCAAGATCCTTTAAGGATCAATCAAATTAGATATTATAGCTGTGTTTTATTTTATTAAGTTTTTTTACTAAGCTTACGCCACTACTTTTTACTCTTTAAAACCGAGACGTATCTAGGGATTTCTCTTATCCCATCATAAAAGACAGATACGGAAAACACAGAAACCAACACCACAAAGGACTCGGGTGTGGGAGGCAAAGTCACTATGCTCAAGCCATCCCATCCGGCTGGGGATTAAGTGTGGCCAACCAGAGCAGTGACAAATGTTGCTCAGCTGCGTCCCAAGCTGAGAAGCAAAAGACCAGTAACCTTAAGGGTGGGCATGGACACAGCAGATCCTCTTGCACCCCTCCAGGGAAACCAGCATGCTTGGGTTCCTCTCTGAAATGTCTGTACACCAATGCATGCAGCATGGGCAATAAGCAGGAAGAATCAAGAGATCTGTGTGCTGTCGCAGGGCCATGTTCTCATTGCAATTACAGAGACATGGTGGGACAGCCCGCATGACTGCGATGCTGTCATAGATGGCTCTTTAGGAAACGCAGGCCAACAAGGCGAGCTGGTAGAGTTGCTCTGTATGTGAGGGAGCAACTGGAATGTATTGAGCTCTGCCTGGGGGTGGATGAAGAACCAGTCAACAGCTTACTGGTTAGAATTAAGAGACAGGCTCATATGGGCGACGCTGTTGTGGGTGTGCACTACAGGCCACCTGACCAGGAAGAGGAAGTTGATGAGGCCTTCTACAGGCAGCTGAAAGTAGCCTCACAGTCACAGTCCCTGGTTCTCATGGGGGACTTTAACCACCCTGGCATCTGCTGGGAAGACTGCAGAGCCAGGCACATGCTGTCCAGGAAGTTCCTGCAGGGCATCAATGATAACTTTCTAATGCAAGTGATGGAGGAGCCAACGAGAAGATGCATGCTGCTAGACCTTGTACTGATGAACAATGAGGGACTGGTTGAGGATGTGGAAGTTGCCTCGGCTGAAGTGACCATGAGATGGTGGAGTTCAGGATCCTGCGTGGAGGAAGCAGGGCGGTAAGTAGGATCAAAACCCTGGACTTCAGGAGAGATAACATTGGCCTCTTCAAGGACCTACTTGGACAAATTCCGTGGGTCGTGGCTCTAGAAGGTAGGGGGGTCCAAGAGAGCTGGTCGCTGTTTAAGCATCACTTCCTCCACGCACAGAATCGGTGCATCCCCCTGAGAAAGAAATCTAGCAAAGGAGGCAGGAGACCTGCACAGATGAGCAAGGAGCTTCTAGCAGAACTCAGACGGAAGAGAAAAGCCTATGGAATGTGGAAAGAGAGACAGGCCACTCGGGAGGATAACAGGAACATTGTCAGAGCATGCAGGGATGCAACAAGGAAGGCTAAGGTCCACCTGGAATTAAATCTGGCAAAGGATGTCAAAGACAATGAGAAGGGCTTCTTCAAGTACAACAGCAGCAAACGGAAGACTAGGGAAAATGTGAGGCTGCTGCTGAATGGGGTGAGTGCCCTGGTGATGGAGGATACAGAGAAGGCAGAGTTACTGAATGCCTTCTTTGCTTCAGTCTTTAGTGCTAAGGCTGGCCCTCAGGAATCCCAGGACCTGGAGGCAACAGAGGAAGCCTGCAGAAAGGATGACCTTCCCTTGGTCAAGCAGGATTGTGCGAGAGATCATTTAAGCAATCTGGATGCCCACAAATCCATGGGCCCCGATGGAATGCACCCATGAGTGCTGAGGGAGCTGGCGGATGTCACTGCTGAACGACTCTCCATCATATCTGAAAGGTCCTGGAGGACAGGGGAGGTGCCCGAGGACTGGAGAAAAGCCAGCGTCACTCCAATCTTCAAAAAGGGCAAGAAGGAGGACCCAGGGAACTACAGGCCGGTCAGCCTCACCTCCATCCCGGGAAAGGTGATGGAAGAGCTCATTCTAGAGGTCATCATCAATCAAGTGGAGGAAAAGAAGGTTATCAGGAGTAGTCAACATGGATTCACCAAAGGGAAATCATGCTTGACCAATCTGATAGCTTTCTACGATGGCATGACTTATGGGGTAGATGAGGGGAGAGCAGTGGATGTTGTCTACCTCGACTTCAGCAAGGCTTTTGACACTGTCTCTCATAACATCCTCCTAGGGAAGCTCAGGAAGTGTGGGCTGGATGAGTGGTCGGTGAGGTGGACTGAGAACTGGCTGAATGGCCGAACTCAGAGGGTTGTCATCAGCGGCACTGAGTCTAGTTGGAGGCCTGTAACTAGTGGTATCCCCCAGGGGTCAGTACTCGGCCCAGTCTTGTTCAACTTCTTCATCAATGACCTGGATGAAGAGTTAAGAGTGTACCCTCGGCAAGTTTGCCGATGACACAAGACTGGGAGGAGTGGTGGATACACCGGCAGGCTGTGCTGCCATTCAGCAAGACCTAGACAGGCTTGGAGAGTTGGGCAGAGAGGAACCTGATGAAGTTCAACAAGGGCAAGTGCAGGGTCCTGCACCTGGGGAGGAACAACCCCAAGCATCCGTACAGGCTCAGGGCTGACCTGCTGGAGAGCAGCTCTGCGGAGAGGGACCTAGGAGTGCTGGTGGATGATAAGGTGGCCATGAGCCAGCAGTGTGTCCTGGCTGCCAAGGCGGCCAATGGGATCCTGGGGTGCATCAAGAGGAGTGTGGCCAGCAGGTCGAGGGAGGTTCTCCTCCCCCTCTACTCTGCCCTAGTGAGGCCCCATCTGCAGTACTGTGTCCAGTTCTGGGCTCCTCAGTTCAAGAAAGATGAGGAGCCACTGGAGAGAGCCCAGTGGAGGGCTATGAAGATGATTAGGGGACTGGAGCATCTGTCCTATGAGGAAAGGCTGAGGGAGCTCGGCTTGCTTAGCCTGGAGAAGAGAAGGCTGAGGGGACCTTATAAATGCCTACAAATATCTGCAGGGTGGGTGTCAAGAGGATGGGGCCAGACTCTTCAGTGGTGCCCAGCGACAGGACAAGGGGCAATGGGCACAAACTGAAGCACAGGAAGTTCCGTCTGAACATGAGGAAGAATTTCTTCCCTCTGAGGGTGACGGAGCACTGGAACAGGCTGCCCAGGGAGGCTGTGGAGTCTCCTTCTCTGGAGATATTCAAACCCTGCCTGGACAAAATCCTGTGCAGCCTGCTGTAGGTGACCCTGCTTCGGCAGGGGGTTTGGACTAGTTGACCCACAGAGGTCCCTTCCAACCCCTACCATTCTGTGTTTCTGTGAAACCAAGTACAAAGCCAGGTTCATTTCCCTCATGAATAACCTGTTTAACATGTAACTTATCTTCTAATCCTTTATTTGACAAGTAGACATTTCTGAGTGTCTTCTGCAATGTTCTTAGAATTTGCATTAAAACTTATGAGAAAATTAACCTTAATGGGAAAAAAACGTATCATTTCAAAAACTCTACAGCACCAACTTAACTAGACATGTAGCCCCCTTACAACCACAGACTCGGTTTGCATTTCAACTAAATGCAGAAACCTACCACAACTTCCCCTGAAGGTCAGCATCTTCACACTAGTTCCTCCCTCCCCACTACTTCTCTTAAAGTGTCTTCACCTTTAAGTCACAGTAAGAAATCAAACTCCTATTTAAGGTGCAAGCACTCTCAGATACCCTAACTTCCTTCACTTTGAAAGTGAGCAGTATTTTCAATTGTTTGCTGTCTTCCTGCCAAGCATCTTCACAGTTTTCTGCTTTTCCCATCTTAATATTTCTACTGCAATTCGAAGTGTTTCATTATCACTCTGCAGTGCATAAGCATGTCAAAGAAGCAAACTATTTTTGGAGATATGAAGGCACATTATGAAGCCCAGTTAAGACAAGCTGTTACGGCTTGAGCCCTGGATGGCAGTCAGGTGACAGTTCAGCCTCCATATTCTTTCATAGTATGCTGTAAGCAGCAGGTAAGTAAGCGCAGTCAGACTACAAACTGCTCCTCCACAACTAAATTTTCTAAAGTAGATGTCCAAAACCATGAACTTTGTGTTAACTCACAAAACTGCTACCATCCAAAAAACACACCCCCTAGAAATATCTGATGGAACAAGGCAAGTCTAAACAATATTAATTTTGCCCTCCATACGGCTATAACATGTATGAGATTCTAAACACCCCCTCCTTTTTTCTTTTTAAAGAGATACTTGCAGAGCCACTCTCAGTTCAAACTTGTTTCTTAACTATTAGTAAAACTAATATACATTATCCTTTTCATCCTCCAAATGATTTCTTAACATCACGATCTTCTTGCTTTCCCTCCATCTCAACTTACTAAGATCTGCTTACCCAGAAACATTTGTGAGCTCCTGCTAGCACCTTTTAAGATTCGGAAGGCTACAGTAAAACGCTGATCTTTTAGGGCTGGTTTTTTTGTTTGGTTTTTTGGGGTTTTTTTTGTGGGGGTTTTTTTTGTTGTTGGTGGTGGTGGTTTTTTTCCCAAAAAAAAAGTATTACACATTAACAATTCTCACCAATCTGCTTCTGCTTCCCAAAAATCTTCCAGGATGTGGCTGATCAAGTGTCCCCGAGTAGTGAGTTGGAGAGGACGTTGTCAGCTTCCATGAAGTTTCACAGGTGTCTCTTTCTCCAAGTCCCCAGTCTCTACTGGAACTATTCAATACGCCGGATTCCTGAAGAACAACATGCTTATCATATGCATCTTGTAATTCAAAATGAACTCAGTATCTGATCTGAATATTGAAAATACAGGGAAGTGAAGATACTAGCAAATCTGGAAATCTTTCATGAGAAACCTCTAGGGATACCCAAGAAGAAATGAAACTGGCTTAAGAAACCACTGGCAAAAGGAAAGTTTTTTAATTTACTTCCTAGCAATTACATATCTAACTCCTTGGTCTGTCCTCTCATTTGACTGTGGACAGTAAAAAGTTGAAGTATAACGCTTTTGAGGCATTACCCGAACTTAGATACCCCAGCAACAGGGCAGAATTAAGGACCTCACTTTTAAGTGTTAAGTAAAAAAATCCACACACATAGAAAAAGAGTCTCCATGACAGCAAAAGTGGCTTTTTGGCCACTAAAGCAAGCCATCTGTCTTGTCCTGGTCAGCAGTTTTAATACAGGAAGGAGTGGGTGCAAGGAGGGGAGAATAAAAATCACGTTTTGAGTCTAACAGATAATTATTTTTACATAAGGAGCATGATATGTCCTAGTAAAATAGATGTGACAAACTATGTCATCAAGTTATTATTCCTTAAAAAATAAATCATGTTACTGCAAATTACACAGCATCTTCTCCGAGTCTTCAACACTCCCCTTTTACTACTGCTGAAGTTTCTTATTTCTCTGCAGTCTATTCCAACAATCCATCACTGTGCTACTGGTAGGGAAGGCTTGCAAACTGGTCATCACTAATTCCAATCACAATTTACGCAAGCAGCAAAAATACATTTCCATTTTTCACTACAAAATCGAAACTTTTGCATGTCTCAGTTTCTTATAAATCACTCACACTGAAGACCACCATAAAACAGTGAACAGCACTGCGTACAAAATGGGCTTAAGAAATAAGATAAAATAGCTTTAGCAGCCTATTTCAGACACAGTGCAAAGATACTGAACCCACAGTTTGATATGCATAACAAACTAAGACCGTTCGGAGAAGCAGTCTTGCAAATATTGTTTGCTGCATTACCTCAGAACAAAGCACTCAAATTATTTATTCTGCAGGGCAATGAATGCAACTGTTCTTTTTGTATTTTCTTTTCCAGATACTCAGGAGCTCTAATCTTTACCTTGGCTACACAGCCAAAAGTCTAACAATGAAACTGGAAACCATTTAACATACAAATCTGTCTATCTTTAAGAAAACCTAAGGGATAAGTTCTACAGTACTAGTGTTTCACTGAATTTCAAAGAATAGATGATCATTAAGGAAAGATATTGCAGTTTAGCTTGCTCCACAGAATAATAATTGAAATCAGTAAAATTAATAGAAATAACAGAAATCCAAACATTTTATTACAGTAAAGCAGACTTTGTAAGCTATTCTTGTCCATCCTCTTTCTATGAACTCTTCATACTACAACTATAGTAGTTTCTGTGACCATTTCTTAAAAGTTGTAGTATTAGAACTTCAAAAGCTGAAGAAATATTCACTCATCATTTTCACTAGCAACACTAAACCTGAATACAAAGTATCATCCTGTTAAGTTTTCTCGTATTTCAAAGTTTCAGTAGGATTCATCAGGTTTCTAAATTATTTCATCTACGGATAATCTGCTCATGGGCACAAACAAGACTACACAACCTTAAGAGAAAAGTAACCATCTCTTAAAACTTTAATACAAGCCATACCTGCAGACTTAACTGATCTTGAAATACTTGCCTTTCCTTTCTCTCCGGCTGTTAAGATTCTGAAGATCTGAGAATTTCAGCTTATTTTAAGTGTCTGGATCACAACACTAAAGGCCTTAATCCAAGAACAACACACTCACACTAGCACAGCACTGAAAGAAAGATGTCCCACAGCCAAAATAGGAAGAAAAAATGCAACATATGGGACATCAAAAAAGTAGCTTTAAGAGAAAGTAGATGATCAGACATGGTGTCAGGCAAGTTCAACCTAACTGCTGTGTCTGAAACTAAAACCTCAGTGTGCTTTGTTCCTTCAGTTCAGCTTAAGACTATTTAATATCCCTTGTCAGAACTTAACAATTAAAGCATTACACAAAATAGTCTATTTTAGGTGTCTATTTTCAGTAGCAGAAAAATGTTCAAAACACTTTACCCTATCACACCATTAAAAAAAGCAAACAAAAACAAAACAAACTTCCACTTAATTTCTCATGAAATGGTTAACAATGTTGTATCATGAAGCATCGGAATGTTTTATTACACACCATTACACTAATTTGATTTTTGTATTGTAAGTCACTTAGAAACAACGCCATGTCACACACATCAGATTAGTTTACAATTAACCTGCTGTTATGCCTCCTTAGACGAGCAGAGGCTACTACCCAGACTGATCTCAAAAGTGTATGCCATAAAAGAATTCATACCTACATGGAAAAAAGGAAAGGGGAAGGAGAACAAACCCACTCGACGGATTTTTTGTTTGGTGTTTGTTTTGTTGTTTTTTTTTTCCTTAGTCAAAACCAAATACTCAAAGTCTGACTGCTCAGTCTCCAAAAGTTTTTGAGTTAAGCTATAATCATGTATGGTCTCTAGCTGCAGAAATGACTTTTTATTAAAAAGCCAAGTGTCCAAGTTCTCTTACCTCTGTATATCCAAAGCACTCCTGATAGTCATACACTTTTTCTTCTAAATGACAAATCTTTTAAATGATTTGGAACCGAAGCAGCTCTTATATTTTAAGGTAGGTTTCTGAATGCATTAACAAAGTGAAAAGGCCTGCCCATTCCATTCCTATGTGACTGGGCTTAATCTTATTTATACCATTTGTTTCTTCTTGGCCCAGCCACTTGTAATCTTAACCTGCAAGCAATAATGGAATATGCTCCTACCAGCTCTCTAAGTACCAGAGGTTAGTCAAGATAAGAAGCTTCCCTTTGCTTCTACTACTAAGCACTAGTCTTGTGTAACAAGCTCTCAGACTACCTTCTACAAACTGGGAGTGGAAAGAAGGGATACAACAAACTTCCACACAATTCTTTTCCCCTCTGTTTTAACTGGAAAGCATTATAAAGATCATTACACTTTGCTCAACAGGAAATAGCCAAAAGATAACATGCAGCGCAGTGAACAGACTGCATTCATGTAATAAATGAAACAATGTGCCTAACTATTGTGTTTAATTTCATAACAGTGGTAACAAATCTAACTTCACAACACCAGTTTAGCTCAAGACTCGTCTTCTGATCGACAGCTTTCAGTGCTATACACAGACTGTGTGGGTCCACTATCATTACAAAAGAGTAAGACTACCTGATTCGGTTTTGCTGACAGCCAGTGAAACGTGTAGGAATCCAACAGGCAAAAATGACTGAAGACTATACTTAGACACTCCCTATAGCCTATATACTAATGACCACATGCATGCTAGATATGGCAAAATATAATGTATATACATGTAATTGTGCTAAAAATAATTCATGTTCTATTACTTGTAAAACTGTTTCTGGAAAAGGCATTACATAATACAATGTCCCAGACAGCTTGCCAGCAGGGACCAAACTCATAACCATTTTATCAAAAAATACAAACATTTAATCACGTAGTTAAGTTTCTGCAATTTCAAACACAAGATGGACTTACATTTCTGTGCCCAAAATTGAGGTGAGAACTACTGACAGGAGTAGAAACGAAATAATAAGAGAACTGAGCCAAACAGCCATCTGTTGTTTCCAAGTGCCCCAAAATAATTTCTGAAGTATAATCCCTACTTTCCATAATACTCTTTCAAAGTGAAAGTACCTCCAGAGGGTGACATCTTATTCTTGAGCATGGCCCCCCTCCCTCACAAAAGCAATTTGGTTAGTGTAAAATATTGCATGTGAAATAGCAAATGCCTTTACCCCAGTGTTGTCTATTGCACACAAAGCCTAGTTGTATTAACGTGCTGACATGACTGCATGAAGTAAGCCAAAGGTCCTCTTCTCACCTTCACAAAACGCAAGGTAGGTGCTGCACAGCAGTACAGCCTACTGTCAGCTCTTAGAACCGGAACACATTCCTGTACTCTTTGCATCATCCACACATGAAGTGTTACGCCCTATACACATCAAAATTCAAACAAAATCCTCACCTCCCCTCAAAAGAGAGCGTCATTTACCCAGGTTTAAGACTGCAGTGACTAGTGCCAAAACCGATCCATCGTATCAGGATGCTCTTCATTCATCGAACTGCTGATTTTTAAAGGTGCGGCTAGAAACAAAAGCAGGCAAAGACGGCAAGCCTAGAACTACCAGTTCACACTGCAGAATACTGTCATTGGCCTGGTCATTAAATCCTCGCATTTTAGAATTAATCTTTGTTTTTGTTCACAAATACAAGGCCCTAGGTGGGACTTGTCCACTCACTCTCCCCCTCCTTTTTTTGTCTGGGTTTTAAGGTTTTTCTTGGTCAGAAACAGGCATTATGTTAATGTATACTTTACAGAAAGACATAAAACATATTACCTGGTATGCAGATTCTAATCTCCGTGAAGATTCTCTTGTGCCGTACGTACCAGCTAAACTGTTTCCACTCAATGTTCTAGATCCTAGTGAAGGGCTGGAGGCCTGAACAGATATCCTTCGAGGAATTCTTGAGGGTTTTGACTCCATTCTTTGTATCCTATATAAGGACATACTAATTATTTTTTCTTTTAGAAGCAGGTACCTTACATACAATACATGCACAAGTCATTCGGAGTGTATCATAAATATGACTCACAAATACAAATATTTACAGAGTGCTTTGGTCTGGCTGTGCATCATTAAGACGGGGAAATGAGTTCTTACCCTACTTTTTGTAACCTTTTCTTCACATGTCCTCCCATCCTGTTTTAGAAAACTAGAAACATAGCCCCTTTTGCTATTCTTACTATTATATTACAATATATTCTTGCTATTATATTACAAGTTGGACTCCCTTAAGAACACTGCTTCACTAGCATTAACACAAAATGAGCTACGAGCCACGGAAAGAGTCCTCAGATTTCATAAATTCATATATTACTCTTTAGTTAGTGAACTGCATCTCAACACTTGCAGAAACTACACTCAGACTTCTTCTTCAGGGTCAAAACCATGCAACTTCACCCTCCTGTGAAAAAAAATACACTTGCAGTCTACCTGCTTCAAATAAATATTCAAATTCTCCAAAGACAACTCCCATGAAAATTCACGTATACAAAAGAGCACATGCTGTCCCACAGGTATATAAATTTGCCTTTGAGTCACTGAGTGTTTATTTGCTTTTTTTGTGTTTCTAGGCATTTCAAAAGAAATGCTGGTGCCATTTCCACATGAGAAGGGATCCTGTAATCATTCCTGTCCTTGAAAGGACATCTTGACTTAATATTGCCCAAAAAGTCCAGATAGACAACTAACTGGTTTGCTAACATTCCCAGATTCTTACTCCTCAGGATGGTACAGACAGAATCAGACCACAAAAGGTAGCTCAAACAAAAAAATGAAGAGAACTGCAATGTCCTCGGTGGCACGGTGCAGGAAGAGCAGCAGCATAACTAACAACTCTAAAACAGGTGGCCGAGAATTCCATTGGTACAAAGTGATTTACAGAAGTGGTACAATTCATTTTATTTAACCATTTTTAAATCTGGCCTAAAATTTTGAGAATGGGAATAAGCTATATCAGAAAAAAAAATTACCAATCAGTAAAGCACATATTTTTCCCCACACATCATCCAGATTCATCAGCAACACAGCCTGTGAAAAGCTGCTGCATCAATCCTCATGACACTTCATGTCTTGCTGCAGTTTCAAGTTGAGTTCACATACTCAGGACTTTTAATCTTAGCTGAAAGTCATGCTGCTTTACATATTCTACCTGGTAAAAGCTAGTTAGTACAAAGCTCTATTGACCAAACAGTGGACAGCTGAGGTTAATTTTCTTAATGAAAGTTTTTTTAACCACTGTTTTGGTGCATGTTCAGTTGCTAGCTTTACAACACAGGTCACAACAAAATGTTTAATGAAAAAAAATGTAACATAAAGCATAGCAAGTTTAAGTGAATGTTTACATTCACGTACAAAAGAGCTACTGGGTTGTATTACGGAGAAGTGCACCAGCTTCTAGACCATGCTTCAGACATTAGCAACCCATTCACTTTTGCCAGAGACATTACCAGTTAAACAAGATCAGTTCAGGAATCTGAAATTCTCACTTGCCTAACTTTGGATTAGGAACCTGAAATAACGAATTCATTAAACCTCTCAGATGACATTTAAACCCCTACGTAAATACTGAGCAACTGTATGCAGTTCTCGAAGTTGTAAAAACAGCTATATCCGTAAGAATGCTCTAAGCAGTGTTCCAAAGTACAGAAGAACACTGACAATCGTGGAAGTTTAAAAGAAATTCAGTAAGGATGAACTTAACCTATGATACACCACTTCAAGTGGATCATTTGTGCAATAAAACATAACAATCATATTTCTTCGTATTTGTAACATTAGAAAAGACACTGTAATTATGGTTAATTTCAAAATTACAGTAATCTGCCATAATGTGCACTGCAAGTCTAGTACTTGTCTGAAGCTGCACTGAGCATGAAAAAGTAACTATTCAAGTTGCAAACTGTGAAGCTAAACTAACGTCACAGTAATACAGTATGCTGGACAGGACAGCTGTAGGTCTTGACATCCAAAGCACTGTTTGTCTACATTTTACCCTGATACAAAATATAAGGTACAGACACACAGAATAATGGATCCAATTCTGTACTATTAAGTACTTGACAAAGAGTGCCAGTATTATCACTTCTGTTACGGATCATTCTGCTTCTGGATCACTTTGCTTCAGATTGGTGTGGAACCAGATGAATTAAATAACATAGAAGTCAGACACAAAAATACGTGGAATATGCAATGGTTCTAGAAGAAGAGATGGAAGCTCCTACTGGTAGAAATTAATGTCCAGATGAACAGGGGGAAGAGACAGAAGTGTAAGAAGTTATAAGAACGTCAAGACTAAATTAGAGCTCATCTAATACTAATTGCTTATGCATCATCCACAGAACAGACAAAATAAGAACATTAAGATAGGAGAGGACAGGGTGGAAGACTGTGGATACCAGAGCCAACTGTCTCTAGAAGCTGAAATGAAATCCCAAGTTTAGCAAATTCCTTCTACAAACATACATAAAAAGACACAAGACTAATTTTCTCCTCCAGCAGTAACCCCAAGAGGACAATGTCACCAACCAGCTTAATCTTGTAAATTAGCACAGGATGTGATGTCAGGACGATACTATCTATATAATATTTTCTTTCTCTAAGTGAAGAAATCTTGCAGAAACTATACACAAAAAAGGTATTAAAACAAGATACAGGCAGCATGTTAGAAAATGCAAAATTGAAAATGTCGGTTTATGCATACACATTATGATTAATTTCTTTAATACAATCATACATTTCTTCTGCAGTCCTGGCCTCAGCCAGCAAACAGGAAGGATCTGCTATAAAGATGAATCACAGTTGTGTAAGAACAGGTATTTGACAAGAGGAACCCTGCCTTATTTGATGCACAGGTGGAAAGGTACCGGAAAAAGGCCTTTTGGTCTAGGCAAAGAACTTCTGCTTGAGGAAACTGGATTTTAATTCTGGGCATCCACTGTAAAATTTACTTGGAATCCAACTAGCAGAAATCATTAAAGCATACAGCTGCAACTGAAGTCAATGGAGCCATGAATTAATATATTAGATGGATTAAAACTAGATACTAAGCATGTCAACTTTGATAATCAACACTACTAAGAAGTGTTCTGGGTTTTTTGAGGGGTAGGGGGGGTTGTGTTTTGTTTGGGTTTTTTGTCCAGAGCTCTTTGAAAACCATTTTAAGCACTGTAACTTTCAGACAGCTGCTCCTCAAGCTTCCATAGTCGGCTTGAATACACACAATACACATATAAGGCTCATGCTGATCATGGTAACATGACAAGTTGGTCAAGGCAAACATGCTAAGCTACCACAGAACACAGGACAGAGTGAGACAGTGGTCTCACAATTAAAAAAAGAAATCATATTATTAAAGCCAAAATAATACCTGTGTGTTGTAAGGGAAATATCATGTTTTTATAGGATATTTCAGAATAAGAATGGTTCCCTTTTACAGTATCAGCATCTTAAGGTTTTTTTTGGATGAGCACGAACACAGTCAAATTAAAACCTTGAACATTTTGTTTACCCACACAGGAATTCAACAAATCCCAAGTGGTAATTAACCTGCTGTAGTGAATTCTATAATGACAAAGTAGTCACCTCAATTTACACAGAAGGTATTGAGGCCAAATGACTTCTCTGCGGAAATTAAAAAAAAAAAAAAAAAAAAAAATCTAAGTTGTGTTGCAGTCTGAACTGATTTAAAAGCCTGTTGTTGCCTCAAAGGAAAGGAACGCCTTACTCAAATATGACACCTGTTGTGTTGTTTCAGTTTGGCCTGGATAAACGCCAGGTGCCCACCAAAACCACTCTATCACTCCCCCTCCTCAGCTGGACAGGTGAGAGAAAATATGATGAAAGGCTTGTGGGTCGAGATAAGGACAGGGAGAGATCACTCACCAATTACTGTCACAGACAAAACAGACTGAACTTGGGGAGAAAAGGGAGTTTAATTCATCACAAATCAACTCAGAGTAGGATAGTGAGAAACAAAACCAGATCTTAAAACACTTTCCCCCCACCCCTCCCTTCTTCCCGGGCTCAGCTTCTCTCCTGTTTCTCTCCCTCCTCCCCCTGAGCAGCACAGGGGGACATGGAATGGTGGTTACAGTCAGTTTATCACACGTTGTCTCTGCCACTCCTTGTCCCTCAGTGGGAGGACTCCTCACATTCTGCCCCTGCTCCAGCGTGAGATCCCTCTCACGGGAGACAGTTCTCCACAAACTTCTCCAATATGAGTCCTTCCCACAGGCTGCAGCTCTTCATGACATGCCCCAGCATGGGTCCTTCCTACGGGGTGCAGTCCTTCAGGAACAGGCTGCTCCAGCATGGGTCCCCCATGGGGTCACAAGCCCTGCCAGCAAACCTGCTCCGGGCGTGGGCTCATCTCTCCATGGGTCCGCAGGTCCCGGCAGGAGCCTGCTCCAGCACGGGGCTCGCCACGGGGTCACAGCTTCCTTCAGGCATCCACCTGCTCCGGCCTGGGGTCCCTTTCATGGACTACAGGTGCATATCTGTTCCACCGTGGATCTCCATGGACTGCAGGGGGACAACCTGCCTCACCATGGTCTTCATCATGAGCTGCAAGGGAAGAGTCTCTGCTCCGACATTTCGGGCACCTCCTTCCCCCTCCTTCTTCACAGACCTTGGTGTCTGCAGAGTTGTTTCTTTCACATCATCTCACTCCTCTCTCCTCACTGCTGTTTTACCACAGGATTTTTTCTTCCCCTTCTGAAATATGTTATCACAGAGCTGCTACCACTGTCGTTGATTGGCTTGGCCAGCGGCAGGTCTGTCTTGCAGCCGGCTGGCACTGGCTTTATCAGACATGGGGGAAGCTTCTGGCAGCTTCTCACAGAAGCCACCCCTATAGGCCCTCCACTACCAAAACCTTTCCACGGAAACCCACAACATGTCCTTCACTGAGCAACCTCAACACACTATCCCGGCAAAACACACTCCTGGCTTCTCCATCATTTTGACACTACTCATGCTGGTATCCAGTAACAGAGAAATGAGAAAAGTAACAGCAGGGTGAGAAGCACTCCTCTCAAAGTAACATATTTCATCAGGTAACACCATGCTACACAACTTCCCAATCAAAGCCTTACAGAAAAACCTACAAACAGCTCTTACGTCTCCTGGAATAAGGGATACATGTGATACCTCTCAAGACTTGGTAAGAAACCAAGTTCTGAAATCAAAATTTAAATTTAAAGTTGTACCTGGGAAACAGATGACCAACTTGTAACAGGAGGTGGAGTTGAACGGCCTATTTTGAGTACGCTGCTCAAATGTCCTGCCCTTCTTGATCTGTCATCCCTCCAACTACATTATAAAAGATTAACTAGATCTAACATAGCCACAGATAAAGATAACAAGAGACAAAACATCCAAGCGATCTTTGATGGAAAGCAGTGTAATCTCAAAAGGTAAAAGTAACACAAATAGAAAATATTTCAAATAAAAACCTCTCACTCCTTTTCCCCTGACCCTCCTCTACTGAGAAATGAGAGGCAATTTGAGGCAGTGATATCCACCAGTAAGGTCAGCTTCCATGCTTTCTACTGACAGTTTAAAGCATTCCTGTACCCTCAATCATAGAGAAGCACACACTCCTCTCCCACCTCCTAAACTCAAGTTTTCTACCTCGGAGTTATCACAGAATCACAGAATGTTCGGGGTTGGAAGGGACCTCTGGGGATCATCTAGTCCAACCCCCTGCTGAAGCAGGGCCACCTACAGCAGGCTGCACAGGACCTTGTCCAGGCGGGTCTGGAATATCTCCAGAGAAGGAGACTCCACAGCCTCCCTGGGCAACCTGTTCCAGTGCTCCGTCACCCTCAGAGGGAAGAACCTCTTCTTCATGTTCAGACGGAACTGCCTCTGCTTCAGTTTGTGCCCATTGCCCCTTGTCCTGTCGCTGAGCACCACTGAAGAGTCTGGCCCCATCCTCCTGACATCCACCCTGCAGATATTTATAAGCATTTCTAACGCCCCCTCGCAGCCTTCTCTTCTCCAGGCTCAACAAGCCCAGCTCCCTCAGCCCTTCCTCATAGGATAGATGCTCCAGTCCCCTCATCATCCTCGTAGCCCTCTGCTGGACTCTCTCCAGTAGCTCCAGTATGTAGTGACGCTTCTACCCAAGACGTAAGCTTTCATGGCTACAGGTTTTTGCATGGTTTGATATACAACCGTTCGTAAGACTTTCTACTGAACAACCTGTCATCACACGCCTTCCCCAGTGTTTACTCACGCTCACGTTTTTATGACAAACAAGATGGAGTTCAGGGACAATTCTCCCAGCCTGTGTAATTCCTTGTTTGGGGTATTTTCTCAACTCTCAATCAAGGAAGACTGACAAAAAACTCCACTGCCTCTCAGGAGTCCCACAAGCACGAAAAACACTTACGAATGCCGTCCATCTGCCCACGCTACAGCAGCCGGGGCCACAACCCTGGGCTGCTCCCCCTCCCCAGACCGGGGCCAGCAGGCTCCGGGCAGCGGGAGCTCCGCAGAGGGCACCATACCCCGTCTCCGCTTCCCGAAGGGAGAGGCCCAGCCGGCAAGGCCTCGGCGTCCCCGGCCCCCGGCTCCTCACGGCCGCGCCCGCTCCGGGCCAACGCCGCCCCGAGGCCCGCGCCAGCCAGGAGGGCAGCGCCGACCGCTCTGCCCCGACCCGGCAGGGCAGCGGCTCTGCGGAAGGTGGAAAGGAACGGGGGCCCGGCGAGCGGCTCACAGCTCCGCAGAGAGAAGGGCGGAGGAGCCAGGCGCCAGCCCCGAGACAAAATGGTTCCCCCAGCCCTGGCGCGGAGCCCCGGGCCCGGCCCCGCACACGGGCGCGAGCTGGGCCGTGCAGCCATCGGCCCCTCCCGGACGCCGTACGCGGCCTGTACTCACCTCACGGCGCGGGCATTCAGGACCGGAGGGGCGACCGGAGGGGCCACCGGAAGGGCCAAGCTGGGCCGGGCCCACGGGCTGCCGCGCCGAGCCAGGCGCCGCTCCCTACCACACAATGGCGACAGCGCCGAGACTGCACGGCTGTCAATCACCTCCCACGCCCCGCCCACACCCAGCTCTCGCGAGAACCGCGGCGGGAGCGGTTCGATGGCGGGGAGGGCGGGGCGGCCGCGGGGACGGGCGCGCGGTCGGGCGCGGGCGGGGCGGCGGGAGCTGAGGCCGGCGGGAGGTGGGGGGGCGGTGGGAGGCGGGGGCGGCTGCCGTCGAGGGGCGGGTGCCGACGGACGGTGTGTGCGCCCGCCCAGCGAGCGGGGCCGCGCTCAGGGCCGCTGGCCTCAGCTCGTAAAGTGACGGCCCTCCAGAAAATGAAAGCGGTCTGAAAAACCCTTGCATTAAAGACAGAATTTCGTTCATTTTTGTGGAGAAACATCCCCAAGCCACAGTTTGAATCGACTGTCAAGTTCAACGTCCAGCCTTGGAACTGCACGCAGAGGTTTTGAATCTTCCGCCTATGCTACGTACTCTTCCTAGTTTCAATATTGTTTTATAAATAAATATGAAATGTCCCAGTGAGTGCCCTAGATTGCACTGTTGCAGCAGGCTAGCCATTCTTTAAGGGAGGGAAGAAAAAAAACCCAAACACCCCAGCCCCAAAAAGCAGAAAACACAACCAGCCGCCCTGGCACAGGGCTCCAACATGTACCAATTCAACGCGTGCACGCCGAACAGCTCTGACAGATCTGGGACACGCGCAAGACCAGCCAGGCTGGTTAGAAACTAGCCAGGCAGCATCTCTGAATTCTAGGACAGTCCTGTGTTTGGCAATACCCTGGATTCTGTTTCCCATTCATGCTTCTAAATGTGTTTTTCCATATGTTTGGATTGTGATGGTTTTTGTTCACTGATTCTTTCACAGAGAAATGGTGGGCAAAGTGCTAGTGGATCAAGACAGAGGACAAAGTGCTGGGAAGTGCTGTAAGCGGAGAGAGAAGCGACCGAACAAAAACTGATAGGAGAGAAAGGCTGCCGGGTTTTGTGCTGATGGGCATGTTGCCTTTCACCAGCATGCCCAAAGCAATGCTTATTGGACTTGGAAAAATCTTGTCTGTCGCAGATAGAAACAGGCTGCTGCCCCTGCCAATACCATTTAATTGGCGTCTCTGTCTCCAGCAAAAGCGGACAGCTGGGAATGGACCTCAGGAATCATTCCAGCAGTAGCAGCTGCCCTTTTTCCTGGTTAGCAAAGAAGAACACTTACAGAAAGAGTTGGATCTATATTAAATTCAGTCCTTAAAGGATGCGTTCTGTCCTTTAGTCATGCACAAGTCAACTGTAATTCACAGATCACATAAAGTGACTGCGTGAACGTAGAGGACAGAGCATGCAGCCCTCCTGCAGCCAGAACAGATCATAGCCACCACTAAGCAAGTCCATTATGCTTTTCTTTTTAAAAGCAAGTTAAAAGGTAAGCAGGGTAAGCTCTATCCGATACAAAACTTATGAGTTCTCAACTCAGTCTCACTATCAGAAGAGGACTTACTGGGGATGCTGAGAAAGGTCTTGTAGCATTCACTACAATAGCCCTGTCCAATGCAATGCACAATCTGTATTGCTTGAGGGTTGATGCAAGACCCATTTGTTAGCATTCTGCGAGCCATTTGTTGGCCATGTTCTTGTCACAACTTTGTTCCTTTTAGAATAAAAAAACTATACTATCACCTGAGCTCATAGACTTGCATTTTTTTTAATCTGCATAATGGATCAAAGATCTACCCTGTGCTATTGCAACACTGCATGAGTAAATTACTTTAATTACAAATATATGAAAAAGGGAAACGTTGAGAAAGAATGATCAGTATCACCACATTGCACAAAGACTTCTCTACATTGTGAATCATTGCTAAAACAGCACCATCTAATGAGGCTGGAATACAGTTTGGGATTTGTCTTAAGGCAAATGTCAAAATGTTGGGTGATAGTGGCTGAAGTCAGAAAAGCCTATGTAATAATGTGCTTGTAAAGGGCAAAGCAGCAGGTTTAGAGTACATCTGATTCATCATGTCCTTTAACCACATCAAGAATATGGAAACAGTCAGATTCAATTCAGATAGTTATTAACAGAGTTACTATCCCTAACTGTCCATTTTTACATCCTCTCACAACAGCTGATTTCCCACAAATGACTGAGCTTTTCAGTCTTTTCTTTACTTCAGTAGATCATAGTCTGAAATCTTAAGATGGTCTGAAATTGGTGTTGTCTAGTTGTCTAGTTTTAATCTACTCGTATTAGCAGGTTATTCTTAAGTAAAATTTACTTCTAATAGCCATCTGGAGATAGAGACTTCCCAAAGAGTTTTCGTAACCTTTCTGACCTGACTGCAAGAGTTTTATTAGAAAGCACTAATACATATTTTTTTAAAATGCAGTTTAGATTGCATCTTGAATATTCATTTTTTTATGAAGGACTTCAGGCAATATTCTAAGAATTTTGACCCTCTCCTTTCAGTGAGAAATGGCAGCAAAAAGGTCCCAAATCAGGAAAAGAGTTTTGGATGTGGCATGTCTTCATATAGATGGTCCCAAATATTACAGTAGCCATTCACATTTGTAAAGCTGGGCACAGGCAGGAGGAAGACTTCCATGGGTAGCAGACATTGTGTCCTAGAAAAAGGAAAATGCATCCTTGAGTCACAAGTCAGTCCATTCAACACTTACTATGAAATACAGTTTTTGGAAAACACCACCTGCTGTGTATGCATAGCTTAGACTGCAGGAAAGGAGTAGGTTGAAGAACTTGCAGACAGACAAAACCAGGGCAGTCTCGAGCCATCCTTTTACCATGCTTTTTTCTGCGTTGAAGAGATACTTTAGGTTATATGTGGACTTGTTCTTTTTATTGTATCAGTTAAAACAAGTACTATGGACATAGTCCCTGCAGATGACTCTCTACAGATTCCTAGGCTACCTTCAATTAGCGTAACCCTTGCCTTTGCGTTGTACTTTACCAGCAGGCTGTCATGTGCACCATAGTTACTGAACATGACACTAAGTGTGTTACAAGTTCCCTGGCTTCCAGCCTGCCAGGAGGAATTGTGAAGTTGCTCCTGGTTGATTGCTGAACAATAGGGCTGCACCATAGAAGTAAGTTTAGAACACGTTACAGAGGAGAGAAAGCTGGGATGTGAGGAAAAGCAGAGTTCATTTTAGACTGTCTATGGCAAACATTACACGAGAAAGATTTCTGAAAGTGGGCAGTAAACTAGAAAGTTGTCCTCAGAGCACAAATCCAAATCATGGTCAACAGATTAAACAAACTTTGTAAGTATGGTGATTGTGAAAGGCTGATTCTAACCATCCAAACTGCAAAGTACACAGTAGTGATACAAAGAAAAAAAAAATCAATTTATTGCAGAGGCAAAATAATTTCAAATAGATGAAGCCTTAAAGAAACTCTTGTAATACTGCCAGTGAGAAATATTGCAGAATTCTTATAGAAATACATACTTTATTAAAATATACGTCTAGCCTTTACAGTGCAGGCATTTTGAACATAGTAAATTTTTTAAGGCAAGGTCAAAATCACTGCTTTTAAACTTTTTGATATGGGAAGTTAAATAAAAGTTAATTTTTATATGGGAAGGATTGAAACTAAAAGACTTTTTAACTTTATGGAAATCAAACTGAAAGAACTTTGGCCCAAACAAATCCCAGCTTTGTGAGTTAAAACACTGTGGTGCACACCCATTTTAAAAAGGTTTTCTTCTTTTTACTTTATAAATCTATACTTCCTTTTCAGTATCCAGAAAAGAAATCATTGTCCAAATGTTCCTGATAATGAATATTTTTTAAGCATAAAAAAATTTACTTCATTCTGTTACTATTTTATCTTAGTCAAGAAGGTTTTATGTACCTTCTGAATTACATCTGTTCTTGCTTTAAAGGACTGTAAAGTAGAAGACAGTTAAACCATATTAACTGCTTAAATTTGACAGGTAATAATGCTTTGGGTAGACTGACTAAGTGTATCTGTATCGTGTTTTAAAATTTTAATTTTAGACTATAGATATATTTTGCAAGATGAAAGAATGCATCTTAAAAATTACAGAAATATTTTAGAATAGTTAAAAGTTAATTGGTTTTGTTTTGTAAAGGTGGTTAGTTCTTTTTTTACTGTAGTTACTGCTTCTGGAATTCTAGTATTATAGAAAGTGGCAATGTTTTAAAATCTTTGTTTAAAGTCTACTTCCTTCAACTGCATACTCCATCCAAGTCAGGAGGAAGTCTAAAGTTCTGTGAGGCACAGGATTCAACTTCTAATGATGTTTTATTCACTGAGGAGCTCTTACTGCTGATTTGAATTAAAAACATTGATGAAAATGCTTCTGCTGGTTTGTATTCTCAGAATACCTACATTCTTTTTCATTCATTTCTGTGGAATAACTAGTCTTCTTTCCAAAGCCAGGGCAAATGCTAAACAGAGATACATAAACTTGAAACACAGTTCAGAACTAACATATTCTTCAGCAGACAACAGGAACCGCAACTACCCTTTCCCTTTCCAATAGCTTTTATTATATGCTTTAAAAAAAGAAAAAACTATACAAGGTATACAAATGTCCTAATAAATAGGAAGAATTCTTCACCTCAAATCACATTTATGGATTGATTTGCATTTTTTAAATATATGAAGGTAATAGTGAAAAGTCACGAAACATTCTAGAGAAAAGAGAATGCTTAGACATCAATATTGTCTTCCATCTTCCTGTCCAGGACGATGTCTTCAGTTAGGGACAGTGCTTGCAGATTTAAGAATACCTGATCTCTGCAGGTGCAGAAGAACCAGGGTGGCAGTTAATTCCTATCGCTTAGCCCAGGTTAGAGCAGTGGAAATTACTCCTTTGAGGATGAAAATGTCTTTGCTTATTGTCATTTAGGAATAATTTTTTGCTACTGAAAACTTAAGAAAACTTGTGTAGCCTTAAGATACCTTTCTATGTGCCTAAGTTATAAGAATCAAATAATTGCACAAACCCAACACGTATGTAGACATAAACAGATGGGGTTAAAAATTTTTTGAACAAGAATAATAGCAATGTAAAATTTTACTGAAACCTATCTGAGCTCTGTTACTGAGGACAGTACGTAAGCAGATGAGGGAGGACGGTGTGTTTTACTACCGTCTTGATGAGAAAGGACCAGAAACCAGGAACAACGTAATTGCTGTTGTTGCATCATTGTGACTAATTTAGTGTTAAAGGAGGAAGTGGGAGGACCAAAGCACCAGGAATTATTAGTTGCGTGTACACACAACAAGGGGATCATTGTGCTCTTCCTGTAATTGAAATACACACAGTAGAGTTATCTCTTTCTCTCCTTCTCAGAATAACTACTTGAATTTACTTATTTACTTATTTATTTTCCTTAATTTATATTATGTCCATCATTTTTATGGATGGGAACAAATGACTATGATTAAAACAGAAGGCATTTTCAACTCTTGGTGAAACTACACCTATGTGTCACTCTTGCTATGTGGTTGAAAAGATAAATATCCCTTTCTTGAGGTTCAACTAAGAAAAAATAAAAATGAACAACTGTGGTTTTCTGTGCACTTAATAAGACCAGAGTAAACCTCTTTTTCTTGTGCCTAACACAAATGAGAAAATAAATATCAAGAAGATTTGACTTAATAAATCAAGTGTAGGATTAGGAACATAGTGCTGGCTTCTACTGTTGTATGTACTAGAAGGGTATTTCATCTGTGGAAAAGCTGCTCAACTATTCCCTGGCTGCCTGACTTTCTTCTGCTTTACAGTGCAGATGTGGTAGATAAAGTAATGTAACTTTAAAAAATATATAATTATTAATTTAAAAAGAAAGGGCACGTACATAAATACAACAAAGGCCTAGTTAGAGTTTACCTGATAAGAAGTGGTTTGCACTAAAAAACCAAACCATATTTATACCGGCTTAAGATAAAGAAATTGAAGGAGAAAAGAAAAGAACTTTGTTTTGAACAAGGCTGGGGAGCCACCGGTCAGCAGAGACAGAAAGGGGGAAGAGAGGAGATGAGATCACACTTCTGCTTTTGGTGTAAGGTATTCTTGGACCTTTATACCGCGGAGGCCCACGTGGCCCTGAGACATCGTATCTTCACCTTTGTGTCTCAGAGAGAGGACTGGAGATAACAAGAGGACAGCACAGACAATGCTGGAAGCGGTCAGAGAGCAGAGATGGGATATTGGACAACTGAGGCATTTTCGTTGCCTTTTGTTGAGTTTGTCACTGGTGTGGTGATATGCACTGTCAGTGTTTCACAGACTGTGATACTGGACACTCATGGTGTCTGTGGGAAAAGACACCAAATACCAGACTTGCATCCCAGAGCTATACGTCAAAAACAGGTGGTGACACACATGTCCAGTCTTCATTTTTATGATAAATGATTATTTTATCCTCCCAGACACAGACTGATGCTACAATATACCTTTCCTTTCTCAGGTGCCATTAAGCATTAAGCAAGAACATGAGCAGTTATCATGCTTCTTTTTTCTGAGAATGCGCTATCAGCAAGTTACCTGGAGCAGGCTTCTGTGTTCATTGAATCTGAACAAACTCAGGGGGATCTCAGACAGCACACGATGTTTCTAGCTGTGGACTCCTGAGTGCAGTGTGCAGTCCCAGTAAGCAGGTCCAGCCTTTCCTTCTGCACTCTCCTACTCTGTGTGCTGAATCACATGAAGTTACTCTGAACTCCATATAAATATCTCACTTATTTTTATGTCTCCCAATGTAACAGGCTGCCCATGGCATGCTGCTATTACATGCTGACTTTCAGAATCTGCTTTTTGCCAGTACGTTATGTGAGGTCAATATAATTTGCTCGTATTTGGCAGCAGAAAAAAATGGTTTCACACTAGACCACCCTGAAATATTTTCATGCTATGTAATGTGTCTGTTTTCTGCACTCATCACTCTTTGGGAGAGTGCTCACCTTTGCTGTTCCTTTCCACAATCCCACATTCTCCCTCATCAGATCACAAGGCTGCAGGCTGTTGCATGACTGTTATAATAAATATCAGGGAGAGGGAGCTGGGGGGTGGTGTGGTGTGTGCTGGAACCTTTCCATTTATAAATAAGAGACATGGGTGTTGATACTAATGAATGGGAAATACTAAAAGGTGGCATAGCTGCGCAATTGCATTTCACATTGCCTGTCATGACTGTTAAAGCCCAGTATGCTTTGCACACAAGCAGAGCTATACTTTCTGCTTCTACAAATGAATATGACTGAAATAAAAATGCAGTGTGTGTCCTAGCCCTGGCACAATAAGGCATACCATGCTGCAGGGCCGACCTGATTGTTTTGAACAAAACCAGCATCCAGCATATGTTTCCGCATGCGTACCATAATAATGGACCACAGTCTGTCAGTGCCCATCATGGGCAGTGGCTTCTAGGTAAGGATGTGGTCTTACAAGGAGGAGTGCTGCTCATCTGTATTAGCGTTATCTCTTGATCTAACATTACGCAAGGATAGTTAGATAGCTCTGTCCCACCATGTCCTGGTTTTGGCTGGGAAAGAGTTAATTTTCCTCCCAGTAGCAGCTGCGTTTTGGTTTTAGTATGAGAAGAATGTTGATAACATTGATTGTTTTAGTTGTTGCTATGAAGTCAAGGACCTTTTCCAGTTTCTCATATTCAACTAATGAGCTGCTGTGCGGGAGCTGGGAGGGAGCATGGCCAGACTGCTAACCAAGTTGGGCAGTGGAAATACTCCATGCCGTAGACAGCACGTGCAGTTTGTGAATGGGGGCTGGCCGGGGCACAGGAATCTGCTTTTCCCTTTTCTGTGAGTTTGAATCTTCTCTTGTCCAGTAGTTTGAACTTCTCTGGGAGTTTGTTTTTTTTTGCAAAATTTACAAAATTCTCAAAAATCCACTATTTCCAGGGTCCTCGTTTGCTGCTCGGGGACTGGCTGCAAATTGGTTGTTGGGCAGTGAGAAAATTTTATTCTATGTAGTTTGT
The DNA here is from genome assembly GCF_030867145.1 of Opisthocomus hoazin. NCBI lineage: Eukaryota > Metazoa > Chordata > Aves > Opisthocomiformes > Opisthocomidae > Opisthocomus > Opisthocomus hoazin. The sequence continues at coordinate 116,629 of NC_134422.1, forward strand.
TTTGCATATTCATTATTATAATTATTATTATCATTAGTCATATTCATAGTCATAGTCATAGTACTAGTACTAGTATTTCCTTTGTTGTCTTATTAAACTGTCTTTATCTCAACCTGTGAGTATTACCTTTTGTGCATTTGTCCTCCCTGTCCTGTTGGTGAGTGGGAGAGGAGGGGTGAGCCAGCGGTTGTCTGGTGCTGAATTGCTGGCTGCTGGGTTAAACCATGACACACCACTTGCAAACTTTTGATACTTGCCATTGAAGTTGAGTTCCAAGGGTAGAAATGTAAAAAAATGTAGGAGTTGGCTCTACATCTATTATCATTCCTTTGTATTAATGGTGCTCCAACTGTACTGGTTTTAGTAGTTTGTCACTCTTTAATCTCCTAAGTACGTGAAGGAAGCAGAGGTGGTTATTGTCTCTGTCTTTACCTGAAGATCAGCCTAACTATGAAGCAATAATTTAGCTTGCTGATCTTGCAGATCTTCCAGCATTACCCCCATGCAGAGCACACACAAGGAATTTCTACACTAATTCCAGCAGAGAAACAATTGTAAATGCTGCAGTCATGTTTCCACCACTGTTGCCCATTTATGTTCTACACCTTTTTTTTTGAGAGAGAGCAAAATGCATATGAGTATGAATGATGGGAAAGAAGAATTCCTACAAATTGAGTATTAGGTTGCTGACACAATGTAGTCAATCACTTTTAAAGATATGCTAATCACAGGTCTTCAAGGGCATATGCAAGACTGAATAATCTACCAAATCATTTTCTTACTGATTTAGTGTTAATAAAATGTTACCTGTCAGCTCTATAATATGACTCCACACATATTCCCTCCTCATTTGAAAAACAGGGAATATAGCCTTGCTGTGTACTCCAAAGATCACTGGGAGTGTCTCAGAATCACAGAATCACAGACTGGTAGGGGTTGGAAGGGACCTCTGTGGGTCCCATCGCAGATAGAATGGAAGGTCCCTTCTGAAATAACAAGTACAGCAAAATCACAGGGAAAAAAGATTACTCTGATCTTAGCTGGAATAAATTTTTTTTAAGACTCTATAACTTAGAACCAAGCATTTAAATGTCATGTTGAAATCAATGTGTAGCTAGTATCGTATAGTAAGTGGTCCATTGTGTCATGCAGTCATTGTATTTTCTGGATGAATTTTGAAAGTAGTTCCAGCTAGTGCTCCTTACATGCTCATCCCTCCAACTACAAATATACAGTATCAGGAAAACTGCTAAGGATGACTGCTCGCAAAAAGAAAAGGCCACAACCTTTTTGCGAAGAGGAAACAACGAAAGCATTCTTGGTAAGCACTGTTACAAACATCAACACGATCCTTGAGTTTTGAAAAAGAATAAAATACATCTTGCCATTCAAGTAGTGCAAGACTTAAAACTTTGAACGTGGCTGTCAGGTTGGTTCCCAGGAGTCTGTCAACAGGAGAGATTCAGGAGAGACTGTGGAAGACACCTTTTGCTAGTGGTGCTTCCCAACACTCTGCCTCTTCTTCTGACCACACCAAGATTATTCTGGGAGCTCTGCAACCATTGTCCCTACTTCTGGTTTCTATTATGTCCACAAGAGTAAGAACTGGCTGCCATGAAGGTGTGTGGAAAACTCCTGATACACATGCATATAAATATACACACACACACACACACGTATTTATAAGCCTACGTATACACACACGTTAGAAGCAATGTCTTCTCACTCTCCATTTTGTACAGTGTCAGGATGTTCTTGGCAATTTCTCCTTGAAGTAAGTATGGATCTTGCTAAGAAACTGCTCTTAATAGATCATCACGCTTTTAATCTCCTAAGTATGGGAAGGAAGATCTCCAAAGTCTCTTTGCATGCACAAAATAGGCATCTTTAAGTCTTCCAATGATGGAGATTCGATAGCACAATTATCACACAGAATACATTCGGTGTAGATCACATGAGCACCTTAATTCATCTGGAGGGAGGGGTAGCTATCTCCACTGCTTACAAAATAGCCAAATGATTAACTCTATTACTGCTATGCATGTGCTCCTAAATAAAACTGAATCTTCCTGCCTGGAAGGACTGAACCTGAATTCAGCATCTTGAGTTAGTGCTATAGGGCTTTTTCATTTAAGGCAAGCTTGCGTGAAATTTGGCAAGTCTGAAACAAATTAATTAGATTATTTCTTTCCTAATACTCTATCTGAAACTATTACGTGTCTCATATGCAGCGCCTTACACAAAAAGGGATTAATTTTTGATCATACTGCCTTGATCCCAAACAAGGAGGGACTGGTGGAGGACGTGAAGGTTGGAGGTAGACTCGGCTGCAGTGACCATGAAATGGTCGAGTTCAGGATCCTGCGTGGAGGAAGCAGGGCGATAAGCAGGATCAAAACCCTGGACCTCAGGAGGGCTGACTTTGGCCTCTTCAAGGAGCTACTGGGAGGAATCCCGTGGGCCAGGGCTCTCGAAGGCAGGGGGGTCCATGAGTGCTGGTCGCTTTTTAAACAACACTTCTTCCATGCACAGGAGCAATGCATCCCCCTGAGAAAGAAATTTAGCAAAGGAGGAAGGAGACCTGCATGGTTAAACAAGGAGCTTCTAGCGGAGATCAGGCAGAAGAGAAAGGTGCATGGCATGTGGAAAGAGGGACAGGCCACTTGGGAAGAGTACAGAAACGTAGTGAGAGCATGCAGGGATGCGACGAGGAAGGCCAAGGCTCACCTGGAATTGAAGCTGGCAAGGGATGTCAAAAACAACAAGAAGGGCTTCTTCAACTACATCAGCAGCAAAAGGAAGGCTAGGGACAATGTGGGGCCGCTGCTGAATGAGGCGGGTGTCCTGGTGACGGAGGATGCGGAGAAGGCAGAACTAATGAATGCCTTCTTTGCTTCAGTCTTCAGTGCTAAGACTGGCCCTCAGGAATCCCAGGCCCCGGAGGTAAGAGAGGAAGCCTACAGAGAGGACGACTTTCCCTTGGTCGAGGAGGACTGTGTGAGGGATCGCTTAAGCGATCTGGATGTCCACAAATCCATGGGCCCCGATGGAATGCACCCACGAGTGCTGAGGGAGCTGGCGGATGTCATTGCTGAGCCACTCTCCATCATCTTTGAGAGGTCCTGGAGGACAGGAGAGGTGCCCGAGGACTGGAGAAAGGCCAATGTCACTCCAATCTTCAAAAAGGGCAAAAAGGAGGACCCAGGGAACTACAGGCCGGTCAGCCTCACCTCCATCCCGGGAAAGGTGATGGAGCAGCTTATCCTGGAGGCCATCATGAAGCAAGTGGAAGAAAAGAAGGTTATCAGGAGTAGTCAGCATGGATTCACCAAGGGGAAATCATGCCTGACCAATCTGATAGCTTTCTACGATGACATGACTGGCTGGGTAGACGAAGGGAGAGCTGTGGATGTTATCTACCTTGACTTCAGCAAGGCTTTCGACACAGTCTCCCATGATATCCTCCTGGGGAAGCTGAGGAAGTGTGGGCTGGATGAGTGGTCAGTGAAGTGGATAGAGAACTGGCTGAATGGCAGAACTCAGAGGGTTGTCATCAGCGGAGCTGAGTCTAGTTGGAGGCTGGTGACAAGTGGTGTCCCTCAGGGGTCAGTACTGGGCCCAGTCTTGTTTAACTTCTTCATCAACGACCTGGATGAAGAGTTAGAATGTACCCTCAGCAAGTTTGCTGACGACACCAAACTGGGAGGTGTGGTAGACACACCGGAAGGCTGTGCTGCCATTCAGCGTGACCTGGATAGGCTGGAGAGCTGGGCAGAGAGGAACCTGATGAGGTTCAACAAGGGCAAGTGCAGGGTCCTGCACCTGGGGAGGAACAACCTCATGCACCAGTACAGGCTTGGGGTGGACCTGCTGGAGAGCAGCTCTGCGGAGAGGGACCTGGGTGTCCTGGTGGACGACAGGTTAACTATGAGCCAGCAGTGTGCCCTGGCTGCCAAGAAGGCCAATGGGATCCTGGGGTGCATCAAGAAGAGTGTGGCCAGCAGGACAAGGGAGGTTCTCCTTCCCCTCTACACTGCCCTGGTGAGGCCTCATCTGGAGTACTGTGTCCAGTTCTGGGCTCCCCAGTTCAAGAAGGATGAAGAGCTACTGGAGAGAGTCCAGCGGAGGGCTACAAGGATGGTGAGGGGACTGGAGCATCTCCCCTACGAGGAGAGGTTGAGGGAACTGGGCTTGTTCAGCCTGAAGAAGAGAAGGCTGCGAGGGGACCTTATAAATGCCTACAAATATCTGAAGGGTGGGTGTCAGGAGGATGGGGCCAAGCTCTTTTCAGTGGTGCCCAGTGACAGGACAAGGGGCAATGGGCACAAACTGAGGCACAGGAAGTTCCGTCTGAACATGAGGAGGAACTTCTTCCCTCTGAGGGTGACGGAGCACTGGAACAGGCTGCCCAGGGAGGTTGTGGAGTCTCCTTCTCTGGAGATATTCAAGACCCGCCTGGACAAGGTCCTGTGCAGCCTGCTGTAGGTGACCCTGCTTCGGCGGGGGGGTTGGACTAGATGACCCACAGAGGTCCCTTCCAACCCCTACTATTCTGTGATTCTGTGATTCTGTGATTCTGTGATCCAGAGAAGGTGAATGTGTTAATTTCTGTTCTGGTTACTGTAGTACATCTAGCCTTTATCCACATGCATAAAGGAAGTGGCAGCTGTTAATACCCTTCCCCTCTTTCTTTTTATAGGCAATCTCAAAGATAATTTTTTGTCCTTTCCTGCATGCTAGAACAGATGTGTCACAGAATCACAGAATCACAGAATGGTAGGGGTTGGAGGGGACCTCTGTGGGTCAACTAGTCCAACCCCCCTGCCAAAGCAGGGTCACCTACAGCAGGCTGCACAGGACCTTGTCCAGGCGGGTCTTGAGTATCTCCAGAGAAAGAGACTCCACAACCTCCCTGGGCAGCCTGTGCCAGGGCTTCGTCACCCCCAGAGTGAAGAAGTTGTTCCTCGTGTTCAGCTGGGACTTCCTCTGCTGCAGTTTGTGCTTGTTGCGCCTTTTCCTGTCGCTGGGCACCACTGAAGAGTCTGGCCCCGTCCTCTTGACACCCATCCTGCAGATATTTATAGGCATTTATAAGGTCCCCTCAGCCTTCTCTTCTCCAGGCTCAACAAGCCCAGCTCCCTCAGCCTCTCCTCGTAGGAGAGATGCTCCAGTCCCCTAATCATCTTCATAGCCCTCCACTGGGCTCTCTCCAGTGGCTCCTCATCTTTCTTGAACTGAGGAGCCCAGAACTGGACACAGTACTGCAGATGGGGCCTCACTAGGGCAGAGTAGAGGGGGAGGAGAACCTCCCTCGACCTGCTGGCCACACTCCTCTTGATGCACCCCAGGATCCCATTGGCCGCCTTGGCAGCCAGGACACACTGCTGGCTCATGGCCACCTTATCATCCACCAGCACTCCTAGGTCCCTCTCCGCAGAGCTGCTCTCCAGCAGGTCAGCCCTGAGCCTGTACGGATGCTTGGGGTTGTTCCTCCCCAGGTGCAGGACCCTGCACTTGCCCTTGTTGAACTTCATCGGGTTCCTCTCTGCCCAGCTCTCCAGCCTGTCTAGGTCTTGCTGAATGGCAGCACAGCCTGCCGGTGTATCCACCACTCCTCCCAGTCTTGTGTCATCGGCAAACTTGCCGAGGGTACACTCTTAACTCTTCATCCAGGTCATTGATGAAGAAGTTGAACAAGACTGGGCCGAGTACTGACCCCTGGGGGATACCACTAGTTACAGGCCTCCAACTAGACTCAGTGCCGCTGATGACAACCCTCTGAGTTCGGCCATTCAGCCAGTTCTCAGTCCACCTCACCGACCACTCATCCAGCCCACACTTCCTGAGCTTCCCTAGGAGGATGTTATGAGAGACAGTGTCAAAAGCCTTGCTGAAGTCGAGGTAGACAACATCCACTGCTCTCCCCTCATCTACCCAGCCAGTCACACCATCATAGAAGGTGATCTGGAGAGTTTCTAAAAGATTTGGCCTAGTGCCTGAGCAGTTGTGGACAGAGGAGAAGGGCAGGAGGGTTATCCAGGATGTGCTGTTGCGAGTGAGGTAGCATGTTCCCACCCTACAGATAGCATTTTCTTGGGTTTTTTTGACCAAAGTCTTAGGAGAAATACACAGTCCTTACTGAACGCAGGGCCTATTGCTCTTATTGTGTTCCATTTCGAGGTCACATTCCAGTGACTCAGAGGACTATGTTCTTCATCCCAGAAATCAGGACCTAATACTCAGGAATATTTAAATGCAGGCTTCTCCTATTTCACATGCATCTTAACTTTATATGTATATATTGTTTTTTAGGAAAATAAAAATGTCTCCTGTAGCTTAACGTAATTTCTTTCTGTTTCTTTCCTAATTTTAAATGTCAAATACAATATAAAATACTTCCACTTATATGTTTTGTACATTTTTTTTGTAAATAATAAATTGCTTTTATCCAGCCTCTATAGCTTGAATAACGAATATATAACATCACATTCATAAGAGAATAAGAAAAAATAGATCTTACACTTTAAATCATATTCTTAATGTTGTTATTTAGCACTTCTTAACCTTTTCGTTATTAGAGCCTAAGACTCCTAACACATCTATGGTTTTCCAAAGTAGTCAGGGGAGGGTTTGGCCACAAGCTGTGAAAATAAGAAATTATCACAGCTAGAAGTATCTGTTTTCTTTGTAAATGTTTGTTGGGTAGAAGGGAACTAAAATGTTAAACAATCACATTTTCAACCACTATTCAAATTATTCTTAACATAAAAACCGTTAGTGTTTTGACTGCTGATTTAGCTGTACTTGGCAGAAAGTCATAGAAAGAAAATGCATGGCAGACTATTAGCATTTTTACTTCTCACTAAAGATGTAAAGAATTGAAAAAATCTAAAAATACAACCAGTAACATTTTATTCCTAAAATGACGAAATGTGGTAGAAAAGGCTTCTATAACGGGAGCAGCTCTTCCCACTGAATAGCAGCTGGTACAGGCCTATTTAGAAGACTTTTGTGTCAATACTATGCTGAACAAAATGTGGAATTTAAGCTGTTGTTAAATGCAGATAAAGGTCAGAGATCATGATCTCCAGAAACGATTGTTTGCAGTATTTCTAACTTCCTTTATGCACAGGAGGAATGTGCAATGCAAAAAAGCAGACAAATCACTGCAAAATAAGGTTTTCTTGGCAACTGGGAAGAATTTACTGCTCCTAACAAAGACCAGCATACAAATGGGTTTGAAATTCAGACACAGACAACTGTTGGAAAACAACTGCAGAAAAGTATTGGTCTTGCATCAGCTGGCTGCTATGGAAAGGATATAATCTGTCATTTTTTCTAGGAAGTTTCCCCTTTGTTGCTGGAGCTCTTTCTTATCAGTTCATACTTAGAATTTGTAAACTTCATTTTCAGTTATAACCATTTACAGATGTAAATAATGTTACAGAAGCTGTCGTTCATACATATTAACAGACCCATCCCATTTACTTTATCATAAAAATGTATGTAAACGTTCCTACCCACACTGTTGTAGAAATGGAATAGCACTCACAATAGTATATTTATCATCTTATCTACGAAGACATTAACATATGTATTATGTTTTGCATGATTTCTTTAGTTTATTTTCATATATCCTCCAGTGAATCACAGATACATGTTTTGGTTTTGACCTGTGCAGATATTGGCATCTTGCCATGCTCTTCACATTCTAGTAAAAACTAATATTGCATGCAGTATCTGCTAGTGAAGTGATTACTGATACGTTGCAATTCATCCTGCAGACTTCACTCAAATAAATAAGCTTTATATATGCAACCGACAATTTAATATTAAACTTATATTTGCAGATATTACTGACATCCTGTATATGACAGCCTGTGACATTCATACTTATATCTCTAGCCTCATTATCAAGCAGCTGGCCTTATGCTGTGTGGGTTTTGGAACTTCTCACAAACCATAAAGGTTAGCATACCCATAAATCTTTGTAATGCTAGAGGTTAGGAGTAACAAAACACAAAATTGTATTGATACAGAGATATTGGCTTTACTAGCAGCGAGTTCGTAAGTTTGCAGTAGGAACTTGGGCTTGGACACCGTCGCTACATATTAAAAAGTATGTTTTATAATTTGTTGAAAACATACTGGCTTTCTCTGGAAACAATTTTGGGATAGCTGTTTTCACTGGTTTGGAAATGTAGCCTTGTTTTTACTGACCAGTTACCTTGGGATCTTGACACTCTACTGGACTAACTACAGTAACAGTTTTATCTTGCAAAGACTGAGAAGTCTACAGTCAGATTGCTTGTATAATGTATACTGCATTTCTCATTTCCAGCGGTACCTGTGCGAAACTAGAAAGTAGTTTAATCTCCTTTTTTCACGTGTACATAGTCTTAATGTTTTTTGCATAAGTGCACCAAAGCTTAGTTCTAATTAATAAGCATCTAATATATTTATGATCAACAAAAATATAACCAATGATTCCAAGCCATCTTATATGTTTTCAAAGAAGCGTTCATGTAAAGAAAGTCAAACTGCATAACTTATAGCTGTGATGGTAATTTAAATAAATTTTTAAATGGGAAAATATACACAAGAAGAACTTTTTGTATGGGCATGCACAGCAGTGCTTGTAAACATTTCTGCATTTCTGCTTATATTTCTTGCCTGTAGAGCATCCAGTAAATATATTATTTAGTACATAAGACCAATTACATCTATTGGTAGCAAAATTAGCATAGCTTATTTTGGGTTTCAGGGAAGACAGAATTCCTCATGTAAGCTGTTTCAGAACAGATAATGTTTAGTACAGGGCTATTATACCCTTTTTTCATCTATGTTATAGCAAGCTAGAATTCTATTTCCTGTTTCCCTTCAGATGAAGCTCCCTGCACCTGCAATATAATGGGCCTTGACATGAATAAGAACAGGCAGAAGGAAAGATAATTTTTATTCCCCAAAAGCCCAGTGTTATGCCAGCGGAGCTTTTCTGGTTTTAAGACAGCTGTACAATACAAGAATTACAGAATGTAAATTTGTTTTAGCAAACTAGAAATTCACACCCCTCTACTGACTTTTCCTTTGGGGTCATTTTCAAGACTAAATGGGGAAGCTATGGGGGATGCTAACATACTTTTGCCCTAGAACAAATAGGAAGATCAGTTCATGGCAACCAATGCAGTTTTGCTGATCTACCAACTTCCATTTTTTCATGACATGACACTCCTGCAATTCACAGAAGCTTTCTCTAGATATTAATCGACAATGCACAGTCGATTCCCGATTTATTGGTCTGCTTGCGTGGTTATATACATTTTTCATATCTGCACACGTGATCACGCTTATTCAAATAGGCTACAGACATAAATCACACGCTGTTCACGCACCCCGTATTCCCTTGTGATTGGTAACTATGCACTAACGCTAATAGCAACAGGCCGCCTCCACGTCCTTGAACGCATCTTGTTTTTGCTAACCCACATCATGTACACTCTCAGAACTCTCAGTTGTTATTCTTAGCTGTCCTTTCCAGCGGCCTGTCCAGCTATGCTAACTGTTTCGCTTAAGCGGCCTAGTCATGCTAACTCTCAAACTACATTGACCCCAACAATCAGTAAATATTTATGTATTGAGTGGGAAGCAAACATGATTTAAGTATCAAATTGAGAACTAAGTATCATTGTAATCAGGTCAGAGTCCACATCCCTCTCAAACACTCACTCCCCTCATTATAATGTCTTTTTCTTTTGTAGATTGTACTTTTATTTCTCAATGAAGTTATAGAATTCTCAAACCATGCAAAATCTGCAAACAAAACAATGTTTTATGTCCTCCTCTGTATCCACTTAAGAAGGAGTCTAAAAACAATGGAAATGTTATTGCAAAATGTTGCTTAATTTATCTTTTTCTCCAGAGGCTCAATTCCAAACCAGAGAAGGCATAAAAAAATCTACTTGCCAAGCTGTTGGCTACTAGCATCTTACTTCTTCCCCACAATCATAGCACATTCAAAAGTCCATTTGGAGTGCATTTGATTGTGGTGGCACAATTGAACTGCTTACTTATGAGTACCTGTAAACATCATCTTTCATGTATGTAATTTTTCTTCTATTCTTCACCTTGATTAAATACAGAATCTCAAAATACTTTTGGAAACAAATTTATACAAGCTAGTATTTGCTTAATGCAGTGTCAAATGCTTAAAAAGTGATGAAGCTGACACCATTCTGTAGCTATGGATGTGCTGAACTACATTGACCGAATAGGAATGCAGTTTTGTTTTGCAGAAACCTTATGAGTGACTATAAAAGTGGATAAGGTGCTACAGTGCTTTTTTTTTTTTGTATTAGATACATGTATTTCTGTTGAGCTTTTGAAGTAACAAGTGCTAATGCAAGGTACAAGGTCCTATGCAAACCTGCAGAACAATTTACTGACTTACCAAATCCCCTGAATCACTTTTAAACAAGAATTTAAAAGTTTTTCACCTTTTTGAAGCAAAAACTTAAAGGGGCTGCATAGGAGAAAACACTCTGAATATGATAAAGGCAGACACTTTAAAGGACATCTGAGTCAAAACAACAGACCATTTCCAGAGTTATAATTAAATACTGATCGATTTCTAATACTGGTGTCATGAGTTGCTTGTTACATGTGGTATAGATATACAAAAGCACGAGCTGTAGCAGCTGGGAATAAGAGTGAGTTCTATGGCTATATGAAGTTACAGCAACAGTCACTTTGACATTGCAACCTACATCCCATTTTAATGTTTCTCAAGACTACATCTGTGCTTGTGGTCTGGATGCTAGAAGTGGAAGTTGTGCGATGTATCAGGTTAGGACTTATCCACAGGAACAAGTTCCAGGACCTAAACAAGATCCTGCTTGTTTGCCAAGCTACATGCATCCTGGCAGACGGCTCAGTCTGGGACCATGGTAAATACTAGGTGATGTATCCTAATTTAAGCCTCTTCCCTTCCAATGTAAGGCAAATTAACCTCAGGTTGGCTATGGGCAAGGATCGCTCATAGGTACTTAGGATACCTCAGCTGATACGCAGCTTAATTCCAGCAAATTGAGCTTCCATCTTCTTCCAGGCGTCCTTAGGGTGTAGCTCAAAGGTACCACAGACTGCTTTGTACTAGCATTGGCAGGGTCCTTTCCTCCTGCCTAGCCACAGGCCTGTTCAAAGGCACTAGTACTTGTGCAACATGGTGATGTTCTAGTTCAAGCATCAGATCTGGCCATAAACTTTTTACTATTTACTCTGCTGTCTATCCTGAGGCTGGTTCCATGGGCAGCTGAGCTCATGCAGTGGCTCATGACTATCAAAAGGTAATCTCATTGCCTTTTCCGTCTGCCCATCCTTGCTCATCCTCTCTCCTGGTCCTCCTTAGCTCCCGACTCTCCACTAGTGGGCATTCACGGATCGTACCCTTTCTTTATACTTTCCTCTGTGATTCTTATGTGTTTGAATTTCTACCCCTAAACTGCTGAAAACATTCTATGTTGGCGTGGGGGGATTGTTTTTTATCACTTTAATTGAAGTAAAAATAAAGTCACAGTACAAGTTAAGGTCAAGGGTAAATAGCTAGGAGTTGGGAGGAATCATAGAATCACAGGCTGGTTTGGGCTGGAAGGGACCTTACAGATCACCCAGTTCCACCCCCCTGCCCTGGGCAGCGACCCCTTCCACCAGAGCAGGCTGCCCCAAGCCCTGCCCAACCTGGCCTTGAACCCTGCCAGGGAGGGGGCAGCCACAGCTTCTCTGGGCAGCCTGGGCCAGGGCCTCACTGCCCTCACAGGGAAGAATTCCTTTCTTATATCTACTCTAAATCTGCCCTCTTTCAGTTTGAAGCCATTACCCCTTGTCCTGTCACTCCATGCCCTTGTCACAAGCCCCTCTCCAGCTCTTTCGCAGGCCCCTTCAGGTACTGGAAGGCTGCTCTAAGGCCTCCCTGGAGCCTTCTCTTCTCCAGGCTGAACAGTCCCAACTCTTTCAGCCTTTCCTCACAGCAGAGGTGTTCTAGCCCTTGGATCACTTTTGTGGCCCTCCCGTTTCCTTCCAGAGAGGGCCCACATTTCCCCTAGCCTTCCTTTTATCCCCAACGTACCTATAGAAGGGAAATGTGGGCCCTCTCTGGAAGGAAACGGGAGGGCCACAAAAGTGATCCAAGGGCTAGAACACCTCTGCTGTGAGGAAAGGCTGAAAGAGTTGGGACTGTTCAGCCTGGAGAAGAGAAGGCTCCAGGGAGGCCTTAGAGCAGCCTTCCAGTACCTGAAGGGGCCTGCGAAAGAGCTGGAGAGGGGCTTGTGACAAGGGCATGGAGTGACAGGACAAGGGGTAATGGCTTCAAACTGAAAGAGGGCAGATTTAGAGTAGATATAAGAAAGGAATTCTTCCCTGTGAGGGCAGTGAGGCCCTGGCCCAGGCTGCCCAGAGAAGCTGTGGCTGCCCCCTCCCTGGCAGGGTTCAAGGCCAGGTTGGGCAGGGCTTGGGGCAGCCTGCTCTGGTGGAAGGGGTCGCTGCCCAGGGCAGGGGGGTGGAACTGGGTGATCTGTAAGGTCCCTTCCAGCCCAAACCAGCCTGTGATTCTGTGAAAACAAATCCAAATACTCAAGAGTCAGAAACTCAGGAAACATGCCATTTAGGCTAAACAGAAGAATGCTAGGTCATTCTTAAACAATGTCAGGTCATCAAAAACACAAACTATGACTTAGATCTGTAAAAGGAGTTAGGTATCTAATACAAGAGTTGCATCTTTTTGTGGTCAGCTGACTCCTTGCCAAGGAAAAGTAAAAATCAAGTTCCTTCTGCTGCTGGGAAAACACTCACGTATCTTTTATGAAATGTCCTTACATTACGCTGTTGGCTGACTAGGCTGTGTATATGAGAAAGTTAGGAAGGTGGGTCCTGTCATTGGAAGCTGTTATGCAGAAAAAGGTTAAAAATAATTCAACATCCATGAAACCAGGAAATAAGATTATCTCTCTTAATCTTATTGCCTTTACCACTAATAATCAGACAAATTTACATATGCATAATTGGTTTGTTTTCACAAAAACAAATTATTCTTCTGGATGAAAATATAACTTTCACATATAGATTTTCACATCCAGGACATTATTTAAAAATTGAGGGTCTATTTTGAATATTAATGAGGGTAATTGCATTTATGAAGGCCTCATCCAAAATCCAGTTAGAAAAATTGTTTCTTGCAAAGACATGTTTTTCTTTTACTGATTTATTATATTTCCATCCCTTTCTAAGAATTAAAGTTTTGTATGACATATATTTCTCATGCCTTATTGACACTTTATATATGGTCTGTAAGGTTTTAGTCAATGCCTTAGTGATACTTTCTTATATGTTATCTGTAGCATGAATCACACATACGCTGTAATGACCCGTTGGATCTTTTTGAAATAGCTGCTGTTCTAGCACAGAAAGAAAAGAACGCGATGGTCTTAACCCCATTAGCATGTAAAGTAAGTAGACAGGAAACAGAACACTAGACAATGAGAGCGTATTTCTCACTAGACAGGCAGTGGTCTCAGCAAAAGGTCATCATGTATTTAAAGACTGAATCCTAATCCATATGTACAGGAGACCAATGTAAAGATGGTTAAGATGCAAGTGCTTAAAGATTTCTGAATGCAAGATTCTCTTTATCAGGTTATCCTGGGAAATAAATTGCTTATGTACATTGGCACTTCAGCAGATGGCACCCTTTCCTCCGCGTAACTGAAGTACAAATGTCCTGTACTGTAATGGGGGACAGTGTTCTTCAACAGGTGATAGGCTATTTGTTTCTCAGTTTGGGTATAAAATCAAGGTCCTTAGCAATTGTAGTTATGTGTTCTAGGTCATTATTTGCAAGAGTTAAAATATTGATACTTGCGTATCCTCATTTGGGAAGTATGAGTCTCTGTCTCACTTTTTTGCAGTCAGATTTAACACTATTCCTCTATGTTTCAAGTGGTCTGTAATGTTGCCATATAATGTCAAATAGGTGTTGAATTCCACCTCAGGAGTAGATTGTTAGCAGGGAGTGACAGAATCCCTATATATAGTTTGCATTGTGGCTTGTTATGTTGCAGTTATAAAATATTTTGACTCTTCAGGATGAAAATTGCTAAACATCTGTAAAATAATTACTGCCGTAATAGAGATACTGAAAAGCTGTAGGGTAAATCAAATGCATTTCGTTTTTAATTGAATTTTCAAGTATAAACCCAAAAATAATATAGCCAAAAAAAAATAAGGACGGAGTTCTAAAGGTACAGGCTGCCACGCACAGCAATCCATTGGCAGTGTTTCAGACCACCAGGTAGGGTTGCAAACAGCATTGTGTTGGTGCTAGTTGTTAGATCTCACTGAAACTATACACTGCCAAAAATCTCATTTCCAGGAAATAAAGAAAGCAATAGTACAGTAATAAAATAGAAATAAGGCTTCCACAATAATTCATTTACCTTAAAATACAAAATCCCATATGTAGGTAGAAAAAGGTTTCTAAAACATGCTCCAGGCTCAATGACTCTATTGTGTAATCACACAATATCGTGTTGTGCTTTTTTTTTTCCTTTTTGTATCTCAGTATCCATTTTCCTCACTGATGCAGCATGCTTTTTTCCCCTTTGTTGTAAAAGTCTATTAGCACCAGTTGACACAGCAACACTGACTGGTGAAATCAGAAACCTCATGCTGCAGTAAAAACTGATTTTGGTGTAGTCTTCCTATCTCTTCTTCCTCTTGTGAGGAAAACCATGCAGATGAGAAGACCTTGCTCTGGAAAGCTACACAATGAAGCAGTTTTATAACTGAATTATTATTGATTAACTGTATCCCAGTGATGCACAAAGAGGGGCGAGACCACACAGCAAGACAAACTTTCGCACTCCAATCCTACTACTCTCAAACTGCTTTTAAATATCCTTTGAGAAATTGCTTTGTTGCAAGACATTATGCTGCTTTGTTGTGTAATTTATG
Organism: Opisthocomus hoazin; assembly: GCF_030867145.1. Lineage (NCBI taxonomy): Eukaryota > Metazoa > Chordata > Aves > Opisthocomiformes > Opisthocomidae > Opisthocomus > Opisthocomus hoazin. Next base: position 131,629 of record NC_134422.1, read on the forward strand.
TGTACTTTCTGAATGTGATGTGAGGACAAGGTGTCTTATTACATCACTGAAATGGCTGAGTGTATATTTGGGGGATAAATTATCCTCTTTAATTTTTGAGCATATCCATTGCATCTTCTAATAAATTTACTCCTTTTCTTTGCAAATAAAGCTTGCATCCATATAACTGCATGCAAAAACACCAGTCTTGTTTGTTTATATGTCATTATCAATGTTAAAGATTCTTTTTATAATATATTAGAGACTTTCAATTCAGTCGCAGTCATAAAGGTTGATGTTATTTTCTTTTTTGCCTGCTGACTTTTAATCAGTTAAACATTAGTCAGTTTTGAAATCAGTCATGGATTTTTGAACGGTCTCCTGCTTCATCTTCAGGATCATTTGTCTTCTTAGCTCAGGCTATAATAAGAGTTTAGCATGTTGCCGAACAAGTAATATTGTCTTGAATTTAAGTAGTGTAGATCCAGTAAAGAAAAATACTTGCACTTGAGGAAGAGTGGATGGAATTATGGAGTATTGCTTATCTGTGACGTTAAAAACCATGGATTTGAGTCTAGGTCCAGAGCGCAAAATAAGGGCCTGACAAAAAGAAAGCTTGTATCTTCAGGTTTTTGTGACATAACTCGGTCTACTTCTATTTACTGTGCAGAATTATAATATTCTTACGCTAATATATTTAGATTCCTGTGATTACACTTGACGTAATTAAATTTAGAATGTGTTTTGTTTGGAAGGTGTCATTTAGCCTCTGCATTATTGTCTCTTAATAACATAAAGGACAAATATGGTAAGAAATACTCATCATTTATTATAATTTAAGGCACATTCATGGAATTATTTAAATCACGTAATACATTTTATTTGATATCAAACCCATAGAATCTTTTGTTTACCTTAACAATTAAGCATGACTGGCAGTTTCATATGAAGAGATAATGCAGGAGAAAATAGAACACATGATTTTAGTCCCATCACCAAGCTCTGTGAGCTGTGAGAGGTGAAAATAAATACAGTACTCCTTTAAAATAATCAGTCTGCATTTATCATTGTCAGCTCAAAATAACTAACTAAGGGTAACGTCTACTTTATGATAAACAGTCATCCAAGCAATTATCCAAAACATGTACATGCAATTAACATTGATTATGGTCCTGAATCCAAATAGTTACTGACCTTAAAAAAAAAAAGAAAGAAAACACCCCCCAAATGACCAGAATAGGGGAACTGAGTTTGCATATTACACCCTCCCAGCAATTTTGTCAGTTTAGGCAATAGTTCTATACTTTTAAAAGCCTAGAGTCATCAGAAGATTCACACAATATTTTAAAAAGTGCGGATAAAACTGATGTTCAAAGCCTTGGGCTTGCAAGTGCCTATTTGATTGTCACAATATTAAGTGCTTTATGAGAACCCAAATTGCTGTTTTCTGTTTAAGACTAAAATAAAGGTTGCATTGTGGCTCTCCAAAGATTTGTTTACTAATAGGCTTGGTGCTTTTTGCAGTGTCTTTTCATCAGATGGGTGGTTATTATCGTGGCCTGAGATATTGGTGACTATGACCCCTAAAACCATCTGGGACTTTCTGTGCTCACCTTCACCTGTCAGCACATGCTAAGACATGACACTTTTGGCTGATACAGCATTGGGAAAGAAGTCCTGCAGTGTGAGGTAGGTCAACTGCCTGTAGAAGGCTGATGCTTATGATGCTTGCTATCTGTCAGGATTGCGTCTGATTGATAGAGGTAAAGGTGACTGACGACACCGAGTTGTGTGGTGTGGTCGATACGCTGGAGGGAAGGGATGCCATCCAGAGGGACCTGGACAGGCTTGAGAGGTGGGCCCGTGGGAACCTCATGAAGTTCAGCAAGGCCACGTGCAAGGTCCTGCACACGGGTCGGGGCAATCCCAAGCACAAGCACAGGCTGGGCATAGAATGGATTGAGAGCAGCCCTGAGGAGAACGACATGGGGGTGCTGGGTAACGAGAAGCAAAACATGACCCAGCAGTGTGCACTGACAGCCCTGAAGGCCGACCGTGCCCTGGGCTGCATCCCCAGCAGTGTGGGCACAGGGCGAGGGAGGGGATTCTGCCCCTCTGACCCACTCTGCTGAGACCCCCCGGGAGTCCTGCGTCCAGCTCTGGGGCCCTCAGCACAGGACAGAGCTGGAGCTGTGGGAGCGGGGCCAGAGGAGGCCCCAGCAATGATCCGAGGGCTGGAACCCCTCTGCTGGGAGGGAAGGCTGGGAGAGCTGTGGCTGTTCAGCCTGGGGAAGAGAAGGCTGCGGGGAGACCTTAGAGCAGCTGCCAGCACCTGGAGGGGCTGCGAGAGAGCTGGAGAGGGGCTTGTGACAAGGGCATGGAGTGGCAGGACAAGGGGTGATGGCTTGGAGCAGCCTGGGCTGGTGGAAGGGGTCTCTGCCCAGGGCAGGGGGGTGGAACTGGGTGATCTGTAAGGTCCCTTCCAACCCAGATCAGTCTGTGATTCTATAATATGACAATGGGAAAAATGAACTACTAATACAGTAATTCACTTAATGATAGTCTACTTATTCCACCCAGCTTCTGTTGCACATCTCTTTCTGAAGTCAGTAAAATTGTTCTCTGAGTTCTTTGCTTCCTCTGTGTTGTGTATACATAGTGACTGATTTGGAGTCCTCCAAATATGAAGTGGGGTAGCTTTTTAACATTATACTTGACCAACTATTTATTTTACTTTTTTGTCTGCTTTTGCAAAATGTATGCTTCTTTCCACTGGTACTTTATAATGAGAAAAAGAAGTATCCTGTTAGAGCCTCTGGTACTTTATAATGAGGAGTATCCTGTTAGAGCCAACAACCCAAGACTCATGAGAAACCATCATTATTATCAAAGTGAAAAGAATAAACAAACGTGAGAACCTTGTGTCTTTATCACTTGGAAACAAAGCTAATGGAAGAAAGTAGAGGAATAATATAAAAAAATTGAAAAAAGTGTCATATTATTTTGAGGAAATTTCCTCCATCTTGTACTAAAAGTATTTTATTAAACAGTTCTATCCTAGCATCTTCTCCAATCCTCTGCAATAAAAAAATACTGATAGCAATATATACACATTCTTGGAGGAGTCTGCAGTCAACCATATGCATCCATTAAGGACCCAGCAAAACAGCTAGTGGAAAACATGCGAAAGCCCAGCATCAGCTGCTGCCTTCTTACCTTTTACTTACCTTTCTTTACAAAGAAACCTTTCTGACACTGTTAACCACTCTGTGTGTGGCAATTGTTTGCTTTGTCTAGAAGACTGCCAAAAGTCTTACACCTGACTCTTGTATAAAGACAGTGTACCTGCTTAGTTTTAAATACTGAGCCAGCCTGTTCGTTTGAGTGCACTGTGTCAAAGTACATCTTGACAGGTTTCTGCTCCTGCTTGGAAGATTAACTTGAAGTGAAGATCAGAGTCAATTTAAAAAAATTATTTGAAACAAATTTCAATAGATATTCCTTTTCATAGCCCTAAGTCATTATTTTCCCCCCCCAACATGACTCTGTTTATATTCAGAAGGATCTTTTGCAGATGTCAGGAACCCATCACTCCCCAAAATACCTGTGTGTTTTTGCCTGCCTTCTTCCTTTCTCCTTGCACGCAGCTGTCTCCTGCTGCCTTTCCAGTAAGGTTAATTTTCAGCTCCTCTGCCATTCCTGGTTATCAGCTTCGCTTTGGACTTCAAAAAGAGAGGAATGATTGTGTGAGTCATTTACTGGTTGCTTTTTCTTTCACACGTATCAGTCGAATGTAAACATGTAGCATACAAAAATTCCAGTGTTTTGTCAGAAACTTCTTGTAAAATCACAGGCTTGTATGTGCCCAGGCCTGATGGATAGACTATAATGGAGATGTGCTCTCAGAGGGGACAACTGTGTGTCTCTGCTTACCCTGTAACTGGAGCCCCTTTGACCCCTGCATAGGTTACAGTGCTCTCACCAGCATGGTTGGGAGACATAATTCTCACGTGCTTTCTTAAGGAAATGAGGCTCATACAAATGCCCTGTCAGGCATATCATTCAATGTCTTGACCAATTGCAACCCATTTTGAAAGGTGGATAGAAATCCCAAAGACAATTGTGTTCCTGCAAGTCTTCTGGAAATCAGTGGCTGTACAGAGGTGAATGCCAAAATAGTGGTAGCCATTTCAGTGACAAAGCCAGGGTGCATGGTAGCAGGGATTTCTAAATCTGAGCCTGAACAGACAGAGAGAGACTTTGCTTGCTGAGGCAGAGATGCTCAGTGAAGATCATGCGAGAGCAGTAAAAGCAGGTAGGAGAGGAGGTCGCAATGGCTGACTCTTTCCAGGCATGAGGGAGAGTAATATGAATTAATACTTTCAAAGAGGGAAAGAATGGCAGGATGCATATGCTGTATGTTCTGTTTGGAACAAACCTCCCAGCCAGTCAACACTTATATAGATTTAAGTTAGCATAACACATGTTGTCCTCTGCCCTAGAAGGGATGTCAAAGGGATCCTGGGATAAACTGGACTACTGTGGTAAAAGAGAAGTCAAAGGACAAAAATCTGTAGAAATAATGCTTCCCTGATTTCTTCTGTTCACTGAAAACTTGTGTTTTGTGCAGACATAAATATTCAGATGAACAGTTTTGCTTTAACACCAATAAACACAAATTAAAATAGCTCTATGACTAGTGGAACTCGGAAAGCCAAGTTTGCTTTCCCTCTTCCAGAAGGCCGTATTACAGCTTTTTCCGTAGTTAACAAAAGGTTAATAGGAGATAGGATATGGAATGAATGCATATGTTATTACATAGTTTTTAGACTAAAATCTCTATTTTTTTAATTCTGTTTCCTTGAGCAAGTTGGATTTTTAAATGAGAACTAAGCTTATGGAAAACCAAATGTTTAATTTATGGAGACAAAAATACTCTTGAAATTAGTGACAAAATAAAATAGATTTGCCACCTTTTTCACAAAGTGAGGACTTTGAGAAAATATGTTTTATTTAATTTGCCACGCTTACAAAGCAACAGTAATAAAAATCATCTCTGGATTGAGACATATGAGTAAAACAATTCTGTCAGAAATACCAGCATTCTGAGAGAAGGAATCTTTAATGAAAGTACCTCTCCAGTCATAGGTCTCAAATTGCTGCTGTGTAATTTTAGCAATGGCAATACACATCAGATTACAGGGAGATATTTTAAACAAGTCTTCATACGTTTGTTACTGCATTGACCTTAAATCAGTTGCCCTGTTTGAAAGCAACTGAAGTCAAACTACAAAGCCAGATTATGTTGGCAATGGCCTGTATGTACCAAAATGAAAACAGCACAACAAGCTTCCACTTCTTGTTCTGTAGCAATGTACACACTAGAAAGGCACATGAGGAATTCACCAATTCAGAGGCAAGAAGTAGGGCTATAAGTGAAGATATTTTTACAGGAGAAAATTAATCTGGAACAAGATTATTTATAATATGGTGATTAGGCCATGCATGAGACCTTGCTTACGTGACAGTTTATTCTGGAATAAGTAGCCCTGATTTGGCATATTAGTTTATATGTATTACAAACGATTTTCTCATTTTTTTGTATGTGGCATATCGGAATACATATCTGCTAACTTTGCTTGACCAATCTGGATACTCAGATCAAGACCCTGTGTTTTGTGGAGTTCTTTCCTCAAACAACAGCTCTAAATTTATGTCAATTGCAGTTGTGAATACCCTATACTTTCAGAAAACGGGTGGTAAAACTGCATATTTAGGTAACGAAGACTAATTACTGACCAACTCTGAAAATTCAGTTTAAGAAAAAACATTTCATGTCAGAGGTAGAGATAGAAAGCCTGCTTTCTTGTGTAGTGTTCATTTTCCTTAACTTAAAGGGCAACAACTCAATATTTTGTTAATTCTGTGCTCCAGCTTCTGCAGCGAATGAGTCAGGAATTCAATAGACCACTGCCTCCTTTGTGTACAGCCCTGCTAAACCACCAAACCCCACGAGAATCATGAGCTCGTGAGCACAAGGAGGCTGAACTGATGTCACACATGCAGCTTTAGTTCTGTTTGTTCTCAACTCAGAGAGCTTATCTTTGCAGTCTTGACAATATGTTTTTATAGAATAGCAAAACATAAGGCCAATGAGGAGGTACAGAATTATTTTTATAATATGTGTAAATTTTTGGTCCTTAGGCCCGCTCAGCTCGTAGATGATTGACACTTAATAGCTGTCAACTTTGTAGTTCCTGACAGGAAGCTAAATCTGAGATCTTTGTCTATTCAGTTTACTGAAAAATTTAAACCAATGGAATAAGAATCAAAGTTGTCAGGTCTCACTGCTCCCCTCCAAAGGTCTGTTCTTTCTTCTTTTACAGCTGCCACCCAGGATTTAGGATTTTAAACAAAGGAGCATAAACTGGATTACACTGTATTTAGAAGAATCTTTGGCAAGGAGTGACATAGGTGAGAAAATTTAATTGTTCAATAAACCACTCCAGTTGAGCATGAGGGCACCTCCAGTCGATCTTCCGCTACCAAAACCCAACTTAGACCAGAGACATGGTTTAACAACCAAGGCAGGACCTGGCCCCAAGTGTTCTGAGGTGCTCGGAGGCTGGTCTGGTAATGGGAACACAGACTCCAGAAAAGCGAGGGTCAGTGAAGTCCAGAGCTGTCGGTCAGTTTTGCTGCTGTGCCACACCACTGAAACATGAGGCACGGCCGCACCTCCCCTCTCACAGCCGGGCAGGCCAACATGGCCGCCCGACTTCAAACTGCGTTTGGCCGATCGCCGGACGGCCAGTTAGCACGCACGCAGAGCTGCCCCGCCACCCCGCTCCCTCGGCAGGGCTCTGTGCTGTCACCGTGGGGCAGGGAGGCCCGAGGGCGTGCTGTGAGGTGAGCAGCCGAGCGAGGGCCGCATGGCGAGGGCCGCAGGTGTGCGACAGCCATGCCCTAGGCATGAGGTGCGGCGAGGGCCCTGCTTCCTCATGTCACTAACAAGATGAAACTTGCACCGTTTTATGTGAGCTTACAGCAGGCCTTGTGTGGATACACGAGTGTGAGTGAAGAGGTGGACGACGGGGAGACAGCCTTAGGCTTCCGGGGTGATGAAGGTACTGAGATGCTCCTCGGCTTGACCCTCCACCTGTGCTGGGGGAGGATGGTGAAAGCCCAGGCCGGCTCTAGCTTGTGTGCTGCCTTCAACAGCTAGAAATCAGAAACATGGCTTTATGTGGCCCAAAGGCCATTAATAGAGTAAAATCAGAGAAAAGCTGCAGAGTCTAGCAATTAACTCTATAGGTATTCCACCATTTGCTCTTTTTTTTTTTTCTAATAGCTATTTAAAGTTTTTGTTAAACTGCTGAAGTACTGCAGAAAAGCAGATTGCATTTAGAGTATATAGCTTATAAAAAGTGCTGGGGAAAGCATGAAGGTTATTTTTAACTCTTGCATCTTATGAATGTATGCAATCTTTTATATTCTCTGTCACGCAGCTGTATATTTGCTGAGTATCATTTAATGTTGAAATGCAAGACTAGACACTTGGAATGTTTTGTGGGGTTATTTTTTCAGTATTTCTCTGTTTATGTTAAAAAATCATGACATTAGATCATCAAAGGAATCTTTACTGATTTCCTTGATCAAAATGTGATCAGAAAACTAATTGTTAGAAGCTAAAATTAGGATTGTCATGCTTAATTTGAGAACAGTATCTATTATAGTCACAAAAAGTTCAAACACGATACACTTTTCCCACTTAGGAGAATTCTTATGTGCTTTCACAGAACCACAAATTAGATGTTTTACCATGTCAGCAAGTGCTTTAGGCAAAGTTTTGTCATAGAGCTTTGCCAAAAGCTCTCTGTAGAGGATAGTAATGAATTTGTGCAGCTTTAATGTTCAACAAAGGAAGTTAGTATAATTTGGGGAGAGAGAATAAGGGAAAAGGTACCAGGAAGGCCAAGACTGTGAAAAAATTGAATTATCAATATGTGTATGTCAGCTTTCTACTTTTCTAGTTACAGTAAGTAGCTTTTTGTTACAACTGTTTGCCTAAGATGCCTAGGGCGTTTTAAATTTTCACTAGTAAGGAAAAGGTCCTTTTCATGCTTGCTCTCATATCAAGAAATGCTAGTTACCTGATGTACAAAACAGTATAAAATTTCCTTAAAACATGTTTCAATCCTTTCAGAAACACTTTTGAAAAATATTCAAGTTCTGACAGCTGCAATAATAATTTCTAGATCCGTAGTTCAGCACTCTCTAGTCCTGAAAGACACCTGATCAGTATTTGGGTTATGTTGTGCCATGCATGGTGACAATGTTCTGATGGTTCTAAGTTAGTGTGAGGAGTTGAGAAATCAAACTGATGATGCAGAAAATGTGCTCAGATTAAAAGTGGATTAGCAAGAGTTCTTCCTAAAAAGTTTTTGTCTAGTGTTTGGAAGGTGGAACTTTGTAAGACTTAGAATCACAAGCTTATGATGTCAGCTTTTAGTTCTGTCTGCCTCAGTCCTTACCTATGACAAGCACATAATCATTAGCAGTTTTCAAATTTAAGGGTTACTGTGAGGCAATGAAGAAAGAACAAGCAAACATAACTTTTCAGGATCACTGTATAATTTACCTCTGAATCTAGCTCTTATCTAGAATAGCATTTATGATATAGGGGAAAAATGAAATATACTAATTGGTTGATTCTGTTATGCTAAGGACATTCTTTGGACATTAGACCCATGTCCTCTGTATTTCTTTCACTTAATGATATTGTTGGAAAAGCCATTATCCCAATGGCTGAAGATACGAGTCAGAGCACTTTGACGTATATGGTACTTTGTCTTAAATTGCTTCACCATTATTGTATCTGCCATATTTAATCAAATCAGTTATCTGCAATGATACAGTATCAGAATAAGTTAAATATTTTTTCTGGGAAGAAGTAGTTAATAGACGCTTTTGTAACTGAAAGGTACCAGGGGTTAATTTGATCAAATATTCACACATATGTTGGATGAATGGCATTTTAGGATGTTTGGGTTTTTTTCTTTGTGAACATGGTTTTGTAAATTCATCCAACTTATCCTCCAGGTTAGTTTTCTTGCAGTTATCCTTATTCTGTTTTATTTATTTCCTATTTTACGGATAATCACCAAGTTCTTAAAAGAAAAATGTGTTTATAATGTTTTAGCAATATTATTTGTAGACATAATAAGGACAGATTGAGAGAAGAGCTAGAAGCCTAAAAATCTGAACTGCATAAGCAAAGACAGTTTGCACCTCACAACTAAAGGTTTTCCAGGCATCAGAGACCTTAATCGAATAAAATTTGTCCAGAATGCATCTCTTTAAAAAAAGAAAAACTAAACACCAAAACCCAGCGAACCAACCCACCAACCAAACCCCATCTCTGTTGTGTCACATTATAGGTGAATGTTGAAAAGAAATTATGCATTATTCTGTTTTAATATACTAAAAATCAGCTAGGCAATATGTATAAATTCGATTTAGCTTTAAAGGTAGCCAACTGCATAGTATTTAATGGATAAAACTATTTGAAGTACAGTAAAGGTAACTTATCTTTAATAGCCCAAGTGCAACTTGAGTATGTACATACTGACAAAATAATTTGTCATAGCTTCTTTCGGTGCATACTGTACAGTATATGCAATAGTAATATGCTGTGCTTTCAACTTAAGTACATGGGCAATTAACGTGTGTGCTGAACTTTTTGCAAGAGTTCCTTGTGATCTGGCCAGATTCCAAGATGGCTAATTACATAAGGTTATTTCCTGCTTAGCTATAGTTTAATAAGAGATGCCATCACTTCCTGTCCTAAATTATTGTGTAGTCTTGTCAGCTGTGTAACAGCTGTTGTACTCCGCCCTGAAAGAGCTTATTTTCACGTGGATCTTGTACAGATCCACACTAAATTTTGAGGTGGGCTTTATGGAATCCTTGTGGTTAAAAAGCAACAGGAGGGAAAAAAACCCACACTACCTACCTTGATGAGAGAAAACTCAGCTTTAATTTTGGTCCAGAGAAAGGAGAGCTTCATACACATGAATAAAATTGACTAAGCTATTTTATAAGGTATTTCATAGGATTATACAGGGAAGGGGAAATGCCAAATATGCCTAAATCGCAAAAAGTATCTAATTTTTTGGAAGAAGATAAAAATGAACTGGATTTCCAAGTTAGTATTTCCCTGTCTCATTTTTTATAAAAGACTTAGGAAAACAAAACCCCTCTGATTTTTTGTTTTTATGTATCTCTTTTGGTCACTTTATTTTGCAAAGATTGTGATAGAACAATGTGAGCTCTCATGGTAATCAAAGATTTTCAGTACCCTAATTGCTATTGGTGAGGCTGGTCTTTTTCCAGTCAAACAGAAACAGGTAACCTAAATCTTTCATAACGTATTAGTATTTTATTACCTGACTGAAAAAATCTAAAATAAGCTTGTTTTTCATTCACTCCAAGGGTCAAAATTTCATCCTGGATATCTGGCCCCAAGAACTTGCAGTTGAAAGCACTCCAGTACTTAGAATCAGAGGTTGGTTCTGAGTACAAGACAGAGCCATATATTTTAACTATAAAATGGAAAGAGAATACCAGTATAGAGGGGACATAGTGAAGAATATTTTTTTCTTTATCTACTTTTAAAGGGTCAATAATTTAATTGTTTTGAATTAACTGTCATTTCTCATTATTAGTGATCAAACTGGTTAATGAAAATACTATTGTTGTTCACACTAGGGGCTTTCAGATTGGAGAATCAGAATCACAGGCTGGTTTGGGCTGGAAGGGACCTTACATGTCACCCAGTTCCACCCCCCTGCCCTGGGCAGGGACCTCTTCCACCAGCCCAGGCTGCTCCAAGCCTTGTCCAACCTGGCCTTGAACCCTGCCAGGGAGGGGGAAGCCACAGCTTCTCTGGGCAACCTGGGCCAGGGCCTCACGATCTTCAGAGTAAACAATTTCATCCTTATCTAAATCTGCCATCTTCCAGTCTAAAGTCATCACCCCTTGTCCTATCACTCCATGCCCTTGTCACCAGCCCCTCTCCAGCTCTCTCGCAGCCCCTCCAGGCACTGGCAGCTGCTCTAAGGTCTCCCCGCAGCCTTCTCTTCCCCAGGCTCAGCAGCCACAGCTCTCCCAGCCTTCCCTCCCAGCAAAGGGGTTCCAGCCCTCGGATCATTGCTGGGGCCTCCTCTGGCCCCGCTCCCACAGCTCCAGCTCTGTCCTGTGCTGAGGGCCCCAGAGCTGGACGCAGGACTCCCGGGGGGGTCTCAGCAGAGCGGGGCAGAGGGGCAGAAGCCCCTCCCTTCTCTGTTAAGAAGATGTGAGAGAGGTGCTGGAAGATCTATAGAAGGCGAGGTTGGAGTTTGAGATAATACTAAAATGAGTTTGGCAGTATAAATCATAGATTTCTCTATCTTTTAAGAAGGGCAGAAGTACCCTTTAACAATTGAGGACTGAAGGGAAATAAAATCACTCGTAGCTAATTTTGTCTCTTTCACAGTGAGGTGTGTGATAAGACGAGTGCACTTTCCAGTAAGTGTATTTGGTAAACTGTCTGTAGCACAGGCTGATGCAGAAGCTCCTCAGGGAAGGTTTTTACGCTTTGATATTATGCGCAAAGTTGAGGTCTAGATTCTTTCCCATCCTTTGGAAGTTCTTATTTTGGCCCTTGTTCAGATCATCATCTGACTTCAAATCTGTATTTTCTGCAAACAGTTACGGCTGTTCTTCTGGGGATTCATTTGCCTCAGCACCTTTGCAAAGCTTTGGAAGAAAAGGTGCCTACATACTGATTTTCAGAAATTAAACAGCATTTCTTGATGGAAGCAATTTAGTGATGAACACATAAATCCAGTTGCAAAGTTATTACATTTGTTTTATATTCTATATAAACTTATTTGTGCTTTTAAAGATTCCTCGGTGTTTTGTATTTCTAACCTCTTTCATTATAGTGAGGAGAAGTAGATCCTCATTTGACCACTCTACGATGACGTAATAAAACCAGGGGTGTAGAACATAAAGCCAGGAGTACTTTGACACGTTGACTTATATAAATAACCATCAAAGATCACTAGAGCAACCTCCGCAATGCTGACAAGTATCTGTGAGGAGAATAAACCTCCTAAACACAGAGTAAATTCAGCAAAAAAGCTATGCTTTTAACTGGTTTATACTGTTATTACTTTGGAATGTAAAGTTTTAAAACATAGACTGCAGATCAAAATTGAATGATATACTCATTTTTAAATGAAAATCAACCTTTTTTTTTTATTAATAGCATGCATTAAATGATAGCTGTTTCTACCCTTCATCAGAGGAACGACTAGTCCTACTAACTTTGCAAAAACTTGGTTATTTTTCCTTTGATGGTAACTTTCTGCTGGTCCTTACTGTGTGTCAAATCTGTCGTAATACATTTTATAATAATAAAATACATGCTTTGCAAACACTACTGCAGGACATCTGTTAACGGAAGTATATAGTGTGGTCTCTAGCCTCTAGTCAATACTGCACAGCCTTTAAAAACACTTTCAAAGACTTTTTATTTGTTTAGGTGGATAAGAAGATCTGCCTAGAATAAACGATGTTACAAGATCAGAGTCTGGAGAGGGTTGTGTGGGTTTTAACTTTACTCACCGACCTGAGAGCACAGCCCTACAAACAGGTGAATTGCTACGAATGAAGGGTTGTAAACCTATGCTGTTAACCTGTGCCTAGGGGTGGAGAAGAGAGGAACCTCTTCAACTGGCTTTGCCGTTGGGGAGATCATTACAGTGAACTCCACCTACACAGTCCCAGAGGAATTTTGGGCTTGACCTTCCAGACATTTATGCGTGGTACGTAAATGGTCCTAGTGACGTCAGTATAATTATTGAAATGTGTGAGGTTGAATGTCTGTAAATACTGAGCTTACTTGATTTTAATTCTGTTTTCTCCCAATTGAGCAATTAAGTTTATGAATGTATTGGTGGGTGCAACTAGTTAAAGACATATTAATGCTGGGGTCAATAAGCATAGCAGAAAAGGCAACAGGAACTACAAAACAATACTCTGACATGGTATATCGGAGGTTTTTTATGGCACTTACACTGGAAGCCTGAAAAGAATGCAAAGGCTAACTGTTGTTTGTAATTAATTCATCATACAAAGATCGCAAAAGAAACAAGAATCCTGTTTTTGTGGTATACATGCTGCAGTTTGAATTAGCATTTTTAAAAATTGAGAATTACAGCTTTAATATTGCCTGGGGGAGAACAGCCAAATTTGAAAGTTAGCAACCCTTCTGATGTAATAGTTAATCACTTGAAATGCATCAGTAGCATCCACTAACAACACCTTCTGTTGAATAAGCATATGAAAACAACAAAATTGTTAATGCATTTTTAAAACCTTAGTAAGTTTTGCACTTGTTTGTGACCAATGGAAAACCAGTAATTTTTAAAACGTATTTTGGTGTAGACTATAAAATACTGTGTAGTTACCTAAAACTATTTTGAATTGTTGGCTGAAGGCCAAATTAATATTCAGTGCAATGCGAAAGATCTTGTTCATATTTTCATGTCAAATATATCCCAGTGGTTTAAATTTGGATAGCTGACTGAACTTTGTGAAGAGAAGAGGTATGTGTTGGGGCCTGTGGTTCTGCATTCGAGTTGATTAAATTCTGTCCTGCTGAGCATTACAGGAAACAAAGATTACATAACATTGTCCAAACATACACACGTCTTCATTTTTCACACGATACTGTGGTTTGGCTTATTAGCAGCAAAAAATATATTTAGAATAGTTATTTAGAGTAGTAGTAATAAAAATAGATACTAGCATTTATTTTAAATGTTACAAACAGAGATATTAAATACACACATAACAGCCGGTAAATTTGATAGTGAATTATCTAAATCCATTGTTTGCTTCCACTTATAAAAATGTGTTATCTTCTGAGTGACAATATTGTTGTCTTGGAAAACGCATGAGTTTTTGATGCGTAACATTCTGAGCAAAACAGCTATTTATTGTACCCGTGCTCATTCTTATCCCACACTCTTTTTTTTAATACCATTATTAGTAAATTTTCAGGTTAGAGAGGTACTGACCCAATCAAACATGTACAGAGCTTGGCCTCCGAGTTAATTAAATACGGGTTAATAACATAAGGAAATCATTGTCCTTATTACAGTTATTAGGTAGTTAGTCAAATTATAGCTTCAAAGGAATGCAGAGCATGGAGAACTCAGGACTAAATTATGCATTTGAACCTTAGGCCAGCTTTTAGTGTTGAGACAGTTTGCTGCTAAAAGAAATGGTGTGTCATTGAAATTAAATGCCTTTCTGGGGATGGAAGGTTCCAGTTTTTAATGAAATTACTGAGTGTAGTGTAGAGAAATGATTAAAATCTGTATTCCGGGAATGTGGCACACAAAAAAAAAATCAATAAAAGCTAGCAAACCGTTGCTGCTGGATGTGAATCCTGGGAATGAAATAAACTAGTGCAAAAACAATAATTAAAAACATATCAGCACATTAATGTATTTAGCATGAGTCTCATGAGACATCATCTTCACTAATTTTTAGCATACATTTTACTGTGTAATGAGCAGCTTGCTTTCTCATCTTGGCGTTAGGCAGCATTTTTGCCCTTCCCCCAGTGTTCCCGCACTGCAATCATTGTGCTTGCACTTATTATGTTACAAATGACCGAGGTAAGGCTGACATTCTCATCGCATGCAAAAGGAGCTAGCCTGCCAAGCTTTTTCTTTTTTTTTCCTAATGAAGCAGCTTTGTGAAATCTCCCCATGTGTTAATACTAATGAAGATCCTCCAGCACAATTAAAATCACAGCCAGTGGCTGAAGAGGAAACAGAAAACAATGGCATCTTTCAACATATGCGTGTTTCTTTATGCTGAGATCAGCTTTATTTAGGAATAACGTTGGTTTTTGAAAGGCTCGTATGTGGCATGAAGAAGGTTAGCGCGCGGCACGTACTCCTGGATTCTGCAAGCACGGTTCTCACTAGCTCGCGCTGAAATGGCTCGGATGCTCTCGACCGCGCTGCGGTGCCACGGGGGCCCGCAGCGCTGCGGTGTGCGGGCAGCCGTCCGCCGGCAGCGCCCTTTGACCCGCCCGCGCCGGGAAGGGGAATGGGGGGTGCGGCGCAGGGCCGGGGGCGCGCAGCGTTTGCTGTCTCACAGAGAGCCCGCACAGGTTGCTGCGAGCAGGGCGGGAGCGCTGGCATTCGAAAGGTGCGCCGCGTTTCCTTAAGAGTCTCGGGGCAGTAGCTGGTGCGCTTGAACACCTCCCCACAACTTTAACTTCACCCCCCGCCCTCCCTGCCTGTTCTGTCTGAGTTGATCTCGTTCTTCTAACGCGCAGAAGTTGAACATCGCTTCCCCTGCGAACTACCGATTGCTGGGAGTCTCTGCACACCTCCTCCCTCGCACGTGGGCCGCCTTCTGTCGGTTTTCGTTTTTTTCCCCAGCAGACGGCTGTTGTTTGTGCCACAGACTCCCTGTCGCTGTGCTGAGACTCGTTCTGTCACCTGCGCCCGCCCGCTGCCTGAGCGCGGACGCAGGTACTGGCGGCGGGCAGCCGCGCTGTTCCCCCGCTCCGCCAGCTCGCTGCCGGAGCACCACCGAGCGCGCTCTCGCGTCCTTTTGTCCCCCGTCCCGAACTTTTTCCGAACAGCACGCGCCCGCACGGAGCGAGCGCGAGGGCTGCGCCGGGCAGCCGGCAGGCAGCGCGCGCCCCGCCGCTCGCCATTTGCCGCCGGGGCCGACGAGCGGTTCCTCCTCCCTCCCGGCTCGCGCTGCCGGAGGGAGCCGGGCTGGCTGACGTCACTTCGGCTGGCGAAGCTGAGCGAGCCCTGAGGAGGGGCCGGCGGAGCCCCGCAGCGCCGGGCCAGGGGCACGGGGCAACCAGCACTGCGCGCACTCGCGCCCGGCCGCGCGCTCATCCACTCCCCCGCCCCCTCCCCGAGCCGCGTCGGCCTCCGGAGAGCGCGGGGCAGGGACGGCTTCGCCGCACGCGCGCCCCGGCCTGCAGCCGCCCGAGAGGAGAGGCCGGCCGCGCGTTCCCAGCCGCGGCGGTGAGTTTGCGCCGCTCCGCCGCGCGATGAATGCCTGATCCGCCGCAGCGCGTTGCCGCGCCGAGCTCCGGCTCGGGCTCCCCGGTCAGCGCTGCGCTCGCCTCGCTGGCCGTTCCCCTGCCGGTGCGCATCGCCTTTGTTGTGGTGGGCCGGCCGCCTCTCCCGGCGCGAGTGCGGTCCCGCCGTGGGGCCCTGCCCGGGCAGGGCTGCGGTCGGCCGGCGGAAGGGCCGGGGTGAGGGGGGCGGGGTGCCAGGGAAGCGGCCGGGCCGGGGTGTCTCGAGACGGGACGGTCCGGGTCCCAGGCAATTTTAAACTTTACTGGTGGCCGCACCCCGCCGCTTGGTCGGGCGGCGCCGGTCACGTCTCGGCTGGCGGTGGCCCGCAGCCTCTCGGGCGGCGCAGCGGCTGGCGGCGGCCGCCGGCGCGGCTCTTTTGTGTGGCGCGGCGCGGTGCGCTCCGCGCCGGCCTTCCAGCCCGCGCTGCCGCCCCGCTCTCTCCCTCCCCGCCCGGCGCCAGCCCGCCGGCCGGGACTGTCAGGTCGGCCCGGGCGCGCTAGTTGGCGGTGCGCGGGCGCGGAGCGGCGTGCGACGGGGCCGCGCGGAGCCGGCCGGAGCACGCTCTGCCTCCTCACGAGCGTGCGCCGGCCTCCGCGTCCCCTGGCGGTCCCGAGCGCGGGTGCCTGGGCGTACCCCGCTCCGCGGCGTGGGGCGGTGGGGCGCCGGGCCGGGCCGGGAGCGGGCGCCGTCCGCGGACCCGGGTCGCTGCGGGCCCGTTGCCTCTCTCCTTTGTGCGCCTTGCTCACTTGTGAGGGGAGACGAGCAGCTGCGGCGCTGGGCCGGGTTGTTGAAATTTGTCTCTTTGTGTATATTACAATATCCTCCATTTTTCTGCCCTCTAAACAACGAGCCTTTCGCCATCTTGGGCAAATTTTTATTCCCGAGTCTGTCCATCTCTTTTAGGAGGGAAGGAGTGGAAATCCTGAAAGTCCTTTTGGGTAAGACTCAAAGTTTAGGGAATGTTACAGGGACAGACGGTGACGTCATGTAAAGTTTAAGGGGAATTTTTCCAAGAGCGTGTGTGCTTTCCCCCGGAATTCCTCATCTAACGTGTTGTAAACCGCACTTTAAAGAGAAAGGTTCCTAGTTGAGACTGCGCGTTCAGGGAGCGTTAAGAATATGCTTCTTTATCAGCTGTCTGGGTTTTCAACAGGAAGAGAAATAATTGTGCTTTGGGGTTGTTATTCTCTCTCTTCCCCCCCCCCCCTTTAGTATTTAATACGTAATGCTAGCTTAACTGGTTGTTTAGAAAAACATTCTGAAGTTCCTCTGTTAAATGACGAATCATCTAGAGATTTGCAGTATTTTTGTTTACAGAAAGTAGTAATCTGACGTGAAGTTTAAAAGAAACGCTCGGTAAAGGATCTTCACTGAGGAATAAACAGTTTCTGCTTGGGATGAGGAACATGGAAATACAGTTGTTCCATTGTTAAATGACAGATTTGGGGGGCATATTTGGAAACAACAGACTTGTTAAGCTATATTGTTGAAAGGTTCTGCTTGGAAAGTACTTATATATACATGTTACATGTAGTTTGGGTTATGTTCTAGATACTATGTATTGTGGGTGGCAAAACGTGGTTACTATGCTAAACTAATTGAAAAAACCCCAACTCCTTTAATAATAATAATAATAAAAAATCTCTTTACCTCTGGCTGTAAGCTCTGTCAGCTGTTGTGAAAAGGGAAACAATAAAAGGTACTGTTCTGTTAACTTCTCAACTGCACTTTTTTTTTTTTTTAAATCTCATGAAAGTTTTTCTGGTCACATGATATGATTTAGTGAAACACAGGATACTTGCTAAGGAATAACTATTCTAGGTAAAGTTCTGTTTTTCCGTATTTTTTTCTACGCTCGCTCTATATTTACAGTCACACTAACGAGAACATCAAACTGCCTGTGTTTAATTTGCATTTTCTTTGTCTTCAGGGTTGGGAAAAACGTTGACAACAGTTAACATAGAAAGTAATAGGGGTAGCTGTTAGTACATCGACACTTCTGTCCAAGTCAGTATTGAAAGACGTACCTAAATTGTCCTTAGGGTTATGTTGGAACAAATATCAGATACTTACCTCGCGGGGGGGGGGGCGGTGTTTTTTTTTTTTTTTTAATGGGACAGAAAGTATGGTTGAATTGAGTATTAGCCAGCTACGTGAATATTAGGTAGATGAAAATGTTTAAATAGTTGAAAGCATGTACAACAGATGGTTCTAAATTATACATGCAGCAAAGGTCTAGAAGATTTGACAGATTATAAAAGGTGAGCAACAGAGGATAAGTAGTTTCAGATAATGTTCATATACTTGGTGTCTCATACCTATGATAAACTATGTATGCATTTTGTCACAATGCTGCGAAATCAGTAAACTACATAATATTAAGAAAATGGTAGCCAAAGTAATTTTTATACGGTGTGTATACAAGAAGCATTAGGAGTTGCTAAGGGATCTCTTTGATCAAGAAATTTTATATTCACTTCAGGGAGGGGATATTTGTTTCATCATAGATGGTACCAATTGCTTGCAAGCAATGGAGCATTAGTATCAGGTTGTGGTGGAGTTCTTGAACAGAACTCTCGAGAGAGTAAAAGAGGATCAGGCAGTGTTCTCTTTTCATTACTGACCCAAAGTCTGTTCTGAATGGCACAAAATAAGGTTTTGTGACTAATGTATATTGAAAATAAATTGGAATTATGGTACTGGTATTTCTCATCCTAATTTTTTTTTTTTTAACTAAATACCACTGTGCTGGGTTCCTTACAAGTGAATGTTCCCAAAGAAAGTAACTGTTTTTAAGATCCATTCTTGTAGATCATTGTAGGTTGTCAATGGCATTGTGAAATGTTTGAATAATATTACGGGAAAGATAACTGAATACATGCTTTGTACCTTTTGGTGAGAAATAGTTGATTTTCATTTTCATCTTTCAATAAGATGCTTTGCATTTTCAAAAGATAAATTAGCAGTATTTTTGTGTTATGGAAGGAATAAGCATTGGTTGACCACTGTAGTACATTTGTTTAATCTTTGTACTTACCTTATGAGAAGAAGGAAGTGCTACAAGACTGAATGTTTTGTCTTTTTGGGACACTTGAAAATGCAAGTAAGAAAGTAATGGAAGTCTTTCTTTTTAGGTCCTGTTGCCCTTTTTCTCGTTTTCTTTGTTTGCATGTTTATGATAGAACTGCAGTGTAAAGGAGCAGATGTTTTGCAAAACATCCTTATGTGTTGCTTTTTCTTATGGGAGTGCATAGCTGTTTCTTCTGATGCATCGACTTGACAGCTGGTTGGTTGCATGGAACTGCTAAGAAGCCATTAGTGGTGTCATTGAATTGAAGCAGAACAGTCACTCCCAGCTTGAACTGCAATTGTTAATGTCTTTGTTGCTACTTTTCAGCTCTTACACAAGATATGGACTATCACAGTTATAAAGAAAAGGAAGCTTGTTCTTTCTATCTCATCTCCCTGAATTAGGGAAAGGAGGCATTAGGACTTGACTGCTTTCATTTTTATAATATTCTTATAATGGCATCTTTGGGATTAAGAGATCTTAGATGTTGGGAGGCAGACTTAGTACAACCAAAATGCAGTTTGCTACACACGCACCCCCTGACATTGTAAGGGCATCCCACAGTTCAGATCACAATGATTTCTGCCTCCCCGGTCCCTTATACAGGTATCTTTAAATAAAACAAAGTAGTTTTTTGGGTGTGGATTTTTTTTTTTTTTTTTTTTTTTTTTCTTAAGCCAGCAAACTGTATTCTAATAGAAGATTACAGAAGAGTGGTACTTTGTGTTTTTGTCATTTCGGTAATTTGGCCCAATGAAGATTCTCAAAGTCTACCAGTTTTCTCCCAAGAGTGGCTGAACTTTTGAGTTAATTTTGTTTTACTACAGTACATTCAGTAAATTATGTCATACCATGTTATAAAGTAGTTTGTGATCATCAGTTGCCATCAGAAGAAACACTGACACAGGTGTCAAGGACAGCAGTGTTTTTTTATGATTGTTGGATAGTTTACAACATCCTGAACATTGGCAAAATGTAGTAGGTATGTGTTGGTCAGTGTATTTTAAAGAAATTGGAAGTTTGTGGTGAAGATATCTAAATTTTGAATTCTGCATAATGTTATCTTCCACACTGCATCAAAGAAGGAAATGAAACGTCTTCTTTGGCTGACATTTATGCTTTTAAAAAAACTTTGTTTATGCGCCTTCGTTTTTACTTTAAAACTATTTTTATTGTATTGTTTCTGTGTAATGGTAGAATGAAAGTGCGTCTTTGTTTTAAGTGAGTGGTAAGGGTTTGTAGTTCTTCCCTGCTTACCTCTTTACTGATGAGGAACAGAAACAAGGATACCACATTAGTGAGATTAGAGAAACTAGATACTCCCCCTACTCGACAATTTTTGCCTATTAAAAAAAAAAAAGGAAGAAAAAAAGCAACAAACAAATCAACAAGGCATCACCAGAAAATTTGCATAAGGAAAATACTAGGTTCACATTAGTTTTTTTGTTTTGTTTTGTTTGTATTTTTATGAAGGTGAGAAAGTGTTAGTTTCACTCTTACGCAGGTGAGGGCTGTCGTGCACAGAAGGATTTAGTCTTTTACTAACATCACCAGAAGTTGCTGGTAGAAGTAGAAGGAAAAGCTCTCTTCATGGACTTTGATCTGTAGTGTGCTGGGTAGATGTTTCCTTGAAAACTGAAATGTCTAATTTGTTGTTCTGCAGAGAGTAGCGCTACTCAGGTAGGTAAGTTGAGTGCACATAGTTGTTAAAAGAAATTGGAACTGTGTTTTTGTCTGGTCTCTGCAGAAGGGCCAAGCAAGATGCAGTATTTTTCTGTTTCTTTCTTAATAATACAATTTTAAGTTAAAAAAATACATAAATATTTAATCCAGTTAGCACACAGTTTCACATATTAGCTGTGTTAAGTTACTGCTTACTCTTTTATCTCTTCACTGCCCTAAATTTACAGCTATATAATGCTATGGTCTTGAGCCATTCCTTAAAAGTTAATATACTTTCTGAAGTCAGATACAGAAGTTCATTTGAGATTTAAATGCAAATAAACCAAAAAACTTACTAATTTTACAGTATTGTTTCGATTTTTGTTTCTTTTTTGGAGGAGGGAGGAGAAATTGTGATGCGTTTTATCGCAGTATTAGCATTTAATGAGAACACCAGGGGAAAGAAACAGTCTTGGAAAGTGAAGAACCCTTATGCTTGTTTCAGTTTTTTAATGTAGGAACAAGGAAAGGAGGATACAAGGTTTTTCCATGCTTAGTTTAACAGAATGAATTTGTGCATTTGACAAAATTCCGAATACCAGTTTCTTCTCTTCTTATGTGAATGTTTTTCAGATCGGTGGGGAAAAGACACATATCAAAGAAAGTACATTTTTCGACCCTACCTAATGACAGATGATCTCTCAGACATAGTCTCTGAAAGTACAGATTTAGGAAAAGATGTTCTGGGCTTGTCAGTGTTCGTTTCATTCTTTGAGAAGGATGATGCCTGTTGCCATTAACGTGAAATCTCTGCCATTGCCTTCCTACTCACACCCATCAGGGTCTCCTCGAATGTCTTGTTTTCTGTGTGTAAAGGACATAACACTCTCTTTTCACTTGATGTAGGTCAGGCATTGTAAAGAGCTGAATGGGTTAAGCCTTGGTAGTTTGCAAGAAGCGACTGCAGAGATTTTTCTAGCCCCTGAGGGAGGAATCACACAAAACCTTAAAATTCAAGCTACTGAAAAAGCAAAGGCACCATCTGAAAAACTGCTCTACCTGATGGACTGTTTACGTTAGTAATGGCCCCATTGAAATCAGTGGGACTGCTGAATATAAAGACTTGTGTCCGGTAACGTTGGCTGTATAAAATCTTGGGAAAGAAGGCAGGCTTAGATATAATGCAGTGACTGTCAGATGATGTTGCCTTCTTTTTGGACCCTCACACAGAATTTACTTCTGCTCTGGAATTGTTGGAAGGGATAATGAAGAATTTTAGTTTTTGAATAATGGAGAAGCCTACCAGTGTTCTTGCAATTTACAGGAAATGTAAGCTAGATTTTCTTTAGAATGTTTATTAATTACAATGATTTAAAGGCATAAAATACTCTGCCTAGCTATTCTTGAGCTTGAATCCCAGTCGTGAGACTGTTGGACTAGAAGCTAAAACTTTGAAATCTTCCTGGGGAGTGTTTTTTCTTTCACTTTCAATAGGTAGCTAACTTTTTTTGGATTGTGACCCTATTTATTAATCGATTTGTATTAGCGAATGCATGTTTTTCTAACACTGAAAGATTCTTAATAAACAATGCATTGCGTTTTATCAGATACGTATTTTAAAGCAGTGGTGTGTGGTATCCAGATATAATCAGAAATAATAACCTCACAACCCCCTCTTCAGCCCTCAGTCTTGTCTTGTACAAAAGAAAACCAATTTGACAAATATTATTGCAGTGGTCCATTGGATGCGTAGGGACACAGTTGTGTGGATTTTGCCCCATTTTCTGTTCCTGCACTTTTCCACAAGCGTGCACTCATTAATCAAAGACGCTGTACTCCTGCTGAGGGCAGAGAGGTTCATCAAACTGGCAGCCAGCTTGGTGTAAAGAACAGTGTACTGAAGCTCTTAATGTGCTAGGACAGAAATAAATCTAAGGTCTTTGTATGCAAACCCTGGAGGTTAATACTGTATAATTCAATGTCCTGTCTTTGTTTTTATGATTGATGTTTCTAAGTGTTTGAAGCTTGATGCAAGCATTCAAGCAGGTCAGGGCTGACTGTCTGATTGGCTGAAGCAAAAAGTGTTAGCTTTGCAAAGGGGCTTTCATGTCTGCTGTGGAGACGTTTTTAAAATTATTTTTTATTTTTGGCTGGGAGATCATTGTTGTATTGCCCGAGCTGTTACAGGAAAGTTCTGGAGACTGACAACTCCTTGTGTGATAATGGATTTAGTGCATGAAATGTCGATAGTTTGGTCCTGTTTGTTCTGAAGCTTATTGCTATTTGTATCCTTAACAGAACTAAAATGTAGAACAAGCAAAAACTACTGGGATTTCCCTGTAGAAATAGTGCTGGGATTTGGCTTGAACATGAATTGGTTGCATATTCATAATTTAAGAACAGCTGGTTACAGCAAGCACAGTCGTTTGCAAGCTATTATAAACCATTCTACTTGCACACGGAGGCTGTGCTGGAGGTTTTTTTTATTGATCGACTTGCATTTGAAATCTGGTCACTGCAGCCACAGAGGCCTTCATTTTATCTGTGCTTGCATCATAGAACAGCCTCAATGTTAAATATTTAATTTTAACTAAATGCTGGATAAAATTATAAACTGTGAGCTTAAAAGACACAGAGTGTAAGGGTAAGTAGCGACATACATCTTGAATACAAAATCTAGTTATGTAAAGCAGCCTAAAAAACATCAGCCAACCTTTTTAGTCCTTTGGTTAGCTTTTGTTGTTCTGAATAAGAAATATTTGTTAGATTTACGCAAGGTTACCTTGCTAGAGCTGCAGTTGGTGAAATTTGTGGTTTTCATGTATTGAATGCCCTTTTGGAGGAAAACCTAGAAGTGGAAAATGTGATTATATTATGCAAAATGAGGATGTAGTCAAATAATAGTAAGCACAGTCTTGCTGAGTATCGCATGGAAAAAAATAATGGATGTATTAGAAATGATTGTACTCTTATATGGGTAAGCTTGTCTGTTGTTATAATGTGAAAAATACATACTTAGAAATATTGGTTAGTAATATATATAAGCTGTGTTAGTAAAGTTGATACTCCCCCCCTCCCCTTCAGTTTTACTTTTCCAGGTTAGAAATAAAGTGAGGCATTTCCACTAGTTTATACACTTAGTTTGGGAACTTTCCTGTATCTTTGCTTGCACTAGTGACTGGAACTTCTAAAAAGAGAACTATACTTTTGACTGTGAAAATCAATTTTCCAAACATGCTTAGTTCCTGTGGGTGTACAAGGGAGCCGAGAATGCCCAGTCTTTTGCATCTTTTGATCCAGTGTGTTATAAGTTACTACCTCATAATCTGACATGTAGATAGAAAGCATTGCTGAGGAAAGATGTAAATAAATTCTTACTCCCTATGTATGGACCCAGGAAGATAGGAAGCCGTTAAAGAAGGTTCCTTACTGTTTTAGTCATTTAGTGAGTTAAAAATACCAGGCATACATGCGTGAAAGAGAGTCTAGTTTTTCAAGCTGTATCAGTTGATTTAGTAAAAGATATTATCACTCCCTACAGCTGTGGTCTCTTCTAAGTAGTTACAGCAATTTTAAAAAGGCTAAACCTTAAGAAATGCAAACCAGTATTTTTCCATTGCAGCTCTGATCATTTTTCATCCTTGGAGTTACCCTTAAGCACCTCACTGCTTCTTTTCAATGTTGATGAAAGAGCTAGATTAGAGATAATAGTTGAGACAACGACTGTGTGGTTTAAGAGAAAAGTGAGGCAGGAGAGAAGGGTGCTCAATAGTTAGATTGTTTGGGGACTCAACCTCTACAACAGCTGCAATGCCAGAAACAAATCCTTGTAGCACAGTTGTAAGAGCTTTCAAAGCAAGCATAATTCGTCTGTTTTTTTACTTACCAAGTCTAGTATTAGAAACAATAAGAGAGTCCCATTTTGGCTTTTCCAGGGAAATTACCGTAAGAAGTAAAGGGATGCTCCTCCCTCTCCTGCCCGAATGGGAACAGTCTGCTTAGTAATCATTGACACTTAGACGTCTAACAGCAGACACTGATGGAATTTTTTTTACCATATTGTCAGTATAGACCATGTTAAAAAGCTACTGTACCAAAGAAAGTCTGAGAAATGAGAAGAAAGTTGATATCAAAGTCTTGATTAAACACAACGGAAAGGTGTAGATTATTGAAAAAAGTCACAGTAATACATTCCAGCAATTCTTTATCTTTCTGGCAACTTAGTAAAGTGGTTGGATTTAGTCATACCTTGAATGTATCAAAGAAAGATTGGGAGGATAGGGTTTAAGCGAAGTGGGTGGATGTTTGAACACAAAATAGGGATGTCCCAAACTGCTGAGTCTTTGGATGGCATTCCATTTGGCAAGTTTGTTTGTTTTCAGCTTGTGTGTTTGTTTGTTTTTTTTTTTTTTAACTTGCCAACAGCTACCAAATAACACTATTTAAAGGTTTGTGTAGTTGCTACTTAATGCATGTAAGAGTGTTTGGAGAAGTAAGTTTTAGAAAAGAAAAGAAAGCTTAAGGAAAAACTATATTCCTAAAATGAAAGTAAACTGTTACTGAAGGTTCTTTACTGTTAGGCATTTAACTGTGATATTACATTTTTCTGCAGTTGTCATATTTTTTTCTTTTCCAGAAGTGCTTTTCAAGCCTTATTTGCACACCCCACCCCCAACTTAAATGTCTAGCAAGTCGTCTTCACTGAACCAAACATATTTTTGAACAAGAGTGGAAAGTATTGATTCCATAGTTCAGCCTTGTTCAGAGGGTTAGTTTTGAAGTGGTTTTTTGCAACTGCATGGAGAAGTGTGTTCATCATGCAAAGAAATAGTCAAAGGGCATGCGGGGAAGGAAAGAACTCACTCTTGCTTATTTTAGGGTAAAACTAACGAGTAAGTGCAATCAGTTATAAAAAGCCCTTTTTCTCCTGGCATTAGGAACTAAAAGGAACAAATAATGCTAGGTAATTTACCTTTTATTTGTGTGTGATAAAGATACAGAGCAGCTTGGAATACTTGCTTGTTTTTTTGAGAGGTGTTTTCTATGTGTCAAGCTGTTTCTGATTATAATTGATTGAAATTTATAATCTTTTGACTCTTGCAGATGCCAGTAAATTTTCAGTGTCAACTATTATGATGTTATGGATATACAGCATATTGCAAAGTTTATTGTGTTGATATAAGTGGTTTGTACAGAGTAGTGGTTAAATGTAGCCTACAGTCTTTTTGCAGTCATGGAAATGAATTACCTATTTTGAGAGATCCGTTAATAGCATAAAGACTTTATAATAACACAGACATATAGGGAGCACAGTCAGTTTTTTAATTTCTGTCCCTCTAGATGCTTAGTTTATGTAATTGTTGTAGTTTTGCTATGTTGTGAAGCACTTAAATAGATGGGCAATCATCTTATGGGATGATCTGTGTTACATGTTGTAGGACACATTTGAAATGCTGGTAAGTGGGATCTCTAATATGCTAGGAAAAGCTGAGTTACTTTGTTTTTTTGCTTCATAGGTTGACCTCAGCAGAACTTGCCTGCATTCTGTTAATTTTATAAAATTTGGACTGAGGGAAGGGTTCATTGTTCACTGTGTGCTGTCGCTGTTGCTTCCAGCAGCACAGGCAATAATGTGGATAATTTGAGTGCTAGGATAGTTAGGTGATGTGTATGAATCTTCATGTGCATTGTATTATGTTGCATTTGTACACAGAATCTTATTCTTTAGATTATCAGTCCCTTACAAGTGTCTGTTTCCATATATAATTTGAGTGATTCATAACTCAGTAAATAATTGGTAGTTTTCTGCAAAAGTTTGCATAAATTTTGAAGAGTTATTTGAGTGCTATATTTCAAGTCTGATTCTTTACAATAGTCACTTTGTTTTTTTTAGAAAAAAGTCATGCTAACTTCTAGGGGAGACTCGTGACAGAGGTGATCCAGAAATAGTAAATTCCTTATTCTGGGCCAAAAATAGCAGTGTAAGTTGTAATATATATTTTTAGTGAGAACTGCTGATTGTGGAAAGCAGTGACAAACACCTAGACGCACAGTTTTTTCAGAGATGTTTCAGAAGATTTTTTGAGGTATACAGTATTTGATGTTTAGAAGCAAAAGTTGCATTTTATTATGTCAGGATTTAGCCTGGAGATGCACAGTGACCACTGTTCAAGTACTGCATTAGATTGCTAGATAGTTCTTACCAGCCTAACAGAAATAAAGGAACAGTTTAGAGAAGTTACTTTGGTTATTTAGTTAAGTTACTTACGGCTTCAGAATATCAAGGATTGAAACAAAGATTGTTGTGTTGTTTTGGGTGTACAGTGATCTAGTACTGTGTTGAAAGGCTCGTTGGGCTTGGTATGAAGGGATATTTGCTGGTATGACTAATTTTCACTTTTTTTCATTCATATTTTTAATTCTAACATTTGCGATGATTTACTAGGAGAAAAAAGTAGATGACAAGTAAATGATTGGTACTTGTGAGTTGTTTGACTGTCTTACTAGCTATGGAAAAACCTTCATAGAATCAGTTAATGCTCATTGTTCAGGTCAGAACTGTTCAAACCTAAACTGTTCCCCTGCAAAAAGGGCACAATGGGCCTTTCTTTTTGTCTCTCTTCAATTTCTTGAAAAGACAGTTAAGTGTTTTGCAGTTGGTGTGGTGATGGGGTCTGTCTGGCCCTGAGCCCATTGGCTGTAACCTATTCCATTGCAGTATCATAATAAAAGTTAAGATGTTACTTGTTTATTAAACATCCATATTAGTGTTTATGGACAGAAGAATGCAAAACTGACTCTAAAATGTTGCATTATGTAGGCAAAGTGTCATCACATTACTTCATGCATATACCCAATTTTGTAAGAAAATTTCACTCTTAGCATGAATTCACCAAATGCTTTATAGATTTTGGTTTACTGAAATTCTGATTTACACATTTTTATTCTGAAAAAGCAGCAGTCACATGCAGATTAAGATCAAGTGAAGACCTTTGAAACAGTGTTTGCAAACAACGTACTTCAGATTCGTGAGACTCATGTTGGTTTCTGCTACCGGGTAGCTTATCTTCACAATGAATGAAATCAGATTTTTTGATGGTTTGGTTACAATGCAGGATTTTTTTTTTATAGGATGTAATTTGGAAGGACTTTATAGGGTACAGGCTGAGTTTATCTGTTAACAAAAAAAAAGTTTTACCACGGTGAAAAAACACCATGCTTATGAAAAGATCAGACTGATCTGGAAGAGTCTTAGGAAACTGAGTGGCTGCATGAAATTGAATCACTGAAGAGTTTAAGTAATGCACATGGAGCAGAGGGAAGCAGGGAGAATAACCTGAACTAAACATACACAGTGATGGGTTATAAATTAAATATCTGCCATCAGGTAGAGATATTGGAGTCATAATGCATAGTTCTGTTAAAACATCAGTTCAGCAGCAGTCACAATGCAAGCTTGACACACTACTGGGAGAAGAAAAGTGAAGGACGAAACGGAAATCATCTAGGACACTACATTAATTCAGGTCACCCTGTCTAGTAGAATAAAAAGCAAATGAAAGGAATCAACAGTTTTGGAACACTTTCCATATGAGATGAGAGCATATAGAAGTCTCAGCTTGGACTATAACTGAGTGCTATAAAGTCATGTTTGAAATAGTAAAGTAATAGAAAACAGTCTTTTGGCATTTCAGATACAATGGAAATATAATATTGGAACTAAAATAACCCAGTGAAACAAAACCCAGTAGTTTATTACCATAAAACAAGAAGTAGTGGTTTTCACTTGATGCTGTCTTAAACTGTGGAATCATCCTTGAATGCTGTGGAGAGAAAAATTACAACGCACTTAGAATGATTAGATGTATTAATGGAAGACAGTCTGTCAGTGGCTGCTGTACGTGGTGATTGAAATGCAGTGTTAGGTTTGTTATATCTTCATACTTCTGAATTCTGAGAGAAGGATATATATCTTTATTCTTTCTGAAAATGTTTATTACTTGTGTAGATGGACCTTTATTCTGAAGTAGTTGCTGATAATTTTGTTTTTATTAATATTTGGTGTTTTATGTCTTTGATAATTTGTGTAGATGAAATAATAAGGATGCCAAAAATATGAAAATTCTTCTAATATTTATATGAGTATAGAGGTTTCTTCATGTTTTTACATGAAGGATTGAAAAGTAATCATCTTTGGTTTGTGATTATTCACTACAGTTATTTCAGTCATCACTGATTATCCTATCCTTCATTCTTGGTTTCTTACGGTGCTCTTTTTGCATTGAGTTTGTTAACGTGCATTCTTCTATTAACATAATATAATAGAGAATAATTTTTTTTGTACTGTAACTTCAGCCTTACAGATTTTTCCCATATACCTTTACTTCCCTGTCCCCGTGTATGTATATTTAGTCTTTGGTATATCAGGTGTGATATTTGTAAACTCAGTCTTTACCCCACCCCTGCCATTTAAGTATTTGTTTACCTTCTCTCCAGCTCTAGGAAGTTAGTTCTGGAGAAGAGGATGTTTTCATTCAGTTCCTTGAATAAATTCTCCTAACATCATAGCTGATGAGATGAGCCTCATAAGTTTCTAAAATAGTCTGGATCTCAAATATTGTCTAAGTTGGAACAGAAGGGTTGAAGACAGCACATTCCATACTTAGTCCTAATGTATATATTTCCCATGTATAAGAAACAGTCTTGAACTTACAGCATGTTGTAGTGTTGGTTATATTAAGTATACACTGGTGTATGTAATCCTTTCTCAAGCTGGCTGGAAACATGGCGGGGGGGAATACAATGCTTGTAGGTTGTAGGCCATAGCCTATTAGTTTCAGCAGGGTCAAAACCAAACCAGTTCCAGGGTCAAAGGCAAAAAGCGTTCAGAAGGAAAAGCTTCCCAGGAAATGTCAGAGTTAAAGAACAATGCAGAAACCAAAGGAATCCCTTACATTTTTCCATGTTATACTGGCAGAGACATGATTCGAGTTGTGTCCAGTCAGCAGCCTCATTCTGTTTGCTCGAGGCAGCTGCCAAGTGTAACTATGCCTGGGTAGTACTTACTGACAATATTTTGGATTTAATCTCTGCTGCTGGTGGTAATTCAGGGCTGAGCTGCTCAGAAAGAAAAAAAAAAACAAGAGAAAATAGAAGTTATTTCTGTTTTAAAATAAACCTGGGAGGAGCTCATTTATTACAGTGCCAGATATGCGTGAGCAAGTAAATGACAGCTATGTGTATTGCAGTATATATGTGTGTTCTTATACAGGAAGGATTTTGCTCTATGATGGAAGTGTTTTCATGCTGTGCAGATTATTTTATAAATGAAGAGTTTGATGCTTCAGATCATACTGTTGTGTTTATTTTTGCAGACTGGTTTTTGACTTCTAGCACAGGGCCTCTAATACTGTAATTTATGTTTATTAGCATTTTAGAGCGCAGAGGTCATTCTTTTTGTGTGTGTGAAATAGCACTTCTACTCTCAGCTGTTGTTTATCCTTTTTATTTTATTTGTTTTTCCTGTTGCCACATCAGTTGCCATGGGAACAAAAGCAGAAGTGGAGAACCAGCAGCCAGCAACTGAACTGTCTGACTTAGTTTCTCCTTCTCTTTCCATGGGAACAGATGTTTTAGAGGGGAGGATAAAGTAAGTACTTAAATTACTCTGGCAGCTTTCACGTTTTACCTTTTTGTGACTCATCTGACTTGGAAAAAAAGCGCTTGAGAATGAGGTTTTTCTTACGGACTTGAGGAACAGGCCATGAGTAGTCAGATATTGTGTCAGTAGAAGATAGAGTTGAAGAGCCATTTCATTTTTGGATTTGACAAGTGATTTCAGGATTTGATACACAAATGTGTCTTAAATTGTGTATGTTTCCATTAAATCCTCAAAATGAACAATTTGGACTACAGTGCGTGTCTCCATAAATGCCTTTCAGTCACTGACTTGGTAAATGTTTGGTAGATGCAAGTAAAATTCCATTCAGACCAAACTGCGCAGGTGTCTCACAAGCATAATGACATGTATTTTAGACAAATAAAGCATTCTAAAACCAAGTGACATGCCATTAAAACAATTACTTTGTTTTTGAAACTTTGAACAAATGTTTCGGCCATGGACTGGACTCTTGTAGGGCTCAACTGTTAATCCTAGACTAATTTTGCTAATTCCTAGAGCACTGACTACATTGTTCTATTGTAAAATTTTTTTTTTTAGTTTAAGAATACTTTAAGAGTACTTTTGAAACTATAGACTGTTGCATAGGCATTTGAATATTTGTTGTTATATTTGAATATTTCTCTGACGACTGGAACTGATCATCAGTTTTAGAAAATTTATTTAAGCTTTGGATAGTGTGTAGGTGTTTATGTCTGTGTATTAGCATATATAAACATTTAAATATTTGCACCACAGAATTAAAAAAAAAATCTTTTCAGTGTGCATAATGCATATTATAGCTAAAACATAACAATTTGCCTGTTAGAGGTAGAAATTAAAGCACGTGCTAGAAAAATAACAAGAAAATCCAGTTCTTCACTAAATTTGGATTTCTGAATTTGCCTTACAAGCATTAAAGTCCCAAGCAATCTGAAACAGTGTGAGAGGTGCTCGCATGAAATTTTTACAAGGAAGAGAATTTTGAGCAAGACTTTGCAGCATGTTGTTACAATTTTGTTTAAAAAAGGAGGTGTTTTTTTTAGGTCCAAGAAGATCTTTTTGAATAAATCTTCATGTCTTAGGTGTGTTTTACATATGTTTTTATGAACTTTCTGAAAAGGTCTTCAGTTTTGAACAGATTTTTGGGAATGGAAATAATGTGAAATTACTAGTAAAAACGTATAAAGTGCATAAATAGGTTAGTTAATTGGCCAATGCAAGTTCTTTTCATTGGGAAAAAGTTGTGGTAGCAGTGCAGTAAACAACAGAACTGTCACATGAAAAGTACCAATTTCTTATGAATTAAGATCTAAAAAAACCCGAAAGACAAACCACAGTAGGTGTCCACTCAAAGAGTATTTTGTTGGCATTATATTAAGTGGCAGTGAAAAATGTCCTATGCTAAAGACTTCACACAAGAGTGCAAGTAAGTTGCAGTTAAATTCGAGCTGATGCGCTTGGCTGGAGTAATAAGTCAAAGTGTTGAAACTCCTTGTGTCCTGTGGGGTTTACAGTAGCTGAGGCATAGAGTTTGCATATGGTTTAGAGAAGGCCTGTTGTACATAAAAAAAGGCTGAAAAAGGCCACCTGCTACATACAGTTCGCGGCCTGTTTTCCTTCTGGACTACCTGTGAAAGGAGATGAAAAACAGATCAGACACTAGTGTAAACTTGTTACTCTTGTTTTTTGTTTTGTCTTTTTTTTGAGTGTGGCAGGTAACCTATCAGTGCTGTCAATATAAATGACATATTACTAATAAGCAGAGCATTTTTGGGGGTAATTGCTCTCTGAAATGCAGCTTTTAACGTAAGAATATCTCAGAATTATACTTGCTATGACATTGCTCCTAATAGCAAACAACATTATTTTTAAACATGGAAGCCTGAGTGTATTAATTGTCATAAACAGGCTTCGCTATTAGGTTTGCCATTCTGTACGTGGATATACTGTGTTTAACGTTCATTACAAGAATAAGAGAAATAGCAGTTCTAGGAATTTGAAAGATGTATGTGATAGATGGCTAATTAGTTCTAAAGTAGTGAAATACATTTTGCTCTAGTGCAACAAAGCTTTTAGTTTGTTTTTTTATGCTTAAGAAAGGTTTGTGGTTTCAATATCACAATGATATTTTTAAAGGAACTTTTTGGATCTTAGTTACTTCTGAAATAAGTGTCTTATGTTGGTTAGGCTAAATTAAACCAATTAAGTCTGCTCAGGAGCTTCAGTTTGTCTCTAATTCACATATATTGTGAAAATTAAGGCCTCCAGTTTGTCAGATATGCTTATTTTCTGAATGGAATGTATACAGTTGAAGCAAAACTGATTTAATGCAGAGAACTGTTAAGTGAAAGTGACCTGATCAAGTGTGCTTGTTAAGACTAACGTACTAGGTTATCATTGACTGTAAAGCTTGATTCAATAAGAAGGTATGCATTTATTCACAAATTGTGTTTCAGTGAAGGAGATAAACTAGGGAAGGTGCCTGACTAGACCTGTTGTTGCGAGCAGAGGAGGACTTGTGGGTGGTGTGATGGTTGGAGGCTGCCTTTGGCACAGCAGTCATGAAATGATGGAGAAGTGAAGGAGGGGGGTCAGCAGAACTGTCTTGGGCACAGCGGTCATGAAATGGTCAGTTGGGGTCTGCCAAGGGTACGGAGGGAGCTGGCACAAGTGCTCACCGAGCCACTTTCCATCATTTATCAGCAGTCCTGGCTAAGCAGGGAGGTCCCAGTTGACTGGAGGTTGAAACCCATCTACAGGGAGGGCCAGAAGGAGGAGCCCGGGGAGCTACAGGCCTGTCAGCATGACCTTGGTGCTGGGAAAGGTTATGGAGCAGATCTTCCTGAGTGCCGTCACATGGCATGTACGGAACAACCAGGTGATCCGGCCCAGCCAGCATGGATTTGTGAAAGGCAGGTCCTGCTTGACTGACCTGCTCTCCTTCTATGACAAGGTGACCCACTTAGTGGGTGAGGGAAGGGCTGTGGATGTTGCTTACCTAGACTGTGGTAAAGCCTTTGACACCATTTTCCACAGCATTCTCCTGGAGAAACTGACTGCTCATGGCTTGGACAGCCGTACTGTTTAATGGGTAAAAAACTGGTGGGATGGCTGAGCCCAGAGAGTTGTGGTGAATGCAGTTAAATCCAGCTGGCAGCCGGTCACGAGTGGTGTTCCCCAGGGCTTAGTACTGGGGCCAGTTCTGTTTCGTATCTTTATCAATGATCTGGACAAGGGGATCGAGTGCACCCTCGATATGTTTGCAGATTACACCAAGTTGGGTGGGAGTGTTGATCTGCTTGAGGGTAGGAAGGCTCTGCAGATGAATCTGGGCAGGCTGGATCGAAGGGCTGAGGCCAACAGCATGAAGTTTAGCGGAGCTCGATGCCGGATCCTGCACTTGGGTCACAACAGCCCCATGCAGTGCCCTTTTAAGTACTTGTCAACACACGTAAAATTTCATGACCACACTGTGTCTGTTCACTTTTTTGTCCATGTGCCTGTCCATTCCATGCAGTAACTTCTGTTCGCCATTCTTTTTCAGCCATAAGTGAAGGTAGGGTACACAGTTAAAGTTAAATTTCCACAGTTTTGTGAAAATCAGTTGCTGGATTGAAGAAGATGTGCAGATGAGACCCACCAGCAGGGGAAACAGTCGCAGTATTAGTGTTACTTTACCACTGCCCCAAGCAGTTCTCCGATTCCTCAGCGTGTGTGCACTGTCATCACTGTCCTTGCCAAGCGGGTTGTTGCATTAGGCTTATATTTCCTGGACAGGATCTGGTTTATGGCAGTAGGAAAATGCAAAAGACCGTCTTAGGAGCATTGCTCACGTGAGAATTTTTTTCTGCCAGCTGAAAAGTAGCATGCACATAAGGAAAACCTGTAGTAAAAAGCTTTTGCATGGTACCTTCTGAGGTTTGTTCTGTGCATAATAGAATGTGGATATAGGATGATAAATTTTACTTCCTGGATCAAAATTATGTTTTCAGAATGAATTAGATATGATTTCAGTTACAAAATGTTGGTCAGTTTTAAATAACATGAATAGAACAATCTTCAGGTGTGTAACTACAAGCAATAAGCAATCCAATTATTGCTATTGGTGAAAATACCTTCGAATCATTCCCATGTGCACATGTAATATTGCTTACTGAGGGTGCAGATAGGCTAACACAAGTCATACTAATTTGTTGTTATCTTTTCATTCCAGTATTACGTGAGAGAACAAAAATTTGCATTGATGTGTGAAAGGAAGACTTGCCCTTATGAAATGCATGCACATAATACACAGTTTTCCAGAGCTTTAGAGTACCTCAGTCTTCTCCTCATCTGTTGATATGAGGCTGCCATTCTTGCTCATCAGGGGGAGTACACTTTCTTTAACCTTGCTTTTCTGGCGGACATACCTGTAGAAGCCCTTTTTGTTATTCTTAGCATCCCTTGCCACGTTCAGCTCCAGCTCGGCCCTCCTGACCTCATCCCTACACAACTGGGCAGCATCCCTATACCTCATCCCAAGAGACCTGTCCCTGCTTCCACTGCCTGTGCAGTTCCCTCTTGCCCTTTGTTTTGACCAGCAGGTCTCGACTCAGCCATGCCAGTCTCTTCCCTTCCTTGCTTGACTTCTTACACCTGGGGACTGAGAGCTCCTGAGCTCTCTGGAAAGCGTCCTTAAAAGATCTGCTGTCTCTGTTCTGCCCCCCTGTCCCCGAGGACTGTTTCCCAGGGGGTCCTACTGACTAACTCCTTGAAGAGCTGGAAGTTGGCTTTCCTAAAATTTAGGGTCCTGACTATATTCCTCGCCTTTCCTATATCCCGCAGGACTGTGAACTCCACTAATAAAGGATCACTGCAGCCTACGCTGCCTCCAGACTTGATGTCACCAATGAGCTCACTTGCATTGGTGAGCATCAGGTCCAGTGTTGCATCCCCTCCGGTAGGGGTGTCAGTTACCTGGCTTAAAAAGTTATCCTCAGTGCATTCTAGGAATCTCCTGGATTGCCTACTGCTTGCCATGCTACTTCTCCGTCAGATGTTGGGGTGGTTGAAGACTCCCAGCAGGATGAGAGACTGCGAGCGCGAAGTCTCCTGGAGCTGGAGGAAGAAGGCTTCGTCAGGAGGCTCCCCTTGCTCAGGTGGCCTGTAGTGGACACCCACGACCAGGGTCCCTTTGTTGCCTCTGTCTCCGCGACCAGGGTCCCTTTGTTGCCTCTGTCTCCGAGTCTTGCCCATAGGCTCTTGACCAGCTCGTGACTATTCTTCAGAAACAACACTTCACACTGTATTAACTAGCTGTTATCATAATTCTTTATGCCATAAGAATTATTGTAATTCATAAGTTATCATAATTATATTCTTTATACCATTTCACTGTTTGAAATACAGCTAAATATGTGCGGAAGGACAGAGATGAAACTTGTCAGAAGTGTAGAGTTCTGTGCCCAGTTCTGAGCTCCTCAGTATGGGAGAGAGATAGAGCTACTGAAGACAGTCCAATAAATGGCCATTAAGACATTAAAGGAGCTGGAGCACCTCGAAAGGCAGAGAGAGCTGGGACTGCTCATCTTGTCAAGGTGTATGGATACCTGGAGGGAGGGTGCAGAGAGAAGGGTACCAGGCTCTTGTCAGAGGAGCCCGATGACAGGACCAGAGGCAGCGGGCACAAACTGACACATGGGAGGTTCCCTCTGAACATCAGGAAACGCCTTGTGTCACCGTGATGGTGGCCTAGGGAAGTTGTGAAGTCTTCACCCTTGGAGACACCCCAAAGTCATCTGGCCAGCTGGCTCTAGGAGACTCTGATTTGAGCAAGGGGGGTTGGTGAGATGACCTCCCTTTCAATCTCAACCAATCTGAGATTGTGTGTGTCACTTGTTTTATATTTTAGGATGTTTTGGTGAATTGCTTAAACTAATTTTGTGTCAGAATGATAATAGGAGTGCATGAGCAGTCATAAGTTTTGACCAGAAGAGTAGAATATTGCTACGACCTTGAAGTGATATATTCTAAAATTCTGAGTTTGTTTCATTGGAATAAGATGCATGAGAATTAAAATTCAGTCTATTCAGTGTGATCTTTTAAAAAGATAACTATTTGTTGTTGTTATTTCTTAGTTTATACTGTTTTGACAGTTAATGGACAATGACTTGAGAGAGGGGGACTTCATGAAAGTGTGCCTTAAGAAAACTGACGAATGTGGGAACTACAAAATGTTTTTTCTTGTCCTGCTATTATATCATGTGATGAGAGAACATCAGCACAGGTGATTTCAGTAACTTTGTGATAAACTGTGTGACTACAGTGAAACCTGAGCATTATAGATTAAAATTCCGTTCTTTTTGTTGCTTTTCCTCAGAATAATAAAAAGGCTACAAGTTGACAGAGTGGAGCTACAGACAAAAAAATTGTGGTTTTTGTTTAGGCATGGATAAAGTTGAAGGGAAATAATTGTCGGTTTTCAGGCACAAACAAAGGAGCTGATTTTAATAAAAGAAAAATCAACCCTTCTCCCTCTCCCCTCAGGTTTCAGGTAAGGGAGAACTTGGCAATGTGAATATATGCAGTAATCCATAAAAGACAGAACTGAAGAACTTGCTACTAAGGTTATAACCCCATGCACCAGGACAGGCTGGGGCTGACCTGCTGGAGAGCAGCTCTGCAGAGAGGGACCTTGGAATGCTGGTGGATGATAAGGTGACCACAAGCCACCAGTGTGCCCTGGTTGCCACGAAGGCCAATGGGATCCTGGGGTGCATCGAGAGGAGTGTGGCCAGCAGGTCGAGGGAGGTTCTCCTCCGCCTCTACTCAGTCCTAGTGAGGCCCCATCTGCAGTACTGTGTCCAGTTCTGGGCTCCCCAGCTCAAGAAAGATGAGGAACTACTGGAGAGAGTCCAGCGGAGGGCTACGAGGATGGTGAGGGGACTGGAGCATCTCTCCTACAAGGAAGGGCTGAGGGAGCTGGGCTTGTTGAGCCTGGAGAAGAGAAGGCTGAGAGGGGATCTTAGAAATGCCTCTAAATATCTGCAGGGTGGGTGTCAGGAGAATGGGGCCAGACTCTTTTCAGTGGTGCCCAGCAACAGGACAAGGGGCAATGGGCACAAACTGGAGCAGAGGAAGTTCCGTCTGAACATGAGGAAGAACTTCTTTACAGTGAGGGTGACGGAGCCCTGGCCCAGGCTGCCCAGAGGGGCTGTGGAGTCCCCTTCTCTGGACATACTCAAACCCCGCCTGGATGCGGTCCTGTGCAGCCTGCTGTAGGTGACCCTGTTTTGGCAGGGGGTTGGGCTGGGTGATCCACAGAGGGCCCTTCCAACCACTGCTTTCTGTGTTTCTGTGATGATAAAAGACTTACCAAGTCCAACTCGATGTAAATCACTTGTACTTGCTTTTTTCCCTTAATCGGGTGTTACAGAGCCATGGTGTAAATGGTGCTATGGGCATAAATTAAAACAGTATCACAGAATCACAGAATGTTAGGGGTTGGAAGGGACCTCTGTAGGTCATCTAGTCCAACCCCCCTGCCGAAGA
Organism: Opisthocomus hoazin; assembly: GCF_030867145.1. Taxonomy (NCBI): domain Eukaryota; kingdom Metazoa; phylum Chordata; class Aves; order Opisthocomiformes; family Opisthocomidae; genus Opisthocomus; species Opisthocomus hoazin. The sequence continues at coordinate 169,706 of NC_134422.1, forward strand.
AGGGTCACCCAGAGCAGGCTGCACAGGACCTTGTCCAAGGAGGGTCTTGAATATCTCCAGAGAAGGAGACTCCACAACCTCACTGGGCAACCTGTTCCAGTGCTCCGTCACCCTCAGAGGGAAGAAGTTGTTCCTCATGTTCAGCTGGAGCTTCCTCTGCTTCAGTTTGTGCCTGTTGCGCCTTGTCCTGTCGCTGGGCACCACTGGAAAGAGTCTAGCCCCATCCTCTTGACACCCAGTACTTACCACTTATCAAAAAGCACTTAAAACAGTACTTATCTTTTCTTTGAGAGAAGGAATATTTTCTTACTGGGAATATAGTTGTTGCATATCTGTCAGTGCTCCTTTAGTGTGTGAGACCTATTCATCTGATTCCTGTCTTCTGTCTGCTTATTGGCTTTCTCAGTGCCTATATTTTGCATGCTAGCAGGGAGCACTGTAACCTCTCTATTCCAGAATTTTTTGTGGTAGTCTCAGCTGGAGGGTCTGCTTTGTGTTTTAGCTTCAGGGAAAGGAACTTTCTGCAGGAGGGTTCTGTGTTTAGAAAACTACAGAACAGACTTCACCCACCAGTTTTCATTTTTTTTTTTCTTTTTTTCCAGGTAGTGTGTTGCACCTGTACTGATGTTGTATGATAAATCAGCTAGCTATGCCTGTCATATGGCTTATGTCATGTATCTTGACCTTTAAGGGATAAACAAATTAAGATGTCCATTAGTACTATTGTTTTTTTATATGACGCAGGCTTTTATATTGCCTTTGATATGATGATTTGCGCATTCACCAATTCGAAGCATTTTATTGTTCCCAAAGTCTAACACGTTACTTTAAAGTCACTGTTTTAATCTGATAAAATACATTCACTAGTTTCGTTTTTTGTGGTTGTAATTCTGCCTGTAAATAACCACTCTCCATTTCTACAAAAATGAAGACATAAAGGGTAATATGTAAACATACTGTGATTTTGAAAATTAGGAAAATCAGTGTTTCTCTTTGTTCTTTGTCATGCTAAAGTTAACTTTAGTGCCTTTTTTTGGTAAGGCAGTAAATTTCAGAAACTAAACAAATAGTTTAGAGTGGGGGATGGGGGTGGGAATCTGTCTATAATAAATTTTTACATCTTTTGTTGGTTGTTTTGAAAATTAATGCTGACTTCACTATACATATAACTAGGAAAGATACTGTATGATCCACTGTCTTGTAATTTTCACTGTGATTTAATAAAAGCATTAGTCTAAATGTAGTGATGTAAACTGGTAAAGTTTACTACAAGATTTTTAATTTAAATCAAACATTTTACTAAACTGTTAAGAATGAAGATGCAATGTTTGAATCACAGATGGGGTATTTTATTATCACAGCCCCTTCATATCATGATAGTTTTTTTTTTAATGTTTTGCTGCTATTTATCTTGCATTACTAGGTATTAATGGCATCTCCCAACAAACCTAGGTAACTCAGATTTGAATATGTACTTCTTCTGTAGTAGTGTAAAAGCAGCAGACTATGTGATTCTCAAGGACAGAATTAAAGAGTGTACGTCATGAAATGCAGAAGAGGAATTGTGATGTTACTGTCTAAGGACTATGTGATGTGTAAAATAAATGTACTCTGATACTTTTTGTATGACACTTGCCAGTGCAGGAGCCTGTGATGGTTATCTGTGAAGAAAAGGCAGGAGCTGTAAACTGTAGGTGTTTGGCCTACTGAAGGGTACATGTGAGTGTTCCAATGTTGTGTTACGCTGACTTGGTTTGGGGATGAATGGAAACTGTTGGTCCCTGCGAGCAGAATATTCCAGTGCCCGAGAGCTTTACACATTTCTGCTTAAAAAAGATAGTACTCTCTTGGGCAAGAGTGAATTAGAATTACAGTATATTATTGTTGTTCCTTAATATATATTTGTACATAAAAGCTGTCTCCATTTCTATAATGCTTTTATTGTTAAATCTATACTTTTTTTTTTCTGATGTTCCTATAAATTGCATGTATAGATATATAGTAAATAGCATGATTTTAGCATTATGTAAGGTTGTTTTTTCTGGAAGTGGTTTTGTTCTTGGGTCCTGGTAGTCCTCTGCCAAATAAGCTTTCAAATGCATTGCACAGAATTTTTTTCCCCCCAGATTTCTATTTGTGGCTTTTGTTTTATGAAAGTACATTAATGTCCTGCCTGTTTCAGGTTGTGTAATTTCTTGTATGTTTAATCTGAAAAACGTTTTTTTTAATATGTATCACACATCAAGAGAACAATTACAAATAGCTGTAAAAAGTACCCTGTTTCTGCCTCAAAAATACTGCTTGTGTGTTAGGTCTAAACTAACTTTTGTGTCACACTGTATAGATGATCTTTTTCTCATGTGATATCTCAGGCTCTAAATGGCAGGTGATTGGTAGGGTAGATTTAGACTGGATAGAAGGAAGAAATTCTTCCCCGTGAGTGTGGTGAGGCCCTGGCCCAGGTTGCCCAGAGAAGCTGTGGCTGCCCCCTCCCTGGCAGGGTTCAAGGCCAGGTTGGACAGGGCTTGGGGCAGCCTGGGCTGGTGGAAGGGGTCCCTACCCAGGGCAGGGGGGTGGAACTGGGTGATCTGTAAGGTCCCTTCCAGCCCCAACCAGTCTGTGTATGTATGGTTCAATGAGAGAGATATTTGTTAGTGTTTCAGAAAACTATTTCTCTTTATTTCCCTGTCTCGTTAATTTTTAAGAATAGGAGATATGTATATTTATTATTTCTTGCAAGTTGGATTCATTGGTTTTGCTAACAGGCAAGGCAATGCTTTTGTAATTGATGTGAAAATATAGACAGATGAGCTGATGCAAAGGATATTTAAATTTAGCTATACTTGAGAACCAATTAATTTCCAAATTCATTTGGTTAAAGTGCTTTATCTTGCAGCTGGTAATTGCTTATATTAGAGAAGATACAGGCTGTTTCTGTTTGTCACATCAGAGGGAGCCCAGATCCCACATTTTAGAGATCAAACTTCTTTCTTTGTTAAGGACCTGGGAATAAGGTCTTTACATGGGAAGAAGTAGCTTCTTGTTACAGTTTTCAGAATAGGACTCTTGATACTCTGCTTGTGTACTTGATGTAATTTAGTTGGGAATCAAATCTGTATTTCACACTTCATCTAACCATGTGTTAACAGGAGATTTCAGTGCTGGAAGACTTTATAAAAGTGACTTGCTAACCTTTTAAATATGACGTCTCAACTTTGTGCTGGCTGTGATAGTAAATACATGCCTAATAAAGGTGCCTATGTCAGTGGTGAGAATGTGCAAAAATTAAAAGAACTTCAAACTATTTGTATTCACATTTCTAATAACTGTAATAATAATAATAAGGCAAAGAATTGTCACTTCATTCCTGTACACTTTTTCCGCTTTTCACTTGTGTTGTGTTTTTGTTTTTAAGTAACCTAATTTATTCTTTTTTTTTTTTTGTTTTGTTTTTAAAAAAAAGGCCTTTTCCCCTTCCTCATGGGTTTGGTTTTTTACTTGTTTTCTTCCCTTGACTGACTTTTTCATCCTTGTTTTCTCTCTCTTTTCCCCAGCTGTGTTTGTGTCTGTGTGACTAGTGCTTTTTTAATACTATGCATGTTTCCCCTAGTCATGCAAAATGCAGTGAAGTTTCGTTTGTGGATAATGGGGCAATATGCAAAAAAATCACTGTGTGTTTTCTGGCAGACAGGAACAGCTACATGAATGGTGAAGTTGGGTCTTCCTGCTCGTCGTGGTTGGCTAGAGCTTACAACATTGCAGAGCAAACACGCAGTCTGAAGGCAGTGGTCAGTCTTCAAACAGAGGATGAAGATAAAATCCCTCTTAATGCAGTAGTACTCAGGCTTTCTCTTGTTGTTAAGCTCAAAATGGATGTTAAAGGATGAAATGGTGCTCTGCTAGAAGAAAAATGCAGTAGTTCTCACATTTTTCTTTCGTCTTCCACTGACGATGATGATGGCAGGAGGAACAACAATATTCTATTTTTACTGACGTTGTTTTCTTCAGTTTTTACTGGCATGGTATAGTTGTTAATCAACATGTCCCCGCTTGTTAGAGGATGGCCTTGACATCATTCTTATTTATCAGATGTACAGAAGTGACACACGGGGGGGGTTATATAGAACGGCCTACACCTTTTAGTCGTAAGTGTGCTTGCTCATCCCTGTAAGTGCTGAGTCAGAGAAAGATTCTATTGTGTCTGTAGAATGCGAGAGTCGATGAAAACTAATTAAGTGATGCAGAAAGCTTCATCACTTTTAGACAAGCTTTGCCAAAAGATTGTTTTTTCACAAGCCTTGAATTTTGATGAAAATACCTAATCATGATGTAGACCTGCTTGTCATTGCTGACATCATTGCTTTCATCCATCATAACAGTAAGAGGTCCTGATGTGGAAAGATTTATGGACTGGCAGTGTCTGATGTGCGGGCAGAGCTTTGACGATCCATGCAGGTTTTTGTTTCTTCCAAAAGGATTTTTTTCTTAGTAGCTGAGTTGGAGAATCTTACCTTGTCAAGCTGTGTGAAATGGTCAGCAATGTGAATAAAAAACCATGCCTCAGCACTCTGAACTTTTTCACTTTTTAGCTGAAATTCTATTTCAGTAGGAAGTTAATGATGCTACAAAACTGGCTTGTTTTGCAGACACGTTTTACCTGAAAAATGTGAAAAGGACTTAGAAGTTGAATTATTTTTTAGTGCTACTGAAGTAAATAAAGCCTCAGATCAGTAATTAAGCTTTTGTGGTCTCTTATACTGAAAGAGAAATAAGCACAAAGGAGGATCCTCTTTGTTCTTCACACAGTGTATATGGAGATTTTCACCATTTGTAAATCAGATTGTGTGTAACTGCTCTAGTATGAGAATTAATATTTTTAAAATATTTGAAAATGATCAAACAAGCAAATTTAAGTTAATGAAGATTTAGAGTGAAGGATAACAATTCAGAGAGTAATAAGGACTGAGTCTAGAAGGTGTTTAATTGATTGTGATCAAACAATCTTGCGCCAGGGGAGTTTTAGATTGGATATTGGGAAGAATTTCTTCACTGAAAGGGTTATCAAGCGCTGGAACAGGTTAGTGGTGGACTTGGCGGTGTTGGGTTTACGGTTGGACTCGATGATCTTAAGGGTCTTTCCAACCTAAATGATTCTGTGATTCTGTATAAGTGGATCCTTCTACCCAGAGAATTGAATATGAGAGAACTCTCCGGGTGCATAGATCAAATTACTTGAATAAAAGAGTGAAGAGGAGCTGTGGGCTAGAAGCCTCAGTCTTGGGTTTGGGGGCCAATTCATACTCCCTGTGTGTAGTGTTCTAGGAGCTGACTAACTCTTGTATTTACATCAGAGAGGTATAGTCTGCCCACTGAAAGAAGTGGGGACTCCACTTCATTGAAGGGTTTGTGTGGCTTCTGCTGTCATGAAGCGGTGCTAGCATACTCACAAGAAAAATGTGGCTTCCTGAGTTTAGGACAATTGTCATAAAAATGGATAGCTCTCATTTTCTGCTCCTCAAAACATGATTTCTTGGTACGATGAAACTGAATTAACATTTCTTACCTTCATTCTGTTTTTACAAAGTTAAGATGTGGGTAAATGCCTTTGTTTCCTGCCGTCTAATGCAGGTGAAGAGTGGTTAGTTCTTTGAGCAATGATAAAGTAGTAGTGTAAGTGAGAAAATTGGCCTTTTCGGGGGAATAGAAGTTATGTTTGTTTTTATTCTTGCAAATACTTAATGGAATGAGGAATGCACAGTTGCCAATGAGTGGAAGAAACAAGATGATCTTAAATTTTTGGTCTTAAGGTAAAAGAGACCCAGTGGAACTTGATAATACTGAAGACAGTTAAGTGTGGGGTTGTTTTATCCCTCTCCCTCAAAATTGCATTGTTCCTGTTTAGAAGGTGCAGCAAGAGCTGTGAAGAGCTTCACGGTAAACAGTTCTGCATAGTAGCAAGTGAGCATGTAACTGCTGCGTCTTCACTGACCAACACTTGAACGTCTCGCTGAGGAGTGTGTGGCATCTATGGATGGGACGCTTTTAGTGCCGTGAGTTTGATGATTCTCTTAACATCGTTGTTGCATTGGTAATGTCCTGATAAGGCCTCGTGTGGAATACAGTGTATTTCTTCTTTGTTCCAGAAGGATTATTCATGTTCAAGAAACTTGGAACTAAAGTAGGTGAGAAGAACATATACCAGGATTCTGAGGGTAATTTGGAGACTTACAGAAGGATTTGAAAGAACTTAGGCTGGTTTAGTTTAACAAAATTAAAAACTGAGAGCTTGCATACTCCTGCCTTATGGGCCACAAACACCAAGAAGAGCAGTGTTAAGACCACAAAAATTTTAGCTTTCAAGCAAATGGAGTTATAAAGAACAATTATAGGCTGAAAACCTGAGGAACATAAAGATGTGAAAAGGAAGCCAAATTTTAAGATGGAATTTTGATCCATTATGAGAAGGATTGCATGATCTGGGATAGGAATGAGGTAGATTTGATCCAGGAAGTCTCTTCCAGTTGTGTGCTCTTTGAATATTAGTATACTGGTTTCTAGAAGGGGGTGGGGGAAGAATTGCAAGCATACAAAACCCAACTACATACTTCTTTTAAAAAAAAATTAAACCCAGAACCCAAACTCTTCAGGAAAGCATTGGATTTCTAGTACTTAAATATTCCTCATACTGACTGGTGCCCAGTCTTTGTTAGCACTAATATGCACATTGCTGAAATCTGCTGCTGAAATACCAAGGTCCTGTTGAATTATCAGTTTCCAAAATCACCAGGGATAGTTTTGCTTTGGCAGATTAACATTTTTCTGAAATGGTATCATGTATTTGCACAAAACTTATATTGTTAATTGTACTGTCACAGTGGAGATTTTTGGGGTCTATATTTGTTCTATATCCATAGTTTGAATTACTAGTTCTCCACACGTAGGTTCATCAAAGGGGATAAAAGCATTTTTAAAAATACTTCTAAAAATATGTGTGGTTTTTTTATCAGCTTGCGTTCCTAAAACTCTGTATTTTAGGGCCATGACTTCTCTTTTCTGTTCCTTTCAACTATTCTGGTAGAAGGGTTTTCAAAGAAGCAGATTGTCATATGTTAGTCTTCAGTAGGTATTAATGACTTTTCTGCCAAGACTTTTAAAAGTATCAGTAATGCAGATCTTGTATTGCGCAGAGAAACTTGCTTCAGTTTTTAAAAATATTTATGTATGTTTTAGAGAACAAGTGACCAATTTTATCAAATATTCTTTCTGTCAGGCTTTCAAGAAATACTAGTTATACGTGTTCACAGAAGTATGTTTGACAAAATTTCCCTAATCTCACTCTTTCAGTCTTTTATAATGCCATGACTTTGTTAGCTCTTCCATCACTATAAACTTCCAGAGCAGACAAGTCCTGAATTACTAATGAGAACCAGGAAGAATGTAATTTGAAAGCTCAGGTTCTTTCAATGTTTGTTAGCGATATAATTAAAAAGGTCACAGAGTCAAATTTTAAAGGACAGGCATATCTTTTGTAGTATCTTAGCATGGGAGAAAGAAGCAAATTGCAGTGAAGAACGAAAACGCGTAGCCTTTTGGCGTTATGAAAAAGGTGCAGTTTTTGATGCATTCTGCCGTGCTTTCAGATTGTAAGTTTCGATTTAATTGAGAAGATGCTATTGCCAGAATGTAAACCAGTTATGCTAGTCTTGCTTAAAAAACCACCTTGCCAAGTGATAACAGTAAGAAAGGTGGGAATGCACCCCACCCTTTCTTCCCACTCAAGTCAAACCTCAATTAGCCCTATTTATGTGCTAATATTAAACACAGGAAACCTCCTTTGCTTTGTACACAATAAGGAAATAATGCAGGAAAACAGATTACATTACATTAATGTTGCATAGTTAGTAACAAAATTTGAAAATAAAAAATAATACAGTCTTTTTGCATTAACTGTCCCAGTCTTGCAAAGAGACACAATTATTACACTTGTGTGTCTGTGTAGCACAGTGCAGTCAATGAAACACTGGCTGTGCTGGGCTGATACCTGGACATACAAACATAAAGAAAGTTTACAGTCTGCTCTTCTGGGCATTCTACATTTTCTGTTTTTTATTTTAAATACTCAACTTCCACCTGTCTAGTGAGTGTGGAATATCAGCTGTTCTGGCATTTTGTGTTCTGCGCAGTTGTGTCAAGGAAGAAAATATTTAGTCTGAAACAATATTCTTTGGTCCTTTCTTAATATTGTTTTTATTGGACAGAGATGTTGAGGTTGTGTAACTTCCGTAAGTTCATGCCAAATCGTATCTTCGCTGTTGAGTTTTAGTTTAGTTTTCTGCTTAGTATAGTATTTTTATACCTAAGGTGCCTGTTTACACTGTACTTTGGATGCCGGGGCCAGAACCAGTCTATGTGCTTTTAATCAGGGAGAAGAAAAATACTGAAGTATGTAAGGAACATACAATTTATAAAAGCAGATGCTTCCTTCTTTTTTAGTTTCAAAATTTTAAAGCTTCGGTCTTGGTATATACATATCTGCAGCAAATAGTATGCCTTTTGAAACCTCACAGTCACTTGTCTCGGTCATGTTTTCTCTAGTTTTGCCTAATAAGTAAAAGTTGGGTCTTTATATAGATAATGGTTTATGTCAGGGGTTGTTTGTTTTTAAAACCTTCAATAAACATAGAAATTTGGATGCTTCCTTGAGCGTGCTTCTAAAAAAATTTTGATACATTAGTTTTATACCTGTGGTGCAAACTCTTACATGGTCAGCTAATGCTTACTCAAATTCGAGTAAAGCAAACATGAGGATAGACTCTAGAGGAAGTAACAATCAGAGTCACATTTGCCACAGTAGGTCATCTGATCCATTCTGGTTGTGATGATCCAAATCCTTGCTTTTCCTAGTAGACGTTTTGAACAATGTAGAGTCAGTGCTGCTTCTGTTCACTTGGTCCGATTTTGTATGGTGCCTTGTTTGGTCCTGGGCTGAAATGTTGCTGTAAGGGGCAGTCCCAGTGCAGTGGCTGCTTCCTGCTGAGGGAAGGGTGAGGTGGATTGATCTGGTGGAGGATGTCTGTCTGTGTGGGTAGACTACGGGTTGCTTCACCCCAGTGCGTCTCAGTCTGTTGCAACTGGCTGTTAAGAGCAGTATTACTGAACTCGCGAGCAGGTGACCGGTGCATTCAGACTGATTTTGATTGTGAATAGAGGGGGTGTTTAGAAGGAATTGCAGCCAGAAGCAATGGGATAAGAAGGATAGAAGAAGTATTTTAAACTGAAGTACTGTCAGTTAAAATTTATGAATGGATGCAGGAATAATTTTGGAAGATGTAGAATATCGTTCTTGAAAACTTGTACAGAACTTCGGGGAGCTAATGCGTTTGCAGTGAAAGCAGCTCATGGAATCCTGAGCCAGCTTTGGACTGGCTGGTTTGCGTCTTGCTAACAGTGTAGAGGCAGTAGTATGCAACTGCTCATGGGCTGAAGGGAAAAGCAGTAAATAGTTGAAAATTAACTGCACTGCGTTGTGTGCTGCAAGAAGATAGTTGCATTGCTTAGTTTAGTTTATACCTTGATGAAAACCAGTTAAACAGTCACAGTGGAGATTGTAGTGTGGCTAGAACCTATTTGCAGGATAGTCTTTTGCTTCTGAGAGTCTAGCAAGTGCTGTGGTAGATCTGTTTGTTTTTACCCTTGATTTTATGAGTTAGATGTCCTGCTACAATTAAATTTTACACAAAGCAGCCTGAACATGGGATTGATGATAGCCCAGTTTCAGCATATAGGGTACAGACTGTGTGGGTTTCACGGTGGCCCCACTATGTGCATTTCTTACATCATCTTATTTAATGTTCTTTGTGGTATTGACGTCCTCTACCTTTTCTCCCCCAGTTCCTCATGTGTTTGCTTATAATACGCAAATATCCAATTAAGTCTTGGAATGTTAGCCAAAAGATTATCTTACTGCTGAGTGCTACTTCCCTTCAGAAAGAAATGCACAATTGTATTTACTTGAAGGATAAAGAGTAATTTCTTTCAAATGAAGCAGGTTTATTATTTACAGTTTTCCAAAATAAAGTCAAAATAATTGGATTGCACCACTGATAATCATCTGTTACTCTATTTTTGGTCTTAAACACTAAATTTATTTGCTCAGGTTTACAGCAGTTGCATCAAGAAGCACACCCCTCCTCCCGCCCTCCCCCCCCCCCCCCGAGGATAATAGATAGCACATACAAAATTGTCTAACTGAAGTTAGTTATGGCTTATCAAAAGATAGTAGCTAAGATTGTGTGTCTGTATTTAGCCAGATTTACTTTCCCAATCTGTAAAATTCTTGGATTTGGACCTTCACTAAAATCTTGACTATGTGCAGATGACGGTGTTTGGGAGAAAGAACATTTAACCACTGCATTAGATTAATTCAACACTAGTACTAGTTTTATTACCTGTAATTTTGAATGTATTGCTAAAATTTTCCTGCTGAATACAGACTTTTTATTTAGCTTAATGAAAATATGTGATACTTAGGCTGGGTGATTTGCATAATACCATATTTTTTAATGGAGGGCTGTGCTCCTGTATTTCTATTAAGGATTTAAAGAAGGGGATGAAGAAATTACCCTATTTGCATACCCCAGCAGCTGCTGGTGGTATTGCACAACTGCATGTGTTTTGGTGCCTTGCTTTCATCCTCACATCTCCCAGACATTGCCTGACACCTCTGCTCATCTATTTCAAACTCTGATTTCGTGTTCTGTGACCACTTTCCAAGCTTAGATTTGACAACCACCAGAGTGTAGAAAGCTGAAAGCATACACAGGCAGCAGATCTTGAGGTCTTCTGTGAGTTCTGAAGATTGACTGAAAGGCTTATTGCACCGTTTGAGATTAAAGACTTAACTTTAGTAGGTCTTTAGTTGAAGCTAAGAAAATATGAATGTACTTTGTTCAAATATATTTTACATTGCTATCTGAAGTGAGTTGTGCGGTGTGAAGCTGTGAGATAGCTCCATACAAAGTGATTTTGCTTATGCACGTGGCTAGTGTTGAAATTTTTTGCTTTGGGAATAATTCTCCACATATGTAGACCTTGAAGTGTTGGAGCCATATAGTAAAGCCTGTTATTAAAACTGTTACTTGAAGTCATGGAGTCTTTTGTTTTACAATTTCTAAAGCACCTATTCCCATTTCTTGTGGAAACTTCTTTGTTTGAAACTTTGCGTTTCTAATAAAGTTGTAGAGGAGTTTCCAAGTAGTGACCATCTTCATGTACTAAGGATAGAGAGGAGACAAAAAAAGCCCCTCTCTCTTCACTCACTCCTTGGTTTACATACTTGCATCCAGCCAGAGCAGACGGAGCGTAGAGGAGAAATGAGCAGCTGGTGAAGGAGAGGGTTGAAGTAACAGATTGTCAGAGATCAGCAGGCCGAGTCTACTCTACTGCTCAAGATTTCCTCCCAGCCTTCTCTTTTGGAAGTGGTGTTACACTGGGGAAACCAAGTAGGCTATTTTCCAGTGCAGTTGGATCCTTAAGGATCTGGGTAACCTTTCCATAGAGAAACTTTTTCTCCTCACTGGACAGTGTTGAGGACTGTGGAAGCTGTGACTGCAGCGTGCTGTGCCTGCCCAGTGAGGGAGTTGGTTGTCATTCCTTGCAAACAGCAAGCTGGAACTTCAAGAGCTGTTTTTGCTATCCTCAATTCTATCGAACCTCTGACATTTGTCGGGTTTTGTTGAGCTATTCAGTACCTTCGGCACTGATAACAAACCCAAAACTTAGCAGTGCCACAGGTATAGATGTAGTCAGAAGTGGAAGGTATGTGCAAAATCAAAACAGAAAGTACTGGAGCCTCAGCTAATACAGGAAATACTATGTTTCCAACTTAGAGAAAGAAATACGACTTTGTTTTCTGGTTTCTGAAGGACAGTTCGGGGTTCTAGTCAGCCAGCAGGATGGTTGGGAGAGTAGCAAAATACATACTTTCTTCAGCGTTGCATCTCCCAAATGCTTTGCTCCCACTTTTTAAATGGTGTCGTTATTGTGTCGCATCTGCTTCCATCACTTCTCTCTTTCTTGTTTCTGGTCTAGTAGGTTGGGGTATTTTTTTGGTGTTGTCAAAGCATGTCAGTAGGGTAGAGAAGAGAAACAGTAATGTTTTGATTTCGTCTTGGGAGAACTAGCATGATTTCCGCTCCTGCATAGGTGGTTGATGTTGCCATTGACAGTTAGGAGGAATGATTTGTTCCTGGCTGTCCTTTGACAAGGGTCAAAAATACTTATTGTTTTCCTGGCCGGCTGGGGAGTGTAGTTTGACATCAGTGGCCCTAACAAACAAAAAAGAAATTGTTGGTGTTAATGCCTACACATTTACAGGTTGTAATTTAAAACTAAATTAAAAAAACTATGGCTATCTTTGATGTAATTACCTACCTAGATTTAAATTGTTGCTTAGCTTACCTAACTCTATAAAAAATGTTCTTGCTCATGTAGATGGCTGAAGTTTTGTTTGTGTAAATTTATTAGTTTATTTTCTTGACTGTGGCACTGTGAGTTAGGCTGGCTTTATGCTCCCATCAGTGTGGTGCTGTAGAATAAATTCAAGAGTAAAAAGGTGAATTTTTCTACAAGTTTTTTTTTTAAAGTGTGCAGCATAAAATAAAAGCCCCAAACAAACCAACAACAGAAAAAAAACCCAAAATACCATTTTACCCTAGCATTTTTTGGTGTGTAGGCAATTCTGCATATCTGCACAGTTAAAATTGTCTGTTACTGTAGCTGAAGAGAGCATCTGCAAGCTTTGTATAGCAAATATGTCTAATGCTACCAGAGATAATTTTAAAAGATTGAGCTAAAATTTCACTGACCCTGTATTAGTCTTCAGTGAAAAAAATTAGAAAACCCCAACAATATCAGATTTCTACTACCATAGCAAGTAGCATTCTTCTGAAATTATTGTATTCCAGATGTTGCATCTGTTATGCTGTTTTCTGTTTGCTGTACAGCCTGTGTGAACTATGTGTTTAGAAAAACTTGATCTACCCAGGAAAAAAAAAATTAGGAAGAAAGCAATCGAAACAAGTGTTCAAAAATCAGTTTTAGTTTTAAGTTTTCGGTGAAATACGTGCGGATTTTGTACTGACATAGAGATGCTTCTGAATTCTCATAGCATGAGGAGAATTTGAAATCCTCATGCTAGAGAGCATCAGTAATGGAATGAAATTCTGGTTCCATAGAAACAAAATTGAAAATTCCCATTGATTTCTGGCAGGCCAGAGTTCTTTTTGCATTTTAACAGAAAGATTCCTTTGACTTGCTGTGTACATCAAAAGGGAACACATTGTACTAAATCATTCACAGTTTAGTAAGGGTAGAATGGGTATGTGTATTTAAACAGCTGGTTGCAAACAAAAATAGTGCAATCGCGTAACATTTGGCTTAAATGATTCTTGTTTTAATGGCTTCATATCTGGCTGTGGGAAGCAGTGTTTTCAGTACACTGGAAATACTTCACAGACGTGCTTTTTGGAGAAATTTTACTGTTCTGTTTGATGTGTATCCTTGTAAAAGTGTTACTTGATGAAAGGATGACTCAGCTGATCATTAATTGTTTTCTGTTTGCAGGTTGCAAAACAGCAATGTCACAGAACTGACCACGTTCATCGCAGTAAGTAAGCCATAGCAATAAGCATTCTGATAATTTTCTGAGAAGCATGAATCATACAGGGAAAAGGAAAATTTTATGTACTGCGTGGCTTAGTGCTAAGTTCTCCATCCAGGTCCTGATTTCAGCAAGACATTAAGCACAGGCTTAACTGAGACTTTTAGATTCTTAGTCCACCTGTGCAATTGCTTTTATGAATTCAGGCTTAACTGTTGAGTAGGTCTTTAACAATTAATGCCCATGATAACACTGTTACAGTTCTTCCCAAATTTCTTTGTATGTAGGCTTGAGAGTTAAATATGATAGAATGTAATTTTAGTGTGTTGCACATTTTCAGTATACCTTTAGTAGTTTTGATGTCTGACGTTATATAGTTTAGGGAATGTTCAAAAGGAGTTGAGAGATTGTGCTGAGAGTTTTGATTCAAAAAATAATTTTATCCACTTTGAAAAGTATTTTGAATACTCGGAGAACATGTGATATTTTGCTATATGACAAGCATGAATTATCTTGTTTTATTACTAGATAGTTTACTAGAATATTAGGAAAGGAAGAATTTTGCATTCACATCAATTTTCTTGTTTTTTTTCAGGAAAAAAAAGTGTGTGTGTGTCTTACTCCAGTGCTTTGCATTAGACAAAGTTAACAGTGAAAACTGAAAGAGATTTAAACTCTGGCTTTGCTTAGCTCACAGATGCAGCTCTCAGGCACACCTTTTAGCTTTCATTTTACATACAGTAAGAGAGAAAAAATCTGAAATAGATTTGAAAGGAGTTTTCAGGTTTATTATTTTTTTGGTCCTCATAGTAACCAACAATTCTTCATACACTTGTAATAATATACCTTGAAAATAGCAAACAACATACATTTGTAAAGACATGTTTTAAGTTTATGTCCAGTTATGAGATATGTTGGTTAATGAGAGCCTTGTTTGGATCCCAGACACGGTATTGTGTGGTACAGTGGAGTTTTATGTTTCGGTAGCAACCTTCATGCTCTCAATCCCGGAGGTAACTTTACAATCATTAAAGATAAAATTTGCACTGACAGTAGCAAAAAGTGTAAATAATATGTTTGCATGCTGATTAAAATAATTTTTAAGATTAAATACGAAAGGCTCAGGTTTTAGAAGTACTCTTCAAGTGTACAGTTGCATGCTTTCTGTACAATGCAGAAGGAGAAGCTATTAAAACCACTACATGTGACAATACAGTATTTACGAGAATGGTAGGAGCACGAGCATCTGCTGAATTCCAAGAGTGAACAGGTTTGTACAGAGAGAGCAGATCTATTAAATATGAGGGATCAAGTGAATTAAAGGTCAAAAGAACAGTTTTCTAGTGAACACATTGCTTAGCAGGCAGTGATATGACAGCAGGTAAGGGCAGGAGATAATCCAGCCTGCTCTTTCAAAGTGAGGTGCAGCAATCTGAACCAGTTTAAAAAAAAAGCAGAGCTAGGGAAGTCATTAAGTAATTTGCAATAATAGACAAAAATAGGAAGACTGTATCTAGGATTTAGTTTACTGCAGGCATCAGACATTTTGACACTTTCTGTAATACAGTAGTATACTGCCAGCTTCTGTAAAGTGAGCCAGTTTTAATGAAAAAAGCATTCTTTTTGTAAGAGCTTTTTTGTTAACGAGATAACGTTTTCTTCCCAGACACACTGAAAGACTGCTAACTTCCCAGCCTCCCTGTGTCTGAAGCAAGGTGTTGAAACTTCCTAGAAGAGGCTTTCAGTTTTGCAGGGGTCAGGAGGGTGTAGTATCTAATCAGTTTTAAAAGTTGCCTGTATCTTGGGCTTCAAAAAGTTGAACCTGCTAACTTTCTGACTTGTGAAATCTTGTTAAGAAAAAAAAAAAAATTAGTCTGTTTCCGTGGGAGGGAGATGCAATCCCATTGAGAATACAGGTGCATAGAAGTATGAAAACAACTGTTGCTCGAGTTGAAAATTTCTCTCTGACTTTTCTGAACACTGAAGTGTTACATGAGGGCTCCTTCCTTCTTAATGTTTTGTGAGTTATTACCCACAAACGAGTCGAGATCCTACTCTGAGGGGCAGTTTTCCCTAGAGCTGCAGCCATGGAATGAGAGCTGCTAGCTGGCTGCAGCGGACCTCTGTTACTCTGTGGAGCAATCAGGATGAATACTGAGCAGAAAAGTGCCTTACTCAGTAAAATGAGAAGGCAGCTCCGTAACTGGTCAAGTTGACATGCACAGCTTTTCTCCCTTTTAAATATGCAATTGGAGAAGAACAGGAGGAATTTATAGAAAGATTTGTGCTTTTTCATCAGTTTTCTGGGAGGCCGTAAAAAATGCAAGGGAAATAATAGCCAGGTGTAGATCTCAGATTTCTCTCAAGAAGCTTATTTTTAGGCTTGTGCTAACTCACTGTACCAATTTATTCTGCTAGTGTGTTTATGGCCAACTATGTTACTTAATTCTTTTGTGAGGGACGAAAAATGTCAAATCTCTGAAAAAGAAGAGACCTATCCTTAGTCATTTCTAACAATTTTGTGGGTACAGTCAATTCTTTTGGTCTACAGAACATACCTGCTTTGCTATGATGCAGTAACAACCCTTCCATCCAAACAAACAAATGGCACTTCAGTGTGTGTTTGTTTGTAACAAATAGGTTGCGCCAGGGAGAGCTTGAAAAGATTAGGAAAAGTTCTAGTTGAGATACTAATTTCTACTCCCAAAATACAAAATTCTTTTCATCCCTAATGATGGCTCTTGTTACTTGCTCTAAAAGGTGGTGGTGGTGAATTCTAACAGTACCACTTTACCTGTGGAAACAGAAATAATGTGGAATGTTGACGCAGTACTTGAAAGTTATGCAGATAAAACTGTTTAGAAATTTTCTGTATAGTTGTAACTAAATTTATTAATGGCTATAATTAAGTGATGTAAAAGAAAAAAAATCAGCTGAGCAGAAGGCTGAACAAAATTTTCTAGACAGTTCAGGTAAAGTTAAGAAGAGAGGCCTCAGAATTTGACCAAAATTATGATGACAAGTTACATTTATGAGAGATGTTGCCATTATAAGAATACTAGAGTTTGTAAATGCTGCTGTTAGTAGCAGAATCTTTGTAGGTGAGATCTAGAATTAAGTTTTTTCCATTTTTTGGGGGGGGGGAAAGTGGAGGAAAAAAAAAAGTCTTGAGCAAAGAGGAGGAAGATGTTAAAGGATTCATAGATTGTGCTTTCTACAGAAAGCAGAAGTAAGGATCTGACAGATTTTGAAAACTACGCAGTTTCTTTTCACAGTAATGAAGGATGCATTGGTGTACTTTGGTGACCAGGAGCGTGAAGGTGAACGACAACGAAAAAAAGTCAAGCGTTTTTGTTGCCAGATCCAGGAAAGATTTTGTATATTTGAATTACTGGTTCTTAAATATAGTAGCAAATTGCCAAGAAAAGCACTTCCCCTTACATGAAACTTAAGTTTGCGTAAATAGTAGCCTGTTTGCAAACTAAATAAAAACACAGCAGACTTGCAGAAACATGCAAGTTAGGCAAACATCTTGCTTTTTTTTTAAAAAATGTGCTGTGTCACTTGTCAGCTGCTGTGTCTCAGAACAAAAGAAATTGCACAAAAAATGTGATTGTTGAACTGTAATTGAAATTTGATAGGAAATCTTGTAACTGGCAAGTAATGACAAACTATTGATAACAAACTGGAACACACCGTATGGAGAGGTAAGCGGAAAGAAGGAAGAAAAATTTTGTGACCTTGGGTTAACAAAAATAATGCTATGCTTTTATGGCAATTTGAGTGTATCATTAGCTCCCTCTCCACGAGTGTTCCCTTTCTTCTCATCAGAAGGTAGCTTAAGCATCTAGATACATAGCTTCTTTTTTCATCATAGAAGTACTCGAAAGGGTGCAGAGAATTCATGTGAAGGTGCATTTGGTTATGGAAAAGGAGTCCTTGTTTTTATATTCCCCCAAAACAATTCGGGGGCCTACAGTACAAGAAGACTTGTTAGAGTGGGTCCAGAGGAGGCCACAGCGGTGAGCCAAGGGCTGGAACCCCTCTGCTGGGAGGAAGGGCTGGGAGAGCTGGGGCTGCTGAGCCTGGGGAAGAGAAGGCTGTGGGGAGACCTTAGAGCAGCTGCCAGTGCCTGGAGGGGCCTGTGAGAGAGCTGGAGAGGGGCTGGTGACAAGGGCATGGCATGATGGGACAAGGTGAGATGGCTTTAGACTGAAAGAGGGGAGATTTAGACTAGAAATACGGAAGGAATTCTTCCCTGTGAGGGTGGTGAGGCCCTGGCCCAGGCTGCCCAGAGAAGCTGTGGCTGCCCTCTCCGTGGCAGGGTTCAAGGCCAGGTTGGACGGGGCTTGGAGCAGCCTGGGCTGGTGGAAGGGATCCCTGCCCAGGGCAGGGGGGTGGAACTGGGTGATCTGTAAGGTCCCTTCCAACCCAAACCAGCCTGTGATTCTATGAAAACATGCTGATCATTGCTTGTAGTAGTAGTATTTGAAAAGTAGCAGTTTGTTTTTTTTGACAGTGTAAGTGGAAGTACATTTGGCAAGCTCAGAAGAAATAGAAAAGCTTCCAAAACAGTCCACCCGCAAAGAACGTGAGAATTTACTTTATTCATACATGAGTAACGCCTGCAGATTTAATTATATCTTTACTTCAGTATAATGATGACAATTAATATTGACTAAGAAACTAAAAATAATACGATTTTAATGTTTTTAGGTGCTTACGGTAATGATACAGAGTGTAAATAAAAGGCAGAAGGCAATTACACCTTTTTTCTACTTATTTTTGCATAGTTATTTTTAGAAAATAATCTCATTAAAAGTTTAAATGTTCATTGCTGTATGTTGCTGATTTATGTGCAAATAATGGTCATTGTGTGTGCACATATGTATGCTTGCTTGTATGTGTATGTTTAGATTCATTTATCAAGGAAAATAAATTAACATGCTAGACAAAACAATTATGGATGTAAATTACAAAATGAATGAAAGTTTCAAGGAAAGAATTAATAAACTACACATTTCTCTGCAGAATACCTAGTTTTATTTTAAGAAACAAAACCAAAAAATCCCACTACTGACACAGTTTCTGTAAGAGTTACTCCCAACTGCTTTAATGGTGCTGCTGCAAACCAGATTTAATAATCATTATTTTCCGAGAGGGTTAAAGAGCACTTTCTGATTATGTATTGTCAATCCATGATTAGCATCTGTTAGGAGGAATAAGTGGTTTATTAAGCTTTACTATACAGATGGCAACTGGAGGAGCTCAGATGTAAATTTAATTTTTGGTAGTATCACTGTATTGTTAAGACCAGCTGGTTTTATCATTGCAATAGCAGCAATCTGTTTGCACAAAAAAAGTGTTTTTGTTGTTTACAGTTATTTCAAAAGTTTAAAAGTTCAGAAATCTTTCAAAGTACATATGATTAGATACCAGTTTTGGCTTTGTTTGCTTTGGCTTTCTTAGAGAAAGACGTGATCTTAGCATTTAAATACAAAGCTTTGTCCACTTATGGGAATTGAGAAATATTTTTCTAATTTAATTTCAGAGTCCTAATATAAAGTAACTCTGTAATTTAGATGTTTATGTTAAGAAGACATTTCTAGTCAACTATTGAAAAGATAATTTTCTGTATGTAAATATGGAATATTTATGTATTTATGTATATATTTAAATATGCAACCTTATCTTTTGGATCTAAGTTTTCAGGGGACTTTTCAGGTGTTAGCTAATCTGAGTATTGTGTTCGGTTTCAACTAGAAAGCTGCTGTTAGTAGGACCACCAGTTCACCACAGGAAAGCTCCAAGAAGTGTGGGCTGGGTGAGGGTTACAAGTTCAAGGACAGAGGCGTATTGTACGTGGGTTTTTTTTTATTTGCTGTTACCAGAATTTATAATATTACTGTGAATCATTTGATATTTGATTACATTCTTCAAGTCTTAAAA
The DNA here is from genome assembly GCF_030867145.1 of Opisthocomus hoazin. Classification (NCBI taxonomy): domain Eukaryota; kingdom Metazoa; phylum Chordata; class Aves; order Opisthocomiformes; family Opisthocomidae; genus Opisthocomus; species Opisthocomus hoazin. The sequence continues at coordinate 189,315 of NC_134422.1, forward strand.
ATTCTTAGGCAAAACTAAATTTGCTTTATGAAATTTCTGTCCTGATTTTAAGTTAAATAGCAAATCTTGTGGTAATGGACAAAACTTGAAATAGTGGAATTCAAAGCATCAAAACTGAGAAGGCAGCTAGGATCCTTAATAAACAATGAGAGTTCTTTTATTTTGAACTTGACAACTGGAAGAGCTTAGGTGTGTGTTTTGTGAGAAACTGATGTGAAATCAGAACGGCTTGGTAACTGGGAGCGGCGTACTGATCTGCATCTCTTCAGCCACGTGTGAAGGGCACAAGGCTTGGCTTGTTCCTGGGCTGTGGTTGTAGCTCTGTTCTTCCTTGCTTGTGGCATTGGTAATCCATAAACCATTTACTAGTTTATCTCAACAGTGGGTGAATAAAAATAAAAGATTTTTTTCAGAAGTTTTTGCCTAGCAGGAGAGGTTGGGGGCAGTAGCAGAAAGGCCGTGGGGGTTTTGGTAGACAGCCAGCTGAACTCGAGTCAGCCATGCGCTCTCTAGCAAAATAGGCCAAGTGCATCATGGGGTGTATTAGCAAGAATGTGGGCAGCAGTCTGGGGGAAGGGGTTCCTACTGCCCTCTTCAGCCCTTATGAGACCACATCTTGAGTGCTGCAATCCAGTTTTGGGGTCACCAGTACAAGAAAGCTAGTGACATACTTTTAGTGAGTCCAGTAGTTGGCTACCAAGATGAACAGGGAGCAAAAGTGTGTGATGTGACAGAGAGTTGGAATCGTTCAGCCTTGAGGAGGCTCAGGGAAGCGAATGGTTATCTTGAGCTTCCTGGAAGGCATTAGAGAAGAGAAAAGCAAGATTCCTCTTGGAAGTGTACAATGAAAAGAGAAGAGGCAAAAGACACATTGTGTAAAGGGAAAATCTGATTACATAAAGGGGAAAAATTCCTGAGAATGAAAGCTGTCAAACTTCACAAGCTGGCAATGTGTGCTCGCAGCCCAGAAAACTGGTTGTATCCTGGGCCGCATCAAAAGAAGCGTGGGCAGGAGGGTGAGGGAGGGGCTTCTGCCTCTCTGCCCCACTCTGCTGAGACCCCCCTGGGAGTCCTGCGTCCAGCTCTGGAGCCCTCAGCACAGGACACAGCTGGAGCTGTGGGAGCGGGGCCAGTGGAGGCCGCAGCAATGATCCGAGGGCTGGAACCCCTCTGCTGGGAGGAAAGGCTGGGAGAGCTGGGGCTGCTGAGCCTGGGGAAGAGACACCTGTGGGGAGACCTGATTGTGGCTGTTCAATATGATATATAAAGGGGAAACATAAGATAGGCAGAGAGAGACTTTTTAACAGTGACAGGACAAGGAGAAACGGGTTTAAACTGAAAGAGGGTGGGTTTAGAGTGAACATACAGAAGAAAATCTTTCCTATGATGGTGGCGAGACACTATAACAGATTGTCCAGAGAAGTTGTAGATGCCCCATCACTGGAAGTGGTCAAAGTCTGATTGGATGTGGGTTTGAGCAATCTGACCTCGTAAAAGGTGTCCCTACCTATGGCAGGGGTGTTGGAGTAGGTGATTGTTGAAGGTCCCTTCCAACCCAAACCAGTCTGTGGTTGTATGAAACACTGACATGGACACTCATAGACCCTGCAAAATCTGCATCTTATTTACTGGACAGGACTCTGAATAACTGCATGTAACTTCGCCGTTAACCGTGCTTTGAGCAGGAGATGGGACCAGATGACCTCTGTAAGATCCTTCCAATCTAAATGATGTTATGTTTGTGTCTTAACTAGAAAATTCTTAATTGTTTTCCTTTTCTTCCTCTTTGTCTCTTTCCATCTAGGATCTGTAAAGGAGGTAGGTAGAATAAGAAAGAGGCAGTAGCATCAAGGAATTGTTGAGCCAAATCAGTGCTTCATAGCAGGGCGTGTGTGCAGTTGTATAAGACTGAGAGGTACTGGATTTCTAGCAGTGATTGACTCTTGTTTTTTCCACTGCCCTTGCACATCCTCAGTGAGATCTTTCTTAGGGTAGTGCTGTCTCCCAGATCTGGCCATGCTTGTTTGCCTCCTTAGCTCTGCTGCATTGTAGTACATCCTCTGAAAGATGAGTTTCTTTGCTTTTCTGTTGGGCCTGATTTTCCCCAGTTTAGGAACAGTTGTCTTAAATTTGGATGCAGCATGGTGCTGTTCTTCTTCAGGTTTGACTCTAGGGCACAAAAAATAGTGAACAATGAAGTGCTGGTCCGTATTTTTTGGACTAGATGACCCACAGAGGTCCCTTCCAACCCCTACTACTACTATTCTGTATTTGACTAGAGACAAGTATGTTTCATGTAGGTGCTCCCTTGTATACGATAGTTTGCCAACCCACTTTAACACCACTAAAAAACCCAGAGTAATTAGCTAGTGGCAATGAGTTGGGTAGTGGTATCTGAATTGCAGATGAAGTTAGAAACAATCAAAACGCATATTGATAGCAGGTGGGAAATTGAACAAGTTTGGTGGGGTTATTTTTGTTTGTTTAGTTTTGGTTTATTTGGATGAAATGTGTGACATAAGAGCGTCAAGTGAATATGTGTAAGTCATAAAATAAACATGTTGGCTATGTATCCATGAATATATGATCTTACCCTTTCTAAGGCAAGCACAAAGGTGGTGCCTGAACTGGTTCAGCCTTACACTGCAGTCTACCCAAGCCCTAGTGTGATTTAGCTAGGGAAATTCTAGGGGACAGTGTATTTTGGGGGATGAAGAGACATTTTTTCCATACGGATTTAGAAAAATATTCTTGGCTTAATTTGTGTTTATGGTTGGAATGTTAAAAGCAGCCTGACCAAAGCGAATAGTGGACAGACAGCATGTAGAAATGGAACAAATGCAATTTATTAAGTGTCTGACACTATTAATTCTGTAGCAGGAGGAAGTAAAAACAAGCAATGAGAAGAAAGGATGGGAATTGAAATTGAGACTGTAAAATATGTACTTTACAGGTGTTGTAAAGTAAATTTTCATGAAGTTGCAGTGTTTTTCTAGTGTTCAAATATTTTGCTCCTATATGTTCAACATGTTGAGGGTTTGTATGACAATATTTGGACATCTAGCTATGCAATCGTATGAGTTTACATTTATATTTGTAATAAAAAATTGTTTCTCCTCTGGTCCAGTTTCATTTTAAAATCAAGCTGCAAGTTTGCATGTTTAAAAATTACTATAGAGTACGAACATCTACCTGAATTTCAACACTTCAAAGTTGCTATCAAGCAATATAGTTGTGATGAGCATGACGATGGACTGTAGGAGAGCATCTGTGTGCATATACGTGTGTGTGTATGCATGAATATATGTATAAAAAAATAAAATTGGTTTTATCCGTCCGTGTAGAATCTGTTTTGTATGAGGACCTCATTCTCTAGGTAGTCATTCAGTTAGGCAAGTTTCTCTTTCCTTTTTTGCCCAAGCTCTAACCTGGAAGTTTTTTTTTTTGCAAAATCAGTTTGTATATATGTGAGAAGATGGATGTAGAGCTGAATGTAGTTTTGTTGGTTTCAGTGAAGCTGTGATAGTTTATTCTATGTAGTGATCTGTAATAAGGATCGTACTAGGCATGTTTTATTTGGAAAAGAAGAAATAACTTGAGATTGTGTGCATGTACGTATGTAAATACAGATTTTAAAATGGTCAGATGTTTTCTGTTTTTACACGTTTTGTCAATATTTGAAAGCATTTTTTTTTAGATTTTCAAAAGGTAGTTTATTTAAAACAAGCACAGCAGTGAAAAGGATGTAGAATTTGGTGTTTTAATGTTCTTGGCCAATTCAGAGGAAGTAAAGAAATGTTATGTTAGAGCATGGCTTAAGTGCATATCAGTTCAATAAAGCATGGGCTTACTGCTTGTAGAGGGGTTGTATGTATCATCTGTTTTAGATGTATTACAGAGGTGATGTCAAGGTGAAAGCAGACTTGTTTGGAAATCATTGATATTCTGACTCTGAGGCTGTAAATGGCTCTGTGGCAGATGGAGTCTTTGTCAGGGAAGAAAAATGGCAGCTCTGGAACATCATAGATGTTTTTGCGTAGGCAGCTCAGCACATAGGCTGTGACCTTCCAGTGTTCAAGAGTTCCTCCTGTGCTTTAATAAATTGTCCTTCACTTTTATTCCCTAAAAGTGGATAAATAGTAGTCATCATAATTCAGTACAATTCAGTACAATTCGGGGTATTTCATTATGAAAAAGCATAAGCGTGCTTCATTGCCAGATTTTTTTTTAAAGTAAGCTTTGAGGGATGCTTGCAATTTCTGTATGAAGTGCCAGAAATAGCTTTTAACTAAGCATTGTGTGTTACTGAAAATAAAGGTGTGTGTTTGTGTGCATAGATACGACTACTAGTACAGCACAATACTATAAACGGTAAATGTGAACTGTTAGTTCTCGGGAATATGCTTTCAAACCACAACACAAACCACAGTAAACTGGACAGTGTTATTAGAATGTGTCCATACTGTGGGTATGTATATCTGTGTGATTTATTCCAGCAAAATACAAAATTTTAGACTGTATATTTAAGAAGCTATTTCTGGTTAGTTCAGAGAGGGTAAACAGGGTTGATAAATTCAGTCTTATTTCTGAGTTCATGTTTTTTCTTTATTGATAAAAATTCAAGTGTCTTTTTTAGCACCTGGCAGCATCCAATTCTGTGTACTGTTGGTGTGGTTTCATTTGTGTTCTTCTATGAGACCGAGTCTGTATTTATAGAATGAGGGTTCTCTTTTATCTGTAGAATAATTGGTTTCTATATTCTCATTCCTACTAATGAAATTTGTGGCAAGTTGTGTAATTTGTGAAGTTTGATATCCAGTACTGAAGATACATGCATGATTTCCTAGTGTCAACAGTTATGTACCAGAATCACGTATTTCATATGTACAGTAAGTTTGGATATCTTAGAGTCTTTCTCATTTAATTGTTTGAATGAAGACTGTATCTTTTGAGAGTTCTTTATATTCTTAGGTCCCATATACACTAGTTTGATCCCTGATAAAACCATCGGTGTCAGTTGTTATAGTATGTGGCTTCAAGAGCGTATATCGTCTTGTGGAAGATGCTCAATTGGACAGTTGACCTGTATTACAGAGTAATAAGTCATTGTTAAAAGTACAAGCATTTCACAAGGATCACTTGCCAGCCATACTGTTTAGCCTACTTGACAGTTGTTAGAATTATAGAAAGCAATCACTGTTCATCATAGAAGAAAATGACCCGGCACTTTCGAGGGTCAAGGTTGTTGCTTTAAGAGTCTCTTTCTTTCAGTTGCTTGAAGTTGTATAGTCTTTGCTTTTAAAGGTGAGCCCACTGTAATTAACTGTGCCTCTATCTATCTGATTTCAGTCAGTTTAGAGATGTAATGTGGGTGGCTTTTTTTCAGAAGGACAAATGCTTTGTAATTGAAACAGAAGCATTTTTGTTAGCGTGTGATTGAAAATAGTCTTCATATATCTTTTTATTAGGACATTGTAATGCACGAATGAGAGTACGACTGCTTCATACGACGTATGCCTGGATGTTTATATCAGGTAGCCGCATGTCTTTGAGACAAATGGAAGGAAAAAGAAGAGCATGTGTTGCATGCTTTCAGCTTTCAAAGCTCTCTATGACATAAGTGCTTGTTAACTTAAAAAGGAATAATTTGGAACACATATGAAGAGAGTTTATGGAAATTTTTATGCTTTCAATTACTCACCTAGTTCATTATGTCCAGTATCATGGTGGTGTTCTTCCTGGGTTGTATAGCAATGATTTGATATGACTGGCTTCAGGGATGGTTAAGTCCATTTTCAGACATTTCATTATTTTTCTCCTCTATTTTTCAGTGGTCCTTGTCCCTTCTGTTTCTTTGGTGTTGTGATGGCCATCATAACTAGAGAATCACTAAATGACTTCCTTATGCCCTCAAGATAAAATGAGAAAATAAATTACAAATTACTTTCATTTATTCCAGAGGAATGGTATACTGAAAGTAACTAGTTGGTAGTTTGTCTTCATGGAATTAGGGTTTTGGAGTGTTAGTTGGAAAAGAAAGGAGAGAAACAAGCAAACATGCCTGCGCTGCCACCCCCCCCCAGCAGCAAATATTTATTTTCTAGTGTTTTGTATTAGTTTTTGGTATGACTTTGGAGCTTATCAACAATAATACTAACTTGATAGTGACATTATAGTAAAAATAACTTGTTGTTATTTAAATTAAAAAACTCTGTAAAATGAGAACAGTGGAAAAATTTAGTGGGCTGTATTACTAGTTTTAATAGTTTTGGGATGAGTATCAAAACATAGTCTTGGAGCTAGGGGTGTAAATAGGTTGCTCTTTATCTATGAAGTATAAGGCAGTATATATCCCACAAAACCAAAATATGGTATTAGTATAATGAGAGAAAAATGTCTTCTAAAATACTTCTGTAATGTTTTAATTTTTATGGTCCACTCTGAGTAGTAGAATAAATAATTGCATTCAGTATTCATCTCTCTTTCAGTAAAGATGTTTTACGTTGCTAATATGTATACTGCGTGCTTGTACATACTGGTACTGAACTTGCTGGATTGTTTTGCTTGGTTTCATGATGATTTTGTGTGTTAATGCAAAGCAGTTACACTTCCATTCATGTAATTATTGGAAATTTTGTTCTGTTTAATCATTAGATAAATACAGAGAAGATTTTAAAAAATGTATTCTGCTTGTATTAAATTCTTCTATTAATTGGTGTGCAACTTTAGCTGTGAAAGTAGAGTTTGTTCCAAGTGGCACCCAATTTTTACTAGATATTACTGCTGGTTTACAGAGAAATAAAACTCCTTTGTCTTCTTAGCACCCATTGATTTTTCTTTTAAGGCTACATTAACAATGCTGATAGAACCCATGCAATTCGAATCTACGTTTAACAATAGGGAAATAAATTTTATAAAATAAAAAGTGTTGTACATACAATGTTAACAAAATTTTTTGCAGTATATCTGTACTGAAGCAGTGAAACCAGGAGGGGAGGACAAGATACTGAAAGGTCGAGGAAAAATGAGAGGAAGAACAAACGATGCAAAAAGAAAATGACACTGAGGTCTTGGTTTAATACATATGTATTCCAGGTTGATGGCTGATTTCATTAGCAAATCTCATTGTTATGCAATGTCTGTTCTTCTGCAGCAAAATGAATATTGTATTCTCGGAGGGTCTGTGAGTGTGTGTATGTATATACTATGGTGATAGATAAAGAATATGTATTTATACTTGTTCTAACCTTTTAAAACTTATGAAAAATCTTGATATTTTCAAAATAATTTTACATTTAAATTTTCCAATAAAACGGTAAATTGTAGTTATTTTTGTGGAAAATAGCAGTTTAACACTGCTGCTTTGTGCATTTCTCTGCTATGTTTGCTACCTATGTGATCTTTTCCACAAAACCTTCAGTTTGACTGCAGGAACAGTTAATACTGAATTTACCGTGTAAAAAAAAATTTATAAGAATATTGGTCTCTGTAATGCTTTTTAAAATGGCTGACAGTAATGTATATAGAACATTGTACAAACATCATCTCAGTCTCAAATCTCATCCAGTTCGAATTATTCGTTATATTTTAATATACTGAAAAATATTTAAAAATTGTTTATTGTAAGATACATCAACTTTATTATGAAATGGCATGTTTTGGTACATAGGACAATGGATAAGATACTGGTGTGTGATAGTTTCTTTTGTTTCCAAGTTGCTGGTTAAAACTACTGTTTCTGTAATATTAAGACATTTTGATAAGCACAATATTCAAAATGAGAAGGAACATACAAGAAGGCTTTGATGCAAGAAAATGAAAATGCAGTGAAATTATTTAGTTCTGGTATTTTTCTATGCTATTTCAGAATTTATTCCATATATAAATATTGTGGGGTCGAAAACTAGTAGCAAATGTATTAAATTCTTCTAAATAAATGATAATTTGGGATTTTGAATAGTTTTGTGATGAGTTCTAGGTAATGAGCCAGCATGAAGAATGCTTTCGGGCGCTGTAGTAATGTAAAGAATAAACTAGTTTTCCAGGTTTTCATTTGAGTGAGTTTTACATGCCTTGAAACAATTCTGTTCTTATTAGGGTTTTGCTAGAGATGCGTTTAATGATAGTAGAATATGGCTGGCTCTTGCTGAGTGATAATTCTGTAGTAGCTACTGTGTTTATTCCAATTCCAAGATACTATTTTAAGGATAAGACTGATGGTTGAAGTGTCCATGCGTTTGGTAAATAATTCAGTGAGGACTAAAAACCCTTTAAAATGGAGCTAAATCATGAGCAGTATGACCAATATATGCGACCAGAATATGTAGGAGGTAGAACAAAGAGAAGATTGCTGTCTCTCATTTCCCCTTGGGGAAAGGGAGCATCTTTCCCTGTGCTTTGGTAGGGCTATAACCAGTATAAGGATGCAGATTAGTTAGTGTCAGCTGATGGGTTTTTAAAGATTTTGTTGGTTTAGGGGTGTTTATGGTGGCAAGAATATAATGGAAATGAGATAATCTGTCTCTTGCAGCATCTTCAAGTTTTCAAATGTGGAGACCAATTTCAACATCCAGTGTTATGCTGTGTAACCCAAGAATGGTGTCTGTGCAGTAGCACGTGTGGGGAAAAAAATATATTTAGGCTTGTGAATGTTGTCAGAATCTAATTTATAGGGACACAAATAGGACTTGCTTTGGTATATCATTGTGTGCAGGGTGCTCAGCAGCAAAAGGTGGTTGAGGCTTGTGGCACAGGCTGAGTGTGAGGGGGGGAAGTTGATTGTTTGGTGGGTCTGTTGGTCCATGTTGTGGTCCTGTCGTATCCCCGTCCCCTCATATTTCAGTTGGGGATCACTTTTATTAGGTTGTTAATTTTTCTTGAGTAAAAAGATTATTTAGAACTTTTGGTGTCCCACCCCAGGTAATTATTTCTGTAAGTAATAAATCATCCCTTTTGTCCCCTCCTTATTTGTTCATGCAGCTACTGGAAAAGGATTCCGGCTAAAATTGCTAGAAGCAAAACATAGACTAATATACTGCATGTGAAACTTTTAGAAATAAATTTTTTTATTTAATGCACTACAGAGACGACTGCAGGGAGTTCATGTCTCCAAAACCATTGCTGCACATTGTAGTCACAGATGATGCTGGATTTAGGTATTGTGTTTGTATCCATAAACATTTACTGTTTTAAGCAAGTGTTTCTGCTGTGAGGTAGTCTGTATTACTTGCAGCAATTTTGGTATTTGCATCAAGGTATGATGATTGAATCAAGGGGTGATTGAAGTCCCCCACGAGGAGCAGGGCCTGTGAGCGTGAGGCTGCTCCGATCTGTCTATAGAGGCCTCGTCTGCTCGGTCTTCCTGGTCGGGTGGCCCGTAGCAGACCCCCACTGTAGTGTCGCCAGTGCCTTCACTGCCTTTAATCCTGACCTGTGAGCTCTCAGTGGGCTCCTCATCCATCCCAAGGCGGAGCTCCATGCACTCCAGCTAGTCATTGACATGTGGGGGTGACAGCCCCTCCTCATCTCCCCTTCCTCTCCTCCCTGAAGAGCCTGTGTCCTTCCGTTCCAGCACTCCAGTTGTAGGAACCATTCCACCACGACTCCGGGGTCCCAGGGAATCAGAGCCCTGTGCACGTCTCTTGACTCCTCCTGTTCACTGTCCATGCTGTGTGCGTTGGCATAGAGGCATTTCAGCTGGGTCCTGATGGAGCTGACTTACTGGCTGAAGTTCCTCTGTGCTGCCCTTCGGGTGCTCTCTTGCTGCCCTGGGATGCTTCTCCAGGCTCTGGGCATCTGCTGCTGGCGCTGGCATCAAACTGGTAGCAGGATGGACTGAGGTTTCTGTCCCCCGCAACTTTAGTTTACAGCCCTCTTCACCACCTTGGCAAGACCATAACCTAAGGTGCGTTTCCCTTTCTCTGTCAGATGGACCCCATCAGCCCCCAGCAGACCAGGTTTCTCAAAGCGATTCCCATGGGCTAAGTAACCAAAGCCCTTGCTGCGCACTGGTCGTGTAATCGTTTGTTGGTTTGCCAGGTTCGACTGGCCCTTCCGAACCCCTTCCCTTCAGCTGGGGGTATTGATGAAAACGCTGCCTGCGCTCCAGAGTCTCTCACTGCCGCTCCCAGGGCTCTGTAATCCTGTGTGATGTTCCTCAGGGTGCTCCTGCCTGTGTCACTGGTGCCCAGTGAAACAGCAACAGCTGACAGCAGTCAAAACTTTATTTGGAACAGAGCTACCTGAATGTTGCAGGTAGTTCTAAATAGGCTCAGATCTCTCTTTTGGGGTTATACTTGGTTTTTTTGATACAGTATTGACATGATTCTTACACTCTGTAGTCGTATGATTCTTAACTTTTTGAAATTTATTTGGCAGGAATCAGAACACACAAGACTCTGTGAGACGCTGTTCATGTTTAAAAAAAGAAAGTCACATTTTCAGGTTTTTGTATTTTCTTTGACTATAGATTAAATTCCTCGGGCAATGTTTGAAATCTCAATAAAAGAACACTTCCATATTTTACTCACTGTATATATAGTTTTAAAAATATTTTTACTTTTTAATTTATTTTTTCAGTATCCATGTTTTTGGCTAGACAATATTAAAACCCCATATCTATAGTTACGATTTTCTGTATAGAAACTGATACTCTTTAAAAAAAAAAATTTGAGAAAGACAATAGCTCTTCAGCTGGGCTTCACAGGTTGATGCTGTACCATCCTCTGAGGGCAGGTGCTGATGCTTATTTAAGATGTGGCTGAAGTAGTGATTTATTCTATCACATGTTTCAGTATCCTGTTAGGACTGTTTTATAAATACAGTAAATAGGACAAAGGGTAATGGCTTCAAACTGAAAGAGGGGAGATTTAGATCAGATGCAAGGAAGGAATTCCTCCCGGTGAGGGTGGTGAGGCCCTGGCCCAGGCTGCCCAGACAAGCTGTGGCTGCCCTCTCCCTGGCAGGGTTCAAGGCCAGGTTGGACAGGGCTTGGAGCAGCCTGGGCTGGTGGAAGGGGTCCCTGCCCAGGGCAGGGGGGTGGAACTGGATGATCTGTAAGGTCTCTTCCAACCCAAACCATTCTATGATTCTATGATATTTTTTTCATGCCGCTGAGGTGTGTTGGACACCAGTGTTTTAGTAGCCTGTAGAATGTCTGTCTTAGATCATCAATTGCTGAATCCTTATTCTCTTGCTGACTAATACAGGTCTGATTCAACCTGGAGTTCAGAAAGTAAGTATGGACCTTCTCTTTGGCTGTTTCCAATGTTATGTTTTTGTTTCCTCCTTCATTGCTTTTGCAATGCAAAAGAGCTGTTCCACAGTAAATATTTTTCACATTATGAGCGATGTGGTTTTAAATCATTTTAGAAAAACCATCATTAATGAGTTAGTATTTTAACATGCAGAACTATTGTACATGAATTCTCCCTGAGTCATAAAAGACTCAAGTTCATTGTGGCTGTATTTTAGCATGCAAATTTCTGGAAGTAAGAATAACCCCCAGATTGAGACTTTAGATCATGAGCTCTTAATTGTGCTGAGAGAGCTTGTTCGCAGTAATAATAGTATGAAACTTGCACTGAATAAATACAACATACTGCTTTGTAAAACTATTTTAAGACTACTGCAAAGAGTTCTGCTGATACTCCTTGTCTTTGCAGAAGGCCTGTTTCATTTGATGGTTTTGATTTTTACTGTTTTCTTCAGAAACGCTGTATATTGTTTGCAAGACTGCTTTTTTGTTAGATGAGTAACAATAGAAAACCAGATTAATGAAATGCTGAAGTTTTGATGTGGTTTTACTTAAGGGAAGGAGTTATGTCTAAGTGTTTTGTTAGGAAACTGTGGCTGTACTAAGCGTATCTATAACAAGCACAGCTTGCAAAAGTCCTACTTTTGTTATTGTTTTGGTGTCAGATATGCTTTTGTTAATATACCTTACCTTGCTTGGGAGACTGCAATGGCAGAATAACTCCTCCATTGGCACAAGCTGCATCTTCAGTAGCAGGGTTTGCGGATACAGATATACCCTTTCATATTTCATGATCTTCCAAGTAATGCTTTCTGTATTTTTTTCTCATAGTTTTCCTTTGTTCCTTTCTTGAGCTTAATGTGAAAAATGGCTGCAATGTATTTATAGCATTGTTGCTGGAAACTTCCTTATTGTTCTGTTCCTTGGTTTGTTTCTTCAGATACGTTACTTAGGTGTATTCCCTAGGTTGTCTTGTTCCATGCTGCTGAGTTTCCATGAGAGGGAGAATGACTTGATTCATCCTATTCTGCCTCAAACCCCCCCTCCCCCCCCAGTTGTGTTTCCCCTAGTGTGCAAATAATCGTTTATCTTAGTGCATGATAAAGTTCCAGCCCGTGTGCTGTTGTTTTAGGGCACTGTAGCAGTTTCACTTGCATTGACCTCTTGTGTAAAAAGTTGACTCTATCTATCGCTTAAAGAAGTTCTGTCTTCTGTCAGTGGATGAAATGCTTTATTCTGGTTGTGTAGGGAGTAGCAAGCTTTTTCTTCTGATAGTCAAGGAATTTTTTTTGTGGGGAGTTGTTGTGTGTTTGTTGGGAGGTTTTTTTTCTTCTTTTAATTTTCATAGTAGCATAGGTCCCTCTTTGGTTCCCCTGTGAAAATACAATTTTTAAACTGGAGCTAGTTGAAACTAATTTTTTGACAGATTATACGTAGTAAAAAACTAGCTTTTCTCACTGGATTGCTGCCATGTGTCTAGTCCATATGTGATTATTTTTTTTGAGGAGGAAGTGTTAAGTGGTTACGGGGGGGGGAAGGGCTTTTGATTTTTTTTTTCCTTTTAAAAGTTAATTTTGATAATTTCTGAATATTTTTAGTAGATTTCTTTGGTTGTGCTTTTTTGGCGATTGATGCTTAAATTCTGAACAAAGAGATCAACATTTGTGTTTCTGAGTTTCAGGTTTTTCCAGGGTTGATTCAGGTTATCATTTCATAGCACTTTCTCATACCAAAACAGCTTTGTGAGCAGTCTGGCATGTGCATAAGTAAGCGTCGTTTAAAGGAAAATAAAGTAGTTTTCTTGAGCTCAACTTAAAAAAGAAAACAACAAAGTACGGTATTGAAGGCTGTGTAACTTTGTGGAGAACATTTCCTTCATGGTTGGGTGATTTTTATGTTTTGTGCTCCCTCGTTGCCTGATGTAGTCAGAGTAGAGGTAGGCATTCTGTGGGAGCGGCGTGCTTGCCCAGGCGAGGTGCGGGTGCTGTGGGCGCGTGATCGGGAGTGACGGGAGCGATGGATCGGAGCGCTCCACCTGCCCTGGGTTGTTTACCAGGAAATCGGGCTGTGCAACTGCAGGAAGTGCTGTTTGACCTGCTCCCACAGTATCTCATTACAATAATTGCTAATCTCGGAGTGAGACAGCCATGTTTGGTGTGGAACACGGAGGGAGGCTCGCTGAAATACAGCTTTGGAAACGCTTGCTTGGATTCCGTTTTCAGGGTAGCTTTTGACAACAGCCATCTGGCGACCTTTGGGCTCCGCAGAGCTTGCCACGGTAGCATGTGTTCTTTCTGTGGTGGGGGGGAAGAAACCCACACCAAAGTCACGGCTTGTTGTGGAGTGCTGTCACCGCTCCGTAGCGAGAGGATAATGGCTACTTCCTGATCAAACCGCCCGCCACAGTAAGCTCTTCATGTTCTGTACCTGCTCTTCTGTAACACCAGGTGTGCAGCGCTTTTCCTCTCTGCCTCTTCCCCTCTCCCCTCCCTCCCTCTTCCCCCGATCAGTAGTATGCAATGCTTACAGATTGAAAAAAGAATACACAGAGTTGCAACTTTTAATTTTTCGATGTTCTAAGACAGATTAATGCTGCTTTTTTGTAATTATTATCTGAGAGTAGCGATAAGCAAATAGAAGTGGTTTACATGAGATTTAAAAAATCATTAAAGTCCATTTAGGTGTTAGACAACTAGTATTAAGTTCATGAAAAATTCTGGTGAATACTCATTGGACAAATACAGTGGCATAAAATGCATGTGTTTCATGCACGTTCTGAAGTACTGATATTTCATAGCTTATTTTTATCACAGAACTGTTTCATAAACTTAATTTTCAAATAAAACAAAACAGCCTTTTTGTGTCAGCTTTTCTTATATGTATGGGAAATGTTGTGCTGTTTCTGTATTTATTATAGCTGATGCATTGTTTTTCCTTCAAGTGATGTCTTGGCTCTTGCTGCTGAGGTCTAGGTGGGTGTGACAACTAGCCCTGAGTGCACAGGTCCAGTTTTATTTTGCTCCAGAGCATCAGTCTAACAGATTTCATATTGTAAACAATTGTTGCAGTGCATTTTTGGTGTTAACTCTGCTCTGTTAAATGGATCTACGATGATTCTTTTTTTAAGGTTGGTCTTATCTGACGCTAGTATAAATGACACAGAATTTTCAGTAGTGTTGTACGTACCATAATAAATGTTACTGAAGTTCTACACCAGATAATACCAGTGCAAATTCTTTATTATTTCGTGAAAGTTTAGGAAGATGCCAAGTCAAATCTTGCAGTTCCAGTATAAATTCATATTAAAATAATATTGTGCTCTTGGTACCAAAGACTTCTTGTCTTTTTTTTTTTTCCTTCTTTTTTTGGTAGGCTAGTTAGAGTATGAAAAAAAACCTGTAGTGCATTTGTAACCCAAACCGTTGGTGCTCTTCAAAATATCCACTTTTTCTATTATCGTATCTTGCTATGTAAATAAAATTACATACAGTTTCATTTAGTAACAGGAGGTATCCACTGTATTGACAGATACTGGCACTGAAAATGAAATGTGGAGAAAAATTAGGAATCAAGCTAAAAGAAATACATATTTTTCATATAAGTTAATAGATCTTTTCAAATTAAATAGCAGTTATTAAAGAACTTGTAAAGTAGACAGCATATACACGAAATTGTGTTTGTTCGCACTGTGAGAAAAATAAGTAGGTGAGGAGCAGAGACAGCATTCCTCTAGAGATGCTTGACCTATTAGTTCACATGGGTTGTTATATATGTAGAGAAAAGGGTGTGGGCAGTAGTGGCTAGAGCGTGTAGGCACAGGTCTGCTTTGAGGGGAACAAGGCAGGAAAAATGCCATGGGGAGGAAGAGAAGAGGGATTCAACATGCATTAATTTGTTAACGGACTCCTCGAGCTGCAGTGAAGACCTGGTATTTGGAAGCTGTTGATTTGCACTGTTTTTTCACAGAATACTTGTCTGTGTATTCTGAGGATTACTGAGGAGCAAGTGTCAGTCAACGCTTCTCTGTGAAGTGATGACCTCGTCACGTTGAGAGCATTAACGGCAGACCAAAGGTTCATGGGCTAGCCTAAAATTTTATACAATTTCATGTTCTAAATGAGTTGCAATAATGCTTAATATGGACAGTGTGTAAGGGTTGTCCCAGTTTGTGTGCCAACAAAACGTGTGTGTCACCTCGCAGCAGGCTTGTGCTTCCCGGCTGGCTTCTTTTGCCTCTGGCCAGTTTTTTCCGGCTTCCTGCAGCCCTGGGGTTTCGGGAACTTTTCCCGTACTGGCGTTGGTGTTTCTGCGTACTCCGTCTCTGCGGAGGCTCTTGCACTTGCAGCTCGGCGCTCGCCGCCCAGCACCGGGCCTCCACGCCTCAGCATGGCTGTGGAGGCCCAGGGGCGTGCTGCGGCCGGGCGGGCAGCCCTGACAGCAGCTGCGGGGCGGCCCTGGCTCCACGGGGGGCAGAAGGTCCCTGTCTCTGAGGGGGTGGGCGGCTGGCTGTCTCAGGGCGCTGCTTGCCCTGCGGCCACCCCCGGAGTGAGCACTGTGCGGCCGCGGCCGCTTGGGCCGCCCCCCCGCCCCGCCGAGGAGCCACGGTTCTGTCTGGTCCTCGGGTGCGACCGTGCCGTACCAGTGTGGCTTTGCAGGGTGCCTTCGAATGCTGAGGGAAGGGTTTCTGGGAGCACAGGGTATCGCTGCTCATCTTCCAGTGGTTACTGAGCTGTGCTGGGAAAGTAACATCCAACACAGCTAGAACGGGCTCCTGAATGTTAGCTAGCGTGCTTTAGTAGTGCATGAAAATACAGTGTTTAGCACGTGGCTTGTGAGCAGCCTGAAATATAGGTACATATTCTGACACATAGTTTTGGTTTTGTAGGTGGAAAAATGGATGGTTTATTACCTTCTTTCTCTCCAGTATGTGGAAATAAAAATGCAATCTGTCAGGTTTTTTGTGTCTAACCACTTCCTTCAAGTGTGTAAATAACATTGAGATGTCAGATTTGCATCTGCTTGGTTTGTAAGAATAATATTGTGAATGGAGTCAGCAAGGATGGTCTGCTGACGTGATAATAGCTGCCATGGCTTCTGTTTAGGCTTGCTTTTATTTCTCTTTATCTTAAGAATCCCATTATTATGCCTTCTAGTTACTCTGTTTAGGTATACTTCAGTGGACTTTTTCCTTTTTTTGTAGGGTGGGGTTTTGTTTTGTTTGATTTGTTTCGGTTTTGCTTACATGTCTCAATTTTTTAAAAGATGATAATGCCTTAAAACAAGAAGCTATGACCAGGCAGATTAAGAAATGTGTTTTGGAAATGAGGATGGATGCTAGTGATTAAGATGACTTAAATCGATGGCTGGTGTAGCACAGGGTACTTCCTTCTAGAACTGGTTCTGGGTTTCCTAACAACTACGTGAGTGGAACAACACAAAAATGTGGAAAGCATTTATCTGTGTCTCAGCCCTGCTGAGTCAGTCTATTAGTGGGAACCATTGCATTCCTGCCAGATGACAACACAAGGTGCTTTAAGAGCTCAAAACTGAGGAATTACATTTCCTCAATGTAAGTTTTTTAGTCAAGCTGCCAAAACTCAATGACATGAGAGGCTGATAGACTTCTTCATTATCATATGGAATAAAATTAGTCTTTGCTGGCATTGGAGAACTGAATGTACAGTTTAGATGTTTGGCAGCTTCTCTTTTGGTTTGAGTATAAAAGAATATTAATGTTAGAATAATGAGACTGGAGTTTGGTGCTATTCTAAAACAAAATTAGGACCCAGTGCAAAGCCTGAGGCTGGTACAGATACCCATTCAGAAGATTTGTTTCTCCTGAATGCTTTTCTGGAACTCTGACTTAATGTGTTAAGAACTTGTTTCTCCTCAGAGTATGCTGGTTATTTCAGTTTTAGCAGTTTTGAAAGCAGTGAAATAGTATCTTAAATTGTTAGTTTGAAAGGTCTTAAAAAAGTTGCAGCTAATGCAGACTCTAGACCATTTATTATGAAGGAGTTTGATTAATATCTTCACCCCTTCTCACTCGTTGGAATACATAGTTTATTATGGTAGTCTGTAAGTTTGGGACTGCGGAGTAGATGAATCCTTTTTTCTGCATCTTTATTCTTTGAAAGATTTACAGGGGAGTGCCCACAAATTAGTGCGGAGTCGGTTACTTTGACTAATGTGGGGTTCATACACACAAATAGATAAGTGGCGATGTAGTTATTTCTTCCCAAAACTGTCTTTCCTTTTGCTTATGCTTAAAAGTTTATCTTTTTGGATTGACGTTTTCTCTGCCCGCTCATTGTTTTTTATGTACTTTTTTTGCAACATGAAGTGAAATAATGCCAGGTGGGCAAAATCTGTTGTCTGTGGTGGGTTTTTTGGAGAGTTTCTGTGTATGTATGTTAGAGTGGATATGTTAGGTTTCAGAAAGTTAGCTTTTGTTTCCGTGCCTTCTATCATTCTTTGGCAAAGATAGGCAAGGTTCAGTTATAGAAATACTAACCGGCATGTTTGGCACAAACATGAATTTTAACACTCTTGAATTTTCACAATTCCCAGACAAACCTGTGGCAGCTTTTGCCATCAAAGTTTCAGCAGGGCACTTCCTCTGGAAGTTTTTCTCAAGCTCTGTTGGCGCCTGTAATTGGAGCTAAGCCTAGATTTTGAGCTTGGGGAGATGAAGACTGGCTATTGAACCATGGGAAGAGGTGTACCATACAGTGGCTAAACTGGAGCTAAGTTTCTGAGTGACAGAAAGTCAGCAGAAGAGCAGAAACTGTGCTTCTGACAGATTGAATGTCAGGTCTGGGGAAAGCACAAAAAAAGGCATTGACTTCAGCTGTCCCAGTTTTGAACTTCTTGGCCACAGTGTGTATTTCTCTTTTGTATTGTATTTCCCATTTAGTTCTGTATCTGTATCTGCTCCAAGACAGTTCTAACAGAGCTAAAATGCTTGATTTTAAACTCTTGTGCGCTGCTATATTCTTATTGGTAGGAGATGATGAAAGATAGAATTCTGATATTGAAAAGATTTCTTGAGCTATTAAGCAGAATTTATTTAAGAGAATTACATACTTCGACAGAAGGATAGTTGTGTGTTTTAGGGATTTTCCTTAAAATGAGCTGAGTTTTAACAGATAAGTTGAACATTGAATATCTATTCAATTAATAGAATATTTTATTTGAGACCTGTTTTCATAAAATACAGTGCTCATTAAGAATACAGAAATGGATTAGAAAATTGTAGATGAATCATACAATGGTCAAGAATACCCAGCTGCTAAGCAACACTGCTTTATCCTATTTGTTGACTCTTTAATACAAAAATGCCATTACATAATACTAAACAAAATTTGCGTCGAGAGCTACATACATTAACAGTTATTTTCAGAGTAGAACTATAAAGTTGATTTGGAAAATGGTCTTCGTAGATTGCTTTTCTGTCTTTTATCATGTTGATATGGTGCTAATGTGCAGTTGTTAAGAGAAATTATTTAAATATAGCTGAACTGGAAGTTTCTTACAATTCTGAAAATACTAGAAGAGACAGTATTTTTTGTTTCAGACTTGACTTTCATTCATGTTTAATCAAAATAATTAAGAATGTACTAGTTCATCTCAGTAGATAGCTTATGGTAGCTATCTGCCTTTAATACTTGTTTCTACTTGTGTTTAAAAATAAAACACGTTTCAGTTGAGTGTCAATAACATTTAGACTTATGTGTAAGAACTTCAGTGAGTCAATTCTGTCTTTGCCTAAAAATAGCTTATTCTGCTAAGATAGCCAGGTTTAAAGTGCTTCGCGAAGAGCAGTTGCTTTGACTAGTGATAGGACTAGAGGACATGGCTTCAAGTTGCGTCAGGGGAGGTTTAAATTATTAGGAAAAATTTATTTGCTGAAAGAGTGGTCAGGCATTGGAACAGGCTGCCCAGGGCAGTGGTGGAGTCACCATCCCTGGAGGTGTTCAAAAGAACGCGTAGATGCGGCACTTCAGGACATGGTTTAGTAGGCATGGTGGTGTTGGGGTGACGGTTGGACTTGATGATCTTAGAGTCTTTTCCTACCTTAATGATTCTGTGATAATGTCCCAGTCCGTGGACAGCTGCTGTTTTGCTCCATGAATATTGTCAGATGAAATAAAATAGAACAAAATGTTAAAATATTTTGGTTTTCTTAGTTTTTCAAGCTCCATACCTCAAAAAACCAGACACAAAACAACTACTAGTAATCATTCTCCACCATTTATATGACAGTGCAGGAAACTTTTTGTTCCTTCATGTTAGCCTCCCCAGGCTAACTCAGACATACTGTTGTAGGGTCGAGCAAATCTGGAAGAGGTGTTACTGGGGAGACCCCGACGCAGCAGTGCACGTGCGGCTGTGGCAGGGCTGCTGTCCCCTCCGCTTGCCTTGGAGCTGTGGGGTGACCTGCCCGCTCTGCGGCTCCTAGCAGTCCGTCGCACGGCATCGCAGCTCTGGTGCCAGCCATCGCTGTCAGCAGCAGGCTACCAGAAGCTGCTAAAAGGTGACTCCTGAAGAAATTCTACCCCCCTAGATTCCCCGAAGAACCAGCCTGGTTAACTGCTGCAGCAGTGGCTCTGCCTCTGTCAGCAGCCTCATTTGCTGCGGTGTCGGAGGCAAGGCCAGAAAGCTGTGGTGAGGTTTATGGAGCCACATTGTATATGTAACTCTCTCTTTCACCTGGTTTCAGTTTCATTTCAGAAGAGGCTATTCTGTAGTTAGTGTTCCTTTTACTGTTACTTACAATATACAGCTTTGGGTAAGAAATTCTTCTTTATGCTCAACTGAAATATAAATTCATTTTTCAAACTGTTATTTTCTCCTTTTCTTCCTTCCTTGTAGAGAAAGATAAGGAGAACAAAATCAGGAGGTAGATATGTTACGGAGTGGCATATATCTAGATATTAACATTAAAAGATTAGAAAGTGCTGTCCTAAAACCTTGGTATGTGAGCTATTGTTTTATGGTAATAGTTAGAAGTTAATTACCCTCTTTCCCTCTTACCATTCTCAATGATGGGATTTACCAAGCTGAAATATGTTGGCTGCAGGACACTCCTGTGTCATCAGTCTTGAAAAAACTGCCAGAATTATCCCATGAATGACTAGGTCCCTTGAAAGTATGATACTGATTCTTGTAAGTTAATGAATATGAACTTAGTTGGAAAGCGTGTTTCTTGCCTGGTTCTCACAGAATAAACTGTATTAAGGCTTTATTCACTGAAGGGAAAATACTTGGAGGAAAAATTAGGGTGTAGGATGTAAAGGGAAGATAAACTTTTTTGGTGGACATCTGTTTAGGTATGTAATTATTGGAGATGAAGGCAATTTCAGGATATTAGTGTCACAGTGGAATGACTATGTAAACTTTCTGTTTTCAGTTGCTTCTGTCCTTTACACACAGATCATTGTTACAGCACCTGTAATTCGGTCCATGGACGCCTGTACTTTCAGGTGATTCTAGATGACATGTCTGCAGAGAGGAGTTGGAAAAGCCAAATCCAGTTCTTCATACATGTAGAGCTTTCTAGCAGCTGAATGATCCAGAGATTTAAGGCAGAAAAACAGGTAGTGTCAAAAATTGGCTGGATGACCGTGACTTTAAAATAGTGTTAGTTCAGTAAAAGTTACACATCTTAATCTAGTATACAGCCCTGTTAAACTGGCTGGCTTAACTGAAAAAAAGTTTTTGGTGCTTTTGCCATTCAAACAACTGAGCTGTTTTTTCACAGCTGGCCTGCTGTATCCCATGGAAAATGAACACCTCGGGAACCTCTCTTGGTGTCAATGAAACAAGACATTTACCGCAAGGCAGTATTCTTCCCTTTATTCTTTACTCTTAGTCTTTCTGTAGTGCTTTATTCTTTATTCTTAGTGCCTGCTGTAGGTGACCCTGCTTCGGCAGGAGGGTTGGACTAGATGACCCACAGAGGTCCCTTCCAACCCCTAACATTCTCTGATTCTGTGACCATGATTTTACTGGATACTTTAAGCTGGAGGGAAAACGGTGACAGAGGACTTGGGTTAGCTGTTCACATAGTTAAAAAGACCAGTTAATGCAGTTCTTAGCGGCAAGTCCCACGTGTTCAGTCGTGTGAGGCCCAGGAACTTTCTGACCTAGAGTTTGCAGTATAGGGTATCTGTCTTTTACTGTTAGAGTGTCTGATGTTTTTAAAGCAATGATGATGAGAATTTGCGACAGATAAAAAGCAACAGTTTTTATTTCACACTCCTGATTTTAATGGATTTGCCCGCCACAGGGGTGTTCAGACACTCCATTCCTCTTCGTTCCTGTTAAAGTCCAGTCAAAGCAATTCTTTGTGTCATGGTATTACTCTGGCATTCAGGTTTTGCTCCTTTAAAGACCTGCTCAAGGAGTATATCAAAAGAGACTGTGGTGCTGCACTTCACTGGTCATTCCGGTATGTTAGTTTCTAAAATGACACTATTCTTTGTTGTCCTCTCTTGGTAGGTGAGGTAAAGGGTCATAACATAAATGTGCATTAATAATTCTGTGAGTCCTAAATGCATTTCTTTACCTCTGTGAAATATCTAGGAATTTTGTGCATAAGTAGTGCATATTTGAATGAAAAGATTAGCTTGATAGACATCAGCAGGTAAAAAATTTGCATGCATAATAAGCAAAATAATATGGAGTGTATCACTGGGTGATTATATGCAGGAATACTTGTTTCAGATATAACATAAAGTTTTAGATATGAGCAGGGAAGATAACCAGGTCATTCTCAGGAAAAGGATCTGAAAAAGTCCAGTTGTTCAGTGTAGAGAGGCGAATAGGAGAAAAGGACACAGATAAGCACAAAAGTAGGTGATGGTGCTTACTCTTGGTCACAGAATGCTAGCCTAGGTAGTGGCCAGATGACATAGTACTGACTAGTCCTGTTTCTCTTAATAATGTTTGGAAACTGCGGGCCTGATGTTCATTGTACTGGTAGCCCTGGCACATAATTCGGTTTGTAAGACTGTAGAGCAAAATGTGATTATTTTGAGTCCTTAAGCACAAATTACGCTGCCATGTCAAGGTATGCATGGTAAGGGCCCCCCACTCTCCTCCCCATCTGAGTTACTTTCTTGAGATTTCCTGTGGGAAGCCTACTTACACACACGTTTATGAATTTAATTCAGACTTTTCTTGATTGTAAACTGCAGTGAATCAGGTATATCGACAAAGTATTGCCAGCAAGGAAGCAATGCATTGTCTTCTTAACTGTGTTAAAAATTACCTTATTATCAAATAACTGGATAAATTGGACACGAGTCTTATCATTTAGTTCAAAATTATAGGAAAGAGAATGTTTAACACCTTACTTTTGAACATACACAACAAAAAAAGGACTTTGAATAACTGAAATACTACAAATAATCTTTATACTTCTTCATCTTAATATTCCAGTTATTTTTGCAGCTATTTTTGGAAACAGAGTTTTTGTTTAATGGAGCCAAATAGTAATTTCTGTGAAAAGCATGCTAGTGAAATTGCTCATGTGTAATTTGTTGTCTGTGCTCCTTGAACACTTAATCATTTTCAAACTACCGTTGGCATGGGATTTCTAATGTGGGTTCCCGTTAGCTATTTCAGAGCTACACTAAGAATTTTTGCGATGTATTTTAAAAATACTGTATTAAGTATCAGTACTCAAAGACTGAATAATACTTCGTGATTTTAAAAATTAACAGAGGTAGTTAGAGTTTTCCCAGTGCCCTCACAAACTTAGGTAATAGTATAAAACACTGTCACTCTTGCTTCTGTAGAACAAGATGTAGTAGTACTAGACTCTAGTACAGATGAACCAAATATCAAAGCCTCCTAATGAGGATACGAAAAAAATAGTTATGTGGGGAATGAAAGATTGACTTTTAACGTAGAAATTGGAAACATGTTTTTAATCTAAGCTGAACTGTCATGCACAAAAATATAATCCTTTAAAAACTGGTACTCATCCCAAGTCAGTATAAAATATTGCAGTGATTATTTTTTTTTTCCTCTTGGAACAGAGAGGTTTGTGAAACATTAGTTCTGAAATGAAATACTTGTTTCAGTTTGATGACAGAACCTGGCGGAATTGCCTCTTGAACACTTACCAACTGATGCCAGAGAATCCTTGCGTTTGAATGGTTTTCAGATTCTGTTATTTCAGCCTCTTGAGGTTATGGCAGAGTGCAGGCTCTGTGTCAATTTTAGGTAGTGCCAATACTTATTTGCTGTTTAGAATCTACTCAGAAGTGTTGGAATACAGGTGTGTGGTGCCGTCATCTCCACCCCATGAGCTGTTTCTCCATGAGCCTTAACATTGTCTCCACAGAATTGCACTGTACCAGTGTCATCCAGCTACCTGAAGCATGAATGCTCCTCATCTTGAGCCGGACAAGTTGATCAGCTTTTCTGTTGGCAAAAGTAGGTTGTATGATGGGGTCCTTTTCCTGTCACCTGAATGAAATTTGCTCTGCTGCAAGGAGTGGCTTATGCAGATTAATTGTCCTAGCAGGCTGCTTTAGTAGGCTGAGGATTCCTGATTGAAAACGTTTACATCTGTGTAAGAAGCTATCTCCACCACTCTATTTTTCTGTTTTGAGGGTGGTGGTGTCAGCTTTTCCTGTCCTAACCCAACATAGAAGTGAAAATAATGGAAGGTGAAGGGGTGCTTATGTGTGTGAAGTTGATAACCTTATACAGAACAACATATAACACAGATATATTAGCCTTTATTTATTAATTTAAACGAAACTCTTAGTGTTGATATTCTGGATTTGAAATGTTTAAGTAGACTTGAGTCCCTTCAGCATTAAGTGACTCCCTGCAGAGCTGTCTTGCCTGATGGGTACCTGGTATGGCCATTCCCTCTTTATGGTACAAATTGGATAGATTATATTTCTTGCCCAGTATTATGTAGCTTTCAGGAATATATTCTGAGGTTTGTCCAAAGTGAGGATCACGGAGGACTGTAATTTAACCTGACCTGTGTGCCCCTCCTCGTTCCATGGAATGTAAAGCAACTGAATCATAGTGCCTTCTGTCATTTGTAAGGATTGTTTCTTTACCATAATCATGAAGGTCGTGAAATGTGTGAATGCATGAGTATTTGAAGTGAGGTTTTTTTCCAACTAAAACCAACACAATTACTTGTAAAATAGGAGATAAGAAGATTTTGAGTTGCCATTTAATTTGCATGTATCGTTTAATGATGAGTTTATCTTGTCAGATGGAGTCAAAACAGATGCATTTTTTAAATGTTGTATTTTATCCTGAGTCTGTTTAAAATGGTAGTAGAATGGCAACTGATTCCCTTCTCTACTTACATTTTTGCCAGGCCAGTCCAGCTCAGTTATTCCAAACTGAAGACTTGGATCTGTGTTGAAGTGGCTTTTAGTAAGTCACCTTATGTGGGTAAAGACTCTTAAAACAAACATTTGTGGAGTTGCGATGTGATATACTTGTGATTTTATGAAGATTTTCACTGCTCTGGATTCTGACGCAATGAACAGCGAGTTGTTATACCACTGATGTCCGGCCCAGTATTAGAAAGGGGAGGGCTATGGAGGCTTTAGAGCGTAATGCAGGAATGTGCTGTGTGCCTCACACAGTGTAACTGAAAGTAATGTGTTACGGTTATTTGTGGATAGAAGTGTCTTTGTAGTTGGTATGGTACCTTAGAAACACAAGCCGATCTTGCTGTTGATTTACTGAAAAAAGTTTTATTGTGGTGGTTGATTTACTAAAAAAAAGTGTTACTGTGGTGGCTTTTTTCACTAGAGAGTTTTATGTAAAGTGCTTAGAGTGAATAATTGAAAGTGACATAATTACAGTGAAGTTCTGCAGAGCTTGGAATATTTAGTACTTAACCTGGCCTTCAGGGCTTGTACAGCATTTGAGACAGGTGAAGTGAATCTCATTAGTTAGGTGGGCACTGTTACCCGAGGCTCGAAGTTCCAGCAGCGCAGCCCCCTGCAGCCGTGGTGGGCCGCGCACGGCGGGTCGGTGCCCAGGGCGCGTGCTGGGAGCCCCTGCGCTCTGGGCCTGGCGGTGGGGAGCTCCTGCCGCCCCTCCTCCTCCCACAGCCGCTGCGCTGGGCCCGAGCTGGGTTGGTGCGAGTTTGGCACTCCACTGCTGTGCAACCACTCCTCCGCGGTTCTGCGGCCTTTGTGACATCGGGGCGCCCAGCCCGGGGGTTCCACTGGGCCACCCCTGACAGCACTCCACGCTCTGCGTTTGCCTTCAGTGCCCCGACCGCTTGGAAGGAGAGGCATTAGATGTTGAAATTTTACTTCATAAAATGGAACTGCATTTCAGATTTGTGGTGAACTCCCCTGTGCAGGACTGCCGGTTCTGAGAGACACTGGTGTGCTTCCGTGCAGCAGCTGTGAGATCTTCAGCGTTAGAGCACTCATCCTGACTCAAGAAATAGTCACAGACTGGCAGTATTACGGTATGATACGGTTAAATACCTTGCTGTACGGCAAGAGAACCCCAAAAGCTGTGGGACCCTTCTCCAGTCGGCTGTCAGATAGTTGTTACAAATTTCACTTGGTCATTGAGGAAGACTGAAGTATGTTTTTACCCCAGCTCTTTGAACTTCTTTTTCACTGTGTTAGAGGTGATCATTGAAATAATAAAGCAGAACAGGAGGGTGTAGAGGTTAAACTGGAAGTTGGCGGTCAGTAAGTCTACTGTTTAGATTTTTTCAAGACCCACTTGATAGCATTTGCACATCCCAGCTAATGTTGACAGGATACTGTTATATCCATGACAATATCCCATGAAGGGAGTTACTTGTTAATACCTGTTTAATGGTAGGAATGTATTTTTTTCCTATGTTAGTGTACATTTCGGCAAAGATTTTGAGCATGGAATTGGTAGATAATTTAGTTTGAAGAAATTTCACCTTGTTAAATGTGAAGATACTTGATTGTTGTTTCCCTTAGTAAACCTTTACCTGTTTTTAGTGTTCTTATTTTTATTTAACATTAGTAATTTTTTTCTTTGGGTTTTTTTTTCAGAAAAGACAACACTTTCTTTGTGTAAAGCTGCTCATACTTCTCTGTTCCTTTTTAATGAGAGATGGCTTTCTGTTTTCATTGGGTTCAGTTTCATTCATGATTATTATTCACTATGGAAAATTCTGGGAAAATAACTGAAGTTTTGTGCAAAGTATGGAGAGGAACTGACACAAACCACTACACTTGGAAAATAAAAAATGTCAGGGTTTTTTTTCCTGGTTTTACTTACTCAATTTCTCTTTTACAAATATGAGATGTTAAAAAGCAATCATGAAAGTTCATCAAAAGTATTGACTGGCAAAATACATTAAAATGGAACAAATGTCTAATTTATACTTGAGGTTAAGAAGAGTATGGATCTGCTAAACTGGTATGGACTTTTTTAGTCACAGAACACATTAGATCTACAGTGTAATGATTGCTGATCCTGACTAATGACTGTTTCAGGGATTATCTCTTTTGGAGTCAGCCATCTGCTGCGGTTAGAGTAATAAACTAACTAAACATAATTAAGGGTTGACTTAGTTTGAAAGCAAAGTACATATGTCTCCAGGAAAAGTATATAATTTCTTCAATTCAAAATCATTCAGAAATACCAATATTCCAGTTTTCTATTCATGAATTTAAACAAGCGGCTGAATTAAAGGTTGAAAATACAACCCTTCAAAAACACCCCCCCCCCAAGCCCTCGCAAACTGAAACCAGAAGCGGGGGGGAGGAGGACGACGAGGGGAGCATTAAAAGGGCGGTTTATTACTCTTCTCCCAATCCTTATTTGATGCTGCATTACCAATTCAAACAGATGGCTTCTGTTGGTTAAAAGCTTGCAAGTATAGCTAAATTTACATTTCTGTATTTAAAAAAGTATAGATTTACCAAGGATATCTTCCCATTTGTGACACAAAAGCAGATTGCTTATAGGTGGCTCTTAACTGTGCTTATTTATAAAATACATTAGATGGTAAAGACTTACTTTAGTGCTGCATTATTACACACAATAGAACAGCGATTTTTTAAAGAAATTTGGAAATTCTGGGTGTTTTGTCAGGAAACAGAAATGAAATACAAAGTTTCAATCCTGAATTTTGAATGCAGTGCATTAAAGCTTAGAAGAACCTTGCCTTTTACAAGTGATTACTGTAATAATACCGTTATGATGTGTTTCTACTTCTCCTTTATGTCGCCTGTATATACAGTAATTTCACTGTAGCCATACTTAGAGCAATGAATGTCAAAATACAACAAAACTATAGGTTTTTGTACAAGGACTGCCTGTTGGCCTCACCGAAGTTAGTCATTCATAGTGTCTAGAAATATGCTTAGTTATATTAATTTATGTCTGTTGATCTTTCTAGATATACTAAAGATAGTAAATTTTTGTAGTGTGAAACAATGCATGTATTTGCAAATGCTGCAGACTTAAATCTTAATCACTTACGAAAGGGATTTCTATTAATTATTATGCTTAGGAGTAATTATAAACTTAATTGGCATAATACAACATTTACAGTATACAGTATATACAGTATTTTCAGTGGCCTGCTTCCGCTGAGTAGCAGTTCACAGAATCCCAGAATGGTCGGGGTTGGAAAGGCCCTCTGGGGATCCCCCAGCCCAACCCCCTGCCGAAGCAGGATCACCCAGAGCAGGCTGCAGAGGACCTCGTCTGGGCAGGGTTTGAGTATCTCCAGAGAAGGAGACTCCACATCCCCTCTGGGCAGCCTGGGCCAGGGCTCTGTCACCCTCACTGTAAAGAGGTTGTTCCTCCTGTTTAGATGGAACTTCCTCTGCTTCAGTTTGTGCCCGTTGCCCCTTGTCCTGTTGCTGGGCACCACTGAAAAGAGTCTGACCCCATCGTCTAGACACTCACCCTTAAGGTATTTATAAGCATTTACAAAATTCCGTTTATCTGAATTATATTCACAATTTACTAAAAATCAATGAGGTATTCTTTAACTGTGAATAGAAAATGTTTCATTGGAGAAAAGTATGTATTTAGGTGTCCCAAATTAAAAACATAAAATCTTAAGTAATATTTTGCCCTGATAAGTTCTCTGAAGGATATAGTTTTTGTGGTTGATGTTACTGTTCTGAAGAAAAAGTTCGTAGCCTTCATATTCAGTATAGTACTGGATACATTTTTGTACCATATAAGTGTAGGTAGTTGATTTTTCTGTGTTTACAGAAAAAAATTATCTTCTGTATGCATGAAAATTACATGTGAGAAGTTGGGCTGTAAAGAACAAAAGCAGTGAAGTCTTTCAGTGATGTTCTCTGCACAGTGGTTGTTTGCAGTTTGTGTAAAGGATAGGTAGTTCTTTATCATATAGTACAGCTCTCTTGTTAGCAGAGTTTTCACTTTAGGAAAGTAGTATCTTTTGTTCTGCTAGCTAGCAAAGTCTAGAGACTTTATCCGGTACATAAAAATTGCCACATATAAAAATTATTAGTGGATTATTTACTATATGAAATTATTATTAGATAAGGAATTAATGATTTAGTTAAAATTGGCACAGCATAGCTTCCTGTGGCTTTCGCTTCTGTATTTCCTTTGACTTTTGAAGGTTCATTTTTACTGACTGAAAGGAACTGAGGATACTGCATCTTTCTGGAGAAGTAGATAACATGTTTTATGATGGCTTTCCAAATGAGTGTTTGGGTACTAACCATTTAACATAACTTTGGATCAGAAGTGCTGTTTAACACATCAGTTTTCTAAATTGATTAAACCAGAATTTGGAAAAGTGTGTGTCTCTTGTGCACTTGGCATTCTGTTTTCCGAAGACTGAGAGTGAGATTTTACAGCAGTGGTTGGACTTGGGACTTGGTGCTTGGCCGCCTCGCGTTCCCAGGGATGGGTCTGAGAAGAGGTGGTGCCTCTCTCGCCAGGGGAGACTCCGGGATGGACCCCGGTTTCTCAGGAGTTTCACTGTTGGGAGTTAACAGTGCTTAGTCTCATTGCATTTGTAATAATAAAGGGACGCTGGAAAGATTTCTTCCCCGCCTTGTTTTATACTCTGATCATGACTCACTGTCAACCGCAGTTCTGGCCGATTGAGTCAGGTAGTCTTTTGTCTCTGCTACCACTATGCTTAGACATCATTTGCTTGGCTGCAATTTTTAAGTATGTGAGAAACTACTGCTTAACAAGTAATATTTTTAATAAGAATTTTACTGTGTGTTTTTCTTAAAATACACATGCTTGTTCAATGAAATAAGGCTGGTAACTTTTGATTTGGGCAATGTATGGCATAACTAAAAATGCCCTATTTTATTTGAAAAGCTCACCAGGGAACAAAAAAAGCTAGCAACTTACAGAAGTTCTTCTGTTTATGCCATCTCGCCATAATTGCTGGGACTTTCCCTGAGTTAGGAGACTAGGGAGGGACTTTTTGGCATGCATTACAGGCTCTTTACAGCTGAGGTCTGTCAGGGAGCAGCAAGAGCTGGGCTGCTCTGTGAGGAGGGAGAAGCTGGCAGTCGAGGAGGATGGTGCAGGCAGTTCTTTTCCCGACCCTGGCACGGTCCCACAGAACCTAACGCTGTGCTGGTTGCAGAGTCTGGGCAGAAAGGAGGAGTCTCAGGCCCAGGTCCATTGGGCAGTCTGGTTGGGAGTGGCAGAAGGCAGGAGCCGAGGCAGGCCTGGAGGGAAGCTGTAGCACGGGACGCAGGATCAGTCCCAGGTGTGGGCAGAGGCTGGGCTGCAGAGCTGTGACCTGACTCGGGCAAGGGGTGAAGGTGCCAGCCCGAGGCGAGATGCAGCCCCTGAGCATGGGGTGTGGGTTGGGGTCCCAGGTGAAGCTGTCGGCATTCAAGTTAGAAACATGACGCAGCTTTAGGCGGCACTGCCTAGTACCCTTACTGTTGTCGTTGTGCTGGGTTCATTCCCCTGATGACTGAGCGCTCTTCGTGGGATGCAGCTCTCACGTGAAGCTCTCGTAGGAGCCACTCAAGAACCGAGTGCAGATCCTGAGACATGGTCAGCACAGACACTCCTTTAGTCCCCGTGTGATTTCATTTCCTGCTGTAGAAGACAGACATTTCTCTTCTCTCTTACAGATATGGAGTCTGGAGAGCGGTTAACCTCATCGTCAGTCTCCTCTACTGCAGCTGCTTCAACTCCAGCGTCGTCTTCGCTGTCCGTAGCTTCAGCAGTATCGAAAGGTGGCCTTTCCACGGGAGCTGTGTCACTGAGTTCCACAATCAACACATGCGGTAAAAATGACTCGATTATATATTGCAGTGTGATTTTAGTGTTTGTCAACACTTGTAATTATTATTACAAGTCAAATATAGTAAGGTTGCACAGGTGCATTGAAGACTTTTTTTTGCTAAGCGGTATTGATATCATGTGAATACATTTTACATAATACTTGTTTATTGAAGAAATGAAATTAATTTAAAATTGCCTATTTCAAATGTGAAAGAAATTTTTAGTTTGCAAAGCTGCCGCAGAAGCGAGAATCATTAAGGATTGATCTGGCAAACTCTGTGCCATTTTCAGATTAAGATCTAATAATCTGCTTCTTCAATGTACATCACTGTCTCAGCATTCAAGCCCAACCTCTGCTGTATTTTTGTATCTGGAGGAATAGTTTCTTCTAAGGGAACTTGAAATTGAAAGGGTGAATTTCAAAATGTCATAGTCTTAGATAATCTTGACTAGAGTGAAACATCTTGGCTTGAATCAGAAATTTATATGGAAGATTTCTCCATGCAAGAATCTCACTTTTCTGAATGAAACTTGTATTTCAACTGAATGATGCATGTCGTGGATAGAACAAGAAATGGTAAATAACTCTTCCCTGCTGTTTATTTCTTCACTTGGAGAACAGATTCTATACATTTGTTTTGTTAGCCTGAGTACTGCTGATTCGTATAAGATACAAAGTAAACAGGAAGTTTTTCAGCTTAAATTTGTGGTAATCCACAACTTTCAGAACAAACTTGGTTCTTGTAGTATAGTGAGGAAGCGTGTATTCTCCAAACTGAAAGATTCTTCTGCCCTGATACTGTAGAACCAGTAGATTCTGAGTGCTATGCTATAGCCTGCATTTGTTTGTTTGCGGCTTCTTTGGGAAGAAAAACAGAAACCAGAATGTGTGCATACCTAGAATTATGTCTCAAGTGTTTATTTTAATTACTCTGAAATCAGCCAGAAAAGTTCTTAACTAAAACTGATCCAGAACAAATATCAGTGTGTTTTATTTTTCAGTACCCCACTACATATTCAACTCCAAAAGAGTTTTGTGTCTGTGTTCATTAGCTCATGCCATTTGAAATGGTTGTCTGTGGTGGTTCGCAGAATGTACTAGGATCATTTACAAGTGGCTGTAAATGTACAATCCCAAACCAAGGATTTATGTGACTCATTTACCTCTCCCTGCCGCCTTTGCTATGTGGATATTGCAGCACGTAATTTTGTGTCCCCTGTAAAATTGTGTGTATATAGAGGATATATATTTGGTCTGTCAAAATACAGTAAGACTAAAGCAGATGAATAATATAATAAGGATACTGAACTGTCAGTTTCTTTCTTCTTTAGAAAATCCAGGTAGTCCTTTTCTTAAGTGGTTTTGAAAATTTTATTCTTAACTTTTATTTTAAAAAAAGTTTCATTTCTGTCTGATAGCTAATAGTTATAAAGACTGTTACTAATTCCAAGTATTCATGGATTGTTTCCTTCTAGTTTTTCTTTAATGGTCAGATCTTTTGCCTGGCTCTATCTGATCTTTAAGAATGTATGTATTTTCTCAAGGACACTTTTGTATTCCTAAAAGCAAGCTGGAATGTAGTTTGCTATTGGTACTGTCCCATCTGTTTTATTTATGAGTGTATTGGTTTCTCTGTCTGACACAGTGCACTATGGTTGAGTCCACTCTGGAAAGGGATACACTGTCCTGGAGAAACTTCACAGAAGTGTTCATGTTGCCAGCCAGCCAAAGACAGTTTTCCCGGTAATGGCCGGTGGCTGGAACGGCAATGTCATTGAGCCAAACTTTCTTCAATTTTCAAGATACTCTGTAGTCAAGATAGGCTGGTATCCTAGCCCGTTTGAAAGTGAGATGTTACTCACTTCTGTGATACTGGAAAAAAAAAATGATGACAATGTCTGTCAATCTCAATCTGGTAATTAAATTATCTTCTTATTTTAAAATGCTTTTCTCTAGCATCTAATAAAATAATTGTTTAAGAATGAATAATTATTCTTACTAAGAGAAGGTAAAGGCATCTTAATCTGTGCATTAGACTAGAGAGGTTCTTCTTACTCCAGTTCATCTATTTATTTTCTTTGCAGCAATCAATAGTCTATTAAGTAGTCTCCACTGTAAACTGGATTGCATACCCTGTCAGGTTCCCTTCGATGCATGGAGAGTGAGGACTGGGAGTCTTTATGCTTTACCAGGGAGATTACGCTACAAATAAGTTAGTTTGGCATATTCCTGGATCAGATAGGCAAAGTACCTGTGTGAAAACGAAACCATTATGAAATATATCACATACTGTTAGTGTAATTTGTTGATGCAGCACTAGTTCCTGAATAATTGAAGCATTCCAGTCAAGTAAGCAGATAGTTTACTTGCTTTCTTTGTATTTGTCCATTAGTGAAAATAAGAAGGCATATTGGAAAAGAAATTGACTCTGGAAAGAGGTTTAAATTCATTCTCATGAGAATGTTAGCAACTTTGAGAGAATATAAATGACTAGCCTTTTCTCACATGAGTAAATGATACCATAATCCAGTGTTTTGTGTAATGTGTGTGAAAGTGTTCAAAGCTGAATGATCAAATTTTATGATTTTGATACTATCAGACATGAAGTGTTCTATATTCTTAATTTTCAAAAAAAAAAGGAAATTCATTAACATTTTACAAAACAAGAACTAAAAAAAAATCTTTTTTTCAAACCAGAAGCTACTTCTATCAAAGCAAAAATCTTCTGTTTTTTTGGAGTCCACTATTTCGCCTTAAATGAGACCCAGAAGAATTTTTAAATTGTGGACGTAAATGGACAAAGCCACAGGATGGTTTTAATTGGAAAAGTCTGTAATTTTCCACTTGATTTTCTGATTTATATTAACAAAGATTTTCATTTTTTTAACACCAGTTAATTTTTTGTGTCTCAGTCTTTATATAAAAATGACATTGTGGCTTCTGAAAGAAATGTTAAAAAAATCAGATTTAGCACCTAGAATGTAAAACTGTATAAAGAAATTTCTGTTGTGGTGTTTTTTATAGTCCTTGGTTTTGTTAGATTTTTCATCTGAGGCTTGTAGGTATTTATTGACTTCTACAGATTTTAAGGATTCTGAATCCTAAGTGACAACAGCAAGATTAAAGTGGATATGTAAAAACAAAGTGATGATTTACAATATGTGGAATGTACAACAATTTGAAATCTTGAGGGAGAATGTGATGTTAAGTAGTTCAGGGGATGCAGATGCTTAGATTAAGTACAAGGATGTGAACAGTAGTAGAGTACAATTGCCAGCTCTGATACCAACAGAGCAGCCATAGTGTTACACAATCTACATTACAAGTTCTCAATTTTTGGAAATCAATGTTAAGTTGGTCAGTACATCTTAATTTTAGTGTCTGTGTATTGTTAAGAAACACTCTCTAATTTAATTATTATCAGTAATTATTTAAACATGGCACCAGCCTTGTTTAGACGTTCTGCTTCATGTTATTACCTTTATAGGCCGGAAGCTGGTTTCTTTCTCAGTGTTCAGACTGCCCAGTGCTCTGTTTTTTAGGGACAAGACTATGAGAATAATATGCCAGATGTAAAATAAATAAACAAATACAAATTAATCCATTTTCCAAGATCATTGAAGAACATTAAAGCAAAAATACAGAGGAAAAAGGGAGACAGGGGGAGAAAGTACTTTAATAGTCATAACTCAAGTACTTCCATGTTTTAAAATCCTGTCTCATTTGGTATTTGGTATAAGGAGTACACAGATGAGCAAACAATTTTGCGTATTGTTTGGACATGGAATTTTATCTTTGTAAGTAGAAACAGAATTGAAAGAAAAACAATTTCAGTACATTGGTTTTTGGATGTTAGAGGTTAAAGGAAACCATTGTATTTGAGCATGTAAATAATTTCATTGAAAACCACATCAAGCACCTAGTAGTTTTTATATTAAAGCAAACCTCATTGAGAGTTGCCATGTGGTTGATACTTTTTAAAATATGACTTAGTAGATCAGTGCTCTGTATGTTCCCTGTATTCTTACTGCTCAGAGTTAATAATCTGCAGTGTTTGTGCCTAAATTATGTATCAGTTTTCTCACTAGAGTTCAATTTTGTCAATGCCATTGGAAAATTGCCTTTTTTTAGAAAATTAGTCGAAGACTAGCTTCTTTTAACCTATGATTAATGAAGTAAAGCTGAAGATGGAATCCTTGCAATTGCATTCGTGTTTGTTACCTGCATGCTTGCTTCTGTAAGAATGTATTCAGAGTTTATTAAAATGCTAATTTGGGGTGTGTGTGTGGTGTGTTTTGAAGTACTTTAATGAGATAGCCAGTGCTTTGCTCTTCATTTAAATTAACAGATATTTTTGAGGTTTCTCTATTCAGATGAGGGTTTTTGATTTTTTTAAACCAACGATAAGAGTGGGTCACTGTTACTTATATATATACTTATATACTTATATACTTATATACTTATATATATACTTACATACTTATATATAAGCCTTTTCTATGCTTTCCATCTTCTTACACTGAGGGATGTTCATCAGTACTATGAAATCACACATACGAGTAGTTTGGAATCATGCATACAAGGAGTTCTTTCGAAAACCTTATATTGCACCATGAAGTTCATTAATGTTAACAAAGGTGTTCACAGTTATCGTTCCTTGTTACTAAGAGACCAGTATTGATGAAATGTATGTTGCCCTTTGGAGTAATGCTTTCAATCATTTATGTGTGTAGTGGTTAGTAGAATTTGAAAAGCAGTGCTCAAAAATATTTAACTTATTTGAAGTAAGTCAAGAATGTTAAGGAGTGCAGTTTAATAGGAAATTTTTCGATGCAGAATGTGTCTACAGTCAGTTAGTAACCTGAAAACACTAAAGTAGAAGAAAAGGAAATAGTAGAATTAATTGCTAGACAGGCTGTTAATGTTTTTGTCAAATAAGAAAGAGGAAAAAATGTCATTACAGTTCAGTTTATTGCTAGAAGACTTTGCTTCCATTTTTCCTTTATGTTTTATTTCTTCCATGTTTCTAAACGCATATTTAAAAATTGATGACTTCTTATTTCTGGACACATTAGGTGATGGCTTAGGTAGCACACAGTAGTTCTTTTTGCAAGGCCATAATAATGTGTAATATAGTATGAAGTCACCTACTCTGTATTTGTGTGATGAAGAAAGTTGATGAACTTAACAAGCTCAAAGGATGTTGTAGCTTGACCTATCTTCAAAGTATTATGAAACATTACAGTGCATTGCTGCTCATTGGCATCACTAAGAATCACCACTGTGGTCTATGAGAGAGAAGCAAGTGTTGCTACTGTTTTTTTAAGAAACAACACAATAAGAGCATTGTGATCTTTCCTAATTCAACTGTGTAGCAGACGGTAGCTAACATTTAGTATTGCTAGTTGAGTATGGACGTCAGTTGTGGAAGAAGGTACATAAGTGAGTAATGCTTTCTACAATCGAGTATGTGATTTTTAAGGATAAAACCTAACTATTTACCCAAGGTGTATTTTGCAGTACAGCACTGTCCCCTGAGCTACAGCATGCCAAGTGCAGAACACTCACATTAAGGCAGAACTGCATTCAAACTGAGATGCCATGTCTTTTATTAGGAGCAGTACAGGTACACTTCCACACCAGGTGACCCATCTAGTGGATGAGGGAAAGGCTGTGAATGTTATCTACCTGGGCTATAGTAAGGCCTTTGACACTGTTCCCCATGGCATCCTCCTGGAGAAACTAGCTGCCCATGGTTTGGATGGGTGTACTCTTCGCTGGATGAAGAACTGGCTAAATGGCTGAGCACAGAGAGTGGTGGTGAATGGAGTAAAATCCAGTTGGCGGCCGGTCACAAGTGATGTTCCTCATGGCTCAGTTTTGAGGCCAGTCTTGTTTAATATCTTTATCAATGTTCTGGATGAGGGGATTGAGTGCTCCCTCAGTCACTTTGCAGATGACACCAAGTTGGGTGGCAGTGTCGATCTGCTTGAGGGTAGGAAGGCTCTGCAGAGGGATCTGGGCAGAGTGGATCGATGGGCTGAGGCCAGTTGTATGAAGTTCAACAACAGGGCCAAGTGCCGGGTCCTGCCCTTAGGTCACGACAACCCCATGCAACACTACAGGCTTGGGGAGGAGTGGCTGGAGAGCTGCCTGGCAGAAAAAGATCTTGGGGTGTTGGTTGACAGCCAGCTGAACATGAGCCGGCAGTGTGCCCAGGTGGCCAAGAAGGCCAACGGCATCCTGGCTTGTATCAGGAGTGGTGTGGCCAGCAGGAGGAGGGAGGTGACTGTGCCCCTGTACTCGGCACTGGTGAGGCCACGCCTGGAGCAGTGTGTTCAGCTTTGTGCCCCTCACTACAAGAAAGACATTGAGTTGCTGGAGTGCGTCCAGGGAAGGGCAGTGAGGCTGGTGAGGGGTCTGGAAAACAAGTCTTACAAGGAGTGGCTGAGCGAGCTGGGGCTGTTTAGTCTGCAAAAGAGGAGGCTGAGGGGGGGACCTTATCGCTCTCTACAACTACCTGAAAGGAGGTTGTAGTGAGGCAGGTGTTGGTCTCTTCTCCCAGCTAACTAGCAAGTAACCTCAAGTTGCATCAGGGGAGGTTTAGATTGGATATTAGGAAAAAATTCTTTACTGCAAGAATGGTCAGGCATCGGAACAGGCTGCTCAGGGAGGTGGTGGAGTCACCATTCCTGGAGGGGTTCAAAAAACGTGTAGATCTGGCACTTTGGGATATGGTTTAGTAGGCATGGTGTGATGGGTTGACGGTTGGACTGGGTGATCTTAGGGGTCTTTTGCAAACTATGATTCTGTGTTTTCATGGGGAACTGCTTCAGGTGTGTTTTTGTGGTGGAGACCTTGAAGTATTCCAAGACGGAGATTGTCGAGGTGACTTAAAGCTATGGTGCTTTCATGTAGTTCTGACAGAGGAAGACTGCTGAGGTAATACTGAATGTTGAAGAGTGGCCTGTGTATAATGACCCTGTTTATAGGACTGGCAGTTTCATCTTGTGATCGCTGTCACATAGCTTTCTAATGAGTATTTGTTTTCAGAATGCGTTTAAAGAAAACTGCAGTGAAATTTTTACTAGAATAGCTTTAATGACTTAAGACCAGGTTTGCTGCAGGAAAATCATGTCATTTAAGAAGTTCCTAAGTGGTTTGTGTTCTTCTTGCTCTCTATGAGAATTTAGTAAATCTGCTCTACGCTATGCACAGCAACACACTCAGAAATATTTAAATACATTATTAGAACATCTGAAGATTGTTTTTATTTCCTTTGCGATGCAGAATGGTGGCGAACAGCAGACATGCATTCTCGTCCTGGGGCAGCTTTTTTCCCACCGCTCTTGGGAATTCCACCACTGTTTGCACCTGCTGTACAGAATCATGATTCTGCTTCATTCCACTCGAGAACTACAGGAAAAAATAGTCGGAGCAGTACAGAAAAAGGTAACGGCAAAAGTTGTAGAGGGAATAATCGTATCAGACTTCTGCACATGCAGAAAGATGAGCTTTACCTCTTGTCGTTCTTCCCATTCCTAAATAATTCTATAAGAATTGATTCTGTTAGCTAAGCATGAGACATAGAGGTATGGGCTTTTAATAATGAAATACTCTTTCTACTAATATTTTCCTTCCTCTTTTTCTTCAGGCAGTTTGTCTGGAAATGAGTAGTAGGGAAAAGTTTTCTTCCAAAGTTTGTGGTTTGATTTAGGAGGCCTTGTACTTCTACTGTGAATACTGTTCCTCTCCATATAAGAAGCAGGCGTCAGGTGGTAGTTTGCTGGGGAGGGTGTGGAGAGATGGGTGGCTACAGCTGCATGTTCTCCATGAAAGTAGCCCAGTGACATTAGAATATTTTATTGCATTTGAAACCAGTATTTTATGTAGTGGTATTGCATGCCTGTTTAAGGTGTACGGTGCGCTTGTTCGGTACTAGGTTTGTTGAGCTTAGAGGAGAGGAGGCTGAGGAGTGACCTCGTTGCTGTCTGTGGCCTCCCCGAGACGGGGAGCGGGGGGGGGGGCTGGTCTCTTCTCTGGTGACAGGATGTGAGGGGGGGGCTGGTCTCTTCTCTGGTGACAGGATGTGAGGGGATGGATTGAAGCTGCATCAGAGGCAGCTCGTGCTGGATATTGGGAAAACGTTATTCACTGAGGGGGCGAGCTCACTCGCCAAGGAAGTGGTCATGGCCCCAAGCCTGCCTGCGTTGAAGAAGTGCTTGGAGAGTGCTTTGGGATGGATGGTTTAACTTTTTTAGTTATCCTGTGTGGAGTCAGGAGTTGGGCTTGATGATCCTTGTGGATCACTTCCAACTCAGGATATTCTGTTCTGTGATTCTATGATGTAAAAACAGAGTGTTAAAAATAGTTCTGGTAGGTTTTAGGACCTGATGTGCTTTTTGGAATCAATCTTATAATAGTCCTGGGATTGCAGAGTAGCAAGTTTGTGTTAGGGGTATTTTCTTAGAATCACAGAATGTTCGGGGTTGGAAGGGACCTCTGTGGGTCATCTAGTCCAGCCCTCCCGCCGAAGCAGGGTCACCTACAGCAGGCTGCAGAGGACCTTGTGCAGGCGGGGCTGGAATATCTCCAGAGTAGGAGACTCCACAACCTCCCTGGGCAGCCTGTTCCAGGGCTCTGTCACCCTCAGAGGGAAGAAGTTGTTCCTCATGTTCAGACGGAACTTCCTCTGCTTCAGTTTGTGCCCATTGCCCCTGTCACTGTCACTGGGCACTACTGAAAAGAGTTTGGCCCCATCCTCCTGACACCCACCCTTGAGATGTTTATAAGCATTTATTAGGTCCCCTCTCAGCCTTCTCTTGTCCAGGCTGAACAAGCCCACTTGCCTCAGCCTCTCCTCCTAGGAGAGATGCTCCAGTCCCCTCACCGTCCTCGTAGCCCTCCGCTGGACTCTCTCCAGTAGCTCTTCATCTTTCTTGAACTGGGGAGCCCAGAACTGGACACAGTACTCCAGATTTTCTTAGAAAACAACAGTCTTCTTGACAGATAAGTAAGCCAGCTTGAATGTGGATGTTATTTCAAATAGCATTCCCACAACTTCCCCCCCCCCCCCCCCCCCCCCATTTTACACTTTGCAAAACTCATAAAATATGTTGGGTTTCATGTGGTTTTCTTTGGAGCTAATTGATACTTTGAAATTATAAACAAATTATTCTGTGAGATACTTAGTGAAATGGATATTTTCAGATCTTCTTTCTTCAAAACCTTATTTTTCTGGCCCTGACTAAACTCAAGGATAGTTTGGTCTTAAAAAAGGACAATTCAAGTTTTTCTTTTTTTTCCCCTCCTAACAGCATTAAATGTATTCGTCATTTAAATCAGGGGTGCTCTGCATGTTGTAATTAAAATAACTCCATGAGAAAATCAAAGTGAGTCTTGGATGGCAAATTTTAGTATATATTGGGGGTAATCTGTGAGTAGTCTTAGTATCTTGTTACATGTTTATGGAAGCTAGGCTATTGTGACTGGAGCATCTGAAAGAAAGTACCTACAACTTCACATTTTTTTAAGTGTCGCTTTGTAAATCTGTCATCTCAAGGTATAAATGGATCACTGAATGGGAACAGTACCACTGCAGTATCTGGTATCAGCACGTCTGTACTATCCAGTAGCATTGCAACATCTGCAGGACAAGTGAAAGCTATAACCTCAGGAGCAGGAGGCCGCAAATACAACCAGGAGCAAAGCAAAGTTCAGCTTTTGGACACCAGAGCTGACAAAATCAAAGATAAGGTAAATATACAAAAAACTTTTAAAAAGTCAGACAAAAAATTGCAACGGGAAGTGTTCTGATTTTGCATGCAGCAGCATTTTTAAGTGTTCTCTCCCAGTAGAAAATGTTTTGGGTTTTTCTTCTTACTATTCAGAAGAGCAGGATCTGTCCCCTTGTCTCTGTGGTATTTTTTTATGTTGGGGTTTTCAGTGGTGTTTTTTTAATTATTTGTTTGGGTTTTGACATCTTTATGAACCAAAAGCTACCATTAGCACTAATTCCCCTAGTTAATAGCTGTATGCTATAACATATTTTTATTTATGTAATTATAAAATTTTATATTATTTTTAACATCAATATTCGACATTGTTATATTACAGTATAAATATTTGTATTGTACATTTCAACGTATTATAAATGATATCTATTTAATGATGTTTTCATGTAACTTATACAAAAAATTCAGAAGCAAAATGAAATTTTCGGACATTAAAAGAAAAATACTTTTCTGGGAGTAATTTCCTATTTATCAGAAGAAAGAAGTATCATTAATGTCTGTGATTCAGCAAAAACCTTAGACACCGTCTAATATGAAAGACATGAGTAGTCTCAGTGAGTTAGTAAACCTCCTTATCTACTGACCCAAGCACTCCTTAAGAACTTTGCTACTCTTGGAATCAAAACTATGTAGTTATCCCAAGAAATGGGACATTGGGATATTGATTACTGTAAGAATAGAAACTAAGGGAGTCATTCCTTACTGGCAGTGATCTGGGCTAAAATACTTTAGATTTCTTTAGATTTTTTTGTGTGTGTGAGGGAATTGGGTCTGTTGCTTTCTTTCTGTTACTGCCTTACATTTGGCTCCCAAATCTGAGTGTTCTTTGGTGACATTGGCATTTTCGAAGGACAGTTCATGTTTGCATGTATCTGCATAAAAGTAGCTGTTAGCATGAAAATGGTTGATTTGTGTAGTGATACACTGTTTAATGTAGTGACAATAGGGAAAGTATTACCCAATTAAAGAACATTCTCCCTTGAGACAGTATTCATGTGTTCAACAACTTTTGTAGGTATTAGAATCATAGAATGGTTTAGGTTGGAAGGGCCCTTGAAAGGCCATCTAGCCCAGCCCCCCCTGCAGGGAGCAGGGACATCTTCAACTCGATCAAGTTACTCAGAGCTCCGTCCAACCTGGCCTTGAATGTTTCCAGGGATGGGGCATCTCCCACCTCTCTGGGCAACCTGTGCCAGTGTTTCACCACCCTCATTGTAAAAAAATTCTTCCTGATACCCAGTCTAAATCTCCCCTCTTTTAGTTTAAAACCATTACCCCTTGTCCTGTTGCTGTAGGCCCTGTTAAAAAGCCCGTCCCCGTCTTTCTTAAAAGCCCCCTTTATATATTGAAAGGCTGCAATCATGTCTCCCTGCAGCCTTCTTTTCCCCAGCTGTCTCGGCCTTTTCTCACAGCTGAGGGGTTCCAGTCCTCGGATCATCGCTGTGCCCTAGCTATTCTGGCCCGCAGCTGTTAAGGTAGTGACAGGTCATTGGGAAATCTTTGACTTTTTTCAGATTTAAATACTAGAAGTGGGTCTTTCTAAACTTCTGCTTTTATCCTGTATATGTATGTGCAAAACGTAAGCTTTGTTTCTGTGGTGCAGAAGTAAAGCTTTTTACAGAGAAAGTCTCTACATTTCTGACTATTACTGCAGTTATGCAGAATACCAAATAAATTACTGTCTTTTGATATCTCCAAATACCGTCCCAAAAGTTTATATCATAAGTCAATGAACAGACTCTTTTCTGTTCGCTTTTTGGCTCTTTGCCTTTTTCAGAAAACTGAGCTGGCTGAGCTAATTACTTGTTAATATGAGTATCACTGAAAATTTCACTTCTTTCTGCCTTTTTTAAAATTTCAGTCAGGATGTTTGTCAGCATTCTTATCTTCTTCATATTACTATTTGTCTTTAAGCATAAATTCTGTATCATTGATACATTTTCTTTTGATGTGGGTACTGATTTGGAATTCCAGTTTGAATTTGCTAAATACTGAGTTGCTGTAAAACAGTGTACTCAATCAGTGTACCTACTTTCTTAAATTTGTTTATTTTTGTATCTTAACATTTAAATCATTTGTCTAATGTGGATAAATTTCAGGTTGTCAGCAGGTTTGCTTCCGAAGTTTTTATAGTAATTTTTCTAATACTGAAGTGGAGTTTGTTGTTCCTTGTTTTACTTGATATGCTGATGTTCTAGACATCATTCCTCTAATCCTTATTTTCTTTTTCTCTGAAACTTTTTGAGGTAATTGGTATTTGTTGACGTAATGATTTGAACAAGCTTTCCTATCAGAACATACAGAATACTCTAAATGAGAACTCCAACATGAGGAGAAGATCAAGAGATTTCATTAAACACTGCGCCCCCCCCCCCCA
The DNA here is from genome assembly GCF_030867145.1 of Opisthocomus hoazin. Classification (NCBI taxonomy): domain Eukaryota; kingdom Metazoa; phylum Chordata; class Aves; order Opisthocomiformes; family Opisthocomidae; genus Opisthocomus; species Opisthocomus hoazin. The sequence goes on from NC_134422.1 coordinate 232,001, forward strand.
CTCAATTTACTATTTTTATTTCAAGTATGTTAGATTGAAGCCACAACTGGAAGTGAATGCAGAGAAAGAAGCAGGGGGCAGTAGGCAGATGGAGTATTTTGTGCTGGGCTTTGTACAAGTGATGTTATGTTTTTAAATTTCCAAGTGTAACAACACTTGCCTCTTTTTCTAAAGAGCACAGTTTATTTTAAAGTATTTTAGTTATACTTCTGTAAATGTTCCTTTCTTTAGGTTTTTTTTTCTTTAGTATTCATCTGCTGATTTTTTCAATCATATCCTTAGTTGTAATTTTCTCTTGAGGTTAATTTTTTTTTTTTTTTTTTTTTTTTTGAAGGGCAAAACTGATACAAAGCTGTTTTTCCAGTTGGTGAAAATCTAAAAAGATACTTGTTTTGCAATGTTTTCGTTCTGGTTGAATTCTAGTTCTGTTGTCCTACCATCTTAGGGAATCCTAAAATGCGGTTTGGTAGCAACTTGCCTTATGTAAATTGTTTTGTCTGTAGCGTGTGAAAAACAGATTCTGAGTTGATCGAAGCATCTGATCTTCCAAGCTGTAGTTATGAGAAGTTCTCATCCAGTTCCTCTTGTTTAGGATGTGTATTTGATCGTTCAGAGGGCTATACATATCAGACAATGAAAAACCGGAATCTGTCTGAAACATGAGTTCAAAATTGTGCCAGATCCTCTCTGATCACTGTGTGTTTGTGGTGTATAATTTTGTCTGTTGAGCATAACAATGTTGTATTGAAGATAGATGTCATCGTGATGATCTGATATGCTATCCATTACTTACCAGATTTTAGTATGTAAGAAGTAACTGCATTACCTTTTTACTTTGCTGGGTTGGTCACTGTGTTGATAACTTCGGCATGCTTCCATTGTCTTCTTTTAAACCTGCCCTGTGTATGGCCAAGATAAAACTGAATAAGCAGATACACTTTATAAATAATCATTCATCTGAATGGGCTGCTTCAGTCTCACAAAGGAAATGTAAACTGACTGCCCCTCTGTTGACTGCATTAATGAATTTCTAGGATGAGGAAGGTCTGCAGGATTTTTACGTTGGTAAAGTAACATTCTCCAGGGAAAGAAGGTATAACTGGTGACCTGGAGTCTCATCTGGCTTCTAGAAGGTCCCCTACTATTATGGGCAGCTGGTGAGATAGGAATCCACTCCAAGGTCTTGCGTTTGAGGGCTTCTACTTACCTGGATGCCAGAACTAGCATCAGGACACTGGGTTGTTAACTGTAGTCACATCCTTTACCTTTAATATCTCTTCTTGGTAATTACCATGTTGTGTTTTCTTTATAAAGTTCAGTACTTTGAAATCATGACTAAAATCTTTTTTAAACTGTCACTTTAGTCACGTTTTTATGGGACTGTCCCATTGAGTCATTAAGATTGGGCTACTTTTCTTGGTACTCATGTTCAATCTAGGTTACTGCTTTCTCAACAATGGACGTTCTCAATTAGCATAACAGTCCAGCAGATTTGCTAAAGTCAGCAAACCAAAATCAGATATGAAATTTATTTTAATTGAGCCCTCTCTTGCTTCAACTTTTATGACTATATTGTTGCCAGTAGAGAAGCTAGTCAGAGTGAAATTTGCTCTTTTAGTATAACTTAATAGTAATTTTTTTATGGAGTGTATTTCTTGAGTCTTCTATTATCTTTTTCTAAATAACATATTTTTTGATATTATGTAAATATATGTCTGGTCTTACCTATATTTTCAGAAGTCTAGTGCTCTCTCTATTCTTTCTAGTATATTTCAAATGAAGTAAAACTGTACTTTTTGGTCTGTATTTTTCCTTCTCTTTCTTGACTATTTTCTTTGTGTCAGCAAACTTTTAGAATTTCTTTCAAGTATTTTTTGTTGTTTTAAATATATTTACAGAGAGATTTTTCTTTACGGTTGTCTTTCTTTCTGGCTTACATTATTTCATTTAGTCTGAATTATTTCTTCTCTCTGCAGTTTACTGGCTTACCCCCACCCCCAGCTGATTTACCTTTTGTGCTGGATTTGATAGAAACTTCTCCATCAAGATTAATACTTTCATACCCACTAAATGCACGAGTTTAAATTGTCCCTAGCATTACATTTTCTCTAATTTGGCATCCCTTCTTGTGGAATCCTACTAATTGAACTTCTTTGTATTGGTTTTATCTATGTCAAAAGAGATTCTATTCGTTTGTGAAATGAAAACTTCCTGGAAAGTGGTGGTGTTTCACAGTGTAGTGAAGTGCCTGATTTGTTTTGAAGCATTTGATTGCTTACAGATTATACTGAATTTTATGTCAACATTAGCTGTCCCTTTCATTACTTGAGGTAGTTCTTTGTGAATCAGACTTATGTGTCAGATGCTGTGTGGCACTTGCCACTTCCTTTTTCGCAAGAATGTTCCTGACTCCTTCCTTAGTATGGTAGTTTTCTTATTTTCTTCTCTGCAGTTGAAAAGATAGGTGTGTAAGATACAGCAGCTAACACATTTTATAAAGGTAGATGGACAGCAAAAGTTTTGAAGTGCTGGTGAATGGAAGTAAACACTATCAGCTAAGTAAGCCCCTTGACATAACTCTGCTTTTTCCAGACTGTTACATGCGTCTCTTGGGAAGTGATGATACAAATGTGTATTTCATCAGCATTGTGAATAAAGTGGATATTTCTGATTTTAGTATTACTGCAGTGTTTTAGGTGTTTCCGTTTCCACATACAGAGATAAATAGAGAACGATGAAGGGGCAAAACTAGAACAGCATACTAGAGATGGCAGGAGGCATTGTTACTTTTACTGCTTCAGATCATAGTCTTGTACTTCATTTTATGATCTTAACCTTCATGAATAAATGTTCTGCATCTGTGCCAAATACTAGATGGGAAGATCCTTAAATATGATGTAATCTTTCTGAATTAGAGCAGTGATCCAAATAAATACACTTAAATTGTTAAGATTTCCCAACAGTGAGGCAGTGCATATGACAGTACGCAGAACGTGTGATGATGCGAAGCATTACTGTGTTCATCACAGGAATCGATAAAGGGAACCAAGTTTAAAAAAAAAAGTTACAGATACCAGCCAATTGACAAATAGATGAGACTTAATCCAGCTACAGCTTCTATGTTTCACAGCTATTTCACAAAGTAAATTGAATCATATTGTTGTGGTTTAACGCCGGTGGGCAGCTCAGCCCCATGCAGCTGCTTGCTTACTCCCCCCCTGCAGTGGGATGGGGAAGAGAACTGGAGGGTAAAACTGAAATCTCATGGCTTGAAGGAAAGGCGGTTTAATAGAGAACGCAAAAGCTGCACGCACAGGCAAAGCAAAGGAGTTCACTCTCTGCCTCCCGTCGGCAGGCAGGTGTTCAGCTATCACCAGGCTCTGTTACGCGTTACGGTTACTTGGGAAGACAAATGCCTTAACTCCGAACATCCTCACTTCTTCGATCAGGCTTTAGTGCTGAGCCCGATGCCATGCGGTGTGGGATGATTGTGGGGTGAGCTGGAGTCGTGCTGCCGGTGGCCGCCCCCCCCCCCCCCCATCCTTGTGCCCCCCAGCCTGCTCGCTTCTGGGCAGGGCGAGGAGCAGAAATGGCCTTGGGGCCGTTCGAGAGCTGACACACCCCTAGGTTATCAGGGCGGCTTTGGGCACAAATCCCAGATGCAGCACCACAGGAAGTACTACAAGAAAAATTAACTCTGTCTCAGCCAAAACCGGTACACCCAATTACAAGAATGTTTGTTACGTTCTCCCACTAATTTAAGTGAATTTCTTCTTCATAAGACAAAGGTTTTTGACATAAAATGTCTCTTTAGCATCTTGTTTTGTAAAACATCTACCATATAAAAGTGGATTTGAAAAATAAACTGTCTTGGAAAGTTTTTCTAAGAAAGCATATATTCGTGAGGCACTGTTTCTCTTATGGTTCTGTCTGCATTGTGATCTAGAATTGCTGCAACTTCTTTGCCTTCCAGTCAACTACTTTTGCTGTCCACCTGTCTTCCTTTTGACTAATTTTAGCCTTACAGTTCCCTCAGTGACTCACCATGCCCTGTTTAGATGCTACAGAACACTTTGCTGCTGCTGCCTGACGTCTGCAATCATTTCATGTTTCTCTGCCTTCCAACATTATTCTGTGAACTCTTTAATGAGTAAATGCGCTTCAATGCAGAAATACATACTTCCATGTCTCTCTCACATAGCCACCGTCATAACACTCAAGTCTACATGTACCTCCTTCAGATGTGTTTGCAACATACATGCGTTCATTTTATTGAGCTCCCCAAAAAGCTAACTTTCAGCATCCATTGCACTTTAAAATCTGTTTTGCAGTGTCAACGTTTTTGAGTTCCTGTGGTTTTTACACTTTTCTTCTTTTTCTATATTCTCGTGTGTTCCTTTTTTTACTTTTGTATTCTGGTCTTCAAATTTGTTCTTCCCAAGAACTTAAATATAATATAGTTGTCAGAGTATCTCAGCAGATTTTGGTTCATTTTTCAGAAGCAAATCCTAGCAGCAGTTTGATGAGCATATTCTTTTCAGTCCTCAAAACCTTACATTGCAGAACAGTACGTACTGCGAAGTTACAAGTTAAATAATGTAGTTAAATGTGTCACTGATCACGTTGATGGATCTAAGATGTATTGTTCTTTGTATGTTGGTTTGCAATGAAGCTTTTGGTTTAAAATTTTTTGGGGAGCAGTACATTCCGAGGAAGTTTCCTCAACCTGAATTCCAGGCTGATTTTCTAGGCCTAAATTTGATACATTGCTGTGAAATGCAGTGATGGCAACTGTTCTGCCAGTGTGTTCTGTCAGAAAAATATTTTAGTTGAACCTTATGACCAGTTTTTAATTTTCATCGTCTTGTGAAGCACTTCTTTCTCTTCCGTCACTTTACTGAAGCAGATCACTCTGAAGTCTTAGTGTGTTTTGTTTTAAAGATTAGGCGTCGTAGTAAGATGATATAACAGATTAAAGCTGAAACATTAATAGAGCATTCATCTTCCTGGTAGAAGCCCAGAAAAAAAGCAGTGGAAAGCTCTAGTAACAGCGACAGTGATTCGGCCTCCTCTTCAGACACCTCAAGTGAAGGCCTAAGTAGTAGTGACTCCGATGATCTAGAGGAGGATGACGAGGAGGAGGAGGACCAGAGCGCTGAAGAGAGTGAAGATGACGAATCTGATTCTGAAAATGAAGCACATCAGAAAAACAAGAACAAGGTATGACACCTCACTCTGCTGCTTGTAGTCTTGTCACTGAAAGCTGTTGGTAAAAAATTGACCTGTTCACGTTTATACCAGTTAGCAGTTATTTAACTGCACATTAGTGAATGCTAAGAATACTCTTTTTGGTTTTGTTTCAGGGGTTTCTGGGTTTCTTTTGCTTCGTTTGTGTGTGTATGCATGTGTGTGATTTGTTGTTCTTTATGGGCTAGGAGTGTAACAGTTGGTAGACTTACTTTTGTTATAAACTGGGAAATCTAAAGAAACCAAGTGCTGTGTGCTGATAGTGTATTGGAAATACGTCTTTTTATGTATATTGCTTTGGCAGTTGTTTTTATTCCTAGTAGGGTACTTTTCCTGGTAGCCAACAGAAAAACAAGATTGGAATCTTGGGTATCCTGTTAGGTTTACAGCCAAAAATACATTTAAAAAGAACCATAGTTTAGTATTGCTTCTCTACTAAGCATTGTCTTCACATGCTGAAACTCTCTGGGGAGAAAAAAGCCCTGAACAATAAAAATATGGCAAGATTGATTTTAAAATTATTGTTTGTCCTCTGCCAAGAATAATACAATTGTTTCACGGGGACTGATGATGTACTTTTCTTTTTAAAGGATCTTTAACTGTTCTAATGTAAACAGTCAAACCTGCAAAATATTTTGCAGGTGCTAATGCATAGTGGTGTAACAGACATGAAAACTGATGGACAAAACCCACATGAAAAGACCCAAGAAACAAGAACACACCAGCAGATACCTCTTGTGTCCGATTCCCAGACTCACTCATCATTCCAGTCCCAGCAGAAGCAGCCTCAGGTTTTGTCACAGCAGCTTCCGTTTATTTTCCAAAGCTCTCAGGCAAAGGAGGAATCTGTGAACAAACACACAAGTGTAATACAGTCTACAGGATTGGTTCCTAATGTGAAACCTTTGTCTTTGGTACATCAAGCCAAAAAGGAAACCTATTTAAAACTTATAGTTCCTTCTCCTGATCTACTCAAAGCAGGGAATAAAAATACCTCTGAAGAATCTGTGTCTTTGACCAGCGATGTAAGATCAAAACGGGTGAGTGAAAAATCACTGGTTTTTGATTACTGGTAACCTGCTTTACCTGCTTAACAAGATGCAACATTGTGCTATCAAGCTTTCTTAAATATAATGTTTTAAAATTATATGTATGTTTATTTTCATGTCATGCTTTTTTGACGTGTTTTCAGAGTTGATACAGATTTCTGTAAATTAACTAAATTGTGTTGGTAGTATATGTTCTAAACTGTGGTGTGTGGTTTTTTTGGTGTTTGTTTTTTTTTTTTAAAGAGCAGCAAATATGCTTTAATTTTAGAGGTGATTTGCTATACATTACAAGTGCCTTGAACTATTCCATAACTTTATCTCAGAGAAATTTAATCTACTTGGTTGTGCGTATGCATGTATGCGTACCCTAATGTATACATGATGTAATCATAATACACAATTTACTGTCACATAGTGCCAAACTTGAGTTTCATGCTCATCACATAGTGGAACTTTACAGATCTGCTGAAAGCAGTCAGTGTACTGGTGAGAGTAATGGATACAAAGAAAGCAAGTATGGCTTCATTTTGTTTGAAGTTGGATAGTTTTAAGTCAAAGTAATTAAAATTACCTATTTCAATGAGGATTTCAAACAAAGTCACTGAAAGCCTTTTTAAAATGTTCAATTTAATCTTGGGTTTTGTTTGCTCTTTAAAAACAGAAGGATATTCGTGCACTGATAGCTAGTAAAACTCAGTATGGCCACTGCAATAAATTTGATCTTCCTTTTTACTGGTCAGGACTGTACAATATGTTTACATGTATATTAACAGTTCTGTAGTTTACAAAAATTCTGTGTAGATTCTCAGTTTATTTATTTTGTTAATAGTGATTATGGTGACTAGTCCTGAATTTTCATAACTTCTATTCAGTTAGATTTGAATGGAGATCAGAAGAGAATAAAAATCTAGCATTTTAGAAATATTGAGGCTTGATATATATAGATACAGAAAAAATATGCATTGAAAAGTACAATTACCAAGGCAAGTTTCATTATTAGAAACAAGCTTTGTTCTAAACTAAGTAGTGTTGGTGAAGAGCAAATGGAACTCTGATTCACAGCTAACTTGCAGTCCTCAGTGAGGACTAAAAAATATTTTTATCACATAGTTTTTATTCCTAGACCAGAAGATAAACACTATTTTTCCTTTCAACTTCCAGTTACTTTGTAAAATTCAAATAAGCTAGTCATTTACCTGAAATGGTTAAATAAATTATAATTATGAAAACATACATGTTTACCATTGTAAGAGACTTTTGCTGTCAAATTTAGGTTATGAGTCTTTAGCTGATGGTCTGTCACCCATTTAGTTGTTTGATTTCTTTAAGACTCTTACTGGAAACATGAACTGTGTGATTATTTTATAGGTTTTCATAATTGCATATTCAGTTTTAACTGTCAGTAACTTCAAAAAGATGTTGTATTTGACTTAATATTTTAAAATTGATTTAAAACGTACCGTCTTTATCCATGCTATTATTCTTCTCCATCAAAGATGATGTGTTTTCTTTTTCCTTGGAAGAGTCTTGAGACTAAAGGCAGTGTAAGCTTTACGTGCATTTCTGAGCTACTACTGATTTAAGTTTTACCTGAAGAACTTTCAAGTACTGCTTTTTTAGAGTTAAAAAAAAACTAGCATATCGCAGTACTTCTGAGTAATACCCGGTTTTCCCTCATGGTTTTTATGGATAAAATTTTTTCTGTGTCAAGAGCCTTCTCTTGGTTTTCTTCTAGTATTGTAGCCATTACTGTATTGCATTGAACTTGTGCTTTATTTTAAAGCGAACTGCTAAAGCTAGTTTTACATTCACTAATGAGATTTTATATGCTGAAATGAGTTAAAAGTGAGTTGTTTTCCTATGCCAGTACGCAAGGTTAGTCTCTTTTTAAAAATTAGTTTTTTTCAAGATGCTTAGTGTCTTTATGAAAATCACTGTCTAGAGCGATGTAGCAAGTGAAAAAGCTTCCCTACGTAATTTAGATCAGCTTCATCTTGAGTTCAGTTTGTCTTTTCCTACTTGATTTACAGCAAAAATCACAAGACTTACATAACTTAGTTACTCATTTCCGCTGTTGTAGCTAGCACCTACCTTTGACCTACTAAAAATAGCTTAGCAGATGTTTTAAGATTTCATAGAGTTCACCTGCCTGAATACTTAAAAAAAAAATAAATCCACGTTTCATTCCTCTGTCTTCTTATTTCTTTAGGAACAATATAAACAGACATTCCCAGCAGCACAACTAAAGAAACAGGAATCATCTAAGAACCTGAAGAAGGTTATTGCAGCTTTGTCAAGCCCCAAACCAACATCTAGTTCACCAGCTCATCAAAAACTCACATCCTTGGAAAACAACCATTCTAATCCATTCCTGACAAATGCACTTTTAGGTAATCACCAACCCAATGGAGTTATTCAGAGCGTCATCCAGGAGGCTCCTCTTGCACTTACTACGAAACCGAAACCCCAGACCAAGATCAATGAAAGTGTAGCCATTTCTAGTAGTGCCCCCTTTTCTTTGCCAATAAACTTGAGTGCATGTGGGAAAAAACCAGCTGGTAACCGGACACCTGTTATGCCCTCTACCTCTCCTGTGTTACCTGGTTCAGGAAAGGATAAAACAGTCAGCAATAATGCAGTAAATGCAGTAAAAACACAACACTGCCTTCATTCTGCAAAACTGGTGGTGGAGCAGTTCAGAGGGGTAGACTCAGATGCCCCCAGCAGTAAGGACTCTGACGACTCAAATGACGATGACGACGACGATGAAGATGAAGATGAGGACGATGAAGATGATGATTCTGATGATAGCCAATCAGGTGGTTTAACCTTTTTAATAGGAAAAGCAGAAACTTTATTTTTTGAGTATTGAAAACATGCATTTCCCACCATATTTTAAAATAGGGGCAGCATGGCCCACACAGTGTCCTGCAGATATCCTGGAAAGTAGCACGTGTCTCCCAGTCCCCCATTGTGTCATACCCAAAATCACGTTTTGGGTATTCTGATACTCGGTCATATGGCAAGCACACTTTCAGCTGTCCTGGTAAGACAGCTCCATGGCCTTCTGGAAGGGCTGTCAGAGTGTGACCTTCCAGATCAGTCACCCAGTCCCTGCAGCTTGTCTGTTGCTTATGTGGCAGGGGCGCAGGAGAGCAAGGAGAGAATAGGCTGGCTGATAGTTAATTGTTCTGGCAGACAGAGGCTGTCTGCAGAAAAGGCTTCCCCAACCAGGGAGGGATTAAACACAGGCCTTCAAATTGTCAGGAGTGGCAAAAAAAGCGTGTTTCTAGGCTTTGTTCAGGAGTACAGTCATCAAAGAGCAAGAACAGATTTAAGTACCAGCACAGATGTAAGGGCTGCAATGTTCATAGTCAGAGTTCAGAGTACTGTTTTAGAGGCTCTTAAGCAATTCAGAAAGGCAAGGCCTGTTTTTATTACAGAATTGATTGTATTCCCAGTCACTCTTTTCTCCACTGTGTGCCGATATCCCTTGGGTCCAGCTCCACCTTCATCATTCTCTTTCCCCGTCTCATCCACACACCTGACACCAGTCCTCTTTTTTCCTCACAGCTGTAGCCTATCTTCAGTTCTTTATCCTGTCTACCCTTTACTCTGTCTCTAACTCTTCCTTTGCCCAGATCGCCGGACTTCCAATTCTGACACCTTCCAGCCTGTACCCAGCTCCATCGTTTTCTTCCTCTTCATGCTAGATTTCACAGCCCCTGAAGTGCCCTTCCTGTGGTAGTGCTCCGCCAGTGCCTGGCTGACAGGCAGATGTCTTAGCTGTAGCTCATTCCAGAGTAAACAGTCTCTTAAAGTACTGCAGCTTCTATCATCTCCTCATGGAAAAAAATAGAATTCCATCCAAAACAACACTGCATTATCATGCAGGATTACTTTATGCTGTCACATTTGTAGTAATTTTAAAGTTTAGGTAATTAATGATAACCTTCTGTTTATACTTGAAATGTTATTAAAAAAAATAGAAATCAGAGAAGTTTCTTACGTAGTAAGACAAAAGACATTGCAAGTGTTAGAACCTAAATGTATTTGCCATTAATTATCAAGTCGTAATGTGCCTTTTGCCATACTTTTTTTTAAACAGAGTCTGACAGTAATTCTGAGTCAGATACAGGAGGTTCTGAGGATGAAGATGATGAGGATGATAAAGATCAAGATGAATCGGATACAGACACTGAGGGAGAAAAAACTCCACTGAAACTGAACAAAACTTCATCCTCTGTGAAGAGCTCTTCCATTGGTCTTGCAGCTCATTCCACCCCACTTAATCTCCAAGTAGCAAAGACCTCAAGCTCTGTGTCAGCTGCTGTATCTGCCGAGTCCCAGCCTGCCGTTTTTCTTGGGACAACACCGTCTGCTCTTACGCCAAGTACACACTGTGGTATCTGAATGTCTTTTGTTATAGTACAATGTAACATCTAAGTGGCACGTGTTGTAAAAGTAGTTTAGACACTGCTATCAAGGGATATCTCAACATAAGAAAGAAATTTTTTACAGTATGAACAATCATTCACTGGAACAACGTCCCCAGGGATGTGGTAGAGTCCCTATCGTGGGAGGTTTTTCAAGATGCGGTCAGACAGGGTGCCAGATAATCTTGCCTTGGCTCCCTTTCCCACAAAAGGTTGGACCACATAATCTTTTGAGGTCCGCTCCAACCTGGGTTATTATGTGATCTTTTCCGTGATCTGTGTTTGCAACAGACATTAAAATCGGTCAGCAGATTTGCAAGTTTTCAAGACCTGGACATCACACTTAGTCCAGGACATTTTAGCCCATACAATTATCTGAGACAATGTAGGATGAAATAGCTGGAGTTGATATTTATTAGAACAAAACTCTACAATATTTGGTCTTTGTTATTTACCGTTTTATTCTAAACTAGTTATTCTTATTTCCAATTTCCATGCATTTGTTGCATTCTGAATCTTCTATTTTTGCCCCTTCTTCAACAAATTTAATAACTCTAGTTAAAAGATAACTTCATTATTCTTTCAAAATCCTCAGTGGAATTTATGGATTACGTGCAAGGAATTATTTTTAAAAAGTTCATGAAAAGTGCATTTGCCATTTGCCTTACGTAGTGTTTATAACCCTTCGTTTGGTGACTAATGTGTAAGATTTAATAATTACTACTGCTACAGAACAGAATGCATTTTTGAAAGTCACAGTTCTCAATTTGCATGGTAACAATTAAATGGAATTGTGTATTTACTACTTGATTTAGAAGCTTGATGTTTAATTAACGTGCCTAATAATTGCACAATTTCTGGAAGACTTCCATGCATTAGGAGTAATCCAGATTGTTAAAATACAAAGTTAATGTTTTTGCTCAGGAATCTGTGTTGGTTTATGATGCTTTGAAAAGGCTGATAGTAGATTTTTGTCTGCTTATTGAGGTGGGAAGTAGAATAAATTAATTTTGTGTCCTTGATTTAGGGGTAGTACTTTTTCCTAGTAAGAATCACTGTAATACAATTAAAATATTTTTGTGTCCATTTTACCAAAAGCTGATCAGTCACTGAAGAGGTCTTGTGTCTCTTCTCTGTATCTGTTTTTCACTGGACAATTAATTTTTTTCAGTTCACCTGTATTTACACAAGCAGTGTCCTTCCCTCCACTGTGGCTATTAGAAGTAACGTAATAGTCATGTTAGTTTAAGACTGCAGACCTATCTCCAAAGAGTTTGGCATCCAAGCATGGGCAGTTCCTCAGCGCTTTCTGTAGCAGACTCTTGGCTGTTGCTTCCAGGTTGCCTTGGGCATCTCAGCTGGAGCCCTGTGCCATTGCGCTGCAAGACGCTGCTCCTGGCTGTCGGAGCTCGGAGCAACTTTCAGGGGTTCGCTCTGGGGATGGTACTCTCTCATGTTCATTTCCACACAGAAGAGAGATGTCGCATTCTTTTACACAAGGTCCAGCTTACCATTTTGTGAAATGCATCTTCTAAAAGTTTGTCTGTGTGCATAGTTCATGTCCTACAGCTCTCTCAAAGAGGCCTGAGAGAAGTGTCAGCCTTTGGCACTCTGTAAAACCCCACGTTTGGCAACTGTCTGTGTCGTAGTACTGATGCAGCCTCTTGACAGCACCAAACACATCTGTTTGAAAAGCTGGAATAATCCTGAAAATTTTCTGCATTTGGTGATTGACTGCAGTCTATACTCTGCTCTTCAGAGGTGGAGTCTATTATGATGTATGGATTTTTAAAGTAAAGAAAGTTTTCATTTTCATTGCCTGTACTGAAAAAAATTATATGTGTTCCAGTATAGAAGAACAGGTGTGCAAGGAATTATTTTCACAATATCTGAGAGCACCAAACAAGGCAAGCAGTTCTGTATGGCATAATTAGGTTTTCTTCTTTTCACAATTTTAGAAGAAGAGGTTAAAGGAAACTTAGAGGAAAATGTACTTCAAAAGGAGAATAGTTACATTAATTTTCTTCATACTTGAGGTATCTAATGGCTGTGATGTAAAAATTATTTATCTTTGGATTTGGGGATATAAGGATAAGTATATTTTAGTAACATGCTTTGATTTTGTAAATTCTCTTAGTTATTAATCAGAAATTCTGTTTTAGGTGTTTCAAAAAGACGAAGAGTAATAGATGAACAGGAGCTGCGTGTTCCTCTTGAATACGGGTAGGTTATGTTTACTTGATATTCCTTAAAGGGAGATAATACCATCAAAAGTCAGTTGGTAAAGAAATGACAGTTTAAAAATTGTTGGGGCTGAATGATAAGGAAAGGGCTTTATCAATTTAGATTTCCAACTCACAGCGAATGTGAATATCTTTAAAAGTGTCAGCATATTTCATGTGTGAGTTTTTGTGCATCAATTTTTCTCTTTTGCAAGTGTGACCTGTCTCTTAGCAGTTTTGCCACTGGAAATTAATCCTGATGGTTAGATCTGAGCCAGTATAGACTCCAAATAACTCCCTGAAATAGAGTTCTAAGCTGTTTAAAATCTGGCAATGTGTAAGTAGCTTGGTCAATGTACATGATAACATTTTCTGGTTTTGCCTATTTAACTTATGATACTCTTGTCACACCTTGCGTGCCTTTTCATTTTATGTAAAAATCTGAAATTGACGTTAATTACTTGTTTTAAAAAAATGTATTGTTGTATGCAACTATTTTGTATTACTATAGCTGGCAAAGAGAAACTCGAATAAGAAACTTCGGTGGTCGTCTTCAAGGAGAAGTAGCATATTTTGCACCTTGTGGAAAGAAGCTGAGACAGTATCCTGAAGTAGTGAAGGTACATTCCTTTTTTTAACTTTTGTGTTCTGATGTTACTAAGCATGCTTGCAATTTAAAAATGCCATTTTTTTCCCTCCAGTAAAGATACTTATTTCAAAATATCCTGTGATGTGAGGTGTAATGTATCTCAGTCTGTTACTGATTTGATCTTCTATAAATGCATATCCCTTTGGTAGAATATGCAGAACATTACACTCACAAAGTTAGCTGTACATCAAAGCTGGGTTGTAATTATTTACAAGCTGAAGTGGAAAAATATGTGATTTTTTCAGTATCTCAGCAGAAATGGAATAATGGATATCTCAAGGGACAATTTCAGCTTCAGTGCAAAAATAGGAGTGGGTGACTTCTATGAAGCCAGAGATGGACCGCAGGTATCCACTTTTTAAAAAGTAAAGTCTTTGATCCAAGGAACATTAACTTAAATTTAGGTGAAGTAATTTTTGCTACAGTCTGCAGCATTGCCTGTTTTTAGATAAGTCTTTCTAAAAACTGTACGTATTTCTTAATAGTAGTTACACTGAGATGCGGAAGACGTGATCCTGGGCAGAGTTGAAAACCACTCCTCTCGATTTTATGAGGAGGTTGCAGGAGTTCAGCATGCCTTATGATCAGCTCTGAGCCTGGGTTTGCCTAGTACGAAAGAACTCTGAGCTACATGTTTTATCTTAGTCAGTGTTCAGATATTTCTGACAAAAATTTTATTTCTTCCTTTCCTCTATAAACCTAATATTGATACTAATTTATGTGTATGAGTTAAATCACACTCTTTTCATGTACTCATGTGCGTAATATATAAAATATGTGTTTAAATACAAACGTTTCCTGTGTCAAGAATACGGTCTGAGCTTCCTGAAGCATGAGATTGTTACAGGAAGGAATTCTCGATTATACCAGTTCTGCTTTACACTGGTAAAACTGTTAGACTTTGTGTAGATAAGTCACACAAGGATAAGTCAAATTAGAATTTTAAGGAAATTAATACTATGTTTGTGCCATACTGTGTTACTGTATTTTGGTCACATTGCCATTTCTTCAGGATTTGCATGAAAGTTTTTGGACTTTCATCAGTGAATATATTTGCTTCTTTAAAAGGGAAGTATCCTGAATATGTTACTACAGGACTGTGGACAGACATCATGCTCTTGGCAATCTTCAATTCAGGCTCTAGTAAAGCCTTATGTCCTTGTGATATGCTGTAGAAATACATAACGTTTACATGGTAAAATCTGAAAGCAATGAAGACTGAGTTCATGGTGAGCAGCTACTTCTGAGTGGTGCTTCCTGATTCCTGGCTTACAGGGTAAAACATTGCTAAACCATCTTCATATTTGGCCTTCGTTAAACAACAGTTACAAGTTCATGTAACTTCGTTATGTTCTGGAATGGCTTAACTGAAATAATTTCCTGTACTGGGAACATAATGTAATGTCAGGGTATCTGCTCTCTTTTTACCTTGTTACCTTTTTTGTACCTGTTGCCCATATTACTTCATTAGTCTTGTCCCATTCTCTAGTTACCTTGTTGTCCTCACTTCAATTCATGTGATAATTTGCAGATTTTGCCGTTCTCTGATAATGTAAAACTTCAGAATGGAGGCATCAGGCAGGGCAGGATTCAGCAGGCAGGGCTGGCAATACGAGTATTAAGTTGCTATAGATTTCACTGTATTTCTACTTGTATCATTTGTGGTAGGCTACATTGAGACTTGGTTAGACAGAGGAACAGTTTTCCTGTAAAAACAACAGAAAAAAAGGGACCGAGGGCAGCTGTTTCACATGTGCTACGATATATTTACGTTTTATGTATGAGAAGTTGAATGAGGAAATTGTGATATAAAGAGGTGAGCTACACTCAGGCTGATAATATGCACTTAGTAGAACAGGGTATGGTACTGATATTTTATGAAGACAATTTGCACCCTTTTTACTGAAATTTTTTAAATTGTTCAGCTTCAAAATAGTATGTGATAATCGTATCCTCATGGATTTCTGGAGGTACTTCTAAAAATTACAGCTTTTGCTGTAATTTAAGTTATTCTGTATAGCCTTTCATGGTTACTCTTCCCTTTCTTTGTTGCATATTTTTTGAGACATGCAGCATGCATCCAAAGTGATTGAGTAAGTGTCACAAAGCTCAAAGATGGAACAAGTTGTGAAGAAAATTAAGAGCTAAATCAGTTATGTAGAAGAATTACCTATAGCAAGCCGAAAATACATGGATTACCTGCATCTGGCAGTGCCTGTGTTGCTGTCTCCTGGTACACAAGCAACCAGATGTTGCAGGTTGTTCAAAGCGGTGATTAACTGCTTTAAAAGAAAAGTGTATCTGGCAGAAGTGGGCCCTGAAGTAGTAGGGTTAGAGGAGTGTTTGAAGTGTGGTGAATGTGGAAATTCAGTGACAGGACCTGGACGCTTTTAACAGCTGTGGTTTAAAAAGATTAGTGTGAATGTGATTTGGGGTAATGGATGGGGCACCGATCTTCATGAGTCTGGGTAATATGGATAGGAACAGTGCATCAAGTAGTAGGTGTCCGAGAGTGTTGTGGAGTGTTGCTGTGTTTTAAGATTGCATCTTGCTGGTTTTGATTAATGTATAACAGCAAGACGATCCATCACAGAATGGCTGAGGTTGGAAGAGACCTCTGAGGTCAACTCATCCAAACTCCCCCCGCTCAGGAAGGGTCACTGAGCACCAGTTACACAGGGCCATGTCCAGACAGCTGCTGAAAATCTCTGTGGTGGGAGACCCCACAACCTCCCTGGGCCACCCGGTCCCGGTCCCCATCACGGTGACACAAAGCGTTTCCTGATGTTCAGAGGGAACCTCCTGTGTGTCAGTTTGTGCCCACTGCCTCTGGTCCTGTCACCGCGCTCCTCTGACATGAGCCTGGCGCTGTTCTCTCCACACCCTGCCTCCAGGTATCCATACACCTTGATGAGGTCCCCCCCAGCCTGCTCTTCTCCAGTCTGAGCAGTACCAGCTCTCTCAGCCCTTCCCTTCACAGGGTCATTATGTAGTTAGAGAAAACTTAACTCTTCATGCAGCTCTGTTCAGATCCATTCTGGTTGAAGGTGAAATGTCAATAAGAGCAAAATACAGACTTTTTAAGCTGGCTATAGCTCTCTGGGAGTAACTGTTCAAGTCATGGTAACCAATGGCATGCCCTTTTTGTCCCCAGTCAGATTTTGGATAAAGCTGTGAAAATAGCATTTGGGTTTTTTTGTTGCCAGTGAGTCTGAATGCTTGCCTAGGGATGCAGCTGAAATCAGGAACAGGAAAGGAGGGAAGTGCTGAAAGTACCTTTTCCCATCTCCTTAGTGTGAAGTAACTCCTATGTACATTAGTCTTTCTCACGGTATCTGATTATGGTGCTGCCTCAGAACAAATACAGTGCATCTTTGTAAGGCATGAAGTGTACCTCCTTTAAGCCAATTCTTGAGCTTTCTGTTGTTTACTTCACAGAATCACAGAATGTTAGGGGTTGGAAGGGACCTCTGGGTCATCTAGTCCAACCCTCCCGCCAAAGCAGGGTCACCTACAGCAGGCTGCAGAGGACCTTGTCCAGGCGGGTCTTGAATATCTCCAGAGAAGGAGACTCCACAACCTCTCTGGGCAGCCTGTTCCAGTGCTCCGTCACCCTCAGAGTGAAGAAGTTCTTCCTCATGTTCAGCTGGGACTTACTCTGCTTCAGTTTGTGCCTGTTGCCCCTTGTCCTGTCGCTGGGCACCACTGGAAAGAGTCTGGCCCCGTCCTCCTGACACCTACCCTGCAGATATTTATAAGCATTTATTAGGTCCTGTCTCAGCCTTCTCTTCTCCAGGCTCAACAAGCCCAGCTCCCTCAGCCTTTCCTCACAGGAGAGATGTTCCAGTCCCCTCATCACCCTCGTAGCCCTCCGCTGGACTCTCTCCAGTAGCTCCTCATCTTTGTTGAACTGAGGAGCCCAGAAATACTGGACACAGTACTGCAGATGGGGCCTCACTAGGGCAGAGTAGAGGGGGAGGAGAACCTCCCTCGACCTGCTAGCCACACTCCTGTCGATGCACCCTAGGATCCCATTGGCCTTCTTGGCAGCCAGGGCACACTGCTGGCTCATGGTCACCTTATCATCCACCAGCATTCCCAGGTCCCTCTCCGCAGAGCTGCTCTCCAGCAGGTCAGCCCCAGCCTGTACTGGTGCATGGGGTTGTTCCTCCCCAGGTGCAGGACCCTGCACTTGCCCTTGTTGAATTTCATCGGGTTCCTCTCTGCCCAACTCTCCAGCCTGTCTAGGTCTTGCTGAATGGCAGCACAGCCTGCCGGTGTATCCACCACTCCTCCCAGTCTTGTGTCTTCGGCAAACTTGCCGAGGGTACACTCTAACTCTTCATCCAGGTCATTGATGAAGAAGTTGAACAAGACTGGGCCGAGTACTGACCCCTGGGGCACACCGCTAGTTACCAGCCTCCAACTAGACTCAGTGCCGCTGATGACAACCCTCTGAGTTCGGCCATTCAGCCAGTTCTCAGTCCACCTCACCGACCACTCATCCAGCCCACACTTCCTGAGCTAGAGACTTAAATGTGTGAAGAAGTATTTAGAAGTCTAAAATGTTTATTACAGATGGAGTAGAAATACCATACAGAACAGCCAACTACAAAATCAGCTGTTATATGCATTTGTAATGTGGTAGTAATTATTTGTTTCCTTTTCTAGAAACTGGAATTTAAAAAGTTTGTCCTATTCTGAACTTTGCAATTCCATTTAGAAAGCTTTGTTGTTAACTTCTTCTAAGAAATCTAAGCTGGAATTAATGAGGATGTCTGTGTTTTGCAGAGTGCCTAAGGTTTTGTTTATTTGTTTGGGTAACAGGCTTTGAGCTTGATTCTGCTTCCATGCATAGTTATCTGGTACCTTTTTGGCTGATGGCCTCATTACAGTACAGTATTGCGATAGACGGTAGATGCCTGAAGGTGAGAAATTGAATGAAGTTCTTATTTGGCTTAGTTTCAACAATAAACCACAACATTTCACAGTGTTATTCCCCTTTTTTTCTCTGATATTTTTGTAGTGAACCTTAGATTTTATGAAGTCCCTGATTCTCCTGTGTTGGGGCAGAACCCCTGTATTTTTTTTTTTGGAATATTGAAAATCCACATAATATCAGATTGTACATTCTTTTAATAGAAATGTGTTTTGGGCCAGATTTGAAAAGAGATCTGAGCAGAAAATAGAGATGGTCAAATAAATCCTGCTTAACCTTTAATGGATCTGTTCTGCATTATTTTTATCTTGTCCTTTCTTAAACTTGTGGAAACCTGTTGCACTCACGATGTCCTTTGGCAGGACATTAAACAGTCTTCTCCCCATTCCTTGAAGACCAGCTCCTTTTGCTTATTGAACCTTCTGCTGGCTTCATTTAATGGCCTCTGGTTTCTCTTTCGGGAGACATTAGGAAAATGTAATACACATCCATAGTCTCTGTGGCACAAATGGTCATGTAGACCTCTGTCTTTCTTTTCTGCATATTTGTTATCGTTATTATCATTAACCATATAAAATACAGAAACAGAGCAAGAGCGGTCTCCATTGCAGGATCTAAGGTACTTCTTGAACTATGGCTGCTTCTCCTCCTTTTCTTTGCATTCTGTTTTGCCTTCCCACCCTGCCCCTTCCTGTGGCACTTGCAGTTTATGGGGTAAGATTTCCTAGGTCGCAGGTTGCTGAAGGTGATTAAGTACAGTATTAAATCTGGCTCACATTGCTCAACAAACTGAACCTGTGATAAATTGTAAGTCAGGTACTAGACGGTGAAATGAAAGTGTATGCCTAAGTAGTATTCTCGAAGAGAAGATGCATTAACTTCTGCTTAAGTGATAGAGGTAATTATTTTGGATTAAAAAGTCCTTAGTGATGATGCATTGTACACATAGTGATATCGTCCTGATTCTGACTAGCTTGTTTTTAGGAACATAGCTAATAACAAAGTTCTTTGGAATGTCTGTAAACTAGGTGTGCGATGTGCTCTTGGGACGGTCTTAACTGGGAGTGATTCAGACTTCAAAAAAAAAAGTATCTTTGCAGATACTGATAGCTTCCTTGGAATCTGAATGTTTCATTAGCAAAATGCCATTTCTTTTGTCAAATCTTGTATTAAACATTTGTAATTATGCAGAATGAGCAGAAAGAATTAAACGATGAATTGTCAGAATGAGCAGATAAAAAGTGTATTTTATGGTACAGCAAATTTGATCTCAGTATTTGTATACATATATCTGTGAAGACTTTTGTAATACAAATGTATTTTTTCTGAACAGATCTTCAGCTAATGTGTTTTATAAGTTACCAACTTTCGTTCTTGCTTTAGCAGATGTTTTTGAACTCCTATACAAACCTTTTTAAGGCAAATTATGGAGTAGTCCTGAAGGATACTTGGCTTACATTTTTCCCCCCACATTTTTCAAAAGCTTGGGAAAATGGTAAAAGGTGTTATAATTCTGAAATACACGTGTTGGGTCAAACAGAATCGGATAGACTGTGCTACTGTTTTGCTCAGAAGACTGAATAGACTTTACTTTTTTATCAGTTAAAGTAAAGCTGTGTCTGTGAGGACTAACTTGAGTATTTGTATTAACAAAGTATGTTGGTATTTGGTTTTGGGATTGCACAAGAAACCAGTAGCAACAGTGAAAGAAAAGGTTCAATGTATTGCTGCATACTTTGTTTAGTTCGAGAGTATGGTTCATGTAACTTCTAGTTCAAATAGATGGATTCTTAAAAGTTAATCTTTTGGTTGCTTTGGGTTGGTGCAGAAATTAATTTTCTTGCAGTTGATGAGGGAAGAACTAAATTGTACTAAGTGAAACTCTTAAGATTAAAATGAGTCTATGTTTTTTCAACTCAGTTGAGATCTACAACTCACCAGAGAGCAACATCTGAAAACACACTGCTGCATTTGCTTGTTATGCAAGTCAAAATTTCTGTAAACGCTAACAATTGGAAGACAGTGACTCGTAGCTTGGCACATTTTTTCATTCACGTTGAGCAGTGGATTGTGTGAAAGCAGCATAGTTATTTTTGAGTTTACATGATAAGGAAGAATCTATTTTGCCTTTTAAAGAGGGTTGAGCAATAAGCAATTTGGTCAGAAATTATTGCAGATAACACAGTAGTGGCATACTTGCTAGGTAATAACTGTGTATGTCACTGAATAGCCTTCAAAATGTTGCATAGTGGTACAGTTTACAGAAGTTTGTAGTGATGAGCTCTCAATATATAGCTTCTGTGCATCACCAAAACATCGTACTACCCAAACTGTACATCACAGCTCTTGCGTATCTCTTGCTGTTCAGGTCTCAACTGTCTTAGATTTATTTTTGCATTTTTAAAATCTATGTTTATAATACCTGTCTGTGAAATGTGTCAATTAAAAGGGTGTGCAGTGGTGTCTTCTGAAAGAAGAGGAAGTCATTCCTCGTATCAGAGCTATGGAAGGGCGTAGAGGACGACCACCGAATCCAGACAGACAGCACTCTAGAGAGGAGTCAAGAATGAGGCGACGCAAAGGCCGACCTCCGAATGTCGGTAGCACTGAATTTCTAGACAGCAACGATGCAAAGCTTTTAAGAAAGCTCCAGGCTCAAGGTAGGAAGCGTGTTACTGTTCTCATGGACAGAGGATATAGAGAGTTAATGTTTTTTCTGAAGAGGAGTGATGTGTTGCACTAGGAGATTAGTATACAACATTTTATTTCGGAAATTTGTCACATGCTTTTATTGAAGTCTTGTTCTTTTTCGAGAGCAGTAAATCTATATATGATTCAAACGAAAGAAGTGTGTGTGTAAATGCATGTCTAAGAGTTTATAGTTACTTTATTTAGATTTATAAAATTTAAAAAAGCAGACATCCAATAATCTGGTTACCACTGATGTGTTTTTTAAATTGGCAAAAATTAACAGATCTTTGTTTCCCCTTGTATCAGCTCAAACGACAGCGGACCTAGAAATTGAAATTGAGAACCGCTGAAGTTGGCATTTGTGTGAAGCTTTTGGCTGTTGTTAAATCCCTGATAGTGACAAGATTTAAATGTCCATAAGATTGAAGAGGATTCTGTAATAAGTAGTACCAATGTTGACAGCAGAACGTTCATGGTATTGAGTACTACTCTGTATCAAAAGCATGAGGGCCTGGTTTTAAATAAGTGTCAGGTACATGACTTAAGAATGGTCAGTTATGGTCTTTAGTCCATAACTGTAACATATTTGCTAAATGCATCTAATCCAATGTGAGAAGTTCTTACAGTCCAGGAATTAGGATGGTTGTGTCGACTTGAGACTTGACAGCTCTTTGATGTGCTGACTGTGGACGTGTTTGGGTAGCTGCCTTGTATTCTTGTTATGTCCCTTGCTAACAGTATGTGTGCCTTTAATATTTGCCATTGTGAGATTCTTTGCATCTTTTTCCCTTGTTGCCAGCAAAGAGTGTTGTTCTATATAGATATATTTAAGGCATGCAATGGTAATACGAGGATGATGAGGGGACTGGAGCATCTCTCTTACGAGGAGAGGCTGAGGGAGATGGGCTTGTTCAGCCTGAAGAAGAGAAGGCTGTGAGGGGACCTTAGAAATACCTACAAATATCTGCAGGGTAGGTGTCAGGAGGATGGGACCAGACTCTTTTTCAGTGGTGCCCAGCGACAGGACAAGGGGCAACAGGCACAAACTGAAGTAGAGTAAGTCCCAGCTGAACATGAGGAAGAACTTCTTCACTCTGAGGGTGACGGAGCACTGGAACAGGCTGCCCAGAGAGGTTGTGGAGTCTCCTTCTCTGGAGATATTCAAGACCCGCCTGGACAAGGTCCTGTGCAGCCTGCTGTAGGTGACCCTGCTTCGGCGGGAGGGTTGGACTAGATGACCCACAGAGGTTCCTTCCAAGCCCTACCATTCTGTGATTCTGTAATGCTTTGGACACATGGACAGAGAGAAGGTAGTTTTAGAAATACATTAGGTGGTATGTCTTGTAGTATTGAACAGTGATTTTAATGGTGTGTTAAGATCACCACCACCTTTTGTTCAGTCTGAGAATTAGGAGACTGGAAGTGTCAACTGCTGAAGCATCATAGCATGTGCTGAGAGGCTGTGTGTTTATTGTTACAGTAACTGATTCCAGAAGTGTTTTCAGTGGGAAAAAGATAGCCCTACTCACTAAGCCATTCTGCTTCACTTTGCACATTTCCTTTCCCTAGATTGGTCACTGTAAGGGGTGGGAGGACGTATTTAGGAGCACACTTCCATGTCTGTTTTCCCACCACACATGGTAGCATTTAATGAAATGAACAAAAACATATGGTCTGTGTATACAGGAAGATACAGAATGTATAATCACAGAATCACAGGCTGGTTTGGGCTGGAAGGGACCTTACAGATCACCCAGTTCCATCCCCCCGCCCTGGGCAGGGACCCCTTCCACCAGCCCAGGCTGCTCCAAGCCCCGTCCAACCTGGCCTTGAACCCTGCCAGGGAGAGGGCAGCCACAGCTTCTCTGGGCAGCCTGGGCCAGGGCCTCACGATCCTCAGAGTAAACAATTTCATCCTTATCTAAATCTCCCCTCGTTCAATCTAAAGCCATCACCCCTTGTCGTGTCACCCCATGCCCTTGTCACAGCCCCTCTCCAGCTCTCTCACAGCCCCTCCAGGCACTGGCAGCTGCTCTAAGGTCTCCCCACAGCCTTCTCTTCCCCAGGCTGAACAGCCCCAGCTCTCCCTGCCTTCCCTCACAGCAGAGGGGTTCCATAATATTTGGTGTTACGAATCTTCACGTCTACCTTGCTGCTTTTTTTTCCTCATAAGAGCATAAGAAATATCTCAGTGGCTCAGTCCAGGGGTTCACCTAGTGCAGAGCTCTGTCTCTGGTAGTGGCCGCAGGAGATGCTGCTTGGAGAAAGTGTGTGAACCTGATCACTTACTGGTCCGTGTGTTTCCTCATACGTGCACTGTAGCATCCTGAGTTACTCTGAGTGATGTTGTAGAGCACGTTTTTCTTGCTCCATTTATTTCCCATTTATGGAATTGTTGCCCGTGAATTATCCTGTTCTTTGTTTTTTAACCTCCTGGTGATGTTTATTCTACCAGCCTCCTATGGCAACAAGTTCCAGAAGTTTGCTAACTACTGGACTATTCTAATTTAAAAAAAATGATCCTCTTTTACTGTCTGTTCCCTAGTTCCATTATTGCAGGGTTTGGAGAATAACAGTTCTCCAATTTATGTTATGCACTGCCTTGATGATTTTGCAAACCTCGATCCTCTCTGTCCTTAGTCTTCGCAGATTGAAGAGCCCAAGTTTTTTTAGTCTTTTCTCAGAAGGTAGTTGTTCCATCCCTTTGATTCTCTTGTGTGTCCTATAATTTCAGTATTTCTTTCTAGGTGTGTTACCTTACGTCTGTGATGAAGGTTCTCTGCTATGTTTGCCCACTGTTTTGCAGGGCTCTTCCATAGTTCTTTGCTGTCAGCACAGCCTTGGATTTTCTAAAATGCTTGATGTCATCTTTGTATTTTGGGTTTTGAATTTGCAGTCCCCTTTACAGGTTTCATTGATGAAAAAAGATATTTTAAAAAGGTGGTTCTAATACTGATTCGTGAAGAAACCCTCTACTAACTCTTCTTCATCACAGAAGGTGATTGCTGATCTCTGCTCTTTGCCTGCTTATCATTTAAAGAGCTTGCAGTCTGTGAAGCTTTCCTTCAATGACGCAGCAGCTTAGTTTTATGAATAATGTTTGACTTAGAACCTAGTCGAGTACTGTGTTATGTCCATTAGTTTCTCTTTATCTCCCTGTTACTGACACTCTCACTGAAACCCCAAGTTAGGCAGGATTTCCCTTTGTAGAAGCCATGCCGTCTGTCTGAGCTGATTGTGTTTATAATGTACTCAGTAAATTTATGTAAGTCATAATTTGTACAGTAAGACTCTACCACCTCAACAGGAGAGGAAGATCAGACTAACTGATCTGCAGTTTCCAAGACTTCTGCTAGAGCCCTTTTTTCTGTTTGAGAGTCACCAATCCTATGACATAGTAACTGGTGTTAATAATGCATTAAACACCCAGACCAGTGTGTCTATGGTTTCACGTTAGTGGTCCTTTGGATTTCTCAGCTTACTGTGTCCCATCCTGGTGATCTGTTAACATCTGACTTACATTCTTGATCTAATACTACTTTTATGTTTAGCTCAAATTCGTCTTGCTCTTCTGACCTGTCTGCTGTAGACGATGCACTGAGTAAGAAAATCTACCCAGCGTCTTCAGCAGTAGAGTGTGGCACAAGGAATTCAGTAAACTTCTTTTCTAAGGCTCTTTTTTTTATCCTGTTCGTCATTAGGTCCCACAGATTGCATTTCTGGCTTCCTGTTGTGATGTATGTAAAGATCTTTTACTGTCTGCTCAGGCACCCTTTGCAAGGTGCTCTTCAAGTTCTTTGTTAGCTTTTCTGACTTCGCTCTTTAAGTTTGGTGTGTCATAGACTTTCTGGTTCTTATTGAACAAGCTTGTCATTTTTTACATGCTTACCTATTTCCTATGATGGCCTTCTTTTCTGCAGAGCTGCATATGGACTACCTTTTTCCTTTTGTTAAATGTGGCTCAGTGTTTACCTGGAGAAGTAGATGTTTTTTTGGAACCGCTTCTAGCTTGCTCACTTGAAGTGTGCATGCTTGAAGACTGGTTTGTACAGCTTCATTTAGGATTCCACCAAAAGTACTACCTCGATGCGTCTTCATTCACTGTTTTTATGCTATGTGACTTGATACCACACTTTGCATGGACAGCTGGTCTTTTGCATGTACGTCTCGTTCTGATACTCCTGTAACGTTGGTACCTGGCAGCAGCATGTATTACTAATTAACCTTCCACTGTGTCTGTGAGATGTCCATTACGTCTGGATTAACATTTGATACCAAGAATTGTAGTTTCCCTATTTTGTTTTTAGATTTCTTGGCTTGATTTAGAAGCCCTTAAATTTTGTTCAATACAGTACACGCTAGTTGAATGGAAATATAGGTGGTCTGATGTGTCGTCCCCGTCTTTTGCAGTTTAGGTGTTTGTTTCCCATCTGTCCTTTTCAAACGCATACTGAACATTAACTATATCCTCCTCGCAGATTGTGTCCGTTCAGACTAAGGAGTCCTCTGCATCTGTTTGCCTTTCCATCGTAGATAGTTCAAGTTCTCCTCTATAGCATAAATTCTAATTTCCAGCTACTTGTTCTGTTTCCATGAAGGTGTAACTTCTCCTTGTCCGTGAGGCTTTCGGTGTTGTGGTGTAGCTGTTTATACTGTGCTTGCTATCTTACAGCATCAGCTTAGCTATATGTGGATTTTCCATAGGTCTGCCTCTGCATTGGCCATTGCACAAGAAGCTGGCAGTATCTTGGAGGATGCTGTCAGAGAGGTCCAGGACCTCAGTCCTTTGAACAGCGAGCCAAATTCAACCTCCAGAAAATCCTTCCTACAGCTGTCTTGCATCAGTGTATCCATGGACAGTTCATCTGCGTTTCATAAATATTCTCACTTAAAGTAGTAGAATGTTTCAGGAAGTTACTGCTGAGTGGAAGAGTGGCTGGCTGTAGGCAGCCACAGTAAAGGGAATTGTAACCCAGATGGGTGTGCTTTTACTGCATTGTTAAAAAATGATTAGATAATTACGTGAGGTGACTTAGAAGGAAAACAGTAATACCATGCTTTCCTAATAAGATGTTGATTTAGTACTCCGAGACAAATGTTTTCTACTTAAAAAAGAAAGAAGAAATCAGTTTTTAAGTGAAGCAGCGTTATTGGTCTGATGCTATCACTTAACAGACAATTTTTTCCTCCCAAACTAGTATTTTCTCATATGTAGAAAGTATGTGTGTTCCTTTGTGTTGTTGCTGTAGTTGCTGATACCCGAGATACCACAAAAAGTAGTTGATAGTGAAATGTTGTCAAGATAAATGTGTGCAAAACAAATACACTGTTTTTTCTGTCTTTAACTCGTGCAAATGTCTGGAATATGAACTAAATTTTTATTGTTTGACAGCACTGTTTTTATGAATTTAATAGTATTTTCTTTTTGTATCAGAAATAGCTAGGCAAGCAGCACAAATAAAGCTACTTAGAAAACTCCAGAAGCAGGAACAAGCTCGAGCTGCCAAAGAAGCGAAAAAACAGCAAGGTAAGTATTACTTGTGTGCGTGCTAGGAGATTATTTTGAGAAATATTAGTGAAAAGTTGCCTGTTTCTTGTCCTGTTCTTCTGATATTTTGTTTTTGTTTGCTACTTCTTAGCTATTATGGCAGCTGAAGAAAAGCGAAAGCAAAAAGAGCAGATGAAGATAATGAAGCAGCAGGTAAACTTTATGTAAACGCTAAGTAAGCTGTTTAAAATATGTTTTTAATTACTGAATTAGGGTATTTGTTTAATAAATTATTAAGTATGCTGTCTACAAAGTGAATGTTCAAAATCTATTTTTAAAGAGTACACAGTGTGTATTATTTAAAATTCTAAACTCTATAGCTGTTTGTGTTGTCAGGACATCCCAGTTTTGTCTGTGTTGATTTAAGCCACCCAACATATGGAATTACTTGCCAATATCAGTAAGAAATCAAAAAACTGCCACTAAAGTACAGTGATGTGATCTTCCTTTATTTGATTCTGTGAAAAGAAACAGTGTTGTATCTGTTTATTAAATACTGGAATAGTGTGATTAAGTTCTTCAGTGATTCTGTCAGTGGTTTTAGTTTGTGTGTGAAGAGTTGTATCTCAGTATGCCAGTGAATTAATATATGTTTTTATATATACAAGAATAGGAAATACTTAGGATAGAAGTGAGCCCGTATAAACTTTACCAAATGAAGCTACTTGTGGAAGCAGGCTTTTAATTTTTTTAACAACGGATTTTAAAAAAATTAGTGAAAAGTTATGTGTGTTGGGAATCTGACAATTTTTAAAAAGGAATAATTGGCATCTGAAAATATGTTGTTGATTTTTTATATTTGTTCTGTTCAGTATGAAACTTACTGCATGGTTCAGAAATTAAAATACTTCTTCTGGTGTCAGTCAAAGACGAGATTTTTAGCCTGGGGAGGACCTCGTCAAGGTGTATGGATACCTGGAGGGAGGGTGTGGAGAGAACAGCGCCAGGCTCTTGTCAGAGGAGCGCGGTGACAGGACCAGAGGCAGTGGGCACAAACTGACACACAGGAGGTTCCCTCTGAACATCAGGAAACACTTTGTGTCACTGTGATGGGGACCGGGTGGCCCAGGGAGGTTGCGGGGTCTCCCACCACAGACATTTTCAACTGGACATGGCCCTGTGTAACTGGTGCTCAGTGACCCTTCCTGAGTGGGGGGGATTTGGACGAGTTGACCTCAGAGGTCTCTTCCAACCTCAGCCATTCTGAACTCTTGCAGATAGTGACAGCTGCCAAGTTTCCACTTCTGAAGGCAATACTATGACAGCTTAAACATGAGCTGAGCACCTATGCATAACTAAGTGGTGGCTCCCTCAGGGGTGTATCGGACATCATCTAATGCTAGTGAAAATTCTGAACGTACATTGTTATATGGAACTTTTGACTACAGTGGGTGTGAGACTTGATAACGAGAAGTATGTGTATATAAACTTGGTCCTTTTTTTAAATTTAAGTTTACTTTCTCAGTATTGTTTTTCTGAAAAGAAATAACTTTCTTGCCCTGTAGGAAAAAATTAAGCGAATCCAGCAAATCAGACTGGAGAAAGAACTTCGAGCTCAGCAAATTTTAGAGGTAAAAATAACAGCTCAAATATAATTTTGGCATTGCCTTTTAAATAATGTTGTATTTTAATAGTCACACATGCAGGCAGGAGTGTAACTAAATATAACAGCTCTAACAGCCTGGACGTCCAAAGGCCAGTTAAAAAAACGTGTCTTAAGATATTTATCCTTACAAAATCTACATTAACTGCAACTTGAATCTTGCAAATGTTCACTTGAGTTCCCGAGTTTCTACACAGATAGTCTTGTATTTGCTAAAGTTTACCGTGTGAAGTATTGCTTTGTTAGAAGACAAGTTTGCAGTAATAGGATGTTAAACCAGTATCATGCTCTCCTCTGTATGAAGTACAGTGGATTTAAAATATAAAGTTTATATATACGCTAGAATATACTGGTACATTGTACTAGTTTGCTAGTATACTAGCAAAGATAAATTGCTAGTTTTCAAGTCTCCCTTCATGGAAGAATTAATAGTAATCCTTTGCCGTTTATATCTATGCATGCTTACTGTCTTGCTTATAATAGCCAGGTGAGGCAGTTTTTAATGGGACGTGAAATTCTGGTTGGATTTTTAAAAAGTAAATGAATTGTGAATTGATTGATTATGAAAGCTGCACTGGGGAAGAAGTCTGTTGCAATGTACAGATTTTGTGATGGTGTTTTCAACTTTTAATGGAACATAACTGTTTTTCTAATCAGATTATTTTCAAGTTGTGAGTGTGCTCTTCAGTTACCTTTTTTGCATGCACAGGCAAAAAAGAAAAAGAAGGAAGAAGCAGCAAATGCCAAATTATTGGAGGCTGAAAAACGAACAAAGGTTAGTTTAGAGGAGGTCCAAAACCCAAGAACTGTGTTATTGTGCATAATATATGTTGATGTATAAAAGCAGTAAATTTGGAATAATATTCGTTGATAATGAAACTGTAAATAGACAGCATATGAATAACATGCATATGTTTATATAAATACATGAAGCATACACATAGGTTTGTGTATGTGTGACACACACACGCATACATACATTCATACATACACAGATGAATATATAGAGAGACAGTATTTTTTTGTGTGCCATTACCGTAAGTTTTGCTTACATGATGCTTGGTTTGCATAACTTAAAGTGCTCGTGCATTAACATTATTCACAGTATTCTTTTAAGCACACTGTATCAAAAAACTTTGTTGCTTCTCAACAAGCATAGGCTTTACTGGGCTGTGTGTATACAAGATTACCGAACTCTTACAAACGTTGGAAAATACAGTTTGTATATATCCTTCTGTTACTGCTTTGGCATTGTTGGTGTATTTTAACGTGGAACTCCCAACTCAATTAGACTTGCGGCCATGTATACTGTGTATACTTCTCTGTAGTCAGCTTATGGGGGGCGGGGAAGTAAGAATTTAATTCAGGTGTGCTGTTTCAGTGTGGCAAAAATGTGCAATTCAGTAAGTAAATTTTGATAGCTATTTTAAATACATTTTTGTTATTTTGTTTAAGGAAAAAGAGATGCGAAGGCAGCAAGCGGTGCTTCTGAAACACCAGGTTGGTATATGTTCAGTTAAGCAAACAGGCAGTATACCAACTGTGAACTACTGCTTAAGCTATGGGGGGCGGGGGACCTTCAAAATAAGCCTTCTAAAATTGCTGGGTTTGATTTCGTCACAAATTTTCTTTTGCCTTGTGATTTATTGCTTTGCTTTGGTATTGGGGTCTTTTGGGGGATTATAAAGTGGTTTTATGACTTTGTGATTTCTGTTTCATAATGTTGTGCCAACTCTTTCTACCAGGAGTTGGAGAGGCATAGACTAGATATGGTATGGGTATGTTTATTTTTGTACATCTAACACCGCATTGTGATTTGGTTGTGATATGGTTGTCATAGCAATGCATAAAATGTAGCACTGGCTGCTGTCATATTACATACTGCTGCATGGCTTTACAGCACAGTGCATTGCATACATCTGCTTGTCTTGTCTGTGAAGGGAAAAAAAAAAAGACATGTCTTGAACATGTGTATAAATTGAACATGGTAATAAATAAATGAGGTTTTCCACCAGAAATCTCTGTAACCGATGTCCCAGTAGAAATTGTATAAAATTGTATAAAATCGGGGATTAATCAGTGAAAAATTAGCAGGTAGTCACTTCGATCATTTTTGCAAGCCTCATCCCATTCACTGATTAGTCTGTTTTAAAAATCAGGATGATGTCTTTGCTGAGTTATAAGGTACCGAGGAAATTAGCTTTCAGTTGGTGGGAAATATGTAATGTTATAAGTATACAGTGAAACATAGAATGTTATCCTAGCCTCACTGAATTAGATGATAAAATTCGTATAGCCTTTACTGGGGCCAAGATTTACTCTACAGCTTGTAAGTCGAAAAAACTCACACCTAATGCTCTAGAATACAGCTCCTCAATGCATTTGAAGTTGCTGACATAATTTATTGAGGGACAGGCATTAGTAAATGCAAGTGTCGTTGCGTATGTATATGCGCCACCACTAGCTTGATTAAAACTGATCTAGAGCTGAGAAAATTAATCACATTGATTTGTTACTTGGTTACAAAAATGTTAGTATTTGCAGTGTTTGAAAATGACCAGTTTAAAATTTCTGCTGAATTGGCTATTGAAGGAGTAAATTGCAAGTTCCGTAATAGCAGATGTAAGGTAACTGACCTGTTCCAGCCAACCATTATGCTTTTTGTTCTGCCAGCTTATGAAGGAGCATCACAACTGACCATAAGTAAATCTGTATGCTTCTTTTTTACACTGTCTCCATGTTCATTGCTTTACCTTTTTGCTTTTGATTGTTCTTGTATTTGCTTTCTAAACCTGAACTAAAACATGCACAGACCTGGCCATTCTTGTCCTATATTTAGTATTTACTGTGACTTGTCTATTAATGCTAAATTTGTTACTTGGCGTTTTTATTTATCTGAAAATGTGGGTTAGTTTCATTCTAATCTTACCTGCTTCAATAGGAACGAGAAAGGAGAAGACAACATATGATGCTTATGAAAGCCATGGAAGCACGTAAAAAAGCAGAAGTGAGTATTAACTGCTGAAAGTTTGAGGTTTTCATGGTTTTATTCTGTAGTGATCTGTAGAAGAGCAATGTCTTTGATGTACCTGCATGTATAGTTGCATTTGTATGCATGGCAGTGGCAGGACAAGAAGCAGCAGGCACAAACTGAAATACAGGAAGTTCTGCTTAAACTTAACAAGAACTTCTGCTTTGAGGGTGACGGTTGAGCACTGGCACAGATTGCCCAGGTAGATTGTGGAGTTGCAACGTGCTGTAGCTGATACTGCTGGGGGAGGACGATAGTTGGGGACAGAACACACGTGGGGATGGGGACTGGATGATCTCAAGAGCTCCCTTCCATCCTCAGTGATTCTGAGTGAGAAGGCAATAATTGCATAGTCGCTTCAGAGTCCTTAGTATTTTCTGGAAAGGAAGCTGTATTTTCTCTTCTTCACATTGTTCTTGTGTACAAGAAGAGTAAGGACTTCATCATACTGACTTGTCATACTTTCTGAACAGGTTTTCCTCAATACTGATCCAAGGGTAAAAATTCACATCTTATTTCATCTTAGAACTTGTGGATTTTGTAGGTGATTCTAGATTTGGACCACAATGAAACCAAGCAAATAGGATTATTATGCCTTAATAATTTTTTTTTTTTTCTCCTTCGGTAGAAAGTAGTGCTGCGCTACAGACAGTAGATGCTTTGTGTCTTGTTTTGCTTTACTAAAAATACGTCTTAAATTCTGAACCAAGAGATAGAGAAGCCTAAAGTCCTAAATGTGTCTGTGTCATTTTGTGTACAATCGTTTTACTTTGTCCATCTCTGAGTCTAGTTATTTAACTTGTTTTCTTTTTTAAACACAGCAGAATTAAGGTTATAACAAAAAGCTGGTTAATGCCGCTTTCCAAAATTTCAGGCTTTTTGTGATGCCGATCATCTAAACATCTAGATTTTTGGTTTACGGTTTTGTTTCTGAAAATAAGACTATTTTCAAAATAGCTGCCCTTTCCTTATGAAGAGTGCTTCTTATTCTGGTGACTGCTTTCATTTATATAAATCTAGTATATCACAAAAGGACCTAATAACACTTGCTTATTATGAGGATTAATGCTAAAGATACATATACATTCTGTGCTGTTAAATTGGGTGTTTCTTGGGAAATTGAATTAAACTATTCCTTTTAAAGTACTGCAAAACGGAAATGTTTTTCATCGTTCACATAATTACTTTTCTTACAGGTTAAGGAACTCTAGACACTTAACCTAAAGGGGGGGGGGGGGGGGGGAGGAACATATTCAAGAAACACTGGTAGTCCATATTGGCACAACCAAACCCAAAACTTGTAAAAATATTAGCCAACTAATCAGGCCTTTAACTAGTTAAATTGTACTCTTAGCCATGCTATCCCATGAAAGACACTGAAGTTTCCCTGCTCTTAAGCTAATGTAATAGTGTTTTTGTAATAGAGCTTGTTCTGCTATCCAGTTGAGAGGTCTCAATTTCATTAGAAGGTTCTTAGCATTATAGATGGTTAAAAAAAAGTACTTAAAGGAATAGCATTGATGATAAAACCAGAACTTTACAGTATGATTGATGAAACTTTTATTAGACAGTGATAAACTAATTTACATCTTAATTAATCCTGAGGCTGCCTTCAGTTTTCTGATACTATCTTAAGGGGAACTATCAGTGCTAAAACATATTTGCTAACTTTTAGAATTCTGCTTTTTATACATTTCTCTGTGTCCTGAGACTTTTTTTATCTCTGCATCCTGACACTTACCTAAAGTACAGATAGCTAAGAGATTGAAGTAAAACAACCATTGTTATAGCATCTAGTTGTCAAGGAAATTGTTAAAACTTTTTTCCTAGATGTGTTCATAATTAAATGAAAGTGACAGACCAAAACAAAGTTAAATACTTGTTCAGCGCAAAGAAGAATTTCAGGGTTAACTCTTAAGTTGACTAGGAACGGAGTGCTCCTACATTTGTTGTTTGTAAACAGAGGGGAACTCGTCGGCGCAGTGGTGATTGGTGGCTGTCACAGTCACAGTGACCACTAAGCAGTTGTTTCAAATTGTTGGCAATGGGAGAAGAACCGCCAGGAAAACTTTGGCCTGGAGATGGGGAGAGCAGGCTTCGGGCCGCTGAAGGAGCTGGGTAGTAGGGTCCTCTGGGGATCTGCCTTTGAAGGTACTGGGGTCCATGAATGCTAGTCGCTTTTCAAGAGTGCAGGAGCAGGCAATTCCAAAGTGTGGGAAGTCATGCAAGCGGGGCAGAAGGCTGACGTGGCTGAGCAGGGATCTTCTTGTAGAACTTAGGCAGGAAAGGAAAGTGTATGGATGTTGGAGGCAAGGACAGGTAACATGGGAGGACTTGGGATGCTGTTTGCCACTGTAGGGAGAAAATTCATGCAGACAAAGCTTGATTAGAATCCAGGCTGGTTAGTACTGTGAAGGACAACAAAAAAGGCTTTTTAAAATATGTTAAAAGCAAAAGGAGGATCAGAGATAACATTGGTTCATTATTTGATGGGGTTGGTCACCTCACAAGTAGGGACACAGAAAAAGCAGAGACATTTAATGCTTCTTTGCCTTGGTCTTTAATGCTGATGGTGGGTGCTGGGACACCCGGAGCCCTGTGCTGGAAGACCGTGACTGGGGGGGTGATAAATTCCCATCCAACTCCGAGCATATTGGAGACTTACTGTTCCAGCTGGATGCGCATAAGGCTATGGGCCTGATGGGATTTATCCCGGGGTGCTCAGAGGGCTGGCTGATGTTATGGCAGGACTTCTCTCCTTTGTTTTTCAGTGGTTTGGGGAATGTGGAGAGTTCTCAGTCAACTGGGAGCTGGCAGGCAAATGTTGTACCAGTTTTCGAGAAGGGAAAGGAGGAAGATGCTGGTCATTACAAGCCTGTCAGTCTCACTTCGGTTCCTGGTAAAATTATGGAGAAGATTATTCTGGGACTTGCTGAAAAGCACTTCAGAGACAAGGCAGTCATTGGTCATGAGGGGAAAGACCTGCTTAAGTAACTTAATTTCCTTTTATGACAAGGTCACCCATCTAGTTGACTAAGGGAAGCCAGTAGATGTGTTTTTTTTTTAATTTTAGCAAAGCTTTTGATACTCTCCCACAGTATCCTTCTGGACAATGTGTCCAGCGTCCAGCTAGACAAGCGCGTAGTGCGTTGGGTGAACAACTGGCTGACGGGTCAGGCTCAAAGAGTTTTAATGGATGGGGTCACATCAGGCTGGTGGCCAGTCACCTGTGGGGTTCCTAGGGCTCAATTTTAGGGTCAGTGCCCTTTAATGTTTTTATAAATGATCTGAATGCAGGAGTCAAATGTACATTAAGTGAGGTTGCCGACAGTACTGAACTCAGAGGAGCTGTGGACTCCCTAGAGGGTAGAGAGTCCTTACAGAGAGATATGGAGAGACGCGAGAGCTGGGCAATCCCCAACCGTATGAACTTGAACAAGACCAAATGCCAGATTCTCTGCCTGGGACTGAGTAGAGGGAGCTGATTCCCTAAGCACGTGATCCATGTTGGAAATCAGGATGCCAGGCTAAATGGTTCTATAGTCTGATACAGTGCTGTAGTGTTACATATATATTCTTACTCTAATAGAAATAGAGTAGTAAATATTTAGTGCAGCCAGGAAAAGTAATCTCTAAATACATTCATGAAACTTACCATGGTTAAGGTTCGCATTTCTAATTATAACTGCAGATTAATGTTGCCACTTAAATATCCATATGTACTTCTCTGTTTTCTTCTGACGCAGAGTGTTTGTAGTTGCGAAAAGCAAGTTGTAGGAAATATCAGTTGGCTTTGAGATCTTGACATATGTTAAGATAAAAGGCAATGAACCATTTAAAAAAACAAGTCAGGGAGCATTTTGCATTTTAAAATAAACTTACTGATTTTGCATGTTGCTTTAGCGTATTGTGATTTTTCCACACGAGGTATGCTGGTAAAGGGAGAAAACCATGAGTAAGCAGCATGCCCCTTAGGAAATCATCACAGTTATGAGGGCCTGTGTTGTCAATACAGAGGAAGCTTAGGCAGCCGCAAAGCAGCAGTTAGGCAGACAGGTAGTTCTGTACGTGGCTGCTTTTCTTCTGCCAATGTAAGACTGCTGGTCCAAACATGTTCTTTGTGTCCGACTCCAAACTCTATCTTGCCTAAAATCTACTAAAGACTCTAGTAGCAGAGGTCAGTATCAGCTGCTCTGTGCAGTCATAGTGTTGAGCCACAGTTATCACCAGTGGTCTAGTAATACTCAGTATAGACTCAAAAGAAAGAATAAAAAGTCATGGCAGCACTGTACATTTGTGCCGTTCTACGAATGCAGCAAAGTCCTGACTTACAGGTAGTAGTAAACTGAAGAGATTAGAGTGACCTCTCAAACTGACAGAATAACGGGGAGTGATTCTGAATGATACAAACAGCTTAGCTTGGTTCTTTAGCCCTTCTGTGTCTCGGGTGAAAAGGATGTATAGTGTCTTCACCTTTATATTGTATCGGGTTCTTGGGTCGTGACAAACACACACACAATGCGTGTTTGTGTATACGCATGCAGTTCTGTGATCTAAAGAAGCAGCACTGATACATGGCGTATTCCGTACCTGGTTTATTACTCAATATTCTGCATTCGGTATCAGTTGCACAGAGGTATGGAGTGAATTGTGTAGGCAGGCCAGCATATCAACGCTGGGCATGTGACAGCAGAACCCCTGGAGTTGGGGATGGGAAAGGCAATCAGAGCCCCAAATTCGGAGTCAGTTCTAGCAGGTTAGGGAGGTGTAGTTAGTATAGTATTCCTTGTGATACCGATGTAGAGAGTGTTGGAAGAGAAAAATAAGAGATGCTTGGCTTCTCCCTGGATTATCCCTGTGTTCTTCTTTTACAGAAAAAGATATTAATGACTGTTCAGTTTTCAGGTTGCATGCTAAGTGCATGGTAATTCAAGGCCAGAAGCTACATGTGTTGAAAAGATCCGTTGTATTTTATAAGCTATTCATATCTAGTTTATGTATTAAGGGAATTTTTAAACTGTCTGTTGTCCTGAGAGGTCTTCCAACTACTGCTTTCTCGAGTGGTGTCTGCTTTAGCAGATGCATATTGATGATACTAGTGTGTAAGTGGGGCCTTTAAAATCAGAAGCCTTGCATGTATGGCAGTCCTTTACCGTATTTTCACTCAGTCGTCTTTCTGAAATGGTAGTCCAAAGAACCTTTGAGTGTAAACATACTCAATACCCATTTCCATGTGGACAGGAGAGAAGAAAAGTGAGTCTTAGATTTGCTCACAAATTTAGTTATTTTGGTCTACTTCTGTAGTTTCCCCCTTCCCTTTACTTGAATGCAGATTCCTTAACTGCTGTGGTAATTATTAAAGATTCTGTGAGTTGTGCTTTTCAAATTCTTAAATTGTTCCATTGTAAGTATAATACATGGGTTTTATTTTCTGCCCTTTTAATTCTACTTAAGGAAAAAGAGCGATTGAAGCAAGAAAAACGAGATGAAAAAAGATTAAATAAAGAACGTAAACTGGAACAGCGAAGATTGGAATTAGAAATGGCAAAGGAGCTAAAGAAGCCTAATGAAGATATGTGCTTAGCAGACCAGAAGGTAATATTTTCTTGCCTCTTCTTTCTGTATTTTGCCATTGTGGCAATAACTTTTTTTCTTGCAGCCACTCCCAAAGCATTCAAGTTTTGGTCTAGATAATTAGATAACTATTTGAAATATATACAAATACAAGATACTACAAACACTAAAGTAGCATATGTTTAGTCAATTAAAAGCATTTTGTTTAAAAGTGGCCTGCTTCCCAAAAAGTACTTGCATGATTGTTTCAAAAAAAAGTTGATTACTCTTAGTCATTTTTACAGCAGGAGTAGGCATCATGTGTCGCTACATAGACACTGGATAGAGCTCTTCTCATATGTGCAACTGTTCTAAGCTGTTACTCAAAAAAATCACTCTCCCAGTCTTCTGTGTTCTTAGTTCTTGTCCTGCAGGACTTGACATGCCTCAGGTTCAAGCCCTCTCTGTTCGAGAGAATTCCCCTTCCTATGTCCCCCAAATATTTTTACACTACTTTTTATAGTGTTTTGGCTCAGAACAGAGCCTGAGGGCATCTTCTGGCCAAAATGTATTTATTAATCTCTTGTCTCCTATAATACGTGAAAAGGTAAATGTGCTTCACCTTTAGATTACATTTACTGGATGGGCGGGGGGCAGTTTCTCTATAGCCTTTACCTTCTAGCATTGTCATGCTCTAGGTCGTATGGAAGTATCAGCTGGTTTCCCTAGCTAGTATCAAAAAAGTGTTTTGTTTTTTTTTGAAATATACTACTGGATCTTTCATTGTTTTTCTTTACTTTCCAGCCTTTGCCAGAGTTGCCTCGCATCCCAGGCCTTGTTCTCAATGGAAGCACTTTTTCAGATTGTCTCATGGTAGTGCAGTTCCTGCGTAACTTCGGTAAAGTTCTTGGCTTTGATGTGAATGTGGATGTCCCTTCCCTGAGCGTTCTTCAAGAGGGTTTGCTAAACGTAGGGGACAGCATGGGAGAAGTACAAGACTTGCTTGTAAAGCTTGTCTCTGCAGCTGTTTGTGATCCAGGACTTGTTACAGGATACAAGGTAAAAAAAAATCCATAGTAAATGCCCTGTATTTTTATGAATGCACTCTTCATAACATGTCTTTGAGGCCTGTCTGATTTGGATTTCCGTTGTCTTTCCTAATTCTTCCCTTCGGTGTCACTGTTGTAATGTTACTCAAAGACTTTGTGCCCTGTTAACCTTCCCATTTTCCAGAGGTGATACATTTCTGGGCATTTGCTTTACCCTCCCCGTTTTTTCTTGGACCTCTTGCAGGGTCCCACAGTGGAACTGTGCATAGCATGGTTGTACAAAACAGTATTCATCAAGTTCCAGTTGGACCATGTCTTTTTTCATTTAACCTATTTCATTAATGTTAATCTCTGCTCTTAAAAACTTTGAGGTGAAGGTGTAATTTGTTACTCTATTCAAGATTTAAATTTGAATAGTTTTAAAGAAAAATTTCGATTAAAGTTCTTAATGTAAAAATGCAAACAAACCCACCCCGCTGTCTCATGAACAGTAATACAGCCTGCAGAGGAAAATATTTTTAAATGTGATTGTTTGAAACGTCTTTATTCTTTTTAGGCTAAAACTATTCTTGGGGAACACTTACTGAATGTTGGTATCAATCGAGATAATGTGTCTGAGATTCTGCATATGTTCATGGAGGCTCACTGTGGGCAAACTGAGCTGACAGAGAGCTTGAAGACAAAAGCTTTTCAGGCACATACTCCATCTCAGAAGGCATCAGTACTTGCTTTTCTTGTCAATGAGTTAGCATGCAGCAAAAGTGTAGTAAGGTAAGATTTTTTTCCCAAACAGGTCTGTAAAAATAAAATTATAAAAAAGTTATAGTTCAGAAATACTGTATACACTGTGTTCTGTTACAGGGGGGATTCTTGGTTCTTATAATTAAAGCTAAAATTTGCGATGTTAGTTCTTCTTACCTTTATGTACTTCTGATATGATGGAAGAGCAGAACTTCTCCATGTTTTGTCTGTTAAATTTGTTTTCAAAGCTTGCATCAGAATTTCTCCAGCTGTTTGCAGAATAAAAGATGAGTTTTATTACAAAGAAGTTTACTAGGTATTCTAGGGTATAATTTAGAAGGGTTGTATAAAGCTTCTGCAGTACTCTTTTCCCTTTTTTCCTTTTGTTTCTTAAGACCTCTTCTGTCCAAATACTTTAACTAGAGTCATAAGAGGTGGGAAGCCTGATTTATCATGGTAGTAATTCAAGAAAGTGTGCACTTCAGTTGTAGTCAGTAATGTGTAGCATTTCATAATTAACCTCCCCCCCCCCCCATCCGTGTTAAACAACATTTTAAAACCCAACAACGTGCAATAAAAACTTAGAAATTACCAGTCTTTGGGATACCTGTACCTCTGTGTACCTACATACTGTGGTAAAGTCTTTTATCACGTAGTCGAGTACCGTTTTGTTTCCTGGTGAATTCTGCTGCTTTTGCTGTGCTCTTCTGCAAAAGTAAATCAAGGTTGTATAAGGCAAGAATGAAAGAGATGCTTGATGTTTTCCAAAGTTGAAAGACAGCAGAAGTCAGCAGTGCGAGTGCTGTGCGTGTACTGTGCAGGACAGTTCATATGTTATTAAATCATCATAGCAAGAAAGTTTATCTTATTGCAGATGACAAACTGTTATGTCAGATTTGTAGAAATGATCATTCAGAACTTGAGTTTCTATATTTCTGTCACAGAAAGAACTATAACCTGCGAAATTGTTGAGGCTGGGATGTCTCAGAAGTGGGCTCTCAGTTAGTCGCTGTACTGAAGCACTTTTTTTGGTTCTTCAGTTTCTGCAGTGAAAAGTGAACATTAGTTTGTAGCCACATGGATCCTAGTTAGGATACTGTAGATGTGCCAGCGATAACTGTTTTCAGCACAGGGCTAGATACCTTGTCGCAAATACGTCTGGAGGCTTGGCACTGAATTAGAACTATGAAAAGAAACGTCAGATTCTTTGAATGGCATGCTTCTTGTGGAAGGAAAGCTTATGTGATACTGCAAATAAAGGCTGCCCGATGTAGGTACAGCAGTATGCTACGTCTGCATTCCTAGTGTTGGAATTAGCTTTAAAATTATTTACTTTGAATTTTAAACATTTCTCCAAGATAGTTCTTTGAGACAAAGTATCAGTACGTAAATGTTTGTCAGAAAAAGATACATAAGTTCACAGTTAATGGATTATTTTATCTTTGACAGTGAAATTGATAAAAACATTGATTATATGTCAAACTTAAGGAGAGATAAATGGATGGTTGAAGGCAAACTTCGGAAGTAAGTTTCATTTCCTTAAATATTACAATATATTGCTTTTTTTGCGTTTGCTCAGATATGCTGCTATAATAGGTAGTTGATTCTAAGGACAAAATTAGCTGATGCAATTTCAGGTTTACCAAGAAGGTTGTAACTGAACTGCTTAATTAAGATGGATGTGGATTTAGAATGGCACAGCACCAGTCTTTCACAATCTATTAAAGATGCATGAGATTCAGACGGTTAGTGTCCCTCAAAATTGGAACAAAGGCAAGTCCATCTTGTATTCCTTGGAAGAAAGTAAAAAAAAAATTTATTAGAATGTTACTGGAGCTTTCAAATCACTATTGACATTATCAGAGTTTATTTGGACCTACTGTAATTACCAGTGTTCATTCTGAAAGGCATTTTAAGAAGACGTGATATTCATACAACAATTACCAATTGAATGTTGCTAATTTGCATTATGTTATCTTAGTGTTTCCTGTCTCTCAATGTTGCGTTTTTCACTATAGCTAGGGATCATATGTAGAATGCTAACTTTGAGTTTTTTTTTACATTTTTATTTAAGGTAAAATTGGAACTTTTAAAGGGTTGTCAGTTTCATATCCACTGTTCTCCCATTCTACAAGACAAAATTCCATACAGCAAGCATAACGGCTCCAACTACCAGGAAGCTAGAAGGCATAAAGTTCGTGAATCACAGGGGGTAAAAACAAATAGCCAGACTCTGCTTTCTTTTTTTCCTTTGTCATCTTACATCTTACTAGGAATGGTGAATCCTTTCTTAGTCCTTGCTTTAGGTACTTGTGTTTCTAATCCTATGTCTCCCTTTTTTCCCTTTAATGTATCTCAGAAGGAAGAAGGAAAGAAGTAAAGAAGAAGGACAAGAGGGAGGTAGAGGAAAAAACTAGACCAGTTAAAAGAAATTCTCTACTAATACTGCAGATCCCAGTCTGCACAGGGTTAATATATTTTCTCTTTTAGGACAATCCAAATACCTTTTCTTGTCTCCATCTGTGTCCCTTCAGTGGGATGTAGTTTAAAAAGTGTTTCTGAAGTTCTGAGGTAGCCAGGTGTCCATTAGTGGAATGGGACCCTTACCTGTCTTTGTCTCCTTAGGGACTGCTTAGTCTTTCTCTCCCTCCATCAAACTGTAAGTACTTGTAGGTGTAGGATCCTCCCTTTTCCTCATGATCTCTCTTTTCTTCCCTTTCAAATAGTGGGCACAATACCGTGAAGTCCCAAGCCCCTCTTCCTTTCTACAATCATTTCTCAGTCTTTTGTTTTCCCCTCATGTGTGGATTTCAGGTTCCAGTAGTGCTGTCCCTATTTTCGCGTGTAAGTATCACGGGAGTGCTCAGAAACGTTGCTCTTCTGCTTCTTTGAATTGCCTGGACTTGATTCATCTCTCTCATCTTTGGTTCAGAATCAATGGATTTTCTACTGTTTTTCCGATGAACTGTAAGAAGCTTTTTAGAAGAGCCTTCTTTGATCATCTTTAAACAATGTTTTCTCCTTTATTATGTCAGTTGGTGTTTTTCATAAACTCTTACAACTGTTCTGGGGCTTCTCTGAGAAGAGATGTATCCATTTCAGTTTTCTGTTTGGTCTTTTTTTCTGCTTCCACCCTTCATTCTTATGCATGTTATCGTCTCCATCCATTTCAAAGGTCAGTCTAGTTTATAACCATCCCAGTCCCAAGCAGTTTTGCATAGGAATACCTGGTTTCTTGACTACGCGCCATGTGATCTGTGGACGTGTACTCTTTTCTGTGCCTACAGACCTTTACATGACCCTCAGCACAAGCCCATCATGCGTGGGAAGCGAATAGTGGTAGAATAATGGATGCTGAGGAATGGGTTTACTTCATCTCAGCCTGGTTTGCCAGTGTTTGTTGTGGTAGATCTTCATACCACTATGTTCAGACTGTCTTGAAGGATATCCAAGGGGGATGAAAAAAGATTCTACCTGTATTGGATGTTTTCACAAAGTAAATTTTTTTTGTGCTTACATTCTCACTTTTTATGAGATTAGCTCCTCAACTGGATATTGGGAGGAGGGGGGCAAAAAAAAGAGGAAACCTATGTTTGTAGGATACAAAAAAGTGACATTAGAATCCCAGGTTGGAAAAAGGAATCATTGTATAAAAGCTCCCCTACCCCCCTTAAAGATATTTAACAAAATTCCTTGATAAGTGTAATATATATGGTTGGAAACTGAATTCTGAGCTGCTGGACTGTTTCTGCTGGGCTAATGGTCAGAGAGAGGTTGCATCTAATTCCTTCTCTATCACATTTAGATGTGAATCTTGATACTAACTACCGTTTTTATAAAGGCATCTGTCTCATACAATCAATTAATCTTTCTTTGTGCTTTCTGTATCACAACTATAGTCAGAAGACTGTCTCACCTGAGATGATTCAGCTACTTTTTTAATGAGATAATCATAATCTCAGTGTCTCCTTTTCCATTACACGTCTTCTCCCTGCATCTCTTTTGTAGCTTGATCAATATAAAAGGGAATAAAAATGAAATATAGCTACTTGAAGGATTAGGTAATATCTGTTTCTTTACAAGACTTTAAATACTGCAGAACAAGTTTTTGCACTGCAACAGTGTTCTCTTTAACATGCCGGTATTACGGCATACTTCTTGTAAGCTCATTTCTTTCCAGTGAGGCAATCTCTGCCGTAAATGATGATGGTATGTGAAAAGCAGTGTTACATGAGGGAGAAATTACACCCTGAGTTTGGGTAGGACGTGGTAGTGCTGATTTGGGAAACTTTCATTTTTTGAGACCCAAGCTGAAATATGTTAGAAGTGTGATGTTTAGAATTTCTTTGCCTTGTTGTTACTTAATATTTGTGTGCAAAAATTAGGAGGAAGGCATGAAAATTAAGTTGAAAGGTGAATTTTCCTTCTATGATCTTGTAAACATTACAGATGAGATTAGAGGAGGCTTAAGTCACACATCTGATTATCTGGTGGGCCACCCACACTTTTTATAGGCCAATAGACTATAATTCTCTCAGCAGTTGGAGATATCATTTTGGTATATACCTGAAAGTAAGAAAGATAAATCAGTTTTCTGAATGAAGGTTTTCTTCTCTGAGTGAGCTGTATGTCTAGGTAGCAGCAGGAAAATTATGCTGCCTCTTAAAATACCGGGACATTTTAAAAATTATGCTTTCATTGGTTTCTGCCTTTGCGCTACCTCAGATAGAGACTGCTGCCTTCTTATGCTTATGGGACTATTAAGAGAGAGCAACTTTGATTTATTTCCATCCTTATAATTTTTAGTGTCATGCAGGCTTCCTTTAGTGCGTGACAGCATTGTATCTCAGTTTTTGCTTTCAGATAGTGTAGCCTTTTTTGCTGCTTCTCATTTCTTTCAGGTATGTGAAGGATGTGTTTGGTCGTTGACTTCAACCTGCCAGGTTTCTTATTGAATTGTCTTAAAGATTATCTGAGTCTAACTTGTCTCTAAAATTGTCCCATCATGCAGCAGTCAATCCAGTCATTGACTAGTGGCTTTGTTTGATAGCTAATGCTTATGTATAGGCAGCAATTTCCAGTCCAGGTGAAGAGGATTTGATAGTTTGAAGTTATCCTTGTAAAAACGAAATATTTTTTTTTTAAAAACTTAGCGGAAGCCTGAGTAGTATTGATACTCAGTTAGACTAAGGCTTTCTGCACCAGACCTGAAAATGTTACTTGCTTCCAAATTTACTGGAAGGTTTGAGAAATTTTTTTTTACCAAAAAATATCTTAAATGGCTAAAATAGCTAAAAATCCATTTGTATTGGAAAAACAAAAGTGCAGAACTTTGAGTTCTCCAGTGGATAAACCACTGCATTTTAAAAAAACCAAAAA
The DNA here is from genome assembly GCF_030867145.1 of Opisthocomus hoazin. NCBI lineage: Eukaryota > Metazoa > Chordata > Aves > Opisthocomiformes > Opisthocomidae > Opisthocomus > Opisthocomus hoazin. The sequence continues at coordinate 276,138 of NC_134422.1, forward strand.
CAAAAAAACAGAAAAACCCGAAAGCCCAGCTGTTTTCAAGCCAGCAGAAGTCCCCTTGATGATTTCTTGCTAACAGTCTTTTTAAAAAGCACTGCTAGGAATTGAGCAGTGACAGCTTCATTTAAATCTGTGCTGTTGAGTACTGGCTTTCTTTTATCAGCATTTTAAAAGGCTGGGACGTTTGTCAGTATGCCCAGAAGGCAGTACTTCTGCAACACTCATCATATTTGTAGCCACTTGCTGTATGGAATATTGTTTTGTAGGATGGGAAGAGAGAGAAGTACGACAAGGAAAAATTACATACTGGTAATTGTGTTTGTCGTTACCGTTCTACTTTTCCCATCCTCCCTTCTTCCAGTCATCTCTTACAAAATCTTTGTCTTTTCTACACGTTTATGAATCTCTTCTAAGTCAGTTGCGTTTTGGTTCTGCATTATAAGTGACTGGTTAGGCCTGGCTATTTATACCTCCTGTGATTCAGCATGTTTGCCTGCTAGTTCCCTGATAGGTGGAACTATAATTTTTGCTGTGTGGAATCTTGTCTTATAGGGTTTTTATAGAAGAAGGAGGTCTACTACAACCATAATTACTGGTATGTAAGTTTCCCTTTTCTTTCATAAAAGGAAAAATGAGAGTTTGATTGGGTAATCTCCTAGTAGTTTAGGTAGCTAAGATTTCTCAGAAAAGTGTGTCCTAGAATAAAAACATCAATCAAAGGACTAAGGTAAAATAATATATGATAAATTAAAAATGCATAAAATTCTGAAATAAAAAAAAAATCTATTTTAAACCAACATTGCCGTTGCCATGTAAATGTAAATAATTTCGTACTTCCAGCTGAGGATTTTTGCCTACCCCCCCCCCCCCCCCCAAGTATTTTATGATCATATTCTTAAATGCATAAAGCAAAAGATAAAGAAGTTGAAATAGTTCTTGCTTCTGTCTTTCCTGAATTTTCAAAATCCCTCTTGTATTTCATTTCTTCTAAATAGTTATGCAATAAAATTCGCCTTGGAGAAACAGAAATTCTATTCAGAACTGAGTAAGAGGCTTAAGGGGTTTTATAACCCGAATTTTTCTTGTTGACTACTGGAAAGAAATATTGAGAAAATACAATGTCGTGTTAGAACAGAAGAGCTAATTTGAATCTAAAATGTATTATTTACTTCCAGTCACGTAGGAAGAAAGGTATGTTTATGCTACAGGCATGCTCCATAATTTCACCCCTTGTTATGTGTTTCAAGGCTGAGAATCATTCATGCCAAGAAAACTGGTAAAAGAGATACTACAGGAGGTGGTGACGTGGGAGAGGAACAGCACTCCTTAGAAACACCAACACCAGGCCGCAAACGCAGACGGAAGGGGGGGGACAGTGATTACGATGATGATGACGATGACGACAGTGATGATCAGGCAGATGAGGATGATGAGGATGAAGAGGACAAAGAAGATAAAAAAGGAAAGAAGGCAGAAGTTTGTGAGGATGAGGTGGGGGATTTTAAGTGTAGTGAAACTTCATAAACTAATAAGTTAAATTTTGTTTTCCTTCTGTTTCTTTGCAATATGGCACTGCTTTGCGAAAATCTCACAACAAAAAGGAAGGAAGAATAACTTACCTCCAATATTTTTAAAATTTTTGGAATAAGTTTATTTTGTAGAGTGTTTTTTTCTTGTTTTGATAGCTATTATAGTATGAGTTGGTGAGGGGTTTGGGGTTTTTTTTGCTTGGTCTGTTTTGGGGGTGTTTTTTTTTCCCCCTGCTTACTTGTTTTAACTTGGTCTTAATTTCTCTGATACTGAAAGATTGTACCAGATCCAGAGAACTGCAGCATTGTTAGCAAATAAGCATAACTAGTTTTCTCTTAGAGGAGAACAAAGGTCATTTATTAGTTAACAAAATCATAAAGAAGGATGAAGTTGTATTTGACATTACCTATTATAAAGCTTGCCTGTGACCTTCCTGTGTATTTTGTTCATAAATATTCAATAGCAGGTAATATACAAGAAGGATCACTGAAACACTTTTTTTAGGTTGTTGAGCTGAATTGTATCTACAATAGTAAAAAGACTTTTTAATAGAGGCAGTACAGGCCTGTAAGATTCACTGTAGAATTCTAGAATTTTCTGCTGGATGAAACCTGGTAAGAGAGACAAGCAATACTGAATGCTCTGTTTTAGCACACTGGGTGTTGCCCTGTTTTCCAGAAAATGATCCATTTATGCAAGGTTATCGAAGTTCAAAGTGTGATTTTATGGGTGTTGTGGATCTGGCCGCTTGAACAATGCATGTATGCAACATGCTATGTGAACTCAGATCTTTGCAAACTCTCTTCATTAGAAACCCAAGTAGTTTCTAGGGTAGGAACAGCCCTGTGTGCTGTTATTCTGGATTTATTTGAAATACTAGAATGTGTATGAATTTAAGAGAATACCTTAGAGGCATAGCACAAAGTTCTTAAAAATTAATACTTCAGAATTAAAAATAAGTAATATTTAGGTATCTAACTTCACACCCATCCTTTCATATTTTTCCCTTTATTACAAATTCCTAATTTTGGTGCACTGGGCACTTCATAAACAGAAGTCCTGTAACTCCTGTTGAGAAGTTAATTTTCTGATATAACAGAATCTCCATTGCATTCTTGCTATATGTGATATTTCAGAAGGCTTCACTCCGGTACACTTATACAAAGCCCAGAAATACAAGACCAGCATTTCATGGTGCAGGTGATTGGGAGCTCCTAGGATTCTGGCTGTATTCTTTTGGAAACTTACTGTTACCCAAAGACTTTCTTGAACTAAATTAAAACTCTCTTTATGGAAATGACTCTAATTTTTAAACTGTGTCAAGAAGAAGGGAGCCACAGACTTAATCGTGGGTGCATTCCTCTTCAAAAATCAGCAAGATTAATCCTGGAACTTTTATAGCAGACTTGTAATTTAAAGTGGCTCTACGGTTTCTTGTAGACAGTGAAATAAAATGCAAGTGTGCATTGACCAAAGACTGATTGATAAGATTTTGACAGATTCCATTACTTCATGTATGAAAAATACTTAGAAATGAATCTGAATATCCAAAAAGCTTCATAGAAACTAAGATTAGATTCTGTAGTCTTAAGTGTTCATGCACAAACTGAATTATTTATTCCAGTAAAACAATGTTTCCAGCAAACGTCTGGCCACAAGCTTTTTCCTTCGTATGCATTTGGGTCGGTTTGGATAGATTCAAGATACATCTTTTTCTAGTTACATTGTTCCTAGTCAAATACATTGAACAAACACAAAATTTGAACTTTTTACCCTTAGAATTTGCCTCTCATTTTCTGTTTGTTACATCTTTTTATTGTAATATTAGTAAAACATGGTAGTATGGTTTTATCCTGAAATAAACTTGGCGTGACAGTATATTTGGTGATTATAGGATGATGGGGACCAGGCAGCAAGTGTTGAAGAACTAGAGAAGCAGATTGAAAAACTGACAAAGGTGAGAGGTCATATGTCTTTGTTACTCTACAAACTTGATCACTGGATGTCATGAGTTAGAATGTTAACCATCACTTTCAATGCTCCAACTTAATATAAATTGAAATAAGGATCAGCTTTTGTTTCACGAAAATATGAGTGACGCTGCTGTGCATGACACCTGAATTGTGAGTTTAGTCTAGCGACACTAAGAGGATATGGCTCAAAAGACAGTTAGAAAACTGTTGATAGTGTGTTTGCAGATCTTACAATAAAAAGTAATGTAATTTTTATGCAGACCTAATTGATACACTTCTGTTTGTTGATCTTTGAAAGTGATGATAAATTTTGTGTATTATACAAATGATTGCAGTTCTTTTCCTCCTGCAGTTGGCTACTTTCTGCAGCTGTGTTCCAAGCCAATAGAGAGAACTGTCTTTGCTTCAGATTGTGAAAGAAGGAAGCAATGGAAGAGAAATGTAAATGAGAAAGATAGAATGCTGCAAATAGGGGCGCATGTTTTTATTCTTCATATTAGAAAATTTTTCATTTTAGACTTTGTTGCTTGGTTTCTCTCCTGTTCCAAATTGCAATAAATTAGCAGTCCAGAGTTACACCTGACTTCCAGCAGTGTTAGCTTAGCAGGGCAAGAATTGAATAAACAGACTGAAATTGTTCGTGGCCCCCCTCAGAGTGCTGTTTGTGTTTGAGTACAGAATTTATTTTCAGACATTATTGTTCTTATTCTTTTATGAACCAGTTAAAATATCTCATTAGTTTCCCATCAGGAGCTGCAGTATCAGCTATCTTCACCATGTGCCATTATTTTATAATTGATAGGGTTTGAGCTGTTCTTGTGCAACGAAATCTTTGATCCTGTTGTTCTCTGAGAGTCAGTGTTTAAAAGACATCCAAAATGTGTTTTTAAAGGAAGACTGATAAACTTAGGCTGAACCAGGAAGTGATTGAATTGATTTTTTTAAAGGGAGCTCTGTAAGTAAAACCATCAAGGCAGCAATAGTGAGTGGAATATCACATAACATACACACACAATCTAAGAGAGCCTCCTCATGTGACCCTAGAACTTCTGGGCAGTCTGGCAGCCAGTAGATGTTTTCTGTTACAAAGATTCCCCCCCCCTCCCTCCGTTATAATGCTTTCCCATTTTTTAAAACAGCAACAAAGCCAGTACAGAAAGAAGTTATTTGAAGCTTCACATTGTTTGCGTTCAATGATGTTTGGTCAAGATCGTTACAGACGCCGATACTGGATTCTGCCCCAGTGTGGTGGTGTTTTTGTAGAAGGCATGGAAAGTGGTGAAGGTAAGAAACATAAATGAATAATGTCACACCAGGGCATACTATGCCAAGATGTATTGCCCATCTCTGTAGGCTGTGATTTTGTGCAGCAAGGTCTTTGGGCTTCATCTTCAACCAGAGGCTAAACAGGCTACTGTCAGTAGACCGCTTTATTCATACGGTGCTCTCTGATACTCTCTTTCCAATTATGAAATACTGGTTAGTATCTTTCAAAATAAGGGTTAATATTTTGGAAGTTTTCAGTTATTATAGTTCTCTATGTTAATGCTTTTTCATATTTGTCTACTTTGGATACTTTTTGGCTCTTCCTGAACTATTTCACGTTTCCTTAACGGCAGTGAACTTTGCATGTGAAAACTAGGATAACCAAAGAATGCAAAAAGAATTCTTCTCATCTTTAGTTGTTAAGTTTTGTGCAAATACACAGACTGTTCTGTGCTTGAAATCTGATGTATGTCTGCAAGAATAGGAAAATTATTTTCACACAATGAAGTACCTTATTTTCTAATAAACAGTATGATTTAGTCTCTCTATTTTACGAACTGGTCTTTCTTCCAATCCAGCAAATGCTGAAGTTATTTTTGCTAAAATGTAATTTTGTGGTTGTGACAGTTGTATACTAACTATGACTGCACACGCTTTAAATTGGATAGATGCAGAAAATATGTATTAATCTGATCTTTTGGTGGATATTAGAGTTTTTAAACATAAGCCTTCATTTTGGTCACAAAAAAAATCCTTTCTAATTCTGATACAGATGAAACAAAACTCCCCTACAATTTCCCCCCCAGAAATAACAAAAAAAATCTGATACACATCAGAATTGCATGATCTCATGAGAATTGCATCATTCTAGAGAGCTATTTAATTAAAATAACTGTAACATTACAGCATGGTATGAAATCTGAGACCTGTTATGGCCCCAAAAATAAGCTGTAGAATTTGTCTTTAATCTTGTTCTACAAGTTATCTTTCTAAAAGTGGTAGCGTAAAAAATAATTATTCTGGGTCTCCTGCTCTGCGTTATTTTATTCTGTATGTTAGGAACTGTTTTGCACATGAGTAGGTGGATACAGAAGGTAAACTGTTGTATGCTGTACTGCTTGCATTCCTTTTGTTCACTGTATTTTATTTATTATATTTTAAGCAAATTAATCCCCAAATGCTTCGGAAATTGTACACAAAGAAAATCATTGAAATAAACTTACCTGTCTTAAGATAGTAAAAACAACGGAACAAAAAAAAAACCCACACAAAATTTTTAGCCAAGAACTATAGGGCAAACCCATATTTTTTAATGCATTGTCTTAATGAAAGTTTAATCTCCCTGAATAGCAAAATGGACAAGATCTTAAGTTCCCAACTACTCCCTGTTCCCCTCAGCTGTTTGTTTGCCTTGTTTCAGTAAATTCTACAGTTTATCCACTCCTAATTCCTTTATCTAAACATTGGAAATGTGAGACATAAACTGTTGAATGATCTGTCCATTTAAAAAATATATCTACTTCCCTCTTCATGTAGTCATTTTGGGTTTTATGCTGATACTCGAATTGTTTATATCTTCACATACATAACTGTGGACACGTTTTGAAGTGTTAATGGAAGGGGATATTCTTTAATGAATTATCTTTGTAGAAATTACGATTTTCCAAAATGAGCAAGTAAACTTCTGTGGATGTTCTGGCCATAAACTGTAAGCAGGACCTTTGTTTATTTGTGATTGCAGTATCTGATGAAAATATTTTAAGAAGTTAGGATGTTGGATTCTCTACCTCCTCTCGCTTTTCCTGACATTTTTCCATCCTACTTTACACTTTTTAAGACTTTAGTCTAAGTTGACACATCAGTATAAAGGTAGAAGAGAAATCGCTAAGAAAGACTAGGAGAGTGCAGAAAACAGAAAAATGTTTTTTCCTTTTCACAGAAGATGAACCTCATCTGTTTGAAGAAATAGGCTTTTGCAATCAACTTCTGCTTGTTGTACTTTAAATTGCTTAGAAGTTATGCTGTCCGATCGCATCTGTCTGCTTAGCTGTGTGTAGAGTCCCAGTCATCATGTTGGGTGGCTCTTGGAAGAGTTTTAAACTTTCAAGAATGTTGACATTGTTTCACAAAGTTGTTAATGCGTTTTTTTGAAAGAGGTAAAATGTTTAATGCTGTGCTTCAGTGTTTGGGGATAGACTTGATTTGACAACAGGAATTTTGGTGCTCCTTTTTGTGGTTGGCTGTGAGTTTAATGAAATGGTCTTTTGCAAAAACAAGCTTTAAGGCTATAAACATTGTACCCTCCTCATTAAATAGAGGAGTTTTTCAATAAAGCATGGAGAGACTTGCAAAAAGAAAGCTGCCAAAAAAGTTGTCCCTTTCAACGACTTTGCACTGGCAGACTGCTGCAGACATACATGCATCTTAAGGGAGAATACTACAGCTATGTTAACTGCATTGAGATTATTTTTCCTCTTGGATTTTAGCAGGGCTTAAATCTGCGTGTCCTTCTGCAAAGTGTTCTGTAAAGTGAGAAGTGATTTAATTTAAAAAAAAAAAAAAAAAGGAAAAAAGGCACTGCAATCTAGCATGTGTTGAGCCAAAAATGAAGTCATTTTTTATTTAACTATAATGATAAATACGGTCTAAATTAGTTGGTCTGTTAAATTTCACCAATGTTTCTGGTACGTTTTTAGGTCTAGAAGAAATTGCAAAAGAAAAAGAGAAGATAAAAAAGGTAGAAGGCATGCATATCAAAGAAGAAGAATTTGAGACAGAAGAAAAATTACACTGTTTAAATACAACTCACTGTGAGCAAAAAGAAGATCTGAAAGAAAAGGACAACACTAATTTGTTTTTACAAAAGCCTGGGTCGTTTTCAAAACTAAGCAAACTGTTAGAAGTAGCAAAAATGCCACCTGAATCTGACATTATGTCCCCAAAATCTAATGGCAGTACAGCAAATGGCTGCACATTATCTTATCCAAGTAACTCAAAAAACTCTCTCTGCAGTCTTCAGCCCACTGTATCACAAAGCACCGCTGAGAAGTCTGATTCTAACAGTCTTTTCAGTCCTAATGCAAGTGGGACAGGAAAGTTTTACAGTTCTCCACTAATTCCAAGTGATCAGTTGTTAAAGACTCTTACTGAAAAGAGCAGACAGTGGTTCAGCCTTTTACCAAGAATACCCTGTGATGACATGTCAGTTACCCATATAGATACACCAGCTGCTACAACTTCGCTTACTTCTCAATCACATCCACCATCAGAGTCACCTTCACCTGTTCCATCACCTCTTCTGGGCTCAACCTCTGCACAGAGTCCAATGGGATTAAGTCCTTTTGCATTGTCACCACTGCAGGTAAAATAAATGAATTTTGGAATAGTCTGAAGTTGCTGTCCTTACTTGGGGCAGAATTTCTGTTTAGACAAATTATTTCATAGAATTGCTACCATTATATCTTAATTTCTTTTTTTTCTGTTTCTAAATTTTCATGACTAATTCCGTGTTACAGATGTTTTATAATACTATACGTTTTTTGATAAAAAAGATGGATAGGTAAAATTAGGTAAGCCAGTGTATGATATTTTGTACCTGTATTTCAGTAATTTAAATTGGCTTTTTGGAGGTTAGCCACTAGTATAGAACGAAAAGCACACAAGTAAATAAAAACTAGTTGTCAGAAATGTGACACGCCACACCTTCCCTTTATAAGCTGTTACTTTTAAAGCATTAACGGGGCCCTAATAAGGAGTATTACTCATTAGTGTTACACTAGTTTTTCTTAAGCTAATAAAAGTACTGAGTAAAGGCCTCCTTTATGTTTTGATTGTTGTTTGACAAATAGCATCCTAATTATAATTCAGGTTTTTTGGTAATAATTAATAATGGTAGTTGTGATTGTGTTAACAATATATTCTGTGTAGCAGATGAAGACTGCACTACCTATAATGGGACTTCAGTTTTGTGGATGGCCTACAGGAGTTCTTACTTCAAGTGTTCCATTTTCATCTCCTTTACCTGCTCTTGGATCAGGGTTGGGATTATCAGAAGTGAATGGTAACTCATACTTAGCATCTAGTGTTCCTGCAACTAAAAGTGAATCACCAGCAATACAGACTGAAAAAATAGCTCCTACTCCTTCCACAGCAGTTGAAGTATCCAAGCCAGTAGATTATCCTAACCCAAAACCTATACCAGAAGGTAAGTATAATCCAACAATAAGATGGAACTATGCGAAGGATAATTTTTTACAGTACCACTACGAGTTACAATTTTTTTAATATAATTTGCGTATTGAATTTGGCTAGGTGATTAATCTGATTGTGTGTGACCACATTAAAAATGCCTGCAAAGTGTTTATATGCTTGTCTTGATCTAGAAATGCAGTATGGGTGGTGGAGGATTACTGATCCAGAGGACCTAAAATCTTTGCTTAAAGTGCTGCATCTCAGGGGAATAAGAGAAAAGGCCTTACAGAAGCAAATACAGAAACACATGGATTATATCACTCTGGCCTGCATCAAAAATAAGGATGGTATGTAATTGATATTTTTGTTATGCATAGTGTTGGGGCATAAGATAACTGGCATAGAAGTCTTTAAGATTTGTTTAGATACAGAGTTGCAGTAGCAGCTGGAGAAAAAAGGTAAAAGTCTCATTCTCTGTAGCTGCCTTTTCGCCAGCCTTGTTCTGGAAAGTTACAGGATTGGAGAAGTCCCGTTTAATAGAAATTGATCTAGTGGCATAAGTGTTGGTAATAATTTTAAGCTTTCTCCATCTCTGTAACACTCTAGCTCAGCCTCTCCTTCCCCTTCTTGCCTTTAAACTGCAAGTTTGGAAACCTACAGAATTCATTGTCCATATTGGATATCGTAAGAGTAGTACACTTTTACAACAGTTCTCCAACATTTGACGGGAGTGACAGGTAAATCGTCTTGAATTTACTCAGAGAATTTATAATACTAATTAAAATAATAAAAATGTGATTCTCAAACGCAGTTGCAATTATTGATATCAATGAAAATGAAGATAACCAGGTAACTCGAGATATTGTGGAAAACTGGTCAGTAGAAGAACAAGCAATGGAGATGGATCTCGCTATTCTTCAGCAGGTGGAAGATCTAGAGAGGAGAGTTGCATCAGCTAGCTTACAAGTTAAGGTAAAACCAACTTTTAGTAAAATGTCTCTTTAAAATAATTGGCAAGAATTTAAAGTAGATAGTAGCAGTCCTTTTGCTGTTGGTAAGTGCCTTCTTACTCATCTCTAATTATCTGCAAATAAAACAAATCCACTGCAGCAGTATCATGGATATTTGTGTTTGAAACATTTTATTGCCGTTAAATCATCAGCTGATGATCCTCAGAATGGCAGTTTCTGGAGACTGTTCTTGCACAGTGTGCAGTTCCTGCACATTTTGTTAACCTATGAATGCAAAGATTTTATCGCATATAGACTGCTTAATCATAGTGGGTTTGCCACAGTTTGGGTGATTGTTGCTGTTAATGCTTTCAGAGAAGCCTACAAGTACATCTAATACTTTGCTTGAGTACTGTAGAGTCACGGAGAACACGTGATGGTTGTGAGTGTGAAAGAGTTAAGAATTCACTGTCTATCATTACAATTTGTAACTTCTCCAAGGTGGGTGTAAGGATATCAAATTGCATGTGTTTGGTTATAGTACAGATGTAGTATTTGGGATCTAGTTTGTTCTAGGGGTGGATGTTATTTCTTTGTGACCCACTGATACTGTCTCTTGAGCCTGTTGGACAGATAGACCTATTCTGATGTTTCGACTAATAGAACAGGATACTTCAAAAGGAGATAAGAATGCAGACTGTTGCAGAAATGTCCCTTCAGAAATCTGGTAATGCTTGCATTTTTTGGTTAATTTTTTTAGTTCTCTGGATATTTTGGAAACTGTCTCTGCAGATGGATTACACATAACCAAGATCTACTGGAAACACCGCTTCTGTTACTTAGTTTGATTCCATAGAACAGTTCCTCCATTTACACGCTAAATTAACAGCAACAAGTAAATGCGCAAACCTTTCTATTAACATAGGGTTGGCTGTGTCCTGAACCTGCATCAGAGAGAGACGACTTGGTATATCGTGAACATAAATCAGTTACTAGATTGCATAAGAAGCACGATGGAGATTGTGCTGGAGGCGGAGAAGGCAATACCAGCTCTCTAGAGCGGAAGAGTGACAACCCTCTAGATATAGCTGTAACCAGGCTTGCTGACTTGGAGCGGAACATAGAGCGAAGGTATCTGAAGAGCCCCTTAAGTACCACCATTCAGATCAAACTGGATAATGTGGGCACAGTTACTGTCCCTGCTCCTGCACCATCCATTAGTGGTGATGGTGACGGGTAGGTTATTGAGATTAACTTGAAAAATTATTGTGCTTCTTTGCTAATTGGAGCCTATTTTCTTATTGCCTGTTATCTATGTACTTTCTTGTATGTCTGTGATCCATATGGATCATGTTATTCTGCATGGTGCTTTGTAAAGATATTTTTTGTTACGTTTGTTGATAATCTTGCAAAGTTATCTTACATTTAACTGGTTGTGACTAAGCTTTGAGGCACGTAGCCACAGTCTGTGCACTACATGAAATTTAGTTGCTTAAACCTTGTACTTAGTGGCTGTGTATGTTTTGTCATTGCTTGGCTTTCAATGTGATGATGATTGTTCCACGTTTTAAACATAAGCAAACACGGATGTGACCTACTTAATTTCTCTGTATTTCAATGCAGAACGGAAGAGGATATTGCTCCAGGGCTAAAAGTATGGAGAAGGGCATTGTCAGAAGCGTGCAGTGCTGCGCAGGTAGCTCTGTGCATTCAGCAGTTACAGAAATCAATAGCATGGGAGAAATCTATTATGAAAGTTGTAAGTGTTTTTAATTAAAAAAAAATACTGTAACTAAACTATTCTTGCTATATCCTATTTTACCACTTTAGACATGTTAAGATATGACGGTTAATAATGCATTTCTTACTGCTGTGTGTAAAACTTAACATAGTTAAACTGTACATTGTGCACAGATAAATATAAGCCCACTGGCAAAGATTGTCCCTTGCTTGCCAAATTCAGTATCCTGAACTTTCCAAGATAAAAAGCCCCTGTAACTGGTTGCTTTACTTAAGATGGTAATTACTCTTTGTTGTTAACATTTAGGTAAAAAAAGAGTCACTTCTGGCTCTATCTGATGGAATATTTCCGATCTCATCCATGACATAAGCTGTATGGAGGTTCAACATCACATATCCCAATTAATGACTTCATTTTTCAGAAAGTTGAGATGCTGCAAATGTGTGGTTTCTTTGCATGCACACTTCTCACAACTGAACATACAAATTGGGCAAGGGTGTGAACAAATGGGCTGAAATACCTGTTTTGTTACACACTTAACATAGATACGTGTTAACTGCATATACAAAGAAGGCATGCAAAATATGTGTCAAAATTTGCATGGACCTTTGAACCTCAAATTTCTGAAAACAAAACTATTACTATAGCAATAGTGATTATAATGTGATTAAGTATGGCCAGTGCTACGTAGTGCGTGGCAAAAGCGATTCTTCCCTTTGTGTTTTTTTCCTTAATTTTTTAATTTCTGCCACTCCTATATAGATTCTAATTACATCTGGACAATTAAAGGATGATTTAAATAAAAACTATAGTGTAAGGCTGTACCTTTGAGTTTATATAGCTGTAAGTTTAAAGCTGTATCTTTAGAGCAAAAAGTTTATGAATTTAGTAGGAGCACCTGAAAAGGCTTTTAAATGTTTCAAGGTGTAGTAATTTATTATCTAGAAAAAAATGTATCATTCTCAATTTGATTGAAATGTTCTATGCATTTAATTAAACAGTTAACGTAAGTATTTGGTGAAAACATGTGGAAATCTTTAAGTTCCTGAAAAATAAAATCACACAATGTAAGAAAATTGACAATATATTAGATATTTTAAAGTTAGTGTGAATTTTAGGAGGTGCTAGGATCAGTTGTTTTGCCGTATTAAATTTGTTCATGGTGGCCTTTGGATAAGATCTTTTCTGACTTATTTGAAAGTACTATCGTAAAATATAAATTATTTCTATGAAATAGCAACTTACATGTGCAGTATGGGCATAAATGAAGAGAAGATTCCTGAGACAGTATCTGTGGACCAAGTGATTTTGATAGGTATAAGATACCTTTACTTCTCAGGGACATTAATGAAATACAAGAAGTATTCATAGTTTTGCGTGCTGTAGGACACCTATCTTATAATGCATTGCTTTTCAATTGTGTTCCCAAATGTAGCCTTTAGATTAGTTCCTCACATACTGCATGTATTCTTTTACAAATGTGATCATTAGTAGACTCTGATGGTGGTAAAATGAAAGGAAAATAATTTTGAGACTGAATTTGCGTGCTTGGAGGGGAAGGGTATTTTAGGTACCACTCCTGTGTTTCAGATTTTAAAAATTGAATTAATGCCATTTTTCACATATTATAGTACTGCCAAATTTGTCGAAAGGGAGATAATGAGGAACTGCTGCTCCTTTGTGATGGTTGCGATAAAGGCTGTCATACCTATTGCCACAGACCCAAGATCACTACCATACCAGATGGTGACTGGTTTTGTCCTGCCTGCATAGCAAAGGTAATACTAACTGTAAAGGTGAAGGGACTTACAGTGACCTTTTACAGGTGGTACACTTACAGGTCTGCCAGCACCTTTCTCAGTGAAAACAGTCTGTAGTTTTTATGCTGGGCTGCCATTAAATAATGAGATTAATAGTTTTATTTAACTTGGATTTTAGTGGTAGTAAAGGCTACAGTTTTATTTGTTTTAAACTGTATTTTTTTAATGTAAGTAGGTACTGAATTTTCTTGCTGATTCAATACCATAGTTTTTGATTTCTCCTTCAGAATTTTTTCAATATTTGTCTTTCAAGCTTCACTGTTAAGTGTTGACAGACCAATGTTTTAGGTTTTGTTTGAAAAGAAAAATTGGAGAAAATACTTAGTAACTATTTTTTGTCATTTTTTTATAGCATACTTTAGTTTTACTTTTTTGATACAGAGTACATTTGAGAGAGAGACTATGTATGTTTCCGGTGTGAGGTTTGGGGGGTTTTTTCCCCCTCCCAAGAAAAGTAGTCTTAATAGAAGTTTAGGATAGTTCTATTCAAATGACTGAATTAGCAGTTAGTATTGTTTAAAAGTCAACAATTTTCCTATCCCTAAAATCTCTAAAGTTAAATGCATTTTTTGCTAAACTTGTTAGTTATGTTTTCTGCCATTACCTGTGAATACTGTAACTGAGAAGTTACTGAAGAACTTTACAGTAAACACTTAATTTTGTATTTTCCCTAGTTATTGTCAATGTGTCCCTTTTTTCTCTGCATCTTGCACAAAGTAGTAAGGAAGACGTTATTTTTTAAACTGTTATGTGCAACAGAAGTAATAAAAACAGGTTACTGTTGAGAATTGATTGTGTAGTAGTTTATAACGTGTTAACTCATGCTGTAACTTTTTCTGTCATTATTATGGTAATATGACAGCTTACGGTGTTATAAAGATGGAGATTACCCTATCATGCTATAATTTATGCCATCACTTCTCCAGATATTCTGCCCTCCCCCTCTCGGTGCTGCGCCCCACCCCACCCCCTGCCCCCCCAGGTTTAGTAGAACAGAAAAACATTTGTTTGATTCCTCCCCTCTGCCCCAGTTTTTTCTTCTGTTCAAATTTGGCTGAAAGCTGGAGATGTAAAGGTGCCAGAAATTTAAGGTGAAATTCCAGCAGAACTTTAACACATGTTGAATACTGATTCAGAATTCTGCAAAACATTGAAACAGTTTTGTTGAAGACTAGGTATAAACTATGCCATCCTAATTTAACTCGACTTTAATTTTTTTTTTCTTGCCTGAAACACGAGAAACATCAACATCTGCCATTCCCACCTACTTAGAATTAATATTCACAGAACATCGCAAAGTCAGGCCTTAGGTGATGACAGTTGATCTGTTCTCATTGCCTTACGTTATGTTTTTAACCAGATGGCTGAAAATCAACATTCCTCTTCAGCTGCCATGTTAACTGACATACTTGACTGTTTTTCTGTCCTTGAACCAAGAACGTAGTCATGATACAGAGTGGCGTGAAGAGAGTACAATTACTTACAAATCTTTGTAGTGGTCTGTGTTAAGCAAAAGGAATTGTATACACAGCATTCATGATGACTTCAAATACTGTGCCATGTTATGATGCTGTCAATATCCATAATGACTTAATTTTTTCATCTTAAATATACCCCTTAGTTTCACCTTACTGTCTATAAATAGTTCTTTATTAAATAACGGTCCTTTTTCCCCCACTTTGTAGCATTCTTGTATTGTCATACTCCTTTTATGTTCTCCCATAGTTGTCTTGTAGCCAAGCTATCTATATGTTTCATATCTTGAAAATGCTTGAAAATGAATATGCCATTCTAGCTGTGGTTATATCAATCTTTTAGGAATAGACAAATCATTGTCTAAAACTATGCCAGCCTGGTTTGTTAGGAGGCACTGTTTTACCAGTCAGAAGGTCATGTGCTTTTGTATTGTCACAAGCTGAGAACCTAAATCACTAGTAACAGGAAGTTCTATGACCTTACTTGACTTTAGAGAAGAGCAAAAAGTGAATAATCTCTGATACTAAATATTTCAGTTGTTTTGGTGCTTCTGTTTGTCTGATGTTCATTGCTGTCTATCAGTAATTACAGAGATTTCTGTAAGTTCTTGGTTATTGCTTATTTCAGTTCTCTCTATTGTAGGCAAGTGGTCAAACTGTAAAAATAAAAAAACTTCAAATCAAAGGGAAAAAAAGTAATGAACAAAAGCGAAGCAGGAAATTAGCAGGAGATACAGAAGATGAAGACTCTGCAACTACAAGTGCCTCCTTAAAAAGAGGAAAAACAGACCCTAGAAAAAGAAAAATGGATGAAAATGTTTCTGTAAGCCAATTAAAGCAAGAAAGTATCCCTGCTATTAAGAAACCTAAAAGAGATGACTCAAAGGACCTGGCTATATGCAGGTAAAGTGACAAATTCTAAACTTGGGTAAGAGTTGTTGAAGTAAGTAGTGCCTGATTCTTTGTGTCCTGGGGAACAAGAACTCTATTCTGTGTTCATGTATCCCACGCAGGTTGTGATAATTTGAGTGTATATGTAAAAGATTTAATGTATGCATGCTGGGAGTAACTGCTGTATTTGATAATGAAGCCCAAGAGGAAAGCATCTAATGTTAGCATGTGGTCTGTGAAATTTACTCCTCCGTGCCCTTGCAAGAATGGGAAGAATCAACCCTGAGAGCAGTGGTACTGACAGCTTTCTCAAGCATAGCAAAGATGCCTGTCCATTATGTCCAAAATGCAGTGCGATACAGAGACAGTAATAGGAATGCATCTTCTTTTCTAGTATTGCTGGTCAGTCAAAAGTGACTTAGTTTAGCCTCGTCAGTTTTGGAAAACCAGTCTTAGCACCTTTTGACTGTTTGCAAATGGCTTACATTGAGGTTCAAAGTATTGAAGTTGCAGGGCTGTGTTTTTCTTGCAGAATGTTCATCACTAGAATTTCATCTTACGTAGGTTGCCTGGAGAGAACTTAATGCTATTTTAAATACTTGGTTAAGATGTCTGTCTTTATTGACATTGTTCTCAGCCTTGCACAGGGCACAGAATAAAGTGCTTTCCTTTTATAAAGTGAATAGGTTGGCAGTACATGATGAATTTATGGAACAGTGGAAAACATCTGTGGATATGTGAACAGCTGTAAAATACTGATTTAAAACCTTGTTTTATTCAGCATGATTCTCTCAGAATTGGAAACTCATGAAGACGCCTGGCCTTTCTTACTTCCTGTAAACTTGAAACTTGTTCCTGGTTATAAGAAAGTTATTAAAAAACCCATGGACTTTTCCACCATTAGAGACAAGCTAAGTAGTGGACAGTAAGTAAACCTATTCCAAGTTTTACTTTACATTTTAAAAATATTTAAACATTGAAATACAGTACATTTTTTAAAATTAGTTAAACTATTTTGATCTGCCTGCTCTGGCACCTCTGTGACTACTTTTACAGTCAAAAGAAAAATTCTTAACTGTATACTTTTGTGTTTGCCATATCTAAGTGAAATAGCATGTCAGGTGGGAGAACCTTGGAACTGCCAGAAAAACAGTAAAACTGCCAGGTCAAATGTGCAAAATGAATCAACAGGAAAAATTTCTTTTCCTCGTCTTTTCTTATTGAGACATCTTAGTGTTGTTACGTGTAAGCAAGAACCAACTGTTTGGGCTTTACACTAACGGAGTCCCTATAAATAATGTTGTGGCTGTGGAGTGACTGGTACCCCAGTTGTGGGAAGCCAGGTAACATTCCAGTGGTGGTGGTTAGTCATTTTATAGTCCTAGAATTAGACTGCACAGCTTTTTCAAAATGAAAGACACTATATGCCTCTGTTCCCCTTCCCTCCTTGTTTCATCCGTGTGCTCTAATGACTCCTCACCAGCAAAGAAAATTTTGTCATCCATAAAGATTGACCCTCTTCAACATCTATCAGCTCCACACAAAGCAAATTTGCTAGGGGTAACACAAGGGGCTTTTTAACCTCTCCATGCTTTTTCACCCTTGAATCAGAGATTTAAATGCTCTACACATGCTCATTGGTATTGGTAGACTTGTAAATTTTACTGTCTGTCTAATAATTCCTGTAAATATTGGAACACTGTTTGGACCATGTATGTTCAGGATAATAAAATGAATAACAAAGTGTTACGGGATTGATCTGGGCAGCCTTTTTTTGTACCTGATTGTTCCTCTTTTAGGTAAATACAGCTGTACTCAACACTTGCTTTGAAAGGACTTGAGCCCAAGAATAGATGAATAAATGGAAAATAGCCATAGCATTTTAACTAGAAAGCTATTGAAGGGAAGGAGGAAGTTAATTTAAAAAATAGGTTGTTTTCCAGTACAGGCTTGGAATTCTACCTTACAGAGTTTTTGAGGAAAATAACAAATGCGATGACGAGCCAATATTTCCTTCCGCTGATGTTCATCTTCTTGTTAATATTAAAATTAAAAAATTAGTAATATAATTAACATGTAGAGCATATACTGAATATTCTGGGGCTGTTTGTAAATTCACTGATGTTAAGGTAATTCTTTCTTACGTAGTTGAAGTGTTTTTCCTGTTTGATTCTCCATGTTCCAAAAATCATTCACCTTTTTCTTCTTTCAGGTACCCTAATCTTGAAGCATTTTCGCTAGATGTCAGGCTTGTTTTTGACAACTGTGAAACCTTTAATGAAGATGATTCTGACATAGGCAGGGCTGGCCACAACATGAGGAAGTATTTTGAAAAAAAATGGACAGAGATTTTCAAAGTGAGCTGAAGTTACCAGAACTGTTTTTGCTTTTTATTTTTCCTTTTTTTTTTTTTCTCCATTAAATGAGGACTGATAAGACCAGCAATGTGAACTGTATTTACATGAAAGTGCAAGGCACATGCATAACTAATGACTGTTTTTTCCTTTAAAATATCAGAGTTGTGATACTTGTTCTAAAGGCTTCACTCCTACAGCAGCCATGGCCCCTTGGTTATTGGTTTGTGTGTTTTAACAAACTAATTTAGGTAGAACAGGGAAGCACACCCAAAGAATTTCAAAGAAAGGGGTGTTATAGTGCAATAGCAATTTAAAATATATCAAAACGCACTGAATATTCAACCACCAGAGCTCTACTTGGGGAAATGGTTCTCTTTTCCCTTTCAATAAATATCTATTTTTCATTTTTTTACTTTGTAGTTTATTTTTTAGTGAATGTATTTAATTTTATGAATTATTTATGATTATACAGCATTCAGAATCTTCGTTTTCTGTGAAAAGGAAGAATTAGAAAATTGCTTTAAATCTTGAAAATACAACAAGGAATGTTTTAAAATATAAAACAAAGCCAAGTAAAACTGTTTACACTGATGTGCTGTAAAAGCACTAAAATTAAACTTTACTGTAGAGTTACAAGTACATTT
This sequence comes from Opisthocomus hoazin, assembly GCF_030867145.1. Lineage (NCBI taxonomy): Eukaryota > Metazoa > Chordata > Aves > Opisthocomiformes > Opisthocomidae > Opisthocomus > Opisthocomus hoazin. Next base: position 294,973 of record NC_134422.1, read on the forward strand.
ATATATATGTTGCTGCATCACTTGTGTAGTTAAATTGTATTTCAAGACAGTGAAGAGGAATTGAGACATGTACATACTGTTCATTATTGTTTATATTAAGTCTTGTTTTAAATATGTATGATGTGTACATATTGTTTGCAGACATTATTGTTTATGCCTTAGAAGGATGGTAGCATTTTATTTTAGTTTTACAGTAATTAATAGCTATATGGCTTGTACAGTAATTATCCTCTACCAACACTGTGGAGTCTCCTTAATCTTGGTAGTGCCTGCCTTTAAAACAGGGTGTAGGGGATATTAGTTTTCCATTTTTCTATTTTGTTATATAATTTCAAGCCACCACGGCCTCAAATTCAAGTATAATAATTTGTATCCACGTGGAATAAAATTGTGACAGTTTCCTACGCACACAGTATTTTTTCATAGAAACATTTCCCTCCATTTGCCTTGCCACAGAAAAAACAAAAAAGACATTCGTAACCACTGTGTTTTATCTACTGTGTGTTGTGGTGGCCTGTTGGGGCAGATAGATCAGAATTTTTTTTGTACTAATGTAAGAGTACTTGAAGTTTTATTTAAAAGAAATGTTGTGGAAAGGTAGCATTCTTTTTCTTTTCCTTTTTTAGGAGTGTTATTTTTCACTAGTATGTGTGGCACGGATACAATAAAAGACTGTTTTGCAAACCAGATTTTCTTGGCGATTTTAATACTTCAGATCCTGTGTATACAGGAATTATTTTAATACTATCGTGGGAGTCATGCATTTAACATTCAGTTCTTATTCTGATGCATCTAATTCTCCTGGCCTTTTAATGGTAATTCAAAAAGAAGCAGTTGCCAAGCAGTCAGAGTGCAGTTCAGCTACCTATTCGAATGGACACAAATGACATCAGCTAAGGCCGTCAGGTGTCACCATTGGGCTGCCTGGTGTTTGACCCGTTTCTGCCAGTCCTGTTTACTGTTGTTGCAGTGGGAATGCACATGATAGTGTAAGTAGATGCCACATGTAATGTTTCTTATAACCACTGTCCATGTAAGGTTTTGTCTGTTTTCTGGTCTGTAGAAGGGCATGAATCATAATCCTTGCTCTGGTAGAAGAAATTGGAGGAATTACAAGTGAGTATTGGTGGAACGGCAGTACTGACAGCTCCCTCCCCAAGTAATGTTTTGAGGGTTTGGGTTGGTGATGGTAGTACTGTTTTTTGCTTCTCGGCTAGGCCTGCCATCTTTGTGTCTTCGAGCCTTTTTTTATATACTCATTTGCCATTATACTTCTTGCCTCTGTTGAAAAAGAACAGCCAGTGCTTGCATTTTAATAAAATCTTGGTGTCTGTTGCCCGCCTCAGAACATCACACTCAGTAATATTTTTTGTCTAAAGTTCTGTAAGAATAATGCATGTTACCTAGAATAAAAAATTCACATTTTGGTGTCGGGCAGTCTTGCATTCTAACATTAGCTCCACGCTGACTGCTTCAAGCCTTTTGTTTTCATCACCTTTCTGAAGACTTCAGTAAAAAGGTTTGCTGACATGTTCTAGAGGTGTGAAGATTAATCAGTGTTTTGAACATCTGATGGTAGGCTGATAAGTATAGTTATAAGTATGCTTAGATTATTGGGAAAACGATTTCTTTGATGCAAAACAATTGGGGTTTTTTTCCTCAAATTCTGTACTGGTTAATGCTTTATCTGCTATACTAGATCTAACATTAGTTTTCTGAAAAGTCAGAACACCATTACCAGCTATGCTACATGCATAGTTTCATTTTTTCAGCTTGTATCTTAATTCAGCTGAAAAGCTGGGAAAGGTAAGGTGATAATGGCTACTTAACAGCTATGATAGTAAGACATGCATCACCTCTCTTAACTTGACATCACCAATGTATTGCTTTGCTCACTAGCAGCCAGTGTCTTCATTACTATTTCAGTAAAATTAAATTTACAGGAATTACTATATTTGAATGCCAAGCTTGAATCATACAGATGCCATCGTATATCTCCATAGAAAAGAACAGGGATTTAACCACTAGAAAAATGTGCTTAACTTTTCTTCTTTGCTGTCTCTCCTATTGATGTTTCTGTCTGTCTCTTTTCTTAGAGGAAAGGTTTCCCAGTATGCTGTCTTCCTTTCTGAACAAAGTAGGCTGGTCTTAGAGAATTTACTGACAAGCTTTCAAATTCTTTATTTTAAAGTACCATTAATGATGCTTAATGAAGAGTGTTCTGCTTGTGAGTGTGGGTTCTCTTTTGTCTCTTGGCATCTCTTAGAAAAAAATTGGCTGTTACAAAAGCAGCTGAAAATCAGAAGTTGTAGTAGACTTGGACAAAGTATATGTATCTTTAAAAAGAGGTCTAAAGCTTTTTATTTAATCTTTTTATATGACTTCTGTAGTTCCCTAATGACAATTAGAAGGGTAGAGGTCTCTGTTAACTGTGAATGGACACAGACATCTGAGGACCAGTCGTTACATAATAACAATGCTGAACGGGTGGCCTGGGGACTGACAGCATTCCTGGATGTCTTAGATGTACCAAATGTGCCTGCAAACTGGGGACTAGAGACTGAAATCAAGAACAACATAGAATAACAGAATAACAAGAATAACAAGAATAACAATTAGGCTATTTTATTATGTAACTCTTTTCAAATTACCTTAAGCTTCGAACTTCAAAGTTAACCAGAAATTTTTATAGCGGGTGTGTACATTCAGAAAAATGCATGTGTTATCTTTTTATTACACAAATTTCTGTTGCTTGCATTGTCCAAAATAACCATCTTTACTAGAAGTGATAGTAGCTAAATTTCTGGGCATGTTACTGTTCACGATGTCTTATTTAGCGAGCAATTTCAAATTTCCCCATCCATATAATATTATGGAACAGTCTTTTAAGCGTTTGGTGTGGTATTCAGAGTCAGCTGTCTGCCCTCCTCTTCAGTAAGGAAGACTCTAACAACTGATAAAAAGTTCTTGCAAGGCCATGGGGTGTTTATTTTAGTAATTTATAATCTTATGGATTGCTCAGTCAGTGCAGCACGTATGAAATACACTGAATACTAGCCATCACCTAGGATTCAGAGTAATTAAGGGACCAGCCATTAATCAGCCAGTGAATTTAGTTGTGTGCCATCAGGTAACACGTACTATAAAACAGAACGCAAGGTCCTGTAGATTCATTCACACGTGGAAGGTAGACCGTTTACGTAACAGGGAATGTTCCCTGGGCAAAGACTCCAAGAAAGCGACTGTGTTTTCCTCAAAGAACGCAGGCGTCAGGGTAAACCATTTATTTTGCATGAGTCGCTAAGCATGTACCTGGATGTGAAAATGGCAATCGTAAATTTCCTGACAGGTGATGGGGCCGGGGGAGCCGCATTTGTCTGAAACCCCTTCACTTGAGCTGCTCCCAGCAGGGAGGGTCAGACCTTCGCTTTCACTCCGGCTCGTCATCGAGGGGTTGGGGCGGCAGCTGGGCGCCAGCCCGAGCAGCGCAGGGGGCCGCAGGGCCCGGCAGCCACGACCTTTCGGTCCCCGCGCCGTGACCGCCGCTCCGGCAGGCGCAGCCAGCCCTCAGGCGTGCCGGCTGTGGCAGCGGGGGGCCCCGCGGCCGCCGGCACTGCCCGGCGCCGGCCGGGGCGGAGGGTCTGGCCGCACCCCGCAGCGCCCTGCGCCAGCTCCCTTCTGCGCGCGCTGCCCTCCTCCGGGCCAGCCGCCCTCGCCGCCGCTACTGACACGCCCGTACAGCCCCGCTCCCGCAGCGACAGAACGCACCTGAGCCGGCAGAACGATTGCGGGTGTTCTACGGATCCAGGCCACCAAATCTGAAAGTGGAAAGGGCTTGGACCGGAGCTTGGGCGCACTGGGCTGAAGGCGACATCCGCGCCGACGTCGCCTCCGTCAGGGGAATGACAGCGGCGGCGAGCTGCCGGTTGATGCAGCAGCGCCGTCTCCCCTTCTGGCCATGGCGCCGCCCCGGGCGGGGGGGGCAGCTCGAGCTGCACCACGTTAAGAGGGCGGGGGGGCTGCGGGGAGACGTGCGCGTGCGTAGCGGCGCTGCCTGGCGTAGTGGGCTCTGCGCGGCTGAACAGGCGGTGAATGGTGCCGCGAGAGCGGCGCGCGGTGGCGGCGTCCTCCCGCCTTTGGGGCGGAGCGGGGCTTAAGGGCGGGGCGCCGTGCCGCGCTGGGGCCAGGGCCGGGCAGCCCGGGGCAGTGGCGCGGCCGTGCGCATGCCCGATGGCGAAGTGGCGCCCCGCAGGGCGGCCAGCCGGTGTCCCTCAGCGCCGGGTGGCGGGCGCGACGTGCCGCCGCCGTTGCGGAAGGGCCGCGGCGGCCTTCCGGGCAGCTGGGCAGGGCCCTTCCCCAGCGTTCGCCTGAAAGCCGCCATTAGCGTTCGGTGAGGTACCGGCCGGCTGCCTCAGCCGCTTCCTTTACCGCGCCTCAGTGTGGTGGTCGAGTGCGGGCGGCGATAGCGGCAGAGCGGTTGTCAGCTGCGCCTGGGATTGCGGGAGCTTTCTCCGTGAGACGCTGCTGGCGGCTACCGGGTGGGCGGGAGCCGCGGCCGCGGGAGGAGGCGGCTTTGCAGCGCTGAGGGTCTCTCCGGTGGCGCGCTCCCGGCTCGCGCTGCTCCCCTCTGCGAGTTTGAACTGTTGACACCGAAACCTCTCGTTCCTAGGTCGGCTCTTTTTGCAGCGAGTTCCTGAAAATCTCGTAACGGGGAGGCTGAGGTGCCCTTTTCTGCCTCATCTTTCCAGACGTCCGACTTTGTCTGCCTCCAGCTTCTCATAGCTGAAGGAAGTACGTTGGCCTTCTCTCTACAGTTAAGAGATGTCGTTAGCACTAGTTAATCCATTTAATGGTTTTAAAGACAATAGTAATAAAACTGGGAGAATCCTGAACCTAAAATACTGAGGATTTAAAGATCTGATCTTTAACTGAATTGGCATGCCATACACTGCCCAAAAGGAAGTTATTTTGCCCTTGTATGGACCTTTGTGTCTATATGTATACACATATACATGTGCCTGTATGCGTACAGTTATATATTTATACATATTTATATATCCACATACATATGAACACGTGTGTAGATATATGTAAAACTAAATGTGTGCGTGTATATATACATGTAAAACCACACCTGTTTGTGGTTGCCTCGGCTCTGAAATTACTGTTCGGAATGAAGCACTTAAATAATAGTATGCTGTTTTAGATAAATTAGCACACTGTAAATAGCATTGCTGTTTTTGTTCAGGATAAACAACTTTCAAGAGTTGTAGGCACTTCCTTTGGGTCGGTGCTTGCTTATTCTTGGGAAGCTTGACTGTGGTCTGCAGCGTGGGGAGGAACTGGTTGGAGTGTGTCTTACAGGGGCTTTCCTGGACCTCAGTAGTGTAAATCGCTTGTCTGATGCTGAGATCTAAACTGGTCCCAGCAGTCTGAAGTACTGCAAGGATGTGCATAGTGTTCATCTTTTACTTTCTTGTTTTATGTAGAGTAGAATAGTTATAGAATGGTTTGGGTTGGAAGGGACCTCTAAAGGTTGTCTAGTTCAGCCCTGCTGCAATGAGCAGGGACATCTTCAACTGGATCAGGATGTAGCAGCAAATGCAATTTCTGGAGAGATTCAGATTCTGATCGCCCTCTTAATAGTCACATTTTGACTTTGACTTAAATGCGTTACTTGGTATGCGATGTTTGATTTACATGAAAGTCAGGTCAAAGGTCTGATTGGCAACACAAGCCTGTTGTTGGTATTACTCTGATGTTTTGCCATCGCTAATGTTGCTGCCTAACTGTGAGAGGTAACAGAAGTTTGAATTTGAATAAGGTATTTGGGAGTGGAAAGTAAAATTTATTTTGGACTCTGGTCATCAAATCTTAGTGCTTGTCAATGTTAGACCTGCAGATACGAATTTATTGTTTAATCTGGTTTTATTCTAAAGAATATATATGATTGTCTATTGAATTGTACTATAACAAGTGCTATAAATGCTGTGTTTTTAAAAGGAGCATATCACCTGTTGAATCTGAAAACTGCAGGGTATAATTCATTGGAACATGTTCTAGCAAGCTCCGAATTAGAATAATTCCCAGGAATCTTTTTGATGCTGCTTGCTTCCTGATGATTAATTTTGGGGTGGTCAGTGATGACATGCAAACATGCTTTTGTGGAGGTGTAAGTGGGAAGAGAAGGAATGCTGATTTCACGTGGTTATAGTTGCTGAAAGTGTTTATATAAAAGTGTAAGATTACTTTTTGTATGCTCTTGGTATAGCTGAAGCATCGCTCTTGGGTCTGTGCCATACTAATTGGTTTCTGTTAGAGCAGAGGATAGTTGAGGACATGTCTCATAATAATGGGCTAAGGCGAATGAAGAGTGAATGGTATCTTTCCTTCTGTAGCAGTCTCCTAATGTTTATGTCTTACTATAAAATATTCTGAACAGGCAACCCTTGATTCTGTACTCAGTTATTCTGCTTTTGGTATCTCCACTTTTTTTTTTTTAGGTAACCTTTTAGGTTTGTTAGTACACGACTTACCTTTGTTCTGTATTATGTTCAAAACAACGGGGCCTCATCTGAGTTGCATCCTCTGTGCACTGTAGTGTGCAAATGTTACAGAATACAGAAAATAAAAATGATAGAGCTTCTTGGTAGTACAAGGAAGGCACTGTGCTCACATGTAACTGAAAATTTTCCAGCTGTCAGTTAATGTTCTCTGTCACCATGTTTTTATTTTTTATAATTCTTCTGTAGTACTCTGACCAGCTCTGTTCCCACCTGCCCACTGCTCAGTAGTTTAGATTCCCATCTCTGTAAGTGTCTCTCTGCTGCTGCTCTCTGTATCTGTCTGCATCCTTGCTTCTCCCTGTGCGTAAAAATAAATACTCCTTATTTCCTCTTTCAGGTGTTACCACTAAGAAGAAAGAGAAGGGCTGGAGCTTTGGAGAGGACCAGAGCAACAGTCTTGTCAAGTTCTAGTAAAGCAGCTGTGGCTCTGTCGCTGTTCCCTAGACCAGCCCTCTTGTCTTCCAGTGAGGCGCTCCAACTCCAAAGCCTGCCATTTTGCATTGGTTGCTGTATAAGCAGAGGCTTATATTGCTGAGAGAGGATGTAAATGTTCTTTTTAATATTTGGAGATTGTAGAGGTGGGGAAATAAATCGCTTTTTCCTCCCTCTGATGGGGGTCCCATGCTTAGTTGCCTAACCAGATCTCTCCAGGAAGAAGGAGTACAGCCTGGCCTGTGGTGATACAGATAGTAACTTGGTGTCACAAGAGTAGGGAAGATAATAGAATGGAAGAGGCAGTGGCCCTTTCCAGGAAATCAGTAGTTGTCACATCCACACCTCTGGTTAGCTTTTTTTCTTTGTTCTTGCTTGCTTCCCATAGCCAGTAGTTCGAAATAGCTGCTAGTCTTTGGAAGCAAAGACTAAATGGGACTTTCTGTGATTTGTATTTCAGTCCTAGCATATATTTGTGGCTTGCTCCCAGCTGGAGATTTAGCAATCTCTTTCATTCCTGGGCTCAGGCTTATAGGTGTGATGAGACATGCTTCTGCTAATTCCACACTTTCACAAAAAACTTTCTTGATGTGCATGGCTTGGAAATGGATATGTGAGGCTTTCAGTTACAGAGAGAATGGTTTGACAGCAAATACAAAGATGCCTTGTGACTTTCAGCTTAGATCAGAAGGAGAACTTAACAGGCTTTTTTCATTTAGATCATGTGAAAAAAAAGTGTTGCTATAATAATCTAGTAATTTGTATATACTAGTAATTGGTATACTAAGTTGGTGGCCTTCTGCAGTGGAGTAATTGCGTTGGTGGACAAGGGAAGAACTACGGATGTCATATGCCTGGACTTCTGTAAGGCCTTTAACATGGTCCCACACAACATCCTTGTCTCCAAATCAGAGAGATGGGTTTGGTGGATGCACTGTTACAAGGACAAGGAGTTGGCTGGCTGGCCATGTCCAAGGAGTTGCAGTCAATAACTCAATGTCCAGATGGAGATCAGCAACAAGGGGTGTCCCTCAGGGATCTGTGTTAGGACTGGTACACTGCTCAGTAGCTTTATTAATGACACAGGTAGTGGCACTGAGTGCACCTCGGCAAGCTCACAGATGACACCAAGCTGAGTGGTGCAGTCAGTTTGCTCGAGGCCAGAGATGCCATCCAGATGGACCTGGACAGGCTCGAGGAGTGGGACAACTCAGGAAGTTCAGAAAGGCCAAGTGCAAGGTCCTGCACCTGGGTCGGGGCGATCCCCACTACTAGTACAGAATGGGGGATGAATGGATGGAGATCAGCCCTGTGAAGAAGGACTTGGGAATACTGATAGATGAAAAATTAGGTATGACGGCAATGTGTGCCTGCAGCCTGGAAAGCCAGTTGTATCATGGGCTGCGTCCCCAGCAGCATGGGCACAGGGTGAGGGAGGGGATTCTGCCCCTCTGCCCCACTCTGCTGAGACCCCCCCGGGAGTCCTGCGTCCAGCTCTGGAGCCCTGAGCACAGGACAGACCTGGAGCTGTGGGAGCGGGGCCAGAGGAGGCCCCAGCAACGATCCGAGGGCTGGAGGAAAGGCTGGGAGAACTGAGGCTGTTCAGTCTGGGGAAGAGAAGGCTGTGGGGAGACCTGATTGCGGCCTTTCAGTGTGTAAAGGGGGGATTACAAGAAAGACAGTGAAAGACTTTTTACCAGGGCCTTTAGTGACAGGACAAGGGGCAACAATTTTAAACTGAAAGAGGGGAGATCTAGATTGGGTGTGAGGAAAAATTCTTTACTATGAGGGTGGTGAGACACTGGAACAGAGAAGCTCTGGATGTGCCGTCCCTGGAAGTGTTGGAGGGGGCTTTGAGCAGCCTGATCTAGTGGAAGGAGTCCCAGCCCATGGCAGGATGTTTGGAATCAGATGATCTCTAAAGGTGCCTTGAACCCAAACCATTCCATGATTATATTCCTGGTGCAACCCTAGTTACTGTTTTGACTGTCTTCTACAGTGCTCATTTACTCCATTGTGTCTAGCATAGATGTAAATAATAGCAAATTTGAACAGCAGACTTCTTAGCATAAATCAAGTAAGTAGAATAACTTTCTTTGCCACTGCTGTAGGACCAAGTAGCTACTATGTAATCTTGCATGTTTTATTGGAAAATGGCAAGTTGACATTAAAAGTTTAGATCTGTTAATGCTAACCAAGTCATAAACCCTTCATCTCATTGCTGTGATTAATCTCTGATTTAAGCTAAAACAATGCTTAGATGAAAAATCTGCCTCTGCAAATAAATTTATTATTTCGTCCTGGGGAACATATCTTGTTAAGGTGGTATGTCTCATTTATGAAATAGGAGAGAGAAGTCTAACTGTTAAACTTTTTTTCAGATATTTTTGTTGAAAGTTGATAAAATGGCGACATTAATTCACACTTTAGCAGATCATAGTGATGATGTCAACTACTGTGCCTTCTCATCGTCATGCTTGGCTACTTGTTCCTTGGACAAAACAATTCGTGTTTATTCTTTAAACAACTTTACTGAGCTTCCGTACTCACCTTTAAAAGGTCATACGTACGCTGTCCACTGCTGCTGCTTCTCTCCATCAGGACAAGTTTTAGCTTCATGTTCAACAGACGGCAGTACCATGGTTTGGGACACTCGTGACGGTCGGATGCTGGCAGTGCTAGAGCAGCCCAGCAGCAGTCCTGTTAGAGTCTGCCGGTTTTCTCCTGAGTCCACGTATCTAGTGTCAGGGGCAGCGGATGGAAGTGTAGTTCTTTGGAACATGCAGTCATTGAAACTGTACAGGTGAGTGCCAAATATTTTTTTTGACAACCTCGTTTACAATAAGAAGGATATGGTTTGAGTAGCATGCTGTACTGTGTGAAAGACTTGCAGACCTACATCACTGATTCATACCACGAAGAAACGGGAATAGGATTTAGAAGACCAAAAGATAGGAGAGGGGGAACTGCTGAGTCTTGGTTTTGTTGGTTTTTTTTTAAAGTAAAACAATGCAAACTCAAGAAGCTTTAATTTACTAAGTTATCTTTCATCTAAATCCTGATTTTTTTTTTAAATTTTGTGGAAGTGTTTTTGTTGATGTAACATGAAGTCAGGATGCATTGCATACTGCATGCATCTGTTTTCTAAACAGTGGGTCAGCAAACTATGATACATAATACACAGTTATTATATAGTTATTACTATTATACACAGTTATTATTATTATAGATACATAATACACAGTGGAACCTGACTGTGCTGTGTGCTTTATTGCATTATACATAGTGTTTTTTAATTAAGTATTTAATTACAAGGCTATTTGGAGTCCAGGAAGGTCTTAGAAGCTTGATAGTAATCTAGCAATCAAAGACTTTGGAAACTATTGACATGTCCTGAAACCATACAGTTAAAGACAGAACAGTGACAGAAAGGAGTACTGGATCTGAGTGAGTTAATTATGACAATCAACATTTCACATGGGTTTCCAGTAGGCATCTGAAACAAAGCAGATGAGCATTTTTAGTTGTGCAGTTAAAAGCATGAACCTTAGCATGATCTTCCAAGTCCTTTTCTACATCTCTTTATTTCAGTAGAGTCTTCAGGCCAGCTGTTTAATCTGTACTTAGGCAAGACTTTATTTAGGTTTCAGGGCAGCAATTACATAACATCTCTCTAAATTTAGGAAAGAAGTTAAGAATTAGAGAGAATTGATGAGATGTTTCGCTCAGGATGAGGGAGCAGCCACTTCTGGAAGCCAGACTTGTTTGGTTTTGGTAATGCTCTGTCAAGCATGTTTCTGCTTTTGTGGCCTCTCTACCTTTGCCTTCCACAGCAGTGATTTAGATAGGAACTGTAACATTTTTAAGAATTATTGAGTTATCTGAAATTGTGTAAATCTGGAAGCCTGTCCATAAACAGAATTCTAATCGATTTTTGCCACCTTGTTGTCTTCAGTGCATACAAAAACGCTGAAATGGTTGCATAGCTTGCAGGGAATAGAGAAGTATTGATTATATATTGTTGCTTAGTTTTATCTTTAAGAAAAATTGGGGATTTTAATCATTAGTACTGTGAGGTCTCTGAGTATATCTGTTTTGAGGTATTACTACTGAGGAGGTTCCTCTTTTATTTGGAATACTTGTTACTGACAGGGAAAACCTCAGAAATACTAGAAAGTAATTTCTTACAAGCATATGTTAGTAATATATGCAGTGATGCATGTTTTAGACCTACATCCTTAATTTCCTCCTAGTTGAATGGTGGATGTATAGTGATGATGTAGAAACTATATTGTTGTTCTAAGCAGAGGTTATTCTACTCTGGTGTTTCCATTGTAAAGAAACAAGAAAAAACTTAAACGTTCCAATCCTGTCCCCTTCGCTTCACTTTTAAAAGTTTGTTTCAAAGTGTTAACACGCCAACAGTAGTTAGCTTAACTTTAGTTGTCCATATTTTGGGATGTATGTATATATGTATTTTCAGCTGATGAACTTTTTTTATTGTCATTTTTAATTGCAGATAGAAAAGTGCATCTGTCCCATTTTCTTAAAGCTGAGATAAATGTTACTTAGAAATTATCAAGGCACTTAAAAATTACGTCAGAGGATTTTACTTAACCATCTAATATCAGTCTGTGGTCCTCTGTTTCTTTTGCCACAGTTGATGGTGTCAATGCTAAAAAAGCATTTTACTACACTATTATTGTCACTTGACTAAATATATGGATGGTAATTACAGCAATCTGGCCTGAAAGTCTTATATGCATACTCTGAATACATATAGTGCTATTCATTTTACTGTTTTATTTTCAGAGCAGAATCTGCAGCTTTTTGTGTGAAAGAAGGAAATTTTTAAAAGCTGCACTATGGAAAATGAATTGTACATATAAACCCAGGAAGCACTGTAGTGTATTTGATAGTATTCTTAATGATAAAATGAAGAGAGTCAATGCTTTTTTGAAGGTTCTGGTTAGAGAGACTCTCAGGGAAGTTTATTGACATGCCTTCTGTGGCATTAAGTTTGACACCTCTGGCACGAAATAAAATCTCTATCAGCAAAAGAGAATGAGCAGCTGTTCTACAAAATACAATGTCAGAGTAAATACAACTGACATTTCTTGCTGTAAGACTGTTGCTTATGGCTGTGTTTTTTTTCCTGCACTTAAAGATTCAGCTATGCATGCTGGGCTGCATCTAGTGTCCGTTAAAAGAGTGAGACACTTTCAATTGACTTTAAGTTATTATCAGATAACCCAAAGAATGTTAGGTTGACCCTACTTCCTTCCTGAGGATTGACCACACTTCCATATCTGCTAGGAATTTTCTTAAGATCAGTTTTACAAAGTACATTGGCTGACTTAGTTAAAATATAGAAATCATTTTTTTTCACATTTGTTTCTCTTGTGTATGGGTAGTCCAAAATTAACCCTATATCATAAATCGCAAAGTATTCTACACAGCTACAGCTTATCATACTGGTTAGTAGGTGTTCTGTTTTGTCTTTAAAAACAGAAAAGAGAAATTGCGGGAGTCTTTTTTCCTGTTTGTGTATATCTAAATCTGTGGTATGATAGTTGTGTATTTATCTTTGACTTTTAAAATTTATACTGCCATAGAATTTTAACAGTGCATTGTGCCATTCAAATGGTAAATCTAATAAGATTGTCTTTAGTTTGAAAATTATTTTATCAGTCAGTTAAAATTATTACCTTGTGGTGCCATCTCACATTTTTCCTCCTGCAGTCAAAGAGCAGGTCCTGGTTCCTGCAGCTGTGCTTATCTTGCATCTCTTTCCACAGGTGCTGTGAGTTTCTCTCCCTTCTGTTACCAAGTTTCAAAGTGCAAAACTCAGAACAGTTTGGCTTATTGTATCAGATTGCATTTTGGAGATCACTTCTTCAGAACATTACTTGTTCTAAATTCAAATCCCGTGTACTCTTGCTTTTCAGATCTGGGAATGTTAAAGATGGTTCTCCGGTGGCTTGTGCATTTTCTCCTAATGGAAATTTCTTTGTCACTGGATCATCGTGTGGTGATTTAACCATTTGGGATGATAAAATGAGATGCCTGTATAATGAAAAAGCACATGATCTTGGCGTTACCTGCTGTGATATTTCTTCGCAGCCAATTTCTGGTTAGTTACCTGGCTCATCAGGGGAGGAACATGGAAAAAAAGGAGTTATATTCTTTCTCTCTAGCTCTTGTTTTCATATTCTTTTTGTCATCAGTACTCAAGATAGAAATGTCATTGGAAAGAGATGATGTTTTAGAATATTCTGAATATTCTTAAGTAAAAGTTGTGGTCAGGTTGAAGACAAGGAATGTACTAGGTCAACAAATAAGGTGATTAGCATGCCTATGATAGCTTTCAGTAGCTAATTATCCTGTCAGGATTTTGGAAAATATTTGGGCAGTGTCTGCAGGTGAAACCTATCTCAGGGGGCTAATAAGGGTGTTAGAAGATGCAGTGCGTGATTACTATTCCCACTTTTGGATACTTTGGTTCCCTAAGGAGCAGGACTGGATTAAAGCAATGCAGAGAACTGTAAACCTAGTAAGCTCGATGCTTGAGCTGTGGGGTGTGAACAGGTAGACTGTTCTCCTGCACCCGACTTTCTCAGTTGGAGGAATCTGGGGGGGACAGTAAGCCCAGAATCTCATGTGTCCCGCTAAGATGTGGTATTGTTCAGATATCTTACAGCTGTTTTAGCTGCCCTCACTGTACAAGGTGCATTTCAATTTTGTCATTAAATGCTGCTTCACAGTTGTGATAGGCAGGAACTTAGTTTTTATTTTGAAAATGAAATCTGATATTCTTGTATGTATTTGGATATGGAGATCAAAAACAAAAGGTATACATAGTGTAGGCCTTTCTCAGGGCTGCATTGCATATTATGTCCAGTTTTTATTCATTTCACATGTGTAAGGCTTTCTGTGGAACTAAAATAATTAGAACCTAGATTACTCTATGTGCAAAAGCATGTATACTGAAAATTGCATATTGAAATTTCCAGTTGTGTCAAGGAAAGCTTTCTATTTGTGTGTACAGGCTTTTAAAATTATTGTTGTGGTTTAACCCTGGTGGGCAGCACAGCCACTTGCTCACTCTCTCCCAGTGGGATGGAGAGAGAATTGAAGGGCAAAACCTCATGGTTTAAGATAGAGGCAGTGTAACAGAGAAAGGAAAAGCTGCACACATAGGCAAAACAAAGCAAGGAGTTCACTCTCTGCCTCCCATCGGCAGGCAGATGTTCAGCTATCACCAGGAAAGCTGGGCGCCGTCACACCTAACGGTTACTTGGGAAGACAAATGCCTTAACTCCAAACGTCCTCCCTGCTTCCCCCAGCCTTTAGTGCTGAGCACGATGCCATGCAGTGTGGGACAACCCTGGGCTGAGCTGGGGTTGGCTGTCCCGGCTGTACCCCCTCCCAGCTCCTTGTGCCCCCCAGCCTGCTCACTTCGGGGCAGGGTGAGGAGCAGAAATGGCCCTGGGGCCATGCGAGAGCTGACACAGCCCCGGGTTATCAGCGATGCTTTGATCCCTGTCCAAAACACAGTGGCAGAGGAGCTACTATCACAGTCAAAACCAACTTTTTGTATAATTGTGTGGGGATACGGAAGAGTTGCATGTCTAAGCTGACATAGCTTGTATAGTGGGAAGAAACATTTGCAGAAACAAAAACTATTTGAAATATCCTGGGAGAAGTTAATTGCAGTACAGAAAAGTGTCATAGCCAAACAACCAAATAATGGAAATTGTGAAATATTTATAGGAGTCTGAAAAACTGAAAGGTTAATTTGTATAAATTTTTGTTGTGTATGTGTGTTTAATAAAGAGTTAGAAAATTGTCTTCTGCTTTTGATGGAGGTTGGGAAATTGCGCAGAAGCCTCATTGTCAGAGTTAGGAAGTAATACTGTAACTTGTCTTAACAACGTTGTAGATATACTTTCTGTGCTTTCCAGATCTACCGTGGAGACAGAATGGTCTCTGCAAAGATACGTAGGCTTCTATTTTCAGAGTACACAAAAGATGCTCTTTCAAAGGTACCAAAAGTTATAACTGAGCAGCCACATGTATCTTTCAGTGCTAAACACACCAATAAGCACTGCCGTCTGTGTACCACCTTGTCTAAGAAGGTGGTACAGAGCAGGAAGAAAGCAAAGACGCAGGGAAAAAAAGCAGGAGAGAAGCAGGAGAAAGCTGAGGAAATAGCATGTATGCTTCCATACAGAGAATTAGTGACTGACAATAGCAAATCCTTCAAATGTGTGTCTACTGAAAGCTGTAGGGACATCATTGAATTAATCTGTCACAATAGAAAGGAGATTAATCATTAAATATGACACCTCGAGAACTTTCTTGGTGAAAATACTACCCAAAAAACTCCATTGTGAACTAAGAGTTGCATCTGAGGGCAAAGCAACATGTTGAAGCTGAAACAGATCAGAGTGCAATTTCCACCGCTCCATTTCCTGTTGAGGGTATTCTCTTGGTTTTAAAAAGTACATTACCGACCCTTCAGCCTTCTGCCCTCTGCCAAGATAGAGAGAGAAATAGACAAGAAACCAAGTATTTCCTATACTGTGGCCTTTTTTAGCTGATTTATGATCATTTTAAATTTTATTTAAAGCATATGTTATTGAAAGTCAACTTTTTTCTTTTTTGTGTGTTGATGCTTAATCACCAAGGAAACTTCTGGCATTATTGACAGATTTAACACATTACAAAATCCATAGAAGTAGTTCTTATCCAGTACAATTAAAGATGGTTTTAGATTGAGACTCTCTTTACCTGCTTAATTCACAGCAGAATTAGAACCGGAGTTTCTGGTTCCTTCTTTGTGCTTTAGACTCTGTAACAGATGATTCTCCTACCTATAAGGTGGATTCAGTCACAGTTGCATAGAAGCTCATCAGATCTAGAGCAGTGAAGTTACCTAGTGATAGTGGTAAGAAATTGGCAGCTCTTGCTGAAATTTTCTAGTGGACCTCAGCCTCAGGCAGTGTAGTCCTCCTCCAAGTTATCCCAAAGAGCTCTGCATGTACAACACTGTAATACCCCATTAACAAGTTGGTAATTTGTAAAATAGTGTCAAAGTCTGTGCATCATGATAGAATTCTCATCCAGACCCAGTTTCCAAGTAACGTGTTCTTGGTCACCAAGATGCGTGTTTTTACAACATGATAGCTGATGTGTGCTACTCTTCTCTCTGCAAGACCCAAATCTTACACTGTAAAAATGATGCACTTTGATGCTATAATGTTTAACAGATTTAAGGTAAGTCCGAAGATCTGTCACAGTCATATTACCTCTGATATTCGTGTGAACAAACAGGTCTATGTATACTAGGATTTTATTGTGATAACGTGAAATAACGTGAAATTAAAATATACTTCATGTGGTGGAAAAGTGAAGGTAAAATATCTGGGGTGATTTTGTAAGACATTTGACAGTAAATATTTTGACATTTTCCAGAGCTGGAAAGATGAGCCCTTAAAACATCTGTTACAATTTTCTGATTTCCCGCCTTAATCCTAGTGTTTCGTGTAGGAATTCTAAGACTTGATACTGGCAGAGGTAATGCCACTGAAGGATTGTTACAGTGACTTGTGTCAGGCTGGTATGCCAGCTCAGCAGAGTCGAAGAGCAGAAATAATTTGGCACAGGATTTAAAAATAAAAAATAAAAAATCGACAATGGGCTGAAACAGCACATTGAGAATGGAACATGATAATTCAGAAATGTTCATATCCACTGAGTAGAGAGGGGAAAGCTATAAAACTAATACTGTTGTATTTAACCTTTAATGCAGTATTTCTCAAGTGACTGGCTGGACTGCAGTCATGAAACATCAGTTCATTTATAAAAATGAAAAGCTGAACATTTAAAATTATGAAAATAGCCCGTCAGATACCCTCAATTTTGTACATGCGTATGTGGTTAAGTTTGAGTACTACTTAACTGTAGAAGATATGGTTATAACCGTATATTTTAGGTTAAAAAACTGTATTGTTGCACTCAGTCAATAAAGGAATCAAACATTTACCATCAAGAAAACTTAAAGTATGAGCCCAGTTCTGGTCTTTATCTACTTGTTCAGGAAACAATATAACAGTAATACCTATTTCTTACTTCTAAATGGTTTCAGAACTTCTGCAATTATTTTTATTAACACTTTTTAAAAATAGTACTGGGATCAAGGAAATGTATCAAATTCTGGTGTAAGAATGCTGATATGCTGTTATTTTCAGTGCTTCTCATTCCCATTAATTTTTTTTTTTTTTGAATTTTTATCAGATGGTGAGCATGGATTCAGATATTTCCAGATGGCTTCTTGTGGTCAAGATAATCAGGTCAAACTCTGGCTTGTTTTGGTTGCAGATTTCTTAGGTGTGTATAGTGATGGGGTTTTTTTTGTATTCCAGTGTATTAAGTCTTTAGTGACAGTTTATATCTGAGATCAAATTTATACTGCTGTCATGGATTCACAGCCAAACTAGCCACAAGTTGAAAGTTTTCTTTTAATTGTTTAGCAAGAGAGCAGCTAATGTATGCAGCACTTTGGGACACTGGGCCCTGTAGATTGTATTTGGTGATCTATTTATCAATAATTGTAAAAGTAAAGATTTCAAAAAGTTTTCCCCAGTTCCATCAGTTATGATAAACATTTGGTTTTAATTAGCATTTTTATGTTTGGTAAACGAGTAACATTTCTATTGTGGCCTTTGAGCAGGTTGATAAGTTGAAACCTCTTAATCTACCAGTCCAGGGAGAGGTTTCCTTTCATCTTTCAGTACATCCTAGCTCTTGAGGAAGAGCTGTAGAAATGAAAACAGTGTTGACTCCTGCTAAAACCGCAGTGTAGATATGTGATTGCTATGTAGAGACTAGGCAGATGGGCAAAAATATCTTCTGTGGGTAATTTTTTGTAATCTCTTATGTAGAAGTCTGTAAGGATCAATATTGTGTGTACAGATACACATTTAATTATCTAAAACACTGTTGACATGCTAAGACTACAAAGCAAGGAAGTCAGAGATGTTAAAGTTAAGTTCTCGGTGATCTTTTATCCCCTTCTTTGTGCACAGTATGTCACAGAGTCAGATCTTTGGTGCAGCTTTACACTTCTAATACCTTGTCAAATATGTCCACATGTAATAATTTACTTTTTGTATTTTTAGGTGTTGAATTAAAATATAAATGCACATTGAATGGACATTCCGCCCCGGTTCTGGCTTGTGCATTTTCTTATGATGGACAGATGTTAGTTTCAGGGTAAGCAGTATCTTTTACTTGTTCAAGTTTCATGCAGATGGCTGTCCGGGTTCACACTACAGCACTGTAAAACAGAAAGTTCAAAAGAGTTGGACATTTCAAAATACATTTCCAGTCATTAAGGAATAGTTCTGTGACCTCCAGAACTACTGAGGTGTCTTTCCAATTGGTCTGTGTCTCGTGGGTGATTGAGTTTGAAATCTAGTATGTTGCAAGCTCTGTTCTCTTGAGTATTGTAGTGAGATTCATGATTTCCTGGTTTTGGGGCATTTATGTTGTCTTTCATGTGGATACTCTAGCATCTATTAAAAATACAAATTTATGTTGCCATCTTACCATCTCTTTGGGACACCATTTAGGATTTCCTTCTCTCTCAGACACTTTCAGCAACTTTTTAGAAAGTTAAATGTCTTGAGGTTTTTGTCTTTGATAGATTTTGTTGAAATTAAAAATTTCTTCACTCATCCACACCCGCAGTATGGCAACATAAGCCTTTTTTCCATAAAAAGTGCATGATTGAGATAAACGTAGACATGTGTTTTTGATGTCAGCCCTGTACAGAATAATGGTTAAGACCCAAATTAATCATGAACCATCAGTTGGAGACTAATATTATTATTAGTCTTGTTAGAGGGTGATAAGGCAGTTGCCAGTGTCATTGCAAGGTCACTGTATTGTGTTTGAAAGACCCAGGAGGGTGGAGGTGGTGGGAAGACTCCTGATGACTGGAAGGATGCAAACGTTACACTTACCTCCGAGAAAGGCAAGGTAGAGGACCCATGGAACTACAGGCAGGCAGCCTGACTCCGGCCTCGGGGAAGGTTATGGGGCAAATCCTTCTAGCAGACCGGGAGCAACGTGTCTGGGGAAAGCGGCAGGAGCTAAACACGGGCAAACGCAGCCTGGCCAACCTGCCTGCCTTCTGTGATGGCAAGGCTGGCTGCCTGAGCAAGGGGAGGACAATGTGCGCTTGACACTGCAATGTCAGCCAGGCTTTTGACATGGTCTCCCAGTGTAGTCTTTGCGCCAAATTGAGCAGATAGAGATCAGATAAGCGGACGGCAAGTTGTGTGGAAAAATGATGGGGCTGTCAGGGGTTGTTGGTGATCCGCAGCATGAAGATAAACCGGGAGCTGGTTGCTAGTGGCTTTCCTCAGGGATCAAGCTATTGAAAGAGGGAATTATAAATAAGGTAGATGCAATAATTTATGTTTTTATGAATATTAATGACTGCATGCTTTTATTCTGCACTTCTCATGAAAAGTGCTTAATCAATTCTAAGCTAAGTGGCAACTTGAAATAACAAATAAAATGATTCAACTCTAAATTTCAGTTGTCTTTTTTACAAAGATTTTTCTAAACTGAAACAGGAAAATTGATGTCTTGCAAAGGAAAAAGAGAAGACTACAATAGCCAGCAAATAAATTTAAAACTATGCAAAGCCCAGGAGACAATAGCTTGCTTTGACATTTTGCTTTATATTCTTTTTAAGGGAGTCATCTTCAATATTTGAAGATCATTATAAATGTTTGTGATCTAGAGTTATTTTATTTTCCGTTAGATATATGGATTATTGTTTTCACTTACATTGTCAGAAGTGAAATGTCTATCCCATAAAGTCTTTCAGGAAACGCTCCTGTCATGGTAAATAACTATGCCATTTGTATTTCATGAAATATTTAATGTATTTATTGCATTGCAATGATTCCTCTAGCTTGCTTTACAAATGAAAAAGTTTCAAAAATAGAGGTGCTGAGAGTAGATCATGGATAGCCAGATTCTGTGCATCTGATTTGCAGATACTGCTTGCAAAGACATAAAGTGGATACAGTACAGACAGTGGGGAGCAGTGGGAGTGAGGGCCAGTTTGCATAAGCACTGTGCAAATCCAGTGCATCAGAAATTGTCATGGAAGTGCAGAGTTTTTCCGTTTAACTAGTTTTTTACATCATGCTGGATGGAGGTACAGCTAATCAGTGTTGTTGTTTAAAGGTGGGCATGTGTGGAGGAGATTTAGATATATAAGGTTTTCATAAAGTGCTGTTAAGAAATCTTTTTGCTCTTATTTTGTTTGTGGGGAAGGTTTTTTCCTTCCTCTTCTTAATTAAAGATAATTTCTTTTATCCTCTCTGCATGATTTTAATGTCAATGTGTTGTTTTTTTTTTAAAAAGGTCTGTGGACAAGTGTGTCATAATATATGAAACTGTAAGTATAGTATAGTTCAAGATCATTCATTGGATTGTTGTCTTTAAATATCAGCACTGCTTCTGCGGTGTGTTATCAATGTAAACAAATATTAAAGAATAGGAACTATATAAACCCAAAATACAGTGTATTTGGTGGGCAGAGGGTGCAGACAGGATTTTGAGGAAGAATGTCTCTTGAAAATTGATCAGTCTTTCTCACTTTTTATTTACATTTCTTTGAGGGGTTTGTTATTTGATTTCTCTACAGTAGAGTATTATTCAGTGAATTCCATACTTACATGTTATATTCATATTGAAGTAGAAGTATTTTTTGTTATCCTAAATTTATCTTAACTTCCAAAGCAAGAAGGACTGTAGCTTTTGACTTAAAATGGGAAGTGGTGATCATAGAAATGCTTTAGTTAATTATATATAAAGTGCACATAAAACAGAAGCACAACAAAGAATTCAAGAAAATTTTTATGTTAAATATGATGTCTTTTCTTTAAGACATTTGTTGTTTATGCATTTTCTGTAATACTGTTATTACATCCTTCATGGTTCACCTGTAAGTGGTATTTACCTTTAGTACTTTATAGTATTAAAAATAATAATAATTTTGCTGAAAGTGAAGGATGAACAAATTTTAGCCCTCTCCAGCTTGCTCTGTGCATACTCTTATACTGATGCAGTTTTTCCGTGGGGGTTAAAGTTTTTCACTAAAATCACTAATTTGATACCTTCCCAATTTTTGGTCCAATTATTTTAGTAGCTTGAAGCTTAGACAGGTATGTAAGAATTCCCCTAGATTTCTATCTGGAACCCCAGAAAATTGAAAGGTGCAGAAAAGGACAGCATAAGTATTTCTAAATAGTATTTGTCAGCTTTTGTGCCCTTAGGTTTTTACCAGATACGACAAGAACTTTTATAGCTGTTGAGGAGAAGTGAGGACAATAAACCTTTGTGGGAGGGAGAGAGATTTCAAGCTAAAATACGGCACTTTCCTCATGATGGACAGCTCAAAAAACTGGAGTCCTGACCAATCAATTAGTGATTCAGAATAACTTTGCTCTTTATCTTTCCAATCTGTCTGTACCTGTCAAAGAAATAGTATCTTTCATAAGAAGGAAAATCTTTCATATCACAAGTTAAAACCATGCGGACAATCAGGAGTTTATTTTTTGGTAGCATCTAGTGGCAAACTAGGAGAACCACAGGTGTGATGTTACAACTTGTGCTTTCGCACCACATAGTCCCTTACTTGCCACAGGTTCAATGGATAAAACTGTGAACATATGGCAGTTTGACCTTAAGCAACCCTGTGCAGGTTAGTGTGTGAATTATTTGCAATCTGTTCTTTCAGTTTAAAGCACAGTATTGTTGAACACCTCCTGAAGATGCAACCCCTCCACTTTTTCTTACACGCAGTTAGTTTATAACCTCAGGATTATATGCCCAGTCGATGGATTGTAGCATGAAGTCTGTTTGAATTTCAGTTACCGCTTCACTTTGGGTTATTCTCATCCTAGATTTGTAGAAGAAATGTTTTTATCCACATGAGCAACCAGCCAATAAGGATGTAATTAATTCAGGTGGTACTTCTGGCATTGTTATGCTAACAGTTCCATGCTGGCTGATTGTTGATGGATAACAGTGTTCCACTGAATGGAGTAGGGGGCTTCAAGCAGGAAATCAAGTCGTGTTTCTGACTCTGCTGATAGTCAGCTTTGGCAAGGTTGTATAACTTCTCTGAAGGTAACTTCTGTCATCTTCCAAGAAGCAAAATTATTCCTTATTTTGAAGGAAAGTATATAAATAAATGAACATTCTTTTTATTCTTTAAGATTTAAAATCACAAATATTATTTTACAGAGTACTGGCAATACCCTTCATACTTTGTCTCAGCATACCAGGTAAGAATTCAGTAGGGTTATTCTGTTCTACTGTTAATAAATAAAAGCAATTAAATCCTTCTCTTGTGAATTTTCACACTTTTACTTTCATTTGTAGATATGTTACAACTTGTGCTTTTGCACCACATAGTCCCTTACTTGCCACGGGTTCAATGGATAAAACTGTGAACATATGGCAGTTTGACCTTAAGCAACCCTGTGCAGGTTAGTGTGTGAATTATTTGTAATCTGTTCTTTCAGTTTAAAGCACAGTATTGTTGAACACCTTCTGAAGATGCAACCCCCCCACTTTTTCTTACACGCAGTTAGTTTGTAACCTCAGGATTATGTGCACGTTATTTATCTTTTATCTGAATTGATCATATTAATGTCCTGCAGAGGTATTCTGTTTCTGTTCTTTAAAGAAAAGACAGAAGTATTTTAATTTTATTAAGCTGCTGTATCTTCTTTTCTGCTATTTACTATTTCTTACTCTCTGGACAGCATTTAAGAGATGAATACTATTCCCAGAGCACTGAAAGACTTTTTGGACAAGTATCATTGGCAATGAGTTAAACAGAAAATATGCGAATTGCAAGCAGAATTGTCAACAAGAAATACAGCTTACTAGTTGGTGTAGGTGAACAAACGAGGACAATTAATGTTACAAAATATATCAGCACCTAAAAATGTGGAACAAAGGTACATATATCTTTGTTCAAAGCGCAAGAGTAAGTTTGGACTTTGGCCTGCTTTTCTAAGGAGGTGTGACACTTGATTTCAGTGTCTGCTGATGCTTTTCTGTGTTCTAGTTCAATTCAGATTTGACAGAAGCGTAGGCATCTGAGAGATTAAATTCCTCTAAATTTTGAAAATTGATAGATCGAAGACAAACCCAAAATATTGCTCCCCACTGAAGCAATGTCTAATAAGCATTTCTTTTATTACATGCTGTGGAATGTATAGTGCTGAGAACACTTAAAAATCAGCGTTCATTACTGCAATTGTTCTTAGAACTGGGGTTTTTTCATTGTTGGTTTGGGGGCTGGGGGGGTGTGTGTGTTTGAGGGTTTTTTAACTGTCTTATCTTTCATTTCCAAAGGAAATACTGAAGAAAATGAATCTAAGGTGTCTGTTGAGGACTGGTCAGAGGATGATGTTTCAGCCTGGCTTTGTGCACAAGACTTAGCAGACTTTGTTGGGCTTTTCAAAATGAATAACATTGATGGCAAGGAACTACTGAATCTTACTAAAGAAAGTCTGACGAATGAATTAAAAATTGGTAAGAGTATAGAAATCCAAATAGTTTTACATCTTTAGAGTGTGTGTGAAATATCAGAATGAAAGTGAGTTAGGAGTTCCATACATGGGTATTTTTTTCCATGAAATGTATTTTCATTTCATTACTGATAAAACCCCCGAATGTCCCATTATCCATAATACTCTTTGTGTGTGTGTGTGTGTGTTCACTGATACCCAGGGACATAAAATGCACTTCCACCAACAATGCTGTGTTAAGTGGTCTTACCTGCTTCTGTTTCTATTTTGATTTTTAGATCTTGTATCATTAAGCTGTGAAAAAGGAATTTCAGCTTATGTATATACTTAATGATTCTAACTTTGGCAAATAGGGTACTCTATAGTTTTTCCTATCAGTCTGCAAAAGTGCCACGTTTATAATTCTGTGTGGTCGACTCCCTTGAATTTGGCAGTGAAATTCTTGAGTATACTGTTACCATAATAGAAAAACACAAAGTATGTTTTAGCTTTTACTTATTTTGGAGATAAAGCATTGGATGTTGACATTTAGTAACGATCAAGCAAAGCTTGCCTTGCTCAGACACTTTATAATTCATCAGGTGTCCTAGTTAATACATTGTCCTGTCACTTTATTATGAAACTGTGATTACATTTTAGAAGGAGTCACAAGGAAGTGCCATATTAGTAATGATGCCACTGTTGTAATTCTGAAATAAGAAGTTTAAGGATGGTGAACTACATTGGAACTTTTCTGAATACAAGTTCTCTGTTCATTTTGATGGCTAGATTTATGTGTAAATTAGGTGCCGGTATGTTTGCCAGAGTGAAATCAAGTATAGCAAAAGGCTGAATGAGTTAAGAAACCTTTTAAGAAGTACAGTTTTATTTTTAGAAATTAGCATTCTTCATTGTAGGAGGACTGCTCCCTTTTTGTTTTGTGTGTATGTGTGTGGTGTTGGTCTGTATCAGCTCATAGTATCTCAGTGTATCAGCTAGCTTTGCTGAATTCTACAAATTAACAGGGATGCTGGGAGTCTGCCAGGAATTGTCATCCACAAAAGACACTTGGCTTCATTAGTGTCTGAACACATTTTTCTTTAACATTGGAGTAGCCTAAAACTCTGTTGCATCAATCACCAGCTGAGGCTAATCAAATAATGCTGACTAGAAAGTTATGTTAGAATTGAATGCAGTGTGACCAGTGATGAGAACTGACCTGCTGACTGTAGCATTTGCTATGGAAAAAAAAATCGAAAGCATGCGTTGCCTGATACATTTGTAATGATGCTATCAAGAACAATTTCAAACTCAAAGAAAATAAAGTCTGAGTTGTAAGAGCCCATTGTAGGGCAGGCTATAAGGTGCAAAGGATGGATGTGGCTTTAGGCAGAGCGCATGTAGAATACAGGCTAATTATGGTAAGCTGTTGCTTTCTGGCTGTTTCATTTGCTATAAAAGGATGCAGTGAGGATTGATTGTACATACGAGCTGAAGTATAGAATCATAGGTTGGAAAAGACCTCTAAGATCATAAAGTCCAACCGTCCACCCAACACCACCATGCCTACTAAACTATATCCCAAAGTGCCAGATCTATATGTTTTTTAAACCCCTCCAGGGATGGTGACTCCACCACCTCCCTGAGCAGCCTGTTCCAATGCCTGACCACTCTTGCAGTAAAGAAATTTTTCCTAATATCCAATCTGAACCTCCACTGACACAACTTGAGGCCATTGCCTCTTGTCCTATCGCTAGTTACCTGGGAGAAGAGACCAGCACCTGCCTCGCTACAACCTCCTTTCAGGTAGCTGTAGAGGGCAGTAAGGTCCCTCCTCAGCCTCCTCTTCTCCAAACTGAAGAGCCCCAGTTCCTTCAGTTGCTTCTCATAAGACTAGTTCTCTAGACTCCTCACCAGCCTCTTTGCCCTTCTTTGGACATGCTCCAGCAACTCAATGTCTTTTGATACCGTGAAAAGCCGGAACTGAAGACTCAATAGCTGGCAGACTATTAAGCAGGTATTTTTTATTACGGCGCCGGGCACACGGGGGTCTCTCCTCCAAACGTGCACGCCAAACACCCTGTCATTTCAGGTTAAATACAATCACAATATACATATGCATTATATTTCTGAGAAATGCTTAGCATATTCATGACTTTTCCAATAACTAATTAGCATATGTTAATGTCTTTCACGCATGTCTGTTAGCGTCCTCGGGTGGTCTTTGGGGGTCTCAAGATGAAGGGTTAAACTCCTCATCACAGTGTCCGCTGGTTGACCTTTGTTTCTGCGCAAACTCTGTTCTAAGATCAGTATACCGTGTCCTTCCAGGTTGTTTTGTTCCGGTCTTGGTGCCTCTTTATCTCTGTAGCTTGGTGCATCTGCCCTCTCAAGGCTGAGCTGTCCAAATAACATTATTTAGGAGTCTCTCTATCTTAGAGCTTTCCTGTCCCTCCCCAAAACAGCAAGTCAAGTTTGTCTAAGTAGTGTTATTTAGGAGGCTCTTTATCTTAGTGCTTTCCTGTCTTCTCAAAACAGCAAGGATCTACTTTAATTTAATTAGAATGACTCTAGTAAGTGGAAATTTTACATTTACAGGTATCACTTTCTTGTAGTTAAGAGGACCAAAGCTGAACACAGTACTCCAGGTGCGGCCTCATCAGTGCTGAGCAGAGGGGAATGATCACCTCCCTACTCCTGCCGACCACACTATTCGTGATACAAGCCAGGATGCCATTGGCCTTCTTTGCCACCTGGGCACACTGCTGGCTCATGTTCAGCCGCCTGTAGACCAACACCCCAAGGTCCTTTTCCGCTGGGTAGCTTTCCAGCCACTCCTCCCCCAGCCTGTAGCGTTGCATGAGGTGGTTGTGACTGAAGTGCAGGATGTGGCATTTGGCCTTGTTGAACCTCATACAGTTGACCTTGGCCCATTGATCCAGCCTGTCCAGATGCCTCTGCAGAGCCTTCCTACCGTGAAGCAGATCGACACCGCCACCGAGCTTGGTGTCATCTGCAAACTGACTGAGAACTCAATCCCCTCATCCAGATCATTGGTAAAGATTTTAAACAAGACTGGACCCAAAACTGAGCCATGGGGAAGTAGTAGTATGTTCTTTCCCATTGCCAGGTAAAATACTCATTGCTCAATCTCTGTTCTCAAGACTTTGGTCTATTGCCATGCTTTTTCTTCAGTAGGTCCTTTAACACCCATTGTAAGATTATAGGACGAGCCAGATTTTCACAGGTATTGGGAAGGTCTAAGAAATTTTTAAAAAAGCTCTAACTGAAATCACTTACTGTCTTAATAAACATAAGCTACTCCACAAATATGAACCAGCACGTATGCAATGTGAAGCAAGGAGTTCCACTTTAATGGTTATATGAAAGACACTTTTAAAAGAAAATAATGAAATATACTACTCAAAATTGACAGATAAAATCATTCAAATCAATCATTTCTGAAGTAAATGTTTGTGATTCTGATTCTGCATATCATTCTACAAGTACAATTGGCGCAGAATAGAAATTATGGCCTGATATATTTGACTTGAAGAATTGCTCTCTATCTGCCATGACTCAGCATTTACAAAATAGGAAAATACTGTCTGCCTAAAACTTACATGCTTTTCAGTGTTATTCAAATTCCAGTTTAACTAAATTTTAGGAGTCTGTCACTACACAAATACTTGAATGAACATGTTGTTTCTCTCCTTGATAACCTGTTTTCTTTGCTCTAAAAATCCAACATTTCCCAGTGCCATAAGATCTTGCCAAAGAACTCCTGAGGTTTTTTTAGTCTTTGCAGAGGGAGGGTTTTTATAGAACATTTTACTTGATGATTGATAGGATAGGAGCTTTTTCTTCTGTTACATTTTAGTAGCTGCTTATTTCTTGTCCTGTTGGTGTTTGCTTCAGCTCTGATTTGCATTTAATAAAAGGGGTATCCTCACGCCTTTGAAGGCATTTAATCTAAGAGAAAGCGATCAGCAAGTGGTTCACATGACATTTTATTAGCTGCTTTGATTGGTTTTGACAGCGTTTTGAAAGAAGGCTTCATTACCATTCAAATGGACCTAGCCTCTTTTCAACCTAATTGTCTTATAGTATAAATAACACTGTATTAAACTCTGTAAGATACTGAGCAAAAGTAAAGTGGCCATTATATACATTCAGGGTGAAAAGCTTGTGTACATTCAACAAAGTTCTGGATTTCTCATACTTAACAGACACAGTGACACATTCCTTGCAATTCTGTGATGCAGCTGAGTCAGAAAAAAAAAGGAATATGTATCCTCTTCCAATTCAGAATACACGGTAGGGGTACGTTGTTCCCTGCCTGCATACTCTTTTTCCTGTCAGGCTAACTGAATGTGTTCATCTAAGGTGAATCTTCACTTCAGGTTCTTTGCAGAGTGGGCGGGAGGTGAGACTAGGTCTAGTTTTTTTGAAATCCACACCATCAGTTCAGGGGTTAGTGCCATACAAAGTATTTTCTGCTGTAGTATCACAAATTGTGAAGAAGTTGGAGGCATTCCAAATGTTTTCCCTTCTGCAGCACATTGAGAAGGCTTGTCTTCATGTGATTCTATCCTGATTTAGGTTAGGTATGTAAAGAGAACAGATTGTCTTAGGAACTTATATTTACCCCTACTAGATTGGAAGAAAAAATCGTGACACATTACACCCACAAGTTTTTTTGACATAAAATAGTTTTTAAAAGGAGGAATGTTTTATGCTGCTGCAAGAGGAAGATTACTGATATCTGGCTGGCATTTCCAGTCTTGACAGGTTAAAATTGTAATGTGCCAGTTTATAGAACTATAAAATTCCTTTTCTCCTCGTCAGATTTCTTTTTTCATCTTCTACTCACAATTAAGTTGGAAAGAATGGCTGCTGTCTCAAACACAGATATGTCTCTTTTTCAGATTCACAGCTATTGTATATTCTCAGTAAATGGGTAATAACAAGTACTCAGATCAGTTTTGGGATACTTAAATAAACTTGTGATCCTTCATGAGGGAATATGTGTTAATCAGTATTTGTGATACCTTACATGATCATGAAAAAGATTTTATACCACAATATGTACATTGTAGGGAGAAGAGCAAGTCCCACAAATCTCAGATCAGAGTATTCTTCCTTTAAAACAAAACAAAAAAAAAACCCAAACTAATGCAATTTTCATAGACTCAGACAAAATACTGGCACTCAGACTCCACAGGTAACTTTTATGCAAAAGAGACTGATTATATGTAATTGAACTGAAATGAGTTAATTGAATCTTTACTAAAGCCAAAGATTCTTACTGTTCAGAATGTCTCCTCTTCCTCTAGCCATCCCCACCACTGGATTTTTATTCTTTTTTTTAAGAGTTTTTGTTTTCTGCCAAGAACCAGCTCTACTACCTTCACTTGCAATAGTACATTACTATATCTAATTAAGAATATTTGTAATAATATATTCATATACCATCAAATTTAAAAATACCAATTGTGAACACTAAGTATATGTAAGACTGGAGCTGTATGTCAGTTTAAAAGGCAATGATGACGAGGTTACTGGGCATTTTAATGATGTTTTTTGAATACAATTTTCTTCCAGTGTGTTGAAATAAACATAACTTGTGTGTCCCCTCCCCACCATTAGTGGTTGAAATCAAGCATTAAAACTAAATTGTGAACAATCTTTTTGGCAGAGGTATTCATAAAATATATCTCACAAAATATAATCAAACTTGATGAGAATTTATAAAAGATTTAGGTTCCCATACACTAATCTTAATATAATTTGTAAGTGTGAAGCCCCACCGTGAATCCACATTTCAGCTAGCAGCATTTGTGCTATTTTATAACACCTAATTCACAGAATCACAGAATGTTGGGGTTTGGAAGGGAGCTCTGTGGGTCATCTAGTCCAACCCCCCTGCCGAAGCAGGGTCACCTACAGCAGGCTGCACAGGACCTTGTCCAGGCAGCTCTTGAATATCTCCAGAGAAGGAGACTCCACAGCCTCCCTGGGCAGCCTGGGCCAGGGCTCCGTCACCCTTAGAGGGAAGAAGTTCTTCCTCATGTTCAGATGGAACTTCCTCTGCTTCAGTTTGTGCCTGTTGCCCCTTGTCCTGTGGCTGGGCACCACTGGAAAGAGTCTGGCCCCATCCTCCTGACACCCACCCTGCAGATATTTATAAAGTCCTGTCTCAGCCTTCTCTTCTCCAGGCTGAACAAGCCCAGCTCCCTCAGCCTTTCCTCATAGGAGAGATGCTCCAGTCCCCTCATCACCCTCGTAGCCCTCCACTGGACTCTCTCCAGTAGCTCTTCATCTTTCTTGAACTGAGGAGCCCAGAACTGGACACAGTACTGCAGATGGGGCCTCACTAGGGCAGAGTAGAGGGGGAGGAGAACCTCCCTTGACCTGCTGGCCACACTCCTCTTGATGCACCCCAGGATCCCATTGGCCTTCTTGGCAACCAGGGCACACTGCTGACTCATGGTCAACTTACCGTCCACCAGGACACCCAGGTCCTTCTCCGCAGAGCTGCTCTCCAGCAGGTCAGCCCCAGCCTGTACTGGTGCATGGGGTTGTTCCTCTCCAAAAATACAGAGAGTTGAGCAATTCATCAAGATACATACTTTGCTCTCTAGAGCTGATAGAAGAGAACTTAATGAACGTTTTCTGCAATCAGTTTATCAGTAGCCGTGTTGGAGAGTGGTGAGGTCTGGTGGGAACAGTCTCATGCATTGTAACAAGGGAGCTCTGTTATGGAGACCTTGAACAGAAGGTAGAGACCCGTGTGTATCATGAGGGTTTCAGTCGGTCTTGCCGTGTTTTTTTTTAAGGTTTGTCATAATCTTGCCAAGGGGATTGTATACAGTGAGGTTATATTTTTTATTCTTATAAGAATGGATAGTTGAAAGTAAATGAAGTTTTATGGTTTTATTGATATTGTGTGAATGAGAGCACATTTATAATGAGGTGCACTTTTCTGAGGAGAGGAATGCCAGTGTACCATTTAATTGTGAAAATAAGTTATTTCTATTTTGAGACAGGTTGCTTACACAAGCATTGCCTGAGCATTGAGGTGCTGCAATTCTATGGCCTTTGCTTTCATGAAACGGGGGCACACAGCAATGAAGTGTAACTTGCGGGCACAGTGTACAAGCAGACCTTATTGTTGTTTTGATGCATTGTTTGAAGACAGCACAGTCACTGTTGGTGCATCTTCACCTTATTGGCTTGTGTGCCTCTGAACGAAACAGTCTGAAAGAAAACAAGGCAGCATGGTACAACCATAATTGTGTTTGTAGCTTCATTTTTAGATTAGGAGGACATTATCTTTTAAAAAACACAGGTTCGGGCATTCTTCAGTCATCCCTTTGTAAGCCACAGGACAGCAATACTATACAGCACGTGTAGTGTATTGTAACAGAGAGATTAAATCATATAAACTTTAATTTTCAGATGTAAACCCTTAATTTTACTAATAATTCCACAGTGGGACCGTGTTAAAGGCCTTACAGAAGTCCAGGTAATGACATCTGTAGTTCCTCCCTTATCCACCAACACAGTCATAGGCAGCCACCAGATTCGTCAGGCATGATTTGCCCCTTGTGAAGCCATGTTGGCCGTCTCTGTCGTCCTTCCTGTCATCCATATGCCTTGACATAGCTTACAGGAGGTTCCATGTTCTTACCAAGCATAGAGGTGAGGCTGCCTGGTTGATGGTTCCCAGGGTCCTCTGTTTTACCATTTTTAAAAAACCGGTCAATCAAACTGTAACTCAGACTAAAGAATGGAACCCTACAACTGGCATGTGGTTGTATTCTTGGTGCCGCATGCTTCCATTTTGTAAACTGGCACTCGCTGTTACCACTTACAGTGAAGGTGAATACTTACATTAATAGTGGCTTTAATTGAAGAAGTAGCAACGTGGTTCTGGATCTCCGGTAACAGAGTCACAAGAACTCCTAAGGTCTGGATGCAAAGTCTCAGAACCTCTGTGTGAGTCTAATGGTATGCATGTTGTGCTGACATGGCTCAGAGGCAGAAGATTAAATATATGCTAGTAAGCTTATACTTTAGCAAATGGTTCTAATCCATGTGGGTTTTCTCCAATTATGCAGTGCACAGAGTATAAGGAACAGGGGCCAGAACCTCTTAATGCTCCTGAGCCTGCTACAGTGTCAAGTGAATTTTGCTGTGCGGCTTGGTGTAACATTCTGCTGGAAGAGCGGTTGATGCATATGCCTGGGAAGTGCGAAAGGTGGCCTTGGTGCTGCACAGCCTAAGGCGCCCTGCAGTCCAGAAGCCTGATGCCTGGGGGCCGTGCTAGACCACTGCGCTGGTACGCAGAGGGGCACAAGTGGCGTAAATATCACGTCCTCCTCGGCCTGTTTTGTGTAATGCTACACCAACAGCAGAGTCCTTGTGTTACGTGTGCTCACCTTGATTGGAATTAGACTTCTGGGGAGACTGAACAACATCTGAATGCCTCCCTACCGATCTGTGACAAATTTGGCACTTTACGTCCATAATGGTGACATAAATATGACCCTGTGCCAAACTGCGGGGTGAATCTGGTTCAAGGGTGATGAGTCCTCACTCAGGTGCTTTGGTGGTAGGTAGTCTTCTGTTTGGATGTGATGGTGCACTCTTACACCTTCATACTTTTATTTAGGTAGTCTGGGTTCATGGGAGAAACACGGTTATCTTCTACTGTGGCTCAGTTTTATCTGCAGTTAGCGCTGCACATGCAGCAGTGTGTGGGATCCTGCTACGCATGAAGTACAGTGCTGTTCTGCCAGGTAGCCATGTCTTTGCAGCAATGCTGTGCTTGCATTTGTTTTACTGTTTGCGTTCATTACTCTACAGCATTACTGTTAGCTAAGCTGTTGTAGCAGGGTGGCTGCAGACCTTTCTATGTGAGCTGGGGGTGGCAAGGTGGAGCTGCATCTCCTGTAACACAGCTGCTAACTGATGCCAGACCTAACCTCTTTGCCTTACATGTCTGCGTTGTCCACTTCGGTACGAATGACTTCTCAGAGTCGCTAGGCCTGCGCAGTAAAGTCCTCCAGAAAACTGAAGAACTGAGGAGGAGAATGATCTCTGATTCTGTTACTATCCCTGATGAGTTCTTATGTCCTATAACAAGGGAGCTTATGAAGGATCCTGTCATTGCAGCAGGTATGTCTCTAAATGATGGTGACTGAAATGAATGACTTCAGGGTAAAAACAGGTGTGGGAACACAAAAGTGGACATATTTTATCAGTTGTAGAAAGAAAAACTATTCTAAATAGCTGTTGCAACAAAACGGAACAGAACTGTGGTAAATGTTTAATTTGCTAAATTACATGTGATTCTGAGAAAAATACTGTATCAAGCAATTTGCTTAGTGTCAGCTCTGCTGATGTGGCTGTACAGAACTTCTTTTTTAATGTTGTTTCCTTTATGTGCATTTGCAAATACAATTGCAAGCTTAATTATAGAGTTGTCTCAGTAAGTGCAAAATGGAATTGTGCACACGGGGCAGGATGGACCAAAAAAAAACCAGGCTCATTACTACTCTCGGCACACCATGTACAGTAATGGTTCAGTACCCTTTCTTTCCTCTCCCATTGCCCTTAAGTAGCAAATACAAACATTGTGATGTAGTTCTGTGGGGGGGGATGTCTTCTGGTATAGTGTCTGTAATTTTTTATGTTCAGTTCTAAACAGAGCTAAGCAATGGCAGTTGCAGGCAACCTGACGAGCATCATCTGATTTCCTTTAAAGGAACTTTTTTTAAAGGACCCGAGTAAGCACTGTTACAAATGCTGACTGGCACCTGCCATTCCTAGCACGTCACCTCACTGCTTCAGTGTTTCTCTCTTAGACACGAAAGGCTACAGGGACCTTTGGCAGGCAGCACTGACGATTCCTTCGTGTCCTGTCACTGGGCACCACTGAAAAGAGTTTGGCCCCATCCTTCTGACACCCACCCTTGAGATATTTATAAGCGTTTACAAGGTCCCCTCGCAGCCTTCTCTTCTTCAGGCTGAACAAGCCCAGCTAGTCACCAGCGAACTGACGTGGCTGCAACTGACTGGTAATTTTACAGTGCTTTCTGAAGTAGTTTGTACTGGTCAGTTTGCCAAGTACAGTAAGTTGAACCATATTTTGATCTTAATACCGCTGTATAAAGTTTTATTGTAGTACATTTAGCTATGTGATTCAAAACAAATACATGTGAGTTCATGGTAAAGTTTTCACAGATGTAATTTTTCTGTATCACAATTCTCCTGTTTGGAAATACCGATTCCCTTACATCCTTTAAAAATTTAAATAGCTAAAAATCTGTATAGTGTAACAGTGCCCAAGCATCTGTAATAAAAGCTTTTGATGATGGTTTCTTTGTAGATGGCTATTCCTATGAAAAGGAAGCAATGGAAAACTGGATCAGCAATAAAAGACGCTCTAGTCCCATGACAAATCTTCCTCTCCACTCTCCTCTGCTTACACCAAACAGGATGCTAAAAATGGCCATCAGTCGCTGGGTAGAGACTCAGCAGAAATACAGTAAACCCACTTAGTTTTGAAGTTGGTTGTTACAATTAATTGAAATGAACGTGTGTGTAGCTAAAGGAAATAACTGTATCAGCAACAACTTCCAAGAAAAAAAATCTTCACTGTTGGAAGCTCCCAGAAAATTACTGACAAACTTTAAAGTTACTGGCAGTTTTACTTTGCGGTAAAGTACTTCTGTTTAAGGAATGAAGTATTGAGATTCAAAGTTTTTCAAATAAAGTTTTCTTAAAATTCACTACATTTTTGAGTTTTGATTTTGCCAAGTTTGCCTTTCAGAAGGTAAGAAATAGCAAAGTATATAATCCATATTTCTTTTTCTAATTTTAAAACCAAAGCTGTGTCTTTCTCTGTTCCCTAGTTAGAAAAGTTGGGCGAGAGTTTCTCCTGTAACCATCAGTGACTGCATCCCATCCCGCAGGTATAGTAATAATCTTTATTTATATGGAAAAAATACAGTAGCTGTGCAAAAATAGAACTACTGGACAGGACTTGTACAAAGTACCAAAGAAACAGTAAACAATAAATAAGCTAAAACATAATGATGCAAACTCAAAAAGAATTTGTAAAACTGGGCTGTTCACAACGTACATAAAACACTGTATACAAACACGAGGTGAAAAGTGACCGACTGTGTGAAGTTGACCACTCCAGCCTCACTGCACTCACAGGAATGTCACTGCAGCTGTTTATTTTCAGAATGTTCTTGCTGATATAAAGCCTTATTTCCTCCAAAAAACTTCACAACTTCATCCTGTCGTGCAACTGCACTTACACTTTTCCTGAAACTTTCATCTTTACTCCCATCAACTTCTTGGGTTTCCCATAAAAACACTTACTAAACATTTCATTGCTGTACCTTTTTCATGAATAAACAATATATCATTTTGCTTTAATATAGCACCCAACAGTGATTAGATAAACTATATAAAGTGCAATTATTGTTAATATGCCGTAATATCGTGTTCTTCAGTGCAATAACCAATATGGTCAAAGCCTTTCAATACACATGCAAATGTCACTGTTTATTTTACTTGATTTCTTCTAGTTACTAAAAATAGTTATATTTACATGTCAAAACATGGCCGCTTGTAGTGTACTCATACACAAATTATTTATGCTTCCTAAATGTACATCATGCAACCCAAATTAGATCCTGCTAGAAAAGTGATAAAATACTATCTTGGATTTTTAAAAAAGCATACATATACAGAGCCAAGTATTGTGCAGCAGGTATCTTTCTAACACTGTTTTGAGAAGGAAGCATTGAGCTTTATAGAGGCACGATTATTATGGAAGTGGCGAGGCATACTATAAGCAAAAGTTGAGAGTCAAGCCCTACGTAAAAGGAAAGTCTCGTTTAACGTAAAATGTACTGGAGAGGATGTCTCTGCTTCAGGTACTAGTTTGGCGGATTGATGGTCCTAATTTGACTCCTCCTACACAGATTTGTTGTTCCAGTTACTGTAAGTGTCCTGTGATGGTAGGACAGTCTGAAGTGGTTGTATCCCAATTAAGTACTGGCCGGCGTGGCCTGCTTACTCAAATTCACAAGT
The DNA here is from genome assembly GCF_030867145.1 of Opisthocomus hoazin. Classification (NCBI taxonomy): domain Eukaryota; kingdom Metazoa; phylum Chordata; class Aves; order Opisthocomiformes; family Opisthocomidae; genus Opisthocomus; species Opisthocomus hoazin. The sequence goes on from NC_134422.1 coordinate 330,701, forward strand.
GACCAGCCAGTCGGCACTGTGTACCGAGGTAATGCCCTCTGATGTTAGGAGCTATGTTGTACAACCCTGTAAATATACAAAAGTATTTACACATTCGATTCAACGAATGATCGCTTTGGCTTTGTAGACGTGACATGGCTGAGGTGGCCCTCCTTACTGATGAGAACCTGCTGTTTTGGTGCAGCGTCTGGGTACACATGCGAAGCTTGTTTAGGTGCCCTGTTGTCCTGACAGCGGGCAGTCACGTGGCACTGAAGCTCCTCATGTTCTTTAGCTTGCATACCATTCTGGCTGCTGTCTCCTGGGGCAGCCCCAGCAGAGGAGACTTTAGTCTGGTAGTGTTTGATTGAGAACTGCTCAAAATTTGAGGATTGAACGCCCCCAGAAGCAGCATTTGTTGATAATCCATCTGACACCTGAGAGTGCCAAGTGCGACTGGGTTGAGCATTTTGCTGCTGAAACCTTGCAGTCTTATCCATGATTCCCATGAACGGGGTATTGCGAGGTCTGTGTTCAGCAACAGCACCCTGACCGTGAGGAACGCTACTCTCCTTGAGCCGAACGTCTGGGCCTAGCGCCTTCATGCTATCTGAGCAGCTGCTGGCCGAATTGAAGCTGCTGGCTGAGCTGGCAGGAGTCGTACTGCTGGATGGAGAGCTAGGTGAGACACCACTGGCTGCAGGACTCTGCTGCCTGGCTTCACTGAAATTCATCTGAGCAGAGGCTGCTAGCCTGTCGGCGGGTTTAGACTTACTTGCAAAAGAACGAGAAGAGAGTTTGTCATGATGCTGCGAATGGGAACACTGGCTGGACGCAAACTTCTCACTGTACAGTTCAGAGCTAGAACCTGTGGGAACGCTTCCGGATGGTAATGTGCTTGTTGCATCCAAGTGCTGAGTTTTAGAGTGACGGCCTGGCAAGGGGCTTTGGGGAAGATGCTGAAAAGATGACTGTGTCTTTGTATGACACTGACTGCTGCCCGGTTTCGACCCCGGCTGGCTGGAGCTCAGGTGCTGATTAGTTTTGACTATCTGGGCCTGCTTTGTTGGCTGCATGATCAAGCCTGGCTCTCTCAGAAACTTACTGCCCGTTCTGCTTTGTGGGGACACAGATCGAGCTTTCTGCTGAACGCCGCCTTGAAGGGTCCTGCTGTGTGATGAAGCAGCTAAAGAATGCTGCAGCCTTTGTGGAGAGGAAACAGATTCGTCACAGTGTGGTAGTTCTTCCTCCCTGTCCTGAAGATTAAAATTATCATTCACACCTTGTATAATGTCCTCCTCCTCGTTATCAGAGTTGGTAATCTGCTGCAGTAGCTGTGGAGACTGATGCTTCTGTTGCTGTGTCCTCTGGAGCTGTTTGCAATCCTCTTCTACTCGAGCCAAGAGACGTTTTATCTCTTGATTGCTAGGACATAGCTGTGTGGCTTCACGTAAGTCAGCGAGAGCAGCAAGTAGCTTTCTGTTGGGGGGGGTTAGAATTAAACTTAATAAAAACCTGGGGCAAATCTGAGTCTCAGCATTGCCTACTACTAATCCACCTCCACCACTTTGAAAGAAATACTCTGACTTGTCATCCCCTGCTGCAGGTGGGAACAATATAAGAACTGTATGGTCTCCAACCCAAGAAATTCTTCCCTACAGTGAAAACGCAGACCCAACCCTATCCTCTCCTGAAGTCCAGGGCAGTGAGCTTGCTGTGCGCCCTCCTCGCTGCCCTGAGGATCCTGAACTCCACCATTTCACGGTCACTGCAGCCAAGGCTGCCCTTGAACTTCCCATTCCCCATCAGACCCTCCTTGTTTGTGAGAACAAGGTCCACCATAGCACCTCTCCCCGTGGGCTCCTCTATCGCTTGGAAAGGGAAGTTGCCCTGCCATGTTGTCCCACCAACAGATATCAGTGTGGCTGAAGTCCCCCACGAGGAGCAGGGCCTGTGACCGTGAGGCTGCTCCAATCTGTCTATAGAGGCCTCGTCTGCTCGGTCTTCCTGGTCGGGTGGCCCATAGCAGACCGCCACTGTAGTGTCGCCAGTCCCTGTCTTGCCTTTAATCCTGACCCGTGAGCTCTCAGTCTATTTCAACTGTACCATTATAGTTACGTATTTTCAGCTTAACAAGATGGTTCCTCCTCTCTCCCCTTGTTTTTATCTTGAACTGCTAATGACTCAACAAATCCTGTCCTATAAAAGCACCCAGTTTATCCTGGTAATAAATAATGCAGCGCTGGAGTTTGGTGGCACACTGCTGACAATATTCTGCTGAGTCACCTGGAGTAGCAGTCCCATTCAGTCTTACACATAAAATAATCCCTCTTCATATCAATTTGTTACTTTCTGGACTGCCTAATAATTACCTAAACGTGTATTCAATATTGCTTTTTGAGTTTGGTTGGCTTTAACGGATACAGAGACCTAATACAGATAGAAATACAAGGAAAGTAACTTTTTCTTTGCAAATTCCAAATACAACTAGCAGAAAAAAGTTACTGAAAGTGCTAGGACATTAAAAAATCTGTGTAGAGAGGCTCACAAAATCAAACAGTACCTGCTGTTCCTCTTGGCTCTTGCTCTAGCGTAATAGGCTTCATAAGACTTGGGTTTCAGATCCAACGCTTTGGTAGCAAACTCTTCAGCCATACCAAAGTCCTAATAATTTAAACAAATGTACTCATTACACATTGACAATAAAAGAAAGCTGCATGCTCTTTATTCATGGTACTGCTTCAAAAGTGCAGACAGCTTATGCAGTGTAGAACGTCACCTTTATCAGTTAGCAAGAGCAGGTATTTTCTGGAAGACTGAGACAGACCTCATCTTGCCAACCTTGTCTCTCACGTCTAAGGGCAACTGACTCCAAGCTAAAAAGCATTGTTAATATAGATCAGGTACGGTTATTTTCAACCCAAAGATGTTAAAATGCTAGAAGAGGCTGCATGTTTAGCAGGATAAATGACGACCTCAGATAGCAAGGCTTTATAATGTGCTTTGAAAAAAGGCCAGTTAAAGACCTAGGAATTTAGAGAAAAACAAGACAGATCAGGAAATGGAGCTTTCTTTGATAAGGGACCGGACATTTTTAGAGAAGAAATGCACTAGATGTAATGTATTTGGTTGTCATTTAGCAAGAACACAGAGTAAGAGTTTAGTAAATTGTTGGTTAAACCAAAGACTGGAATTAACAAAGCAGGACTGAAACGCGGGCAAAGATGGCTATGGGGACGATGAAGGCAGAAGCAAGTCTGTATTTGTAACAGCCATACACAGCACAGGGAGCGCATGATACAGAATTATATTGAGCATGATGATACAGGAGGTTGTAAAGTATTAACACCCAAAAAACCATCCTGAGATATGATGCAAGAGCGGAGTAATGTAATGAACTTGAGCTTCAGATGTAAGGTGATGCACTTACGGATTAGCAAAACGTAAATGAGAGTTTATGGGTGGGATATGATAAGAAATGCCCACACATGCACTTGTTGGTCACAGAACCACTATCTCCTGCTAGCGTGATGCAACCGAAGAAGCCAGTCTCATCTCGGAGGGCACCGGGAGAGACAAGGCACTGGGAGAGACAAGGCACCGGGAGAGGCAGTTCTAGCACAGGAGGGAAAGGATTAGTGCAGCAGCAGAACTGCCTATGTAAAGTCCTGGACTCCTATGTCTAGAAATTCTTCAGACTAGAGCAGATGCCCAGAAGAACTCGGATGACTAGGGAATTAAGAAGTTACTGTCTGAAAAGAAGCAACAGTGCAAGTTATATTCAGAAAATCAGGTGTTGCTCTGATGGTCATTCAGGTTCTTACCAGCCCTCTGATGCACCGGTGAAGGTACAAAGAAACAACCAGCACATAGGATACAGCCGTAGTAGTGCGTTATGCTGTATGATAACAAAGAGTAGTGGTGGTGGCATTTTCCATTTAGTCTTTTACAAGTACCAAAACCATCCAGCAGTTCATCACTCCAAAATAACTGAATTACGTAAGAACAGCTGTAACAGATCCCCACGGCAGCACGCTCCCATCTCATGAACTGTCCCCGTTTGTTGACAACAAAGTGAAAAATCAGGATACGGGGAAAAGGGTTCTAAAATAGCAAAAATAAATGTCCAAGTACAAACTCAGTAACACAGTAGAATAGAAGTCTAAGATTCCCAATGCCAGACAGACAACACATTAACAGCACGAGCTTACATTTGTTTTTCGGCGACATCGTGATATATTTAGGTATAACGAAACTCTCAGCTCATTGAACACTTTCATTTCTTCTCCAAATCCTTCCCTCGGAAACTTCCTCAAAGCATACTGATAGCGCTGCGCTGCTTCCTTCATCTTCCCTTTCTACAAATTCAGGGAACAAGAGGCTTTTCACAAACTCTTAATATTGCAATACTGTTGCAAAAAAAAAATTATATTTGAAATCTACCAACAGGTACTCTTCAAGTAGAAAATGCAGAGCCAGATTTTTTAAGAAAACAAATACACACAGTATGAATTACACTTACACACAGACACCATGAGAGAACCTGCATGTTAACTGGCGTCTGTGTTTGTTTCTACACTCATACCTTTAACGGTGTTTCACCAGGATATTTGCATTAACACTTACTATCTGTACCAGAAAACATCATGTATGTGCAATCAGTGTATGATACAATTCATAATCTCTTTTTTCTTTCTTTCTTTCTTAAACAGAGCAGTCAAATATCTGATGATGTAGCTGACTGAAACTCTAAGGCCTAGAGGCTTCTAGCAGAGCACATCCTTATCCAGGCAAGGCATATCCTTGACCAGGCGGCGATACAGCAGCAGAAGGGGCTGCATGGGAGGGGAGCAGGAGTCAGCACAACGTTCGGACACGCAGCCCAGCGCGTGCCGGGCTCGCCCAGGTGTCTCAGCAGGGATCAGCTGCGTGACCGGGCGTATGTATCTCCAGCAGTAAAAGGTCATCCTCCTACTGCTTAACAGGGGCTGAGTGAGAGAGCCAACCTGTCCCTCAGGACTACCTGGCTGACACACCACTGCACTGGAAATACTCAGACTCGCCCAGAGACGTCCGTGATGAACTGAAGATTTGAGACAGTTTTTCTAAAACCACTGAAATCCTCCTTGCATGACAAGAAAATCAAATCTTTTAGCTGACAGATGAAGAAACTTCTCTCTTTATGGATATTACAAGTTAATTTCTTTTCAGGAACATTGGGTGGTTTTTATTATTTAATTAATCTCAACAGTCCAAGCGATCAAAATTTACTGTTGAAATTGGCAAGGAAAATATTTAAGGTTTATCTTACTTTATTTAGCTGAAGAGCTGAAAAGCAGTTACTGCATACTGTGAGCACACTCAAATATGTGTTACTCTGCAAAATAACTGTCCATTTAAAACACTCTGGCAAATAAATAAAGTATACTGGAAAAAGTTCAACAAGCTAAATGACACACCAAGGCTCTGGCAAATCCATTTAAATTACTGTCACAAAATGAAGCACTCTAAAAACGGATACCAGCAGGGGATTCAACCTCTTGTAACAAACTGTGAAACACGTTAGTGCCGAGTCCTGCCCTGTTACTCTATGGTCTCAGAGTCCAGGCAGGGCTCAACCGGTGGAGCAGCGTGAGGAGAAGCTGAAGAGAAGGACGTGGTGCTGGCAACCCAGCGGCACTGTCCCCCCGGCCGCCAGCGAGCCACACGCCTCCAGAGCAGCGCGACGTCGCAGAGCCGCCCCGCCACGACAGATCCGCCTTTGAAAGACGCCTCGTGCTTCAAGGTACCTGCTTGGATATAAAGCTCCAAACCCATTTCAGGATCAATAAACTTGACAAATTACCCAGATGCAGTCACAAGACTCCTGGACAGCATCTGGGAGAATCCAAGCAGGTCCACCCTGATTCATGATGGCAAAGTCCCAAGGGACTCTCTTCTGTACTATGCAAAGCCACCTGATGTAGAACAACGATCAGAGATAAGATGGCAGATATCTGAGGGCCCTCACAAAAAACACCCTACAAATTACAAGTCTTGCAGCTCGAACAGACTTTGAATGGTGCTCACATGAGCCATTCAGCACTGTGCTGCACTAGTGAAATAACACAGGTGTTACCATACAATTTGCAAACTAATTCCAGTCTCTCTTCTGAGCAATGTATCACTGCTAGTAAAAAGAACGTACCAAAAGAGAAAAAGATTTGCCAGTCACTTAATTCACCTTTCAATGGCAATTTCAAATGAGCACCCTACATTCTGCATTACTTTTAAGAAGCAGCTGACCACTACAAACGTTCACAGAGCATCTCGCTCAATGGAAAGAAAATGCACTCAGTATTTATTTATTTTACACAGGAATTTTCAATTATTCTGTCCCAAGGTTCTCAAGATCTTGGTCTCATTCCCAACGTGAGAGGCTGCGCAAGTACGCATCTTGTCTAAACAGAAAAGGGGGTATAAAGAACTTTAATCTACCTTCAGACAGAAGTCCAGTTACAATGTTCTGCTATCAGAAAAAATAAAAAATCTACCTACTTTGTACAGTATATTTCCTTCTTCCATCAGCTTCTGCAGCAGAATAAGGAGAATATCGGGTTTTGAGGTGGCCATTGCCCATGCTGCATTTCCTGCAAGTTAAATTTTAAGGATCTCTGACAAAAGGGAAGAAAGTGTATTTCTGGTATCTATTCACACATGAAAGCTTAATCCTACTTCAGCAGATAAGTCACCTGCATGGAACTATTAATTATTATTATTAGTGTGTGCACACATATATCAAATACGTATATATCCACACCTGCCTCCTGCCCACCCCCCCCCCCCCCCCCCCCCCCCCCGAGACAGCAGCCAGGTATTACACGTCAGATTCATTTTACGTCTGGTCTAAAGCCAGTATAGGACAGTATGAAAGTCATGGTAAAGTTCAGTCCCAAGTCAGGATCTATATTTGATTATATTTAGTACCCAAATAATGATAAATGATGATTTAAAAGTACTACAGATTCAATAATTATCACGTACATAGCTGCACCATCTACTTGCCTACTGATAATACATGATTTGGACATCTGCTTTTTGCCCACCCTTCGCAAAAATGTACGATTCTGTAATTTATTAAAGAATGTTATTTAAACATAAAACTTCCTAATCTAAATTGTTAGTAGTGTCAGAATTAAGTATCACTAGTAGCATAATCATAATTTTCTTGTTTAAGTATATCATGATAAAGCAACCACGTAAAGGCTGACTCCTCCAGACCTCCTCATCACCACATGTCAAAGAAAGGAACAGAATAAAATTACTTGCATTTCCTCATTTCTGAAGTGAGTCTGGAGTGTCTGCCTTTAAAAGAGAGAGACTGATTTGCAGAGCGGGCATCTGCAAACCATACAACCTGCAAAAATATAGTGTGTGTTTCAAGACTTATTTATTTAACCTACTTTACAGAGACGACAGTAGTTCTAGCAGAGCAGATACCCAGTTGTTTCTCTTGAGTACAGGATAGTTTCACTAACCTAGTTTAGCTCCTTTTCTCAGGAGCATAACCACTACCGATGTATTGCGACACCCGATAGCTCTGTCCAGCGGCCGCATGCCACTGTGGTCAACGTGCTCGATCATTGCTCCTTTCTCTACCAAATACTGCACCTGTGAAAAGAAACATTATTTTCAGCAGGAGAGGCAGAACAGTGAAATATTTAAGCTACCACCTAGTCTTCCTTGACGTATACCGAGTATACGCTCCAGAGTATGCTATGGCCATTTTAAATCCATTGAAGACAACACAGCATGGGAATACTATCACACTGTACCGAAGAGCTGCAAAACTCCGGAATTAAAAGCACCTAACACCCGAATTCCTGGAAGTACCTGTGTCAGAAAACCACTAAGACAAACACATTCTGTTTGTTCCCTCCCTTGTCCACGTTCTGCATGCCAATACGCAGACACAGCGGCGTGAGCACCAGGGCAGTAAGCTCAGAGGGGAACAGAGCAGCAGCGCAGGCCCCGTGGTTTCAGCTTCAGGCACACCGTAACACTGTGCAATGCGAGGTATTTAAAATATTCTAGTTAACAGCGTAAATACAAGTTACGGTGCCGAGGGACCACTTCTTGTTCTATCTGAAGAAAAAACACATTTGTAATTTTATTAATTTTTTATCCATTTATTACGACAGTCTAACGCTGCAGGTGGACATAAATGCAGCAAATGTAAATACAGCAAGGGCAAATAACAAAGTTTAAGAAAGCAAAATAAACACGCCAGACACCATCAGCTTCCACCAAGCATTCACCAGGCCTCCAAGACAACACTAATTCCAGTAACTGTCCATCAGCAATACTAATTAGAAGTGCAATACGCAGGTCTGACGTAAGCAACAGCTCTTCCACACAAGCACTGCTTACCCAAGCGCGACCGGCAGCAATCTGCTATGGGGAGAGGCGTTAACAACCCTTCCCAGTGACAGCCCTCAGAGCCAGAGCTGCTGGCGAGCTCTCAGTTAGTGCGAGCCCACCCCTGCCCGCACCCCCGGCACGCGGACCGGGCTGCCCAGCCACACGACGCTGACGCGGCCAGCGCAGCACGCCAACTGGCAGCCTCTGCTACTCTGGCGTGCCGATCTGCAGCCACGGGATGCAGAGGGGTCTGTGCATCCTGCATTCCCAGGCAGGGAAGAAGTCCCTCTTCAGGCACCCAGCGTCACCTGGCAACACTGGCAGGCACGGGAATAGCTCCGTGATGTGACTTCTGGAACCTGTTAAGGCCCGTACAGAATCTAAGGGCCTGCTTGCAACTGCAAGTGAATTCTGACTTGGGGTGAATGGGACTTCGGGGGCTATGGCAAGTAATACTGCCCGGCAGCATTTCTGCTGAAGAACTGCTGTTCTCAAACAGGACATCAGACATGCAAACTCCAGAAATAAAGATGCTAGTGAGTTTGAGAGGCTGCATATGCTACTCTTCTCAGCTCCCTGGTGAATTCTCGGGTCTGTTTACAGTGTGTGTAGACTCGGGCATGCCCTTCCATGCAGTTTGCGGAAATTGCGTTCCTACCTCGTCAGGCTTATGATTAGTGCTTAATTACCGAGTTTTGAAGCATGAGAATAAAAATGTAGATTCACTTAAAAAAACCCTGATTTTAAATATAGAGAGGATTCTAAATCACAGACTTTAATCTTACTGTACACTTTTGATCTCGGTTACAGGCATGGTCCATTTCAGATTCAGAAAAACTTCAATTAAATACCTTAAATTCTTGCATTGTAACATTTATTATAGAGGCAGAAGGCAGTGTGGGAGAAAGGTACAGGACTGGAAAAGGAACCCCAATTGCCCCATTTCTGAAATGACCTGTGGAACAAACTGAGAAAAACTGAGTTTACACCTCAAGTCTTGTATTTGCACATGTGTAGAGTGGACAGTAACACTGAGATGTGCTCAGTGCCATCTTCACAAGACAAAAAGCGTAAGGATTTCTAACAGTTCTCTCCCTGTCACACAAAGCATGTAAGATACCTATCAAAGACCAGTAATGCTGCCTTATGTTGGAGCAGTAAAACCTTTCTGCGTTTCACCTGTTCTGGCAGTATTATTCCTCTTCCTGCATCTCTCACTTGGGGTCTCTGTTCCACTACGACACCCAACTGACTGGGACCCTGTCAGGTCACCTCGATGGCTTTGCAGAGATTGAGAAAAGGTATTTTCCTTTCATGTCCCACAGGCTTTTTTTTTTTTAAATTCCAGTTTACCCAACACAGAAATTGTAAATGCTACTTTTTGTTGAGATATAAAGCACTCATGGTGGAGTACAACAGCACGCTGTAAAACGTAACAGCGTAATGCTGGACTTTATCACAACTAACTCAGTGCTAAAACCTTACCTAGAAAATGCTTTTTGGAGTAAACGCTTGCACTGCAGTCAAGATGCTAGCAGCGTAGGCATCCAGGCTGCTTTCTCAAATTTCCTTTCTATTTTGGTTGGCAATAATTTTTCTAAGCTTTTTTCTGTATTATGAAAATTCAATACATGCTTAGTTGTTCTACTGTTAGTTCTACTTACAATATCAGCATCTCCATAAAAAGCTGCCAAGTCTAGGGGTGTTCGTCCATTTTTGTCCGTCTGATCAACTGTTGCGCCTTTCTCAACTAAATACTGAACCACTTCCCTGTGGCCTTTTAGACATGCCCAGCTCAAAGCTGTCAGTCCTTCTTTGTCCAGAGACGAAATAGTTGCACCTGTAAAATGAACATTAACTTTGCTATGAAGATGTCCTGTTTAATAAGCAGAATCACCTGACTCGCACAGACGCAGTCTCTGGCACAGCTGTGCAGCCTTGAACCACTATTCATTTTCTACCTTCAGAAAGCAGAAATTCCACAGTGCTCAAATGTCCTTCACAAGAAGCCACCATAAGCGGAGTTCGGCCTTGCCTGTCGCTTAAATTCACGTCAGACCCATGCTCCACCAGAAGTTTAGCAATCTGAAATGGAAACCAGCAATTTAAAAGTAAATTGGCAGATTTAAATTTTAGCCATAATAGCATGAACTTTTAAAGAAGAGGACTAAGGTGTAATTTACAGCAATCACTGAGAAATCTTGTGCAACTCAAGTCCTAACGGTTTGCAGTTCAGGGCCATCTGACAGGAGTGGCCAGCATGAGGAAGGCTCCTGACTCTAAGGTTCTCTCTCCGTTAATACAGAAGAGCAGTACAGAGGATCTGAAATTGCCTCTGTTCTTGGCCTAGAATATTTTAACTCCCATGCATTATTTTTCGACGTATATTATAACTAAGGTTGTCATGCATCCGATGTACTTTCAGATCTTTTGTATCACTTTAAGCAACCTAAAAAGTGAGCTTCTGAACATGTCCCTTTGAAATTTGATGCAAATGCATTTTAGAAAATTTAAACTAATTTATTACAGGACTAGAGATGGGAGGAATCAAGGACTTCTTCCCCAAGGAATCGGTTTAATTTGCGAGGATGTGTCAGACCTGCCAGTGCCCCTGCCGTACTGCACAGAAGAGCGGAGCAATCCCCCTCCTGTTAGCTCTCGTCACAGCTGCTCCATGTTCAAGAAGTAATTCACAGACTTCCAGTTTTCCTCTTCCTGCAGCAGCTGTCAGGGCTAAAGAAAGCGTTTTCATCATCACCACCATCATCTCTTAGCTGCATTACCTCATCTTTTGACACATGCACATTATGTGACGGTTACTGAATCTCCAATTTTTTCATCTCAGCTGCTCCATAAGATTTTCAGAACTATTTTCAGGCTCAAAATAATTAGTCAGAATCAGGTTAAGTCAACGAGCCACAGACAGGCCTCTAGTAAATACAAAGATGATTCTCAAAGATAGCAACTGCATCATGTGCATACCTTGTAGGTTAGAAGGAATCTTTACGAAAATTTTGGATAAACCCACCAGCCTGAGGCAAATCTAGTTCCTTTTTCATTCAGCGTTTTTTTCATGACAAGAAAGCTTAATCTCTTTCCATCAGGCGCTTTGCTAAATGAAGATGTCAGCAGCTCTGGGATGCAGCAAGGTGACCGTAACTCAGGTTTCAGGAAGCCCTGTTTGCTCGATCCCTGGCAGTGACACATCGCCAAACCTCAGATATTTAGATCTCTGCAGCAAGTCTGGGTCTTGGACAATTTAGTTCACTCTGCACTAGTTAAAATTGTTTTCCCTGTTTTTCACGGTGAAAAACACAGTCAGTTATCAATCAGCAGTTCTAATTCCTGTGCGTTAACCCCTACTCTAGACTTCAAGGGATTACGGTACATTTTCCAGTACACAAGAGACATCAACATTCTAATTCACCTTAAAAATCTGTTTGAACTGAACAGCCTATGTTGTCACGAGCGAGTGCTCTTGACCTCTATCTAAAATGCAGTAACCTTGCAGCTTTCAAACAGACAGATACTACTATTCGGAGACACCTTCGCAGCCCGGGCTGAAAACTCCAGAGTATCGCGGCTGCGTGCACACCGCGCACACTGCCGACGGAGTCGCCCAACACAACACAGCAGCCAATGCGTCCAGATAGCATAACACATTGATACGACCTTTTCAAAATTCTTAAGTTATAAATGACTGCACATCTATGTTCACAATATATGGCTGATGAGAAAGCAGGTGATTTCCATACATTCGGCACTCATATTTTGTGACTCCACTCATTACTGTACGGCTGAAGCGTTGCTCTAAGGCTATACACTTCAACCTTGCCACCTTCTCCTATAGCTTATTACTATCCCTGCTTTTCACTGTGACACTGAAGCTTGAAAATAAAACATTTTCCCCACCATGATTTTTTCCCCCTCTCTTCCATTTGGCTCGCATCAACTCACCGTGTGCTTGAAATGGAGCTTGAAATTACAATGGTTTTTTTTCGTTGTTTGTGCTGAAGCATCATCAGTAATGTTAACACTGTTTAGAAAATGGGTTAATGTGCTAACTTCTGCAAGTACCAGCAACGGAGTCACCCCTCCGTTTTCTAAATCCTAATACCGTACAATTTCCAATAAGAAGTGGGTCAAACTCTGAATTTCTCGTTACTCATTTTTTAGCATTTTCAAACGTGATAAAGCAGAATTTTTAAAAATTCCAATGGATGCTGAGAGTAAATGAAATTACAAACAGTGCAGGAAGTAGCAAATTCATATTTTTTTTTAAACAGTATCTAACCCATTCCCTTCACTCACTGATACTCCATTATGTTACAGCTACATCAACTGCTCAGATCTGAACAACTGAAAAGTAACTGGCATAGATATCAACATTAAAGGCAAAACAAACTATCTTGTTAAAAACCTTCACAGTTTTTATTCTGTTAAGACCAGCGTTTCAGCTCATGGTGTAACTAGCATTACGGCAAGAGTGTAACTCCCTGTACCTCACCCAGGTAAGGGAGACTAAACAATTCCTCCAGTCAGCTCAAACAACATCAGGAGTAAACCCTGCTCGGGAATTCCAGCTGTCCTCCTCAAAAGGACCACCTCTGACCTTCCGAATGGTACTCTGCAAAAGCTAAGAGCAGCCAAAATGATGCTATTTTCTATCACTTTTACAAGACAGAAAGTAATGCTCTAAATTAGCTGATCTGTATAGAACACACGAGCCTGGAAAAACATCTCTGAGATGCCTTTAAGCTAAGATCATCTTTTCCAACTAAGACACAGTAATGTAGATTTTGAAAAGGGAAATTTAGAAAATAGGCTTAAAAGTTTCCTACCCCTATATCCTCTCATTTCACGTGTTCTGTGACTTTTTATCTGCTCCACTTTAATTTGTTATTTCATAGAATGGTTTAGGTTGGAAGGGACCTTACAGATCACCCAGTTCCACTCCCCTGCCCTGGGCAGGGACCCCTTCCACCAGCCCAGGCTACTCCAAGCCCTGTCCAACCTGGCCTTGAACCCTGCCAGGGAGGGGGCAGCCACAGCTTCTCAGGGCAGCCGGGGCCATGGCCTCACCATCTTCAGAGTACACAATTTCATCCTTATCTAAATCTCCCCCCTTATAGTTTGAAGCCATCACCCCTTGTCCTGTCACCCCATGCCCTTGTCACAAGCCCCACTCCAGCTCTCTCGCAGTCCCCTCCAGGCACTGGCAGCTGCTCTAAGGTCTCCCCGCAGCCTTCTCTTCCCCAGGCTGAGCAGCCCCAGCTCTCCCAGCCTTTCCTCCCATCAGAGGAGTTCCAGCCCTCGGATCATTGCTGGGGCCTCCTCTGGCCCCACTCCCACAGCTCCAGGTCTGTCCTGTGCTGAGGGCTCCAGAGCTGGATGCAGGACTCCCGGCGGAGAGTTTACTTTCCTTGAACCTACACTTCATACACACGTGGCCTTCAGCTACACAAATGTGACAAGAAACAGGGAATGGCAATGATGACCTCTAGCTGTCTTTCCCTCTAAAAGACCCAGAACATAAAATCCTGTCGAAACAGCCTCTACAATGAGCGGAACCAGCTTAGTATTCAAGCAGGTAACAGTACAAAAATATCAATAAAAACAAGCTGTTCCTGAACATGTTACTACAGGAAAAGGAACTATCTTTAAGGTTGTTCTGTGCTTTTTCAAGGTGTGATGGATTTTCCATTTCTAAAACAGGCACTCGCAAAACACGCTGCTCCTCACTCCATCTGCCTCATACTTCCAAGTTTCATCACTACCCCGTTCCGTATCGCGATCCCACTTACAAAACATACAGCAAAGAACCACGCAGTACAACATCAATGTAAGTTCACCCACACACGCGAAACCGTGAAGATTCCAGCAGCATATAAATTGGCATCCTTTCCACATAAAATTTTTACGTTCAATAACTGAAGAATAATACTTCATGTAACGCTGATGCTGTGGCTATCTTGACCCGCTCTGCGTGGGTTTTTTGTCCCAAGCTTAGCACTGTATCTCAGAGAGCACAGAAGTGCCACACGGAACTGCTCACAGCTCTCTGGACTCGGACCTTCACCCCCACCACTAGTTAGCACTACTTAATGAGTAAAGATTCCCAATGAGTAAAGAACTAGGAAGCACTTACTTAATGAGTAAAGATTCCCAATACATTAGAGCAAGAATTTAAATACAAAACATTGACAAGAAATCATTAACGGAAAATTAATTCAGAAACAGATGTATGTTCATTAGAATTCACTGGATTTTCCACAAGAGTTTTGTATATGCACAGGAATAAAGAACATCTGTGCAATTACAGCTATTTAAAAAAAAAAGTTTTCAAACAAGGCAATTTATGAAATTCTACACTGAAGCTTAAAGCACTGTATTTCCACAATTTTCAATTTAATCAGAAAGCCAGTAATTTACAATAATTTTAACATAACTATTTTCAATATATGACATGACTAGATTTAGTAAGTTAAAAACTCTATACGTCTGCTGATAAACTGCATTTTATTATTAAAACTGGTACTTTCCCATGACTTCTATCACAGAAAACTAAATTTAAAAAAGATCATAATTAAAAACTCTTACTTCTTAAATGAGCAACTCTAATTGGGAGTTTCTAATCTTTCTAATATGAGAAAGGAAATACCTGTTTCTCCCCACAAGGCATCGGTGTCATTGATGTCTATCTTGTGTTCCCTTCCGATTGCCAAGATGTGCCCAGCCACCTGCCAGAACCAGTCAGCACAGATGCAGTGAGTCACAGAAGCCAGCAGCTGGCACTTGCAAGACACGGCAACAGGTGAGAGATTTAAAACAAGCGAGAGAGCTTCTCAATGAATATGAATCGAAGAAAATGAATATTGTTCATACTCCATCAAAGCCAGTTCAGTATGATTCTTAGTATGACTTGAAGACAACTGAATGCTCTTGAAAGCAGTGTAAAAAAAACCCCCAGTGCCCTTCTGTTAATTGGTTCAGGGTGTTTTACATGATTCTGATTTAATGAGCTTCTGGGTGACTTACATATACCAGAATAATCAAGATAAGCAACGCCAAAAATAAAAACAAAGTGAATGGAAAAGAACAGAATAATTGCATACATATTGTAGAATAGGGATTCCTATGTTTTTCCTTTTACATTTTTTATATCTTGGCTGTTTTTCAAAATTTCTTCACAGAACAATCGAAGCATGTGCTGTTGAATGCTGATTTTTAAACGTGAGACAAGTTATAAATCAAATTTCTCTGTGGTTTTATCTTATTAAGAAAATCTTTGTTTTCTAACCACCTGCTAGTAAAAGATTATTAAATTAAAACCTCTTTTACCAGCTATTTTAAACAAATTTTCTAATGGGGGACACGGTGACCTGCAGCAAGCAGGTAAGGGAGTAGAATCAGAGTAACACAAGTTTTGGATGCTATGGAAAAAAGCAAAGGTAGGAAAGGAGAAAGTACATAGGTATTTTCAGGCCATATGAGAAATGTTGTATACAATGTCTGGAAAATCCTAAAATTCGAAATGCTAGAAGATACAGTTTATGTGAAATTCATGAAACACAGAGGCCTTTTTTCTAGCTAAGAAGAATTAAGCTTTTTATTGTCCTAAAAATAGAGAAAGATGGACATTTTCAGGCAAGAGTAAGTATTTATGATTAACATGATCTATTTTGCTGATATTCAGGAGTTGACTGCTTTCATTTAATCATTGGATAGCAAACAAGAACTTTATGACAGTGAACAAATTGTCCACTAATTCAAATTAATCATAGTTCAGAATCCTCAAATCTATACTGAGAGACAGTCATGGCTTATATATTGTATAATAAATTAATTGCACATAGACATCCCTATGTTTGAATCATGTAAACAACTTTAAAGATCAGATACTTGATCTTACAGCAATCAAAAAAGATACCTTTAAAAGAAGTAAATATTTAAATGGTTTTATTGAAGAGATTTTAAGTTTCCACTTTTGACACGTCACTTTTAATACATACACAGGAAATTTCATTGGCCTAATGTGATCTTTATTCAACTATCTTCGCCTACTGATTACTTTTATATCAAGGTTAAGATTTGTTTTCCCAAAGAACAGAAAACATACTTGCATTATCTAAATATCTAAAGCATTTTGAATATTTCTGATGTGTTTACTTTTAGTGTTCCTTTTGCTGAGTAATACTGTAGTGCTGGCAAACGCTTCTCTTCTCATATACATGCGCAACCCCAAATTTCTGTTGGAAATGACACTAAGCTGAAGTAAGCTGGTCTGTAACTTGACATCTGCACCAGGTTAAAAAGTTGAACATGTGCAAGTATATGCAATATATGATTTGTTGTACTATGAAAAAAAAATCATCCTAAAGTAGAACCATACTAGGGTGGATCACTGATACAGGACATCATCATTACCACCAGAGATTTAGGAAAAGTTCCAAGAACACTGAGGAAACAGCAGACAGAAAATTACAAATAAACAAATCCTGAAGCAAATAACATTATTGGAAATAAACTACAGCATTTCAAACAGCTGCTAAGAATGCATACTACTTTAAATATCAGAAGTTTCAATAGTTCTGCTTTCAAAACCTCTTTTAAAAATAGCTGCAAGCACTGTTGTACAATTGTGCTGAAGTGCAACAGATCTGGAAATTCTTGAACTATCAACCCACCTGACAGTGTCCCATACTGGAAGCTGCTGTTAGTGCTTGTTGCAGTGTGTGGCTGCTTCTTAGTGAATTCTGTTCTTGGGAAGGAGTTACCCAAGCAACACCGAGCAAGAATTCAAGGATATCACAATGCCCTCTCAATGCACTATGCACCAAAGCACACTGGCCTTTCTTGTCTACACAGTCAGCCTGCATCGGAAAAAAATAATCTTCAAAGTTAAAGAGTCTAGTGAAAGGCCATGGAGAGAGAAGACAGAGAAGCTTCTGAGCACTGTTAAGAGAGCAAAAGTCACTCCTACCTTCGAGAAGGGAAAGAAGGAAGATCTGGGGAATTAAAGGCCAAACAGCCTCACCTTAGCTGCTGGGAAGGTGACAGAGAAAATAATACTAATCCAGCAAACCATTTCCAAACACACAAAGGACAAGGTGGTGATCGCGAGTAGTCAGCATGTGTTTACGCAGGGGAAATCACGCTTAACCAACCTGACAGTTTTCTACGATGAGGTGACTGACTTGGTGGATGGGGGGAGAGCTGTGGACTTCAGTAAGGCTTCTGACACTCTCCCATAACATTGTCATAGACAAGCTGACGAAGCAGAAGTTACGGAAGTGCATAGTGAGGCAGACCCAAAACTGGCTGAACAACAGACCCAGAGGGCTGTGATCAGTGGCACATGGAAAATGCTTCATGGAAGTCTGTATAGATGATTTGGACTCCCTGTCTCCAAGTCTATGTGTGTTAATCATATAATTATGCTATCAACAAGAGTTTTCTTAGGCCTTTGCATGATTATTTTGGTTGCAAACATTGCAATCTTTGTGCATCAGCTTACCTTTGCACCTTTTTTGCACAGCAGTGACACTATGTTCATGTGACCTGCAGCGGCTGCATAACTAAGTGCTGTCATCCCATTTTCTGAAGTTCCATCAATAGCAGCTCCAAATTCTAGTAACAGAGTGACCACTTCTTCATGTCCCAGGTGCGACTGAACACACAGCACTGGAGCATTATTTAGTACTTCGGTCCTGTAATTCACATTTGCTCCTGCCAAGATCAGCAGCCGACTCACCTGAAATTTAATTTAAACAAAATAACTTTTTTCCTCAGACTTGTCTAAATTTATTAAGAGACTTTAACATCTTGATTCAGGTACTCACACATTACTCCCTAATTTTGATGCACATTTTATTGGAAAACATTAACTTTATCACATATATAGCAATATGAAAGTTTAAAATCATCTGTTAGCAAGCAAACTATTGTATTACTGAACTATGTACTCTTCACACACTCACTTCTCCCCTGAAGCACACCACTCTCAACAATTTTATCTGTTGTTACAGTAGAATTTTTGAAGGTGTGACTTGCTACTACTCTGCAGATTTATGTAACTGACTCCATTAATAGAGAACCAGATTGCATAAAAATCAAGCTCAAAAAAATTTTAAGAGCACGTGTGTGTGTGTGTGTGCACGTGCACACAAATTTCCAATCAAAAAGCTTAGCAGCTGGCTAAAATTGCAACTTGTCAGCTTGGATTTCCCTATCCATTATCCAAGGATGCAAGTAATAGCACAAATTTCTGGCACTTTCCACCCTTGCACTCTCAGAGTATTTCCCCTTTTACAATTCCCTCGACAGTCCCCCCCACAAGAGACTGTGGCTGAACTCTGCCCAGCAGATGAGGTGGTCCATCTGGCCCCCTGAAACACATCCACACGCTTACTTGCGCTACAGAGCGTGCTTACATCAGAAGCAGGCTGAAACCCTTCCTTCCATCAAAACTATCAAGGAAAACTGAATTGGACTCTAACAACAGCTTAAAAAAGTACACAGACACTTGTTATAATGGAGTTCAGTTACAGATGCGTAGTGGTGGCTTTTTTTCTTCATATTAATTTCAACATTCATCCACAGAGTTACAGCAACAGTGGCAGATGAAGCACTGATTATACATGGATGCTTCTTTCCTTACCTTCACATTGGGCGTATAGATGTTTCTCAGGGAAGCAAGGGCTGCAGACAGTCCATCAGTACTATAGCCAATCCACAAGGCTTGAAGCTGACTAGAAGAGATCCCAGTCCTTTTACTGAGACCCTAACAGAAACAACATAACGGAAATTTCTCTGTAGGATTAGAAATACTATTTATATCTACATCTCACCAGTGTAAAAAGAAGTAACAATTTTGTTCGTGAGCACTACCAAGTATTTTGCATAAGCTTCTAACAAATTATTGAAGCAAGTCAGAGCAGAATCTCGAAGATGCATCCATATGAATAGATCATAAAACCTACTAAATCTGTAAGATGTACCTTAAAAATGTGAGCTTTAAGTATATGATGACCAAGTTCCATAGTTTGTTGGCGGTTTAACTTTCCCTCTTGTCGAGAAAACATGAAAGCCAGTAGAGCATGCCCATTCCTAGCAAAAAGGATTAAGAGAGAACTGCTTTTATAACTACACTTTCAGTAAATATCCTAACACATCTCTATGCCTATCACAATAGCTCAGCTTTCTTTGTCAGACTACTGAAGCACGCCATTACATCTCAACAAAATCCTTCCCATAATGAAATACCACAGAAAGAAAAGAGGCAAACTGCAAAGCTGACACACACTCCTAATATTTCTCGACGGCCGGCTCACAAGAGGCCCACGTCAGAACCAGTGCAGCTTTGGACACCGACTTGCATACCGCTCCCCTTTGGTCTTGTTCCACCTCCCAGTCAGAAACTGCAGGTACCTCGGAGCTAAACCAATCCTTTCACAAGTGGAAGATCTGAATCCTTTTGAAATTTGAGATAAAACATGTATTTAGTAATTCTACATCTATGTTAGTCGGTGGTCAGTATTCTAGGAAACAGTGGGAATTTCATAATCATGAGAAAACAAGGTTACCCCATACTGGACGTTAATCAGACTATACACTGGAACTGGACAATTAAACATATGCTAATGAGACCATTCATCTGGGGAATGAAGTTGTGGGGGGCTTCTTGCCCCACCTTCAGAAATTTCTGCACAGCACTTCTCAGAAGCAGAAGCTTTAAGCGGGAGCGGGCCGCAGGCCGCCTTCTGCTGGAGCAGGCGCCGTGCCCCAGGGATGATGCAGCGGCCTGGGCTGCAGCCAGCAGCGCCAAGACACGGCGGGGGCCAACGTTGCCAGCCCCGCTAATGCCACCCACAGAAGTGCTTTTGATGCACCCGCTCGACAGCATAGAGAAGTCTTGGGTTGGTGATAATTTTAAATGTCAGCATTATTTATTCTTTTATAAAAATAAACCACCTAAAACCCTGAAGAATACGAAAAAACGGAAGAGGTAGACTGTCAGAGTGCGCATGAACCACAGCAGCTTACCGTGTCCAATTTAACTAATTCATGCTCTCTAACTCAACGAAGGTGAGACGGAGCAAGCTGAAACAATGCCATGAGGATATAATTACTGAATGAAATGCCTTAACATTTTTAAGTTTAAAAGAGCCCAAACGATCTGTTCTTTCTATTCCTACTCCTACACTCTAAACAGACAAGGTGTTGCTGTACATAATTCTCAACAATTCTGCTATATTAATAAAAACATAATACTCTCTTTTCCCCATGAATGTGGCAAAGTCAAATGCAAATCTGCAAATTCTACAAAGTCAATTACGTATTGTGACATCTGATACTTCTGGTCAAGTTTACCTCTAAATAGATACAAGTTTTCACTTTGGAAAACATCAGGCATGCTTCTGTTTTAACATTGCTCTCCTCTCACCAATTGATGCAACCACTTATATAAAACATAATTGCAGTTATTTGAACATGATTTACTGCAGGTTTCATTTACCTTGGCTCACATAAGAAGTCAGTATTTTCCCCGTCTGCTCTCCAAACAAGCCATTCCCTGAAGGAAGGATGGCAGAACATACGCGTTTTGTCACGTCTTTTTATCAGAAAACACGAAAGGGCTTCCATCCTTTGGCTGAAGTCTTCCCATTGTTGTTCACTATTTATTTGGCCTGCATTAATAGCTTGGAAAATCTGGTCATCTGTCATGGGATGCAGGGACGCCAGCGCCACATTTAATATCGGTAGGGCTCGCTCAAAAGCAGAGTTTGTCATGAACTTCATATTGCACTGAAGTAAGTACAGTTCTGATAGAGACACTGGAACAACCTTGTAGCTTGCACTTTTGATTACTAAGTGACCTTTTTGGAAAAGATCCAGAGTGAGTTTCAAATAGAGGTAAGATCCCAGGCTTCTCATGATCAGGTGGTTACTCACTTTCCCAATAATCGCTGCATCAGCTTTTCCATTTAAAGATATGTTGTTTATTATTTCCTGGCTGTTATTAATTCTGTACTGAATATAAGCATTCAAGTCATCGTGAATTTCTTTGTTGTCTGGAAAATTGTCCAGGGATATTGTGATAAAGGGCAGTGAACTTACAACTTCCTATGAGGGGGAGAGGGGAAAAGAAAAGAAAGAAAAAACCCACACAGACATGACAATATTGCAGCACTGAAAACTCAATAATGTATCTTTGCTATACTTCTCTTCTGTAATGAGTACCAGACAGATTAAACTGAAATTCAGTATCTCTGCAACGGCTTTGCAAATGTTGTCCCCTGACAACAGGTAGAACAGTATTTCGACACTTCATCATTTTTCATAGGAAGGTCTCAAATATTTTACTGACCGAGCTCAGCAAGGCAATTCAAGGGGATGAGCTATAGAAAACAAAATTAAGGGAACGGTCATCAAAGACAGAACTGAAGAATTTGCTACTAAGATTATAACCCCATGCACCAGGACAGGCTGGGGCTGACCTGCTGGAGAGCAGCTCTGTAGAGAGGGACCTGGGAATGCTGGTGGATGATAAGGTGACCATGAGCCAGCAGTGTGCCCTGGTTGCCAAGAAGGCCAATGGGATCCTGGGATGCATTAGGAAGAGTGTGGCCAGCAGGGCGAGGGAGGTTCTCCTCCCCCCTCTGCTCTGCCCTGGGGAGGCCCCATCTGCAGTGCTGTGTCCATTTCTGGGCTCCTCAGTTCAAGAAAGATGAGGAGCTACTGGAGAGAGTCCAGCGGAGGGCTATGAGGATGATGAGGGGACTGGAGCATCTCTCCTGCGAGGAGAGGCTGAGGGAGCTGGGCTTGTTCAGCCTGGAGAAGAGAAGGCTGAGAGGGGACCTTCGAAATGCCTCTAAATATCTGCAGGGTGGGTGTCAGGAGGATGGGGCCAGACTCTTTCCAGTGGTGCCCAGCCACAGGACAAGGGGCAACAGGCACAAACTGAAGCAGAGGAAGTTCCATCTGAACATGAGGAAGAACTTCTTCACTCTGAGGGTGACGAGCCCTGGCCCAGGCTGCCCAGGGAGGTTGTGGAGTCTCCTTCTCTGGAGATATTCAAGACCCGCCTGGACAAGGTCCTGTACAGCCTGCTCTGGGTGACCCTGCTTCGGCAGGGGGTTGGTCTGGGGGATCCCCAGAGGGCCCTTCCAGCCCCTGCCGTTCTGAGATTCTGTGAAATGAAGGAAGGAAAAAAGCCCAAGAGACCTCACTTTGACTTCCACTAAAACTACACAATTTTTCATAATAATGTAGCGGCACCAATCTGAAAGATCACTTAGTCTTTGAGGGTAAGAAACAAGGTAATGGGCGTTCTTACCTGTAAGTTAGTTCTTACAGTCACAATGAGCTTCAGCCAGGGAGGAAACTTACAGATGATGTTTGTGATAAATGAAGAAAGTGTGTCACCATAATCAGGTTTATGAAATTCAGCGTCATTTAAACCATCTATCAAAATTATGTAGTCTTCCTCAGGAATTTTCCGCTCTGAAACACGAAAATAAAAAAGGATGAATACAAATTCTCCTATCAAATGACATATTTTTATACCCAAACTTTGAACAACAAGAAATAAAAATGTATCTTTATGCACAGCAATACCTCTTATGACATTTAAGCACTATTCAAGAGATTAAAAATAACATTAGAAGATAAAAAACAACATTGTCATAAAACGCTAAAAAGTGGAAGCAATCACTTTCTCAACTGATGTAAAAGGAATTAAAATATTAAACAAGGTTGTTAGCATGTAAGAGATAAGATGCATGGATATGGGAAGAAGGCGCATGTAGGTTGTTTAAGCTATTAGTCAAAGCTGCTTTTAATTATTAGTGGTTTACTTACAACTTACCCTTTATTGCCTTACTGAACAAAAAAAAGGTTTAAAATTTGCAAAAATCATAAAGACATTGGTTTACACTTTCAGTGCTGAGAAGAAAAATGTTATTTTGCAACAGCTTGAGAAACTATTCATTTTGAGCACTTGTTAAGGATGAAAATCCCAGGGGTAAACATAAAATTTGCCAGAGGATTTCGCAGATATTTGTCGACATTCAACAAAATTCAAGAACTGCAAACCAGTTTTCATAGGAATGACACATGCTCTGCTCACACATAGGCAAATGTCCTCCCCCAGCCTGACATGTATCATGTACCTGCTCAAGCTGGCACATACTGTGAAGCTAGCTTTTTGAGGGAGCTTGCTAGGGTTTTCTTACACACAAAAATCATGTCATTACATGCTTTCTTGGAAAATTGCCACATCAATTTCAAAGGAAAGAAAAAAACCACATCCACTTTGCAGGTGTTTAGGCACAGAAAATGACAAAACAAGAAAGTGTGATGAAATTTAAAAGCATCTGAAAACAGAATTTTGCACAGAATTTTATTTTAAAACTTGAAACAATTGTTCAAAACCTACCTATTATTCTTACAAACAACCACCACAATTAAGGAATCCCTTTCTCCAGGAATGTTCTGATTTATTTTTTTCTCTTACATTTCTTAGATTTTTATTCACTTTCTATGCAGTTTAGATTCAATCAATCAAGGGATTTCCAGGTCCCTTCCTGCTCATCCTACCTTTCCTGAGGTTTGAAAGTGGTTCCAACACTCCCCTTTTAAAAGCTGCTGCGGGATCTTGGACGCAAGACCTCAGGCTAAGCATGCTTTGTAAGTGAGGCTCTTTTATGAGAAGATCTCTGTATGCTGTTAACTGGTTTGAACGACAAAGTAAAGCTGCAATACTGTGCACAAATTCCGGGACAAGGCACGTGTATGTGTTGTCAGCTTGACAGTAGTGATAAGCAACGACCTGGAGAATTTAAACAAACAAACAAACAAGCTTGTTACCCCTTCAATATTTAAGTTGCTTACTACTTGGTTCACTTATGATAAAGAGTTACTAAATTTCTCTTTCAACTACAAAACACTTGTCAGCGTTAGAATAATTCTCCAACTCTGCAACCAGTCTCAGCTGGCCTGTATCAGAGAAACAGACGGGAAAACACTGACAGATTTTGACCTGGTAGGGCATGCAAAGAGGAAAAGAAAGAAACATGTCAGATTCTGGCAGGAAAACACAGTAATCTGAGTTCCTGCCTTTTGGATACGGTGGGTAAATATCTAACTAACTAGCACACATGAAAAATAACTCGAGGCTCTGACCAAGCAACCCATTAGCTATAACTTAACAACACTGTCATACACTGTGATGACCCAAGGACCACACTGATCATCATCAGGCAAAAGTAACTGACAGGCAGCTACTAAACACATCCTCACATAGCAAACAGAGAAAGAGGACAACTGGCTTTATGCTGATTCTTGCAAAGGTGTGTATTACTTACAAATAAAACATAACATAGGCCATATTTCTTTGAAAAGAAATCAAACCACAAGGAAAACATGGTGTTCACAGTAAATAAAAAGTTTGCCCTTCAGTGGCTTTCATAACATTGTTTCCAAATAACACACGTCACCTTAAAGACTGCAACAATAACCTCCTATTTTCCTCGCAACTATTTGCATAAAGTATGCCATTCAGACATTCATTATTTTCACTACTTAGGCAAAAAATAAAACACTTAATGTAACGCAATGTAACTTTTATTTGCTTACTTCAGACTCTTAGAGTATGGAAAATAGACTACACTCAGACCCAATCTGTATCATAGAATATAGATGGATTCTACACAGATCAAACATCTTATATTCTTCCCCGCCCCCCCGCCCCCGCCCCCGCCCCCCCCCCCCCCCCCATTTTGCTTTTGGAAGGTGCACAGAGCATCTACCTGTAGAGAACATACAGCTCCCTTTACAATGAAAGGATCGCAACCTCCCATATACCCAACAGGACAGATGTGAAAATCCTGAGGCAACTCTTTCTAAGACCAAGCAGAATTCAAGCAATAGCTTGAAAGGCAGAACAGGCAGGTAGCTGCTTTCACCAGTCACAAAATGTACACGTCTTTTAGAAGCGTCCAAGGCTACTGCCTGCTCTCCCACCGCTGCGTGCTGGAATGGCCAGGAGGCTTTGCAAAGCAGCCTGTCTCCCCCACGTCAGTGGTTTTTTAACACACTGAAAATCTATCACCAAGTGAAAACTCACCTTGGAAGCAAGGTGTCTTACAGAATCACCTGTTTGATTCTGGAATTCAGTACTACCAGGACAAGTCAGAGTCTTTGTTGTACTGGAACCACTTGTTGGAGGAGCAGATGGGGGTAACCGACTCAAAGGAATCTCCTGACAGGAGTCACCACCTATTTTTAAAAGACAACAAATATTAAAGAGACCAAATTTGCTGATAGCAAATGGTTTTATAGGAAAAAATCATAAAGGAATATCTTTACTGCTAGAGTAAAAATGAGAACTGAACAACAGTATTAAAAGCAGCCTGCAACTAGTCTGATAAATACAAGCTCGTATCTGCAACTTCACAGCTTTAAAACAATTCAACTGACTTTTAGATCAAAACTATAGAATTGCTGAAAGCAAAATCATGCCGACTTGAAGAGTTTCCTTATGAAAATAATACATGTGATGACTGATTTGAACTAATACTTATTATATGACTGAAGTCTTGGGAAATACAATTTCTCCTTCTTATTATTTGATGTGTCAGCAGGGTAAGTAGCAGTAATGACAGTCACACCAGCCTTCCACTAACATGGGGACTGGACTGGTCAGGTGACAGAATCCTATGGATCCCAGCAGAGGACAGAATGGGTTTCTCCATAGCTTTATTCTTGCCTCTACTGAAACTCTACGGAAAACGTGTGGTATTGAAAAGCGTGTGGTACACAGTGGGGAAGAAACAGGTCACTCCTCTCTTTCCAAACTAACAGGAGAACAAGCTACTATAGTCACGCTACCAGCAGAGTTTAGCATACGCTCTGCCTGAAGAAGGAAGAGCTTCTACATATTGTCTGCATTTTACCATCTTTTTGAAGGGCTGAGCCCATGCTATATTATGTAGAAGGTATTTGTCGAAGCACACAATTTTAACAGTCTATTCTTTCCTCACTGGAGGAAACAAGTATTTGCCAAGGAGTTGATGAGGCCTGACCACCTTAAGCCAGTAAAGCAAACAACAATCTGACTGTTGTTACCAGTACAGTAATCCAAACAAGTACTCAGAAAAGGAACGTACTTTTGGGGGATGAATTAGGGCTGTTTGAAGCTATTTGCCTCATGCGACCTCCATGGCAGCTCAGTGCCACCAGCCGTGAAATAACTGCAGTCTTCCCAAATCCTACGTTTCCAGTAATGACTGCTCCTCTGTTCTCTGCTGGATCAGGATTCTTCAGGTTTTCTTCAATCGCTTGAAACAGCCATTCTCTTCCAACAAACACCGAGTCTGTTGTTATACTTGGAACTTCAAACAACAGTGGCTTCAGCAAAATGTCTTGAGGCTTATAGGGGACAAAACGAGCTGAAAAGAGACGGCAGGGAGAAAAGTTTCTTAGAAGAAACTCGACATGCAACAAACTAGCACTGTTTCAGAAGATCATTTCATTCAGCATCCTTGTTATTTGTATTTGTAATCAGACTTCTTATGACTTTTATCATGAAAACAATAAAAAGTGATTTGCTCAGTTCAGGTCACCTCCATAACTCCTATGTGAATTAAACTGTAGAGGAGGGAAGCTACAGGTATAATCTCAGGATTTCTTTACAATGGAACCTGAGTTAATAAGTTGCAGAATCCAAAAGTTTTCTTAAAAATACATTAATAATTCTATAAATGGGGAAGTGCCAAACATTTTTCAGTTTAGAGTGAACTACACTGCTGAGCATCTCAGCATCAGGTGTTCAGACCTGTAAAGACAATTACAGAGAAACAGAAAAAAGTACAGAAAATAAATTTTTCTGTTTTAAAAACCCCCATATTTTTAAAGCAACGTAAAAAAAATATTACTACCCTGTTTTTCTGTACTTTTGAAGCCACAAGAACAGAAATTACCCAACAGAGCTAAAAGTATAATCATGTTTGATTACTTTAATCTCTACATCTGGCGAATACCTGACAAGATTTATAGAGAGAAGAATTTGGGTTTGCTTGCACAAAATTCATTATTATTTCTGTAAATTTTCATGTCTACTAATACAATGTTCTAAGGATTCATTAATCAAATCTAGTATTTCACAAATGTTATTTCAGCATTAATCTACAACTATGAAAAAACATAAATGAAAGAGGACAGCATAGCATCTGTATATGATCTCTCAAGATCAGTCTTACCAGGAATTTGCTTAAGTTTTTCTGGTTTGAATTGTTATTGGTTGTGACAGATGCAGCTGACTCCTTGCCCAAACTAGCGGCACTTTGGTTCAGGCTCCAACGGAGGCAAGGGCCTAAGCCGCAGCCCGGCCAAGAACTGCTCTAGTTCCAGTCTGCTCTCTGGAAACCCGCGAAGGAGCCGAGCGACACCGTGAGCATCGAGCTCTGTGAGCCCGGAACTCGGGTCACATGGTCAGCACACGCCTAGCAGTGGCTCTTCCACGGCTCACATATCCAGGCACAACGGCAGATGGGGGCACAAGCAGTCTCACGCGTGCCTTTCCCACGGCACGTAACCTGACTACGAGCCAACCGCCTTATTCCATAAAGACAAGAGCCTGCGGGAGCCTTCACCGAGCTCTCCCTGCTCAGCAGCGTGGCAGCACGGCAGGGACCTCCCCTCCAGCTGGGATGCCCCTCAAGGTCGCCCCGCGAGGCAGGCAGACCTGGCACCAGTGGCAGATTTTTAGCAGGTGACCGATATGGCACATAACCTTGGGTTACAGTGCACTAGGATTTTGTCTTGGTAACTTTGATTTTTGTCTTGGTAACTTGGTGTCACTGTTCTATCCTCTGTGCAGTAAGTGACAGAGTGAGCCCTGCCACTGAACTTTGTTAAGTCTCACTTTCACGACATCATGTTTCAATAAAATCACTTTTGCTGATACTCTTGACAGTGGTTCTTAAGTGGTCTAAAGCAGCCACTTGCAACACTGGTAAATTAACAGAGCCTGCATATGACTAAGTTAGTTAAGAGGAGGAAACAAAAAATTGCATACATCACTTGCATTTAACATAAACCTGCTATTTTCAGACTCAGAGACCAGAGACATTGAAGCCCATATTAGTCATAAATATGTCTAGTGGTATTAGATCAGTTTTCTTCTTAAAACAGAACTCTAATGACAGCCCCTTGAAGATTTAAATTCAGCACAGTATTTCTTGAGTTGCAGTACAGTCTTATCTGAATGTCACATGATAAAATCCAGCAGTCAAGTAAATGTTCAGCACAGTTCCTGAACACTGGTATTACACAACTTTGCTTCGAGATTCACATGGTCTGCACTGCACTGCCCATGCACACTTAGATAAACAATATCCTGATTTCTTATTAAAAACCACACATTCAACTTCTAAACCACAGCATGACGTGGAAAAAGTGTAAGCGAGCATCTTATTTTAAGGACATGCTGAGTGATCTGTCAAACACAGTCTGAAATACCACTTTGTGGGATGGGTGTGTTCACAGAGATCTCAGAACATCCACGTTACACAACTACGGCAGAACTGTACTGACCACGCCAAGACAGACGCAGATGTAAATATGTATACCTTTACTTTCCTGTTGCACTCTTCCGCCAGCAGTGTTGTGCCAAGGTAAGCGAATTGAAGTGCGTAAAGGAGCATTTCTTTGTCCATCCAAGTAGCTCAGATCTTCCAGTTTGGTTGAACTTGTTGCTGCAGTATTAAAGGATTGAAGCTTATTTTTCTCTCAGCACAAGTTACAAAGAACTCTATTATTTATTACAGTTCTTTCTTAAACATAGTACTTACAGATAAGTTTATCTAGACAATGGCAGTGGTTGAAGTCATTAATGTTATAATATTTACAGAATGGTTTTCAATCAAGTTTATGAAAGACATAGTTAGATTTTTCCCCTTTCAGATGGCCCTCACATCTGCCTTAACTTCCTCACACGCCAAACAGTTCTCATGTTAACACAGTTTCCTTTTCACTATGAGAACAATCATTATCAGCGAGGTCAGAAGTGTTAGGAACAGGTTCAGATACTAGCTGCTAGTACACTAACTGTGGGTAAGTATTTACATTCTTTTTTTATCGAATGTTACAAGAATTTTGGATAACATTTTTTATTTTCTTCAATTTTTAAACCAAAATGACAGCTATACAAAAAAAGAGCTGAAAATCCAGAGAACATATTTGCCAAATTATATCAGGGATATATAGTTTTTCACCAGAAATAAACCAAATGAGTATTCATGTTAAGCAAAGCTGTTTTCAAATTTTTATCAAATCAAAAATCTTCCATCTGTTGGAGGGACAACACAGCATGGCACAAGCAACTGAGACTTCTGGAGTGCACTGAGAACAACTTCCTGACTCCCGCAACTGAGAAGCCAAAAAGGAACGACACTCTGTTGGACTCAATCCAAACAAGGAAGAACTTGTCATAGATGTGAAAGCTGGGGGCAGTCTTGGCTGCAGTGACCACGAGATGGTGGAGTTCAGGCTCCTAATACGAGAGAGCAGAGCAAAAAGCAGGGGCACACCTCCAGATTTCAGGAGCACGGACTTTAACCTCTTTGGATTTTTGCTTGGAAGAATCCCATGGTGTATAGTCCTGGAGAGAAGAAGGATCCAGAAGAGCTGGCTGACACTCAGTGATAACCTGATAACCTCCTGGAGCTCAAGACAGGCCATCCTGACCAGCAGGAAATAAAGCAAATATGGCAGGAGGCCTGCATGGATAAGCAAGGAGCTCTTCAGTGAACACAGGCTGGATGGTGCTTTGAGCAACATCTTTTAGTGAAAGATGGCCCTGTCCACAGCACGGGGGTTGGAACTAGGTGATATTTAAAGGTCCCTTCCAGCCCAAACCATTCTGTGATTCTATGATACTGTAAGATGATGACTGGCTTGGTGGATGGGGGGAGAGCTGTGGAAGCTGTCTCCCTCGACTTTAGTAAGGCTTCTGACACTGTCTCCCGTAACACTGTCATGGACAAGCTGATGAAGTACAGGTTACGGAAGCGCACAGTGAGGCAGACCCAGAACTGGCTGAATGGACGGGCACAGTGTTGTGACCGGTGGCACACAGCCCGGCTGGAGCAATTCATTAGCGCTGTACTCCTGCAGTCAACACTGGGTCCAACACTGTTTAACATCCTCATTAACGACCTGCACGATGGGACAGACTGCAAATCACCACATGTGCAGATGATACAAAACTGAGAGGAATGGCTGATACGCCAGACGATTGTGCTGGCATTCTGATGGACCTTGACAGGCTGGAGAAATGGGCTGAGTGGAATCTCATGAAGTTCAACCACGGGAAATTCTTCCAGCTGAGAAGGGCTAACCCCAGACACCAGTATGCAGTGGGGCTGACAGGCTGGAAAGCAGCTGTGCAGAGACGGACCTCCGGGTCCTGGTGGCAAACAAGTTGACCATAAGACTGCAATGGAGCCTTCAGGCAAAGGTGGCCAGCAGCATCCGGGGCTGCACCGGGAAGAGCATTGCCAGCAGGTTCGGGAGGCAATCCTCCTCCACTCACCACTGATGAGACCACATCTGGAGGGCTGTCTCCAGTTCTGGGCTCCCCAGCAGAAGAAATATAGACTTACTGGGTATTAACTGCGTATCACCTCTTCCGAGGGTAACGCAGGGAAGTCAAAACTACCTATCCAAGTTGCAAGATGCAAATGCAGTTTGCAGTGGGTTGTTCAGTACTCAACTAGCAGAAAGTCCAGCCTGAAAATTCAAGTCCTGTCAAATTCACAGCAATGAAAGAAATCCTGAATGCAATGAATGAATACTAAACCAATGAAATGAAAGAATGACTAGAAAGAGAGCCAGTGCCAAAAAAAGCCAATGCTCTCGTGGATGTCAATTTAAAAATATGAGAGGCTGGGCAGAATTCCTTTGCATTGAACCGGGAGGGAGGTCTCAGGTTTAAATTGAGCTTGTTCAGCTTTGAAGAGAGATGGCTAAGGCAGCAGCTTACTGTCACTCTTCACCTAAGAGGAGGCCACACAATCAGACTCTTCTTGCAGGGGCACAGTAACAGGGTAAGAGACAATGAACATAGGTTGGAAGATGGCAAATTCACACTAGACATACAGGACAAAAAATTCACTGAGGATACCCAAACAAGCTGCCCAAAGATGCAGGGGAATATTCATGCTTGGAATTACTCAATACTCAACTGAACAAGGCCTTGAGCAAACTGTTCTAATTGGATGTGCTTCCAGTAAGACAGTGGAGCAGAAATCTCCAGGGGCCCCTTACAATCTAAAGTAGTCTACGCTTTTTTAACATTCAGAAAACTCAGGCACTCATGAGTCGAAGAGAAGCCAAAGCCAAAGTCTGGGGATCTGTGTTTCAGACAGCTGTAACAACGAAAGGGCAGTTATTGCAGTCCTCTTTGGCAACAAAGCCATTTAGTTCAGAGTGAAATTCCCCAAAATTTATGCAGGAGTGCTACAATATCTGTCAAAAGAAGGTGGTTGCTGCTTCCTCCCCAGTCATGTCCCAGAGTCAGCAAAACTAGAGTCCGTCTCCAAAAGGCACTAGTTTTAAAGGGACACACAGATCAAGTACGTGGAAAAAAACGTGAGTCACTCACAAGCAATACAAATGCTCCAAATGATAACCAGAGCAGAACACATGAACTTGGCATATGATGCAGAGCTGGAATATCATCTTCGTCACACTCATGAACTACAAACGTTTTCTTCAGGAAGAGAATAATGCAAGACAAAAAGAAAAGCAGGAGCATGGCATGGTTACAGTCGACCTTGAACTTCAAAATCGGAAGTGAGATGTAATAAAAGGGGAAGCAGTAACAGCAAGACACAATTCAATGACTCCTGCAACACTGCTGCTTCTCTAGCAGGGACTGGAGGTGTGACAACTTCCAATCCCACACCCATCTAGGAAAAATTTCTTCAGGCACCCTTATCTGCAAGGATACTGCATGTTAACTTCTTGCACGTGTAGCACAAGTACCCCTTTTTTAAAGAGGGATATACAGCATTGGCACTCAAAAGCCAGAGAACAGTCATTTACAGGTTAAATGCACAATACATTTCACAAAAATCTGTAGCCCAAATCTCTGCACTATCAGATACCTAAGATCAGCATACTACAGTCCTTTGATGTGGGACATTTCGCAGAGAGCATTAACTTTTCAGCACTATAGCTCAGCTCATTCAATAGGCAAATTTCAGATAAATCAAGCTACTTTCAAAGCAGACTCCAAAATTGTTTCTAACATTTGTAATTTTGTAACTACACAAAATACTTAGAGATGTGCAAATTCATCACCGTAGTTTGCTGCTGTCCACTGCAAGGCGTTCACTTTTGTCAGCAGGGTGACTCAAACACAGCAGAAAGCCAGAAAGCTTTGTGCTGTGACAACAGCAGTTTTACAGAGAACCACGGTACACTCTCTCCCCCTCTAAAGCTGGGCATTATTGTATTCAGATCATAGTATGCTGCTGCAAAATAATCCTTCAACAGCAGAATTCTGAAACAACGTGCTAATAACTTTCATGGCATTTTAAAATGTCAAATTACCTTTATTAAGACTGCAGTGTGTGCTTCAGTATCTCTCACGACACTTCATGTCATGCGTTTAAGTGCTCAAGGCCAGGCTGCACAGGGCTTGGAGCAACCTGCTCCGGTGGAAGGGGGCTGGAACTGGGTGATCTACAAGGTCCCATCCAACCCAAACCGCCCTGTGATTCTATGATTCGTGAAGCATTCTAAATGTAGGACTGCGGTTTTTTTAAAGCATTGGATTTTGGCTATTACTGACAAGTCTTCAGTTCTTGATAACATTTACTGAGCTGTATATTAGCATCTTTTTCTGTTGTAATTCCAATGTATTATCATTTGTCGGACTTTTCTGGAATAAACACATTATATACTTTCTTTGAAAATGAAATGGAGAATATCTCTTTTTTTTTCCTCCCAGCTGAACCAGTGTTTCTGCCTTCACAATAAAAACACAGAACTAGTGCTCATGTAACAATCTATAACCTTCCAAAATTTACAGTGATATTGTCAGAACTTAAAGATTCTTTACAAGATTGCTGGCATGTTCTTTGCCAAAATTTTGCCATTGACAATTTCAAAAGTAGGTTTCCTAGCAACATTTCCCCTACACATCTTGTCATACTAAGAAAATTCTATGTACCATTTTTTGCTTCACCTTTTCTACTAAAGATACTCCATTTACTGACAATATTTTCTAGATGGAATGAAGTATGATATCCTCCCCTTCCCTCTAGGAATCACCAACTCCCAAGCCCTAACCTCATTACTGAAGTTTTCCTCACTCTGCATTTACCAAGTTTTTTAACTCTGAATTTTTAGTTAGCCAAACCTACTGCCATCTGTATGGCACCCCATGCTTCTGAACACTATCAGAACATTTTTCTTGCAGGGTTATATTTATGCAAGTGAATTGCTGATTACTACTAGAATTTGAAGGGCTCTACTAATAGATTTCAAGCCAGAAGTGCTTTTTCAGAGCTTCACCTATTTCACAACACTTAGAAAAATAAAGGTAAGGTCACATATGTATCCCTCACAGCTGAACAGACTCACATTTTCTGAATGAATGGTTCAACAGGAATGCAGAATTTCACACAGTTCTTTAAAAAACATACACATCACTTGCTCAACAGAGATCAAAGTATGATTGTGGTCTTGGTTTCAGTCAGATTTACAGATTTTGCAAATGTGAGCATACACAAAAACAACAACCTCAAGGATTAGCTAACAGCAGACACATTCCTAGAATGACTGATGGACTTTTGAAGTGTTCCCAAAGTCCTGACCTAATCAAAACCTACTAAAAAGCATGATAAATGCCCTCTATATGATAATTTTAAACAACTTAGGTAATGCTTATCTTTTCACTTTAGAACCTACGCTCTTTTCTTTTTGTCCTATAAAAATACTTCCATATGAACAACATAACGTCACCAGGAAAATTCAACAGAATTGTCCTATCATTAAGAACATCCTTTTTTTCTACCTCAGGACTTTACCTGCAACGGAGTTTGGACGAGGCATTATTAAAGAGCCAGAACTTTGAGCGTAAGGAACGGGACCCTCTCCTGTTGGTACTTCTTTTGGCAAATTCTCAGCAGACCCAACAGCCTCCTCTTCTGCAACTGGTGAACAATTATCTGTTCTTCGATCATGATTAATCCCTTGATGTTTTCCAGCTCTGAGACTCCCATCCTTGCTCCATTCCAAACTGGATCCACTACGATCATCATTTTCTGATGAACTTGTTATAGTTGCTGAAAAATCGAGAAACAAACCCAGCTAAACTATACATCAGAGATAAATGGCACACTCAATATGTGTTACAATTTTCATACTCCAATAGCACTTTGGGCCAGCAGATACTCAAGTATTTCTTCACTGGACATTTTGTTGAATTTAAGGAATATCATCTTTTATCTAAAAGAGCCAAACAACACAGATTTGCAGATTCGGAAAAACACCTGAGAAAAGAGGCAAGAAAATGTTCTGAAGAATCCAGGTATATCTTTAGAGCTACGTAATTTGTGCTGAGCAAAAAAAACCAAAAAACAACCAACCAAAACATCTATGACTTTATATGAAGAATCTACTACTTCACCAAAACATGTCTCAACTTCTTTTAAAAATTAAAATTCTAGAACATCTTGCAAATTGGCAAACAATTCTGTAAGCATAGAGACAAAAAAGGCTCATTAAGAAGTAAAAATAGCATCTGGAGCAAGAAAACAGTTTAAATTCATCTTTTTGATAATTCACACTTTTAAAGACTAGTATTTTACAAAATTCAAAATTCAATTCTTTAAAAAAACTTGCACATTTCTCCCAAAGTTGGGAGGCTTTCCACAAGCCTACCTGTGACCAAACATCCCACGTACTGTGAAGCATAAATGATACCAGTTCAATGTTGTTTGGAGATCTAGCTCATCCAGCATGGACAGCTTGGCTACATTCGGATGACAACCATCCTGCACTCTCACATACCTGCCGAGCTGATCCGGACAGCAAGCTCACAGCAACTGAGCTACATACTACTCCTTTCTTAAGTACTTACCACATTTCACTGTCAGAAAGAGCATACAGGGCTAGATGCATGTTTGATCACACCCAGAAGAGTATATGAACAAAATTTCTAGGTTATATTAAACATACCGATTTAGGTTTTTACAGTATTTCAGTGTACTGCAGTACACAGTAAATCAGAGGCTCAACTTTCTTGTTTGTTTGTTTCTGATGTCATTATAAACCAACCAGAAAACATTTACAAATGATTTCTCAATACTTTGTGAAACTTTTTAGCAGCAAGATGTGGCTTTTTCTACGATGAAAATTTCAGATGCTCTAAAATAAGCAACACAGAACTAGACAGACCCTCAGCTAAAAGACAACTGAAGACCACACTGGGGGTTCTGGATGCTGCATTACAGAACAGTAGTTTTCCAATGCTGTAGTGATTTGCTCGATGAAAGCTGAAACAACACTAACTACATTACCTAGAGTGCTCCAAATACCTCGGCTTGATGGCTGAGGGTTATTAGAGTGCATCTTTAGTTCCTCAAGATTGCAGTTAATCAACGCCTCCTGAAATAACTGAAGGCGTGAAGAATTTATACTACCAAAAATAATGTTTGATAAAACTACGTTAATGTACTCGCATAAGCACACTTTGCAAATATATACTGTTTTTTCTATGTTTAATAGTGAAATGACTCTGTTTCATTTAAAACCCTTTCAGTACTTAAACTCTCACACAATAACTGAACAACATATATTTATGCAAGGTTAAGCCAACGCTCAGTGCGTTTTGAACACTTGAAAGTTCACCTAAATCAATGAGAACAGCATACCTGCATGACATAATCACTCAAAATTATCTTGGAAACAGTTAGGTCTAGACTAGAAACCAAATAAACCAACTGATGAGTGGAAATAAAACATGAAGAAAAAAAATAAGAAGCTTGTTAATTCAGGAAAAGTGGTAGTGTGGTTTCTGTTTTGGTTTGGGGGATCTTTTTTTGTTTCATTTTTTTCAGGAAGAGAGGTAAGAAAACTTAAAAACTTCAGGTAATGTTTAAGATTACTCAGTTATAGATTTCTGTGATTCTTACCTTGACCCAGCTTCTAAGACAATGTATTTCATTATAACTGCTAGTTTACATATGAATGTATGCAACAAAGAAAAATACAAAATAGGATGAAAGGGCATCAGGATTAAAAAAAAAAAAAAAAAAAAACCCACACAAAAAACCCCAATGCGAGCTCAAATAATAATATCTATGTGAACTGTGGGTCCTTCCCAGGCTAAAATTCTAAATATTAAAGGTACATATGTGATGATTCTACACGCCACTGACCAAACCATTAAGTAAAACATTCCGGTCTACCAGAGCGCAAATGCAGAGAGTGCTCCTTCGAGCTCTGAGGCCCATCTGCCCAGAGGAAGCACCAGCAGCTCTTCTTCCACACCAGCGGCAGGGCATCTACAGCCTTGCAGGATGACGAGGTACTCGTACAACTTTGCCTTCTTCCAGCTTAGCATTAGCCTCATATTCACAAGAAACTTAAGATCTGATGGTTAAACTCAAGAGCTTGTATTCTAAGAAATACCAGCAATACGACACACATTTTAGAAGCTACGACACACATTTTAGAAGCAACAGAAGAAAAAGCTTTTCAGGCATTCCATTAACCTCTGCATGCAGCTTAGACTGTTCTTCCGTATGACAAATTTATTTCATTCTCATGGTTGTGTCAAAAAAATCTGGCTCCTCCTGAAGTACGAAATATTTAAAACCACGATTCCTCCTGGAGTGAAATGTAGCATCAGGAAACCTTGCTGCTCAAGATTTCCATATTGAAACAGGGCCAAGCATCCAGAAAAGCTCACATTTTGGCCAGTAGCCCAGTCTTTTCTCCCACTTAGCTCATTGCTGAAGATTAAAACCTGCCTCCACTACTATTTTGTCAAATTCAATAAAAGTAAGGAAGAGTTTTGACTACGGTGGTAAAACATTAGAAAACTAAAAGCAACTTGAACCAGAAGTAAAAAAGCAGGAAAGGGAGAAAGGATAGATTTCCCATCAGAGTCCGCTGGCCCAGCAAGCACAGTGGGAGTAGAAATACAACGGAAGCCCACATAAGCAGCATGAAAGAGCAAGCTATTTTCATGGTTGGATGCACTCTGTCAAAGACATTAGAAAACTTATACTTGCTAAACATAATTTAAAATGCACATTTACTACTAATAACAAATTTCAGTGCACAGACACATTTGTATTTAAAAACCAAAACCATGGTCATTTATCAGAGAGATGCCTCTTACTTCCCTTCTTGGTTTCATGCCTCTGTAGATGTAAGGGGTGCTGCCACAGGTTGCCAAGGGGTGTTCAAATTCGACACGAATGACAGCTCAGCAGAACTGCAGCAGATGATTTTCATACGGTCCCGTGATCACAAACCACATATACTCGACTGAAGGAGTTATAGAGGAGTTCCCCCCCACCCTTGTACCTTCTCTAGGGTGTTTCCCCCCTGCTCTCACAATCATACACTTCACAACTCCACCCTCCTCTCTTCTCCCTGTGTAGTAAAGGACTCTTTTTCATGTTTTTCCTATTTTTGAAACTCTCCTCTTCATTAATTCAATAAGTAACTTTTACCACTGGGTTCAAAATTATTTTCTTAAAAATATCAGTACTTACAAGGTTATACAACAGACGATGTAGCTGTCATGCCAACTTCACTATTTTAAATAAATATGAGGCTAGTTCTGACCTCAGTTAGACAATGGGCATGTTCATAGCTTATTTCGAGCTTGCAAAGCATGGGTAGTGGGGTTCATGACAGTATATAAACTTGTCCACTGAGAGGAGGGAAGCTCTCACTCAAGAACACGTTTTAAAGAAGGTTAAAGAACAGAGCTCCAGCCTATTATCCTGCCTTTCTGGAAGGAAAGAAGGAATCCACTCCACTCCAAAACCATCAGCTGCTTCTATAGTCTTGGATGAACTATGCTTTACAGATACTCTAAATGTATTTATTCCAAGACTTCATAAACTATCTGCAAAAGAAATGCATCTTCTGTGACATTAAACCGTATACACAAAACACGAATGCGTCCTGTCCTTGGGCTGCAACACCTCACAGAAGAGCTCCGTAAGGCTGAAAGTACGTCATTAACAGACAATCAGGATCCCTTTTTCTTCTTCTGTATCGCCTACCAGAGCAGAAATTTAGTGTATTAATAATGCCAGTTTTTATACTCACATTGATGCTACTCTCACCGATACAAACAAAAGTTGCATGCAAACCAGTATGCAGTCCTGAAACTTTTTTGCAAAGTTAATACAGTTTTTCAGTGCAGTACTGCTTTCAACAAATGAGCACACACACTGGTTTAGATCTCCATACAACCAAGTACTCCAAACCAACATGGCTCCTCTTTTTATAAATGGCAAACACTCACCACTTAGAGAAGCCTTAAGAAAGGTCCCAAATTTTTAAGAAACATGTCTACACAGAAGTGGCACACCTACACATCACTTACAGAGATAGTAAAAGCTTACGCACAGACGCGTTGACAAAGGTAGAAGTATCTTTGTAACCATGTCCTATCTGGGAAGCCTATTTCGGTTTACGGCACAACTCTCCTAGATCCCTGTGTCATTCAGAGAACCGATTTAAACTACTCTATTGAAAAAGCAAAACCCCTATAAAACATTTTAAACACGAAATGAGTAAATTATACTAAAAGACAAACATTTTTTGCAAGAAGAGGCATTATTGTTTCTTCTACTCATAGGCTGCTGTATTTTTATACCAATACACTCACTTGTACAATCATTTTAGTTTGTTTTATACCTGTATCAGTGTAATCAGAACAGGAAACCCGAAATTCTGACAAAACCTACAACTAACGTACTCTATTCTCAAGTCAGGCAATGACTGAGATCTGCGAACCCAAGAGCTACAATTCCGATATAGCTTTCACTTTGCATCAAAATGTTAATACTGTCTCAAAACCAGATCTTACACAAAATTGACCACGGACAATAGCTTTTACCAATCTACTATGGAATGAGTAAATCATTATTTACTCATTCCATAGTAGATTGCTAAATGGAAGGAGTAAAACAAAATAAATTTCTAAAACTGAAAATACTTAAGTGTTATACAGATGAGTCTTTTCACCCACGACAAACATCTGGTTTAGGGTAACTGATCATTAAAAATAATATTTTGCTGTAACATAATTATGACTATTAATTATTTCACTTTATAATAAAATGCAAGAATATCTACAAAGGCAGAGTAAAGTGACGTTAACTGTGTTATGAAAACATGTATTATCACTACTTCTTGGCAGGTACTACATCATTGATCATCATGGTAGTATTCATAACAGCAGAGACAACTTTCACTTGGAATTCCTTCTATGAACAAAAGTTCTAAATAAAAAAGTACTAAGCTCACAGTCAAAGACGATGACGCGTCTTAAGTTTACTTTGTCAAATCTAGGAATTTAAGATTTAAATTGCTTCTCTTTTTCAGCCTCCCTAAATCTAGTCCATCAGCTAGACTTAAAAACTGAAAGCTCACTTTTGTATATTGAGACAGCATCCGGTTAGGGGACATTTCATGCTTGATTTTTGTTGGTAAGCTTAAAGCTGTTACAAAACAAATTTTAAAAGAGATCAATTGGTTAAGGAATCAGCATTTAAAAAAAACATTGTCTAAACCAATGAAGAATAAACCTTCCTACAACAGAGTGTAACAACATGAAAAGCATGCTTTCTACATCTTACTCTGACCTTCCAGAAAACAGTATTAAAGCAGCCACCTGGGTGCCCAAAGGCACAGGTAGG
The DNA here is from genome assembly GCF_030867145.1 of Opisthocomus hoazin. NCBI lineage: Eukaryota > Metazoa > Chordata > Aves > Opisthocomiformes > Opisthocomidae > Opisthocomus > Opisthocomus hoazin. The sequence goes on from NC_134422.1 coordinate 371,047, forward strand.
GAGCAGCACAGACAAAGACCCAGTAGGGCAGGGAGCAGAAACAGGGAAGATGGCACAAACAGGGCAGCAAAGAATTTAGAGCTTTTCTTTCAAACTGAACAGACTTACTGAAATATTGAGCTAGTTGGTAAAAGGAGCTATGTAACAGCTGGTCTCTGACGGTAGCTGCCTCTCTAAAGATAACTGACTCCCCACAGGAGATGCATACATAGCCTCAGTTAGTCATCTATTCAGCAGAGGATCACACAATTTCACCTCTGCCATGATGCCTCCCCATTTTAGCTTCATTCTCATGCCAATTACTCAAAAGTTTGCACTGCTTTTAAACAGTTTGATTTAGATTACTCTCGGAAGAAGTAGCACCATTAATTTTTCCTCTGCTGGAAATTAAACCAGCTTCAAGCTATGCTGTGCTTCACCATCATGAAACACATTATAGAGACATACACAATGGAAAAGGAAAAAGGTGGAAGAAAATAACAAATGCAGCAAAACAGAGGAAATTAAGGTTTTTCAATTCATGGATTTTAAAGGAAAACATGGAGAAATTAGAACTGCACTAGGAAAACAAAAGAGAAATGCACACCTAACAACTGCAATTGTTATAGCCAAAGAATACAATTTCAGTCTTGCAAGTACAGAGAATTTGAAGCAGGATCCATGCACAGCATAAAACGGAACACAATGACAAGCAGCAGCTATTCAGACTTGTACTACTAAGAGAAGGTTAGCTTCTATTAATTGCATTACTACTTACGCTGCTTACCTATAATTCCACTGTCCTTGCTCTCCAGGGTGGAGCTGGGGCTGCTGATGGTTCCACAGGGACTACCCTTGTTAGCCACGGCTTTGCCAACACAGCTGTTGAGGGTTGAGCAGGGACTGTCCGTGCTGGGGGACGTGGTGCTGCTTGTGAGGGTGGAACAGGGACTCACTCCCTGGCCGGCTACCGTACACTGCCATGCGAAGAAAAAGGAGCTGTTATTGCACAGAAGGCAGCACGCTACTGTGCTGAAAATTAGAAACACCAAGGCGAAGCAGAATGAGAACAAAGCAAAGAGCCCATTTTTCAAGCAAAAACTTCAAGAAGCAGAAGCTTTATCTTGATTTGGAACCTTAACGACATGTTTTCAGATCACTCTGAAAAAATGACTTCTGAAGAAAAAAGGGAATGTCACAGTTCAGCGGGAGAGCTGCAGCGAGGCAGATCTCTATCAAACCTTCTACTGCGCAGCCCTCCCCTCCGCCCCCAGTATTTATTATTTGGGTTAAATCCACTAGAACTGCACTCTTCTTCACATTTCACTATCAGTGAAACCCAAACTGATGCACTAAGATTCGTGAGCCCTGGCACTAAAAGTGGAGAGAAGCAGGGGAAGAGAGAGTGGCAGCTGCTGTGCAGTCCTGGTTAGCAGAGGAGTTTCACATGGACAGTAGCTGCTTGCTTCTCCCCAATTCCTCTGGCCCCAGGTGACAGAAAAAGACTGTCAAATGGAAATGAACTTCTTGGGAAAAACCAAACACACATGCCCCAAAAGCATGCTCCTATTTTAACACACCACTGACATTTTCCATTCTCATAAATCACCGAGAACAGAAGGGAAAAAAAGTTCCTCCTAAATACTCAAATAAGGCAGAGAGAACCCTAGAAACTATTCACATTCATAGTAGATTAAACCTCCAGAAATGAGGAGTCTTTTTTTAAGAATGCAAGATCAACTCACAATTTCAAAACAAACACACACACGCTCCTGTTATAATTCATTCACAACTCCATCACCATATGCCCATTAAAATGGATTGTATTATGGTATCAAGTAACTGCAACTAGCAAACAGAGGAAATAACATTAGCCCTCTCAAGAACAAGATGAACATTAAATATTATTTTTCCATTATCCTACCATGACTTCATTTTTCTCTTCTATATGAGCAGAAGTTGGAATCCCTTCTCCCAGTAAAAAACCCAATCTTGTCATCAGTTCTTGTGCTGCAGGAGAACAGCTCGACTCTTTATCAGGCTTTGCTTTGGAGTGGGGCAAAAAAAGTTGGTGAACATTAGAGTCTTATATTTGGAAACTGTTACAAGATCTAGAGAAAAGTACAATCCAATGTAAATACCAGTTTTTCTGTCAGTAATATATCACACAGAGAAGCTAACGCCATTTAAACTTTTGGTCCATTAGACTTTAAATTGTTGGCGAGTCTTGGATCCTCTGCATATTGGCACAAACTTGGGGAAAAAAAACACCCCACCCTTCCTGTCAAAACAAAAATGGTTAAGTGCAACCAGTTCATCACTGGCCTGATGGTGGACGTGGTTATTCTCCTAACAGCAGCATCAAACTCAACACTGTTAAAGCTCAGCAGCAGACTGAAATTCTGTTCTAGCAATATTCCAGAAAAAGGCCATCCCCACCAGGCCAGACCTTCCCCTCTGCCCTCGGTCTGTCCTTCACAGCTTAGCTCAGCCTGGGGCGTGCCAGGACAGCATCTACTCCCCATGAAGAGCAGACGGTATCTAACCACACAAGACACAGCTGACACTCAGTGGCACTTGCAATAAATAGCACATTTTTCCCCAAGCTGCAGATTGTAAGAAAAACAGAAAACAATTATTTTAACCGAACAGCTTGACCAGGAAGCATTTCTTCAACAATGTTTGAATTTTACGAGCAACGTAAACCCCATGGTTTGCAAACATGGGCAGTTTAGTAGTCAACCATCCTTCTTTATTTCACTCCAGCTCAGTGCCTACTTGAACACACATATTTCTTCATTTTCTGGACAGCTTAAGCTTTTACTTTGGAAGATCGAATTATCTTATTCTCACTTAATCCCAAAAGGAAGAAGTGTCTATGAAATGCAGCCTCTGTTCAGAGCAGATAGTAAAAGTTTTTGTACCTCAGAACATTTTGCAAATTGACAGGTCTTAGAATATTTGACTGGAAAATGTATTTTCTCTTTTGTCATTTTGAGGATTACAATTAATCTTTAAAATTACAATCCTGGAAATTACAGAATTTGTGAAGTCAATACCTTCATTCTTCTATCAAAATCCTAATATTTTTCTGTTTAAATTTTAATCTTTGACAAGTCTGAGTAAATGTTAGGCATAGCACCAAATTCAGTTCAGCAACGGAGATCAAAGCCAAGAGTCTAAGGTGTTCAACCAGCAACCACTGCTCAATCCTTAAACACCAGAGCTTGACCTTCTGCAGCCTGTCTGGAAGAGCACAACTCTGTGAAGAGGAGGATCATCATGAGATGGTCACCTTTAGGGAGGACTACAGGCTGTCCCAGCTGGACATAAAACTTCAATGACAGCACTAAGATGGCTGTGAAGATGAAAGCAGAAGAGGGGCCAGGGTAACTATAACATACCAAATAGAGCATACGGAAGAAGACGGTGAAAATAATTACAATGAGTTCTGTTTCCAGTAGTAAGTATCAAAAATAACAGGCTTTTTAAAAGAGAAAACATTGGCTTTTAGAATTATTGTTTCCTTTAAAATTGAAGCAAAAGGAAAACAAAAGATTGTTTGGCCGGAACCTCATCAGTGACCTGCAATGACTTTAATGAGGTCAATTAACATTCACTGTCAAAGCCACACTCTGTTACACACTAGTCAAATTTAATGAACATGAAACTTTCCAAGAATGCCAACTAATTCTAGGGAGGTAGCTTTTTCCAGCTTTGCCAACACAGGAGTCTACCGTTACTGCCTTCTTGTTTAGCAAGCTTTTACACCATTTCTAAAATGAAGCATTATACCCAGTGCAGAGCTACCCAGCTGGAATCAATTTACATTAAAAACAAATCCAGAAAAATTCTAGCAAGCTTTTGGCATATGTAGTAACCAACAGCACTCGGATGTCATTTTGACTGCAGTACGTGCACAGCTCCAAGAACTGAGACAGTTACAAAGATCACTAAGTATAATGGCAAGCATCCTCTCCTTACCATGAGCATGTTAAATCTGCAAAACATTCTTACAAATAAAGAATCAGATTTCCTTATTACGCAGGCTCCTTTGTATCGCTCTGTCTGAAACGAACAGCTGTTCTACCAAAGTATGGCTGAACAGGCTCTTACCATGTTGACTGGGTTCTCCTTGCTCTGATCCTTTTCTCAGCGGCAGAGCTGCCTCACCTGGCACCCTTGGACTTTCCACATACTTGGGCTTCCTGGTTGGACCTGCAATGGGAATGAGCTGAGTGGATCTCACTTATTCCAGATGGACCGCAAGTTTCTTATGTTTGGTGTCTATCCTCCGCAATGCAAAAAAAGCAGAGGAATTATTTTTTACATACACAGCTGCTACCGTAAAGACTGCTGCACTTCCACTCTTGTGAGAAAGAAACACTCTCTTTGGGCTTTCTGGAATGCAAAGCCTGCTGGAAAACAGAACCAATCTGCTTGCTGTGACAAACCTGAAGAAGCTGCCTGTGTATGGAAAGCCAGGGACTTTTTCATTTTCAAGCTCAGACAACTTTCAGTGGGCCTCCTTCGCTCAGAGCTTTTAGCTTCCATTGTAACAGGAAGATAATTTTGTTATCAGCATCTTTGAAGCTAGGAGAAAAAGACTACAGGCAGACAGCTTGCAACGTTAGCACATTAAATAATTCAAACCCAAAAAGCTTTACATTACGGCGCACTTTCTCCAAATACTGACGCATGCCCTGATCATAAGGAATGGTGAAGATGAGTTCAAAAAACAAAAGAAAACATTAGTGGCTACTAATGGTTTCTGGGCTCATCAAACAGTGGCATTCCCAGTTCACACACACACTAAGTGCAAACGTACCACTTTCAGTATTAAGAAGAATTGTGTATTCATACACACGCACACTTTTCAGACATTAAACTGATTCACTCTTTACTCTGGTTTGAGGCTGTTTATGACCTTATTCTTTGCCAAATATGGTTTAGTAGCAACCCCAGGAAAAGTTCAGCCAGACAGCTGTGTTGCTGGTCAGCAAAGCAGCGAACAGAAGGGGAGCAGTGTGGCCTTCTGCAGATTTCCCAGAAAAAGCCCAGCGGCACAACTGAACCAACATCTGCTCGCACTGCACACTGGCTGAAACTCTGATCTGAATTCAGGGACTGGTAGTACTGGCAGGTAGACTGCTATGCTGAGGCACAATAAGCTGTAGAACTGAGCCCACCATATATTTATCCACACTCTGAGAAATATGCCAGCAGCATTTAGTATCAATAAAGGCATCTGCAACGCTAAGAGTTTTGGAAAAGCATGAACAGGGAAACTTGTGAAGTTACACACTGGAAAGCTAAGATGCTTAAAGGGCATGGGGAATGGAGACATCATCATCAGTGGCACTGAAAACACAAAGCCAAATTTTTGTCCTAAATTTTCCTTAAGACAATCCAAATTTCTTGCAACGTGTGTAACAAAGCTACTTGAAACTGTCAAAGTCTTAGTGAGCTTAAGGTGTGGTAGGCGATTCCAATGTTTCAGTTACTCTTGGTACGCGCTTGTGCGTGCTGCACACTGCAAACAACTCCGGTAGGTAGGGCGGCTTCCCTCCTCTCATCCTCCTTCTTGCTAGTATATAACTGGGGACTGCTCCTCAGGCTTTCAACTTCTCCTTTTTCTGGTCTGCCATCTCCCTTGCTAACAAAGTAAACCCGATTCAGAGAGCACTGGAGAGCGACTGTAGGACTGATGCTAACTACACCACATGGCCCTTGATACGGTGGCCTTCTCATCTTCAGTCTGGGTCTTCAAACAGCATTCTTCTGCTTGTCTCAGAATTCAAGGGCACACCAAAATTCGCTAAGACAGCCCACATTTTGTTTATTAGAAAAACACAGCATATTTAGGCTACGACACTTGCATCGTACAAAGTGTCCCATCATTCCTTTTGGCAGCAGTCTCAGTTGCTACACTAAGTCTCTGAAAATGACACTGATTCCTTGCTCGCTTTCATGAGTGCTTTAAGGCTGGCGACTGCTTCTACAGACAAGCTGCAACCCCCTCCACCTTGGCCTGGGGCGGCCCACGGCAGCACGCTGCCCCATCACACCGCAGCGTCACAGGCCCACGCACGTTATGCCCCGGGTATGATCTGCTTCGACAAGAGCACTGCGGCACTTTGTTATTGGACTGACTTGTTCTTTCAGATCTCCACCTAGAAGTGGAATATGGGAATGGAATGCTAACCTAATTTCTTAGTTAGGAAATACTGGGCAGGGAACGTAAGTCATATATGAATGCATGTTTGTATCTCTACCTAGAGACTACGGGGCGATTACATTTTTTCAATAAAAGCTAGCTTCGTTAACAACTATCACCAGAGGGTGCTCTCTCAACACTATTTCGTAACAAAAACAAGGGCCATTGGCCCTGGTGAAAGCAGCTATATACACACTCCTTTGAAACAAAATCACATTCTTTAAGGAGACAATAGTCCAAATCTGTCATTTGTAAGCAGAAGTATAACTAGATGTATCAAAGTTGAATAACAAAAGAGCAACCATTCTAAAAGAACCATGTAGCAGTCATATAAAATAGATCAGAATGGAAGTATCTTCAGGATCTATTTTTAACACTCACGCTTTTAAGCTGTGGGGGAGACCCTTTATTGACTTTTCTTCCTCACAAAGTAACGCGGAAGTGACTTACAGCACTTGCAGATCTGATACACGACCCTGCAATGACTACGAAAATTCATGTTAAGTTTGTTTTCATGCCCTGATCGAGAACAGGACACACGAATTAATCTGTGGATGAAAAAGGACCCTTTAAACGTGAACTGTATCTGCACCGTGGAGGCTCTTTCCCAGAAGTGTCGGACGGCTGACTCGGGTCTGACACAAGGTTCACCTGGGACAGTATTTTACCAGCAGCAAATGGCAGAGAAGAATCTAAGTTAGGGAAAACATACTTCCCTGGCACACTGTCCCTGACTGGCATTAAGTGGCTTGTCACTTCCTGAGTCAGCAGCGGTTACCTGCTATTTGAGAGTTCTAGATGGATTTTCCTTCCAAGACTTTACCCTGGTGTTTCTTTAACAATCTGCACCATCCCCAAGTTAACCCAACACTGCACGAAATGGTAATCAGACCGACTCCTTCTCCCACCCATTGTCTTTCTTCCAGGCAGGAAAATATCAGGCAAATCTTTTGAAAGAATTTCTTCTTCAGAGCCACTCCACACTTGGCAGTCACTCCCACAGCCCCTCTCTAGCTCTTTCCCAGCTCTGCCGTAGACTTTTAAAGCTGGTACCACCAGAGCTACACCAGTATCTTCCTGAGGTAGACAACTACAGATTTACACAATCCTGTAACAACACTTCTTTTTGCTTGTTTATGTGCTATTGCTTTCCTACTAATTTTTAATGCTTTTTCGACTGCAGAAGAGGTGATTTTCCAGAAGATTACTGTAACTTGTGCATCTCCTTCCTAATCCTCTGAACTGGGTCTCCCTCCCACCAGTGTTCAACAAATCCGTATCCGTATTGATACCGGGGACTTCCCCGACCCAGGCACAGGACCTTGCACTTGGGTAGCGTATTGCATGCAAGAGGAACCGCTCCCAGTGTTCTCACGATCAGTGCACAAAACTGAAGCCTTAGGTGAAACCGGTTCTCTTACCTAGTCTAGTCTCAAGCATCAGGTATGCCAATTAATTTGTTTATTAACTAAAAGCTTTAATTAAATTTTAATTTAAAAACTAACTAAAAGTCCTATCGCACACTACGTAAGACTCTTCCAGCAGTCATCTTCGGCATTCACTGACGTCTTTAAAAGGAAAGCTGCTTCCTTTGTCTGTTCAAGCGTGATGGTATCAATAATTTACATCCGTAAACACTTAACTCAAGGGCAGCAGCAGTATCTTTCATTCACACCTTAAACTCCAACAACCAATTTTTTGGAACCACCTTTACAAAACAGTATTTTGATTCATTTAGTTGACCCTCCTAAATCCGAGTGCAATCAACTACTAACCCTTTAAGAACACGAACATTGGCTCAATTACACCTGTAAGATACCAACCCAAGCAATCTTCATTCTAGCTTTACAGCAGAAGAAACTCCACTTCCTGTGACAGTTTTCCATTTGCTGCTCCCCTTTGCAGGGTTGTCCTGCTCACAATCTTCTCCTTGTCCTGTATGTTTCTGCTCTTTATCCACCTCCTGCTAAATGAACTATTTCATTAAAGAAGCTTTTGACTCCAAATGAATTGGTCACTTTAGTTCTGCGAATAATTTTAAGCTCCTTAGTAATTTAAGATACAGTTTTTCTCTCCCCTCCTCCTACAGAGTTGAGGACTAAACTGCAGTCAGAAGCACTGGTACTCTTCAAGCTCTTCTCACAAAGAAAAAGCTCCCCGGCACCCTACGCAAATAATTAAAACACAATGTCACTGACAGCAGATTGCGTAAATGGGACTGTGCAGCTTTCTGTGTTCCAGTGAAGAAGTTCAGCTTGCTCTCGTGTGGTTTTCCCTGCCCATGAGACAGTCGTGGCTGAGCTACTCGCAGATGGATGGGCCAAAGAGCAGCTATGGCCACACATGCACTGCAGCAAGGCTGCCTCTCTCAGCTGGGTACGTTTGTCACCATGCCTGTCCACTGTGACAAAACACCACCACTGCCAACAGTGCTAACACACTAGTCTCCTAGCATATGAGGACCGACCAGTTCAGTCTCAAGCCTGAACCTAGAGGCGTAGCGGATGAGAGAAATGAAATGAGAAGCAGGATCTCAGAGATCAGGACAGCAGTCTTGGAGCGACACCAAAACCAGAAAGTCCTGTGTTGGTCCAGGGAGTCCCCAGGCTCGCAGTTTCCAAACCTGTTCTGAACAGTTACCTCTAACTTGCTAAACATTAAGGTACCTAAGCACTTTTCTCAGTGAGATGAGTCCAAACCTGAGAACTGACAATTACACTATTCATGGAACAAATATGCCTATGATGGAACAGAATCCTCTTAGTCTAAAGGGACAGAACGAAAACACCATGCCCCCCACAGTACTAATCCGTACTGGCAACAGCACTCTATTCTCTGAGTCATCTGGAGTAGAAAACTACAAAGAGGTATACAACATTCACAGGGAAAATCATTCCAAGCATAACATCCTTTTCCTACAATTGCATTTTTAATTAAAAAAAAAAAAAAAAAAAAAAAGCTGAAAAAAACCCTGAAGCAACCTAGAAGTAAATTAACCTTCAAAATTAGCATATACTTACACGGGTAAGTAGTGCCTGAGAGAAAGGAGGAAAAAAGTACTATTCCATTAATTTAAATTACAAATCAATTTTTCTGTTTGGATTTATACTCAATTGAACATAAATTTGCAAACTGGCCTGATATTTTGTTTGTTGTTGTTATGCTGTTTTCCATATGGTACTATTGCTAACAGATACAGTAAGTCACCAAAATTTACTAAGATGTTAAAAATGTTTGCAATATCTTTTGCTTAACAAGACACAGTCAAAGAATTTAGCCGTGTGATATGGAGAAGGCTGAGGTACTCGACGACTTTTTTGCCTTAGCCTTCACTGGCAAGTGCTCCAGCCACACCGCCCAAGTTGCAGGAGGGAAAGGTAGGGACTGGGAGAATGAAGAACCACCCAGCGCAGAAGAAGATCAGGTTCAAGACCATGTAAGGTCCCTGAAGATGCACAAGTCCATGAGACCTGATGAGGTGTGCATCCACAGGTCCTGGGGGAACTGCCGCATGAAGTTGCTAAGCCACTCTCCATCATATTTGAGAAGTCATGGCATTCCCACTGACTGGAAAAGGGGAAACAACCCCCATTCTTAAAAGGGGTGAAAAGGAAGACCTGGGGATCTACAGGCCAGTCAGTCTCACCTCTGTGCCTGGCAAGGTCTGCTGATCCTCCTGGCAACTGTGCCAAGGCACATGGAAAATGAGGAGGTGACTGGTGACAGCCAGCATGGCTTCACTAGGAGCAAACTGTGCCTGACAAATTTGGTGGCCTTCCACAAAGGGCTGAGAGCATTGGTGGACAAGGGAAGGGCAGCTGATGTCATCTACCTAGACTTGAGCAATGCATTAGACACTGTCCTGCATGACATTCTTGTCTCTAGATTGGAGTGACATGGATTTCACGGATGGACCTCTCGGTGGATATGGAATTGGCTGGATGGTCTCACTCAGAGAGTTGCGATCAACGGCTGAATGTCCAAGTGGACACCAGTGACAAGTGGCGCTCCTCAGGGGTCGTCAGTATGGGGACCAGTGCTGTCGAACATCTTTGTCGGTGACATGTACAGTAGGATTGAGCACACCCTCAGCAAGTGTGCTGATGACACCGATCTGCGTGGTGTGGTCGCCATGCTGGAGGGAAGGGATGCCATCCAGAGGGACCTGGACAGGCTTGAGAGGTGGGCCCGTGGGAACCTCATGAAGTTCAGCAAGGCCACGTGCAAGGTCCTGCACACGGGTCGGGGCAATCCCAAGCACAAACACAGGCTGGGCAGAGAACGGATTGAGAGCAGCCCTGAGGAGAAGGACTTGGGGGTGCTGGGGGCCGAGAAGCTCAACATGACCCAGCAGTGTGTGCTGGCAGCCCTGAAGGCCAACCATGCCCTGGGCTGCATCCCCAGCAGCGTGGGCACAGGGCGAGGGAGGGTCTTCTGCCCCTTTGCCCCGGTCTGTTGAGACCCCCTGGGAGCCCCGTGTCCAGCTCTGGGGCCCTCAGCACAGGACAGACCTGGAGCTGTGGGAGCGAATAGTGTTGGAGTGAATACTGTTTTTTCAATAGTTTTATGTGATGGATAACCAGATTGCAAGTGGATGAAGCAACTGTAGAAGGAAAAGGTTTGCTGAAGTCCTACTCAAAATGCTGACACATTTTAAAGAAATGACAATGCATAGAAATACTTGCTGCTCAGGTGGTAGTGAAGATAAGCAAAGAGGTGAAATTAGAACAAAAAACAAAAGCAAAACTACCCCTCTGAAGCCAGAGATTAACACCTACTTGGAAATATGCAGAAAGGGCAATGAAAGGAAAAGCAGTATGAACAACTTGCCACTTCATTCATTTACATTGAAGATTTTTCTGGTTTGGACATCACCAACTAGAGGCTAATTCTGTGAAAGATTTTTAATGTCAATACCAGCTACACAAAAACTTAAAACATTTTACAGTGCAATTCTTACTGCAAAATGTTCTTCCATGCAGCAGTTTAAAATTATTTAACCAGGAAAAAACTTTTTTATTCACTGATCATTTAAGCATCATTAAGTAGGTATTTTTAAATCAGCAAATATAGATGCAGGACTAGGTATATGTAAACTATAGACAAATTTGCTAGAAAAGTGGGGAACGTACTGAGTATGAAGCCCTCAAATATAGATGTTTTCATGAACATCAGTGCAAATAACTATTGGTTAACTAGAACTTAGAGTTTTCAATTTATAACTCTCCAACACACTGTCAGGAAAACCTCACTGTTTTTAATTTACTAACCAAAACTTTAAACCTAAATCTACTCAGACTCAGTAAAAAGTTATCAAAAACTCTTCATTAAAACCTGGGCAGCATTTAGTGAATATACTCCTTAAACATTACCACTGAGCATACACAGAGTACATTGCTTCAGTCTAGTAGACACTAAACAGAATCTTATTTCAAGGAAATAAGTTACACAAGGGTATCACCTTATATATATTACCATCAACTTGCCTGGGTTATAAGCACAGAAACACAGCAGAGAAACAAAGGTAGAAGAAACAATTACATGTCAAGGGACAATCTCTTCCTCTGCTCTCTTACACAGTTTCAAAGACTTTAAAAACTATTAATGATATGATTTACATTGAAAAATACATCTCTAAGTAGTTGCTTGGTCTTCACTATCTTCAAACTGAGAGGACTGAAATTAGAATTTTTTTCTACCACTGGTTAGATAACTTCATCAGTGTATCTGAACTTCAGAATACTACTTTAACTTTCCGTGCAATCCTTTCTTCTTTCATTCACTGTACCCTGAAAAAGCTTTCACTTGCTGTTTTTAAGTTACTACAACAGAGTGCTTTGAAATCAGCACATTAGTACTCTCTGTTTTCATTACTCCTGCACCAGATGCTAGACAGATGATTTGTATTAAATCATCTTCCATCAGCTACACTTTGTTGAAAGTCAAAGGAATAGCATGGAATGTTTCCCCCAGCATCCTCTCACCTGGTTAGGTATTTGTACAAAATAACGATCCATAAATGCCAATGCATTCACAGCACTTCACAAACTTAAGATAGGTTTTTCTTCGGCTATGTATCATGATGGAATAATGTCATCATGGAATTCATTGTGAATATGGCTTTTCGTTCAAAATCTATCAACCGTCATACATTTTCTGCAAGAGAAACAGTCTGCAGCCTACACTCCGATTATAAAAATGAATCGGAACACGGAACTAAACCACGGACTTGGTATGTTGCTAAGATATTATCTCAAAGGTACCTAGAACGCAGTTAAGTTTTCCCAGCAGTAACAAAACGAAGAGTTAGATCCTGACCTTCACTTTAGTCTTTGGCAAAAATCCCATTTCCTTCTACATTACACGACTTCACTCTTATCTTTAACATTGTTTAGCATGCAGATCACTTGTGGTAAGAGACAAAACAACAAAATACCATTCTGTGGCTCAAAATTTCTATATGAATTGTAAACCAACTCAATTTAAACATGAAGTGAGATCATTATTTTCAAATTTTGAAAGGAAAAAATAAATATTGATAAGCAGCTTAAACCAGTAACACATTTTACAAATTGTATTTACTGCCCTGAGGCAATTCTTTGAGCAAGAATTTTTCTTTAATTTCATGTAAAATGGGTCGTTAACCAAGACATTTCTCAGTTCTGACAAAAACCAACTTTCAACACTGTTTGTTCCTACACCTTATAAACTTTACAACAAAGAATCTCAGAGCTGTTGAGTGTCTCCACAAGTAACAGGAGTATGGACGATTTCACTTGACACTCAGGCTTTGACCTGAATGAACCCAAGTGATGTTAGCATGTTGGAATGATTTATATGTGCAGAATGCTGATAAAAAGGGAAACAGATGGAACACCTTCTTTAGCAAGGCTCACACGTAAGTATGCAGTCATTACTAAGGACACAACTGCTAAAATTAACAACTTTCTTGCCACAACTTCAGCAGCAATTTATCTATTAATACATCTATGCATGCAGATACAAGTAAAACAAATGAACTGCAAAAGCCACAAACAACATTCACTCTTACACAGTCACCAACACATGCATTAAACGAAGGTTTTTGCAGCGGTCTTCTACCTAACTGATATACTAACCATAAATAACCAGTTTTGAACATGCTCAGACATTTCATTATAGGTATCTGCAACATCAGTTAGAATAATTCTTTGCCATATGAAATAATTTTTTCTGTTTAATCGCCAATTACCTTTTTTTCCCCTGGGAACATTTAAAAAGCATTCATCGTTCTTGTTCTTACGGCAAAAGATTAACATGACTTTACTGTGTCATTTTTATATAAAGGGTATCAAAAATTGAGCTAAAGTGCTATTGAGAATTCAGTTGCTCATCAGTTTCATTTTACCTGGAGACTTTTTGTTCGATCTTGACAGCATCAGATAGGACTGGCGTGGCAGCAGAGGCGAAGACGGCAGCGACACTGAGACTCCTTTAGCCAGGTTCATTCTGTAAGTGTCCTCCGAGACTGGCTGATCGTCAGTGGGAAAATCTGCATTGTGGCCAGATGTTGCAATAACCTGCAAGGCATTCTCTGGGCAGGAGTCACCTGCTAAAAATTAAATTTTGTCATCCGTTATGTGATATACCAAAACAAAAAGCTTACAGTTCAACTGAAATACCAGTATTTAAACACAGGAAAACATATCTGCCAGCAACAATTCAGCATGACTGGTCTTACGGTGTACCCTCTACTGCAGAATCCACTAGAAATTTCAAAAATTTGAAATTCACACAAGTAAGCAAGATTTCATTTTACTGTAATAGAGCCAGCAAGGGGTAAGAAAAACCTCACTTTCAACAAAGTAAGTATTTTTCAGATTTCGTCCTTAGAGGTAAAACCATGTTTCCTATGAAGATAAAACTATTTTTTACAGCTGAAAAGGTATTTTAGGATCACTGTGATATCCTGAAAGTTAAGGCCACCTGAAGATACTATTTACTGAACTAGTCAAAGGAGAAATTTAGTTGAGTTACCACTTACACTTAATTAAAAGGCGGATCACAAAAAGGTACACTCAAAGATGGCCAGCTTAACCTTTATTTAAATCAGTTTTTCTGATTTAAAACTGAGAAGTCCAGTGATGTGTAATTTGACAGCAACAGTGATTTTTTTATCTAAGGAAAAAACAGTATTTGTGAAACAATAGCTTAAGTGGCACATCAAAACAGTGAAATACACTCAAAATAGAGAAATTTCTTGCTGGTGCAGGAAACACAATTTCAGCTAAATCAAGAACTTATTTTCAAAACAACAGAAAAATACATTGCTCACAGTAATGATTCAAAGACAGCAGAAATACATGTTGAAAGTGCGAGGTTTCTCCCAGTCAGATGACAGAAACAGAGCTGAAAAACAAATGTTAACAACTAACTACAGCTTTTTTAATATCTAAATTAGAGTATCGCTCACCAATTTACAAGAACTACTGTTGAAATTGAATTGGTATGACCAAAGTTAAAAAAAGCAAAACAACCTGATGCAAAGAGGAAGGAGAGTGCCAGAACATTTTCTAGAGAATTCCGTACGCGACAAGCAGCATAGCTGAACTACTGGAACCCAAAGTACAACTGGCAGAGAAGACAAACAAAGGAGTAGTATCTCTTCAAATGTGAATCCCTCCTAGCAGGTTTATTTTCTTGAAGTAGGGAAACACTTCAGAGAAACGTGGCTCTCCAAGATCTGCATTTCTTGTTCATTCTGTTGACACCCAACTGCTGCCTTCAATTTTTCACAGCTGTTCTCCTGCCACATTCCACTACAGGCAGCACTAACTGCACACAATGAACTTCCACACTCTGTCAGAAGGAAAAACCAAACCCAGCCCTTTGAGAAGAGTAAAAATGTTTTTCTCAATTTAACTACCGTTCTGCTTTTTTAAAAGTATGCATGGAAGATACGAAAAGCGAACATGCCTGAACATTAAAGTCTAATTCCCTACTTCCAAAGGTGCCTGTATTTCTGATTATTTGGGGTTTTTTTCCTAGCCATACTTCTTTCCTCACAAGAACCGCACAGCAGGGCTACGCGTATCTATTTGTAAGATAAATGACCTTGACGAATGCTATGCTAGATTCAAACTTTTCTTAACGTTTCCGAACTGTAGAACTTACTCTCTTATTCCTCTGAAACCAACTAAACTATCACCTTCCAAAAGTTCTCTTCTCTGTTCAAACGAAATTAACAGTAACAGGTAATGATTTCCAGGAAACAGCTCTAGTCTCATCAAGTCAAGATGGAAATTAAAATCTAAATAACTGTAACTTTATATTCTTTTTTGAAGCCCACTGCAACTATTCCAGGAGTATAACTATTGGTTTTAAATCCTGGGAACTAGAAACGCAGCTTCAATGCTTCAGCAAGCTAGCTGTAACACACCGTTCTTAGAAAAAATACACTCTAAGTATATGTTTAAAATAAAAATATTAATATTTTAGATACTATAATCACATAAGAGACTTTTTTGAAACACCAAGATATCTAAATTACTGAGTTCCCATTCACTTTCAGTGGAAATCAAGGGGCTGAGGATTTTCTTTTTCTGTTCTTTTAGAAATTAAACTTTCACAATAGCTGTTTTTAAACACAGATTTAACATTGGGTATGTTGTTATTTATTATTCAACTCAGTACACGTCAGTTTGCTTCAGAAGTTGTTTAAGAATGTAGAGAGAAACTTGTTGTGATACTCCATTTTTCCCTTTGAACACAAGCAAAAATCAAGAACTTAGCATGGTAATGCAGCTAACTACAATTAGACAATACTGGCATTCTTGTTAAGAGTGTTTTACTGGATACGTTGCCAAGGTTGTAATTTGGAATTTGGGTAGGTATTCCCGCTGAAATGCTAGTGAGAGGGTGCAAGAGACAAGAGAACAACAAACAAAAAATACCTCCCCCCCTTCAGGGTTAGTAAGTCCACCTACAGTTCCCTAATTTCCATTTTCCCTTTTACTATGATGCAAAAAATCATTGTTTAATTCATTGTCTTCTCAGCAGACTCCTGAATTAATTTTAATTTATCCTGCTCTATTATACATGAAACATTACACCACAGAAGAGAGCTAGATGGGACTCAATACAGTGCTGGCATGACTCTAATCAGTCAGTTTAGACTATTTGATCATGACAGTAATTTCAAACATATTTTACAGTCCATATATATACACCACTGTATCTTAGCAATTTTTGTTACAGCTGTACTCCATTTTTTCTTATTATTATATTTTCCTGACAGCACTGCAGATCTGCTGGGAGAGGTACAAAGAGGTACAAAGATCAGACTCGGATTCTAAGAGCAGTATGACTTAAAAACAAAAATCCAGAATGTGTACCATAGAAATTCTCCTTTTCAATCACTTATTTTCCCGATTTTACAACAAGCTTTTGCTCATCGTCACTTCTATATCCATGCTGTTAAAATGCAATAGCTCTCTAGAGCAAAAATTCGCACCTTGAGAAAACCCAACCACACTGGCTTCAACCTATGAGGACATCATACTCTCAGTGATGTTGGAACATGTTTAAACTGTAACGTATTCTACTGAGGCAAAAAAAAGCATGTTATAAGTGAAAAATGTTTAGGATACTACGCAATAGCAGACAGCTAGTAGACACAAATTCCAAGAAAGCAGAAACTGCACAGTTGCTCACCCAGGACCTTTCTAAAAAACCTGTTAACTGAATGAAACAGTAGCGAACTGACCAATCTCACATTTGCGACCTCAAAAAACACAGAAGAGGAATAGAAGGGAACCAGCAGAACTCGCACCCCACACCCTCCGAATACTGTCCCAGCCACAGGCACAAACCAGATCTTCTGCCAGGAGGACAACTCCCCACAGTCCCCCGTGATCCACGAAGAACTCCAACAGCAATACACAGCCAACAGAAACCTGTGACATTTGAACGCTACAAGCGCACGTGGACTCCAGGGGCTGTTCACGGGGACATGATCTGTTAACGGCAACTGAAAGCTGCTTTCAGCTCGGGAAGTCCTCAAGCCCACCACAGTTAGAGTCTGGCACCAGGGTCAGCAGGACAGCTGCTTGCTCTGCTGTCTCCCTTCCCTACGCACCGCCTCAGGGTTTTTCTTCCCACCGGCTTTCTCCCTAACAGAAGTAAGGACACTCTCACCCCTCAGAAGGGAGCAAGAGGTAAAGAAACAGGGTGCGAGGGCACAAAGAAGGAAGTGTGTAGGAAGGCGGAACTGGGCAGAAGATCTGGAAATACACCTTGTCTCTAGCTGGTGCTAGGATGAGGCTCACCTTTCTGCACCGCGTGTAACAGAGTCACAGCAGCAGGAATAGCTGCTTCATGTCCAGTTATGACTGCAAGATACCAAGTTCCCACTGAGACAATCCAGTTCAACTGAGCATCACTAAAGCACTTGCCTCAGACATACAGAATCCCAGAACGGCAGAGGTTGGAAGGGCCCTCTGGAGATCATCCAGTCCAACCCCTGCCAAAGCAGGGTCACCTACAGCAGGCTGCATGGGACCGCGTCCAGGAGGGGTTTGAGTATCTATATATACCCATGCAATTTTATAATAGGTTCATGGGTCTATAGCACAGTGGGAGTTACAGGACAAAATCAGAGGCCAAGATCCTTGGACACAGCAGATGACCTCCTCTACCTCTTGGTCCTATGAGCTCTCTAAATGGACCTACAAAATTTATTATTCTGGCAGTCCAGCACAAAGGGAGGTTCTATAGCCACACAAGTAATGTTACTCATGGCTGCCTATAGTTAAATTACACATGTGATAGTGTGGGATGGCAAGCTCCATTTTATATGCTTTTATCATCCTTTCCTAAGTGTCTGAATCTATCCTGTATCTTTAATGTATCCTAATCCTGCATTTTCTGCTTTGTATAAATTTGGCTGATGACCGAATCTACACAGTTCATCCAACTTACTGCAAAATTCCCATAAGATACCTGGATCTACATATATGACAAGACAGACCTAAAATTAGTGAGCCTGTGGGACCCACAAGGTGATGCATTACGCTTTCCACACAGCTTGATATTAGGGAAACAATACTAGAAAAATACATGAGTAATAGCTGTCAAAATACAAGTTGTTACAATGCTTGAATACCATCAGGTGCCACACACTGATGCACACAGAAAACCAAAATTATTTGTTACTAAAAAATCACTAAGGTTGGTAATTTCAAATATTTTAGCTACCAGAACAATACCTCAAGTTTACATTAGATTTCTCGGTCTCTACCCCAACGTAAAACAGACAAACACCAGTTCTGGAATAGGAGGAAGATGATATCTCAAGTTTTTTCAGTGATGTCAAACTAAAACACAAGGAAAGGTCCTGTGAAATCCCACTTTCTTATTTTTAAAACCTCTGAGTTGTACATTTTCCACTGCCAAGTAGCCTCCAGACAAGAAAGTTTCATAAGCATCAATCAACACCAGAGAACTTACTCAGCAGTGAAAGTAACCATGGAAACAACTTACTAGCTTTTAAAACCACACACAAAAAGCTTTGAGAATGGAAATCAAATCCCAGTTCAGTTGCACCTAGGGATACAACTGAAAGGCATAATCTGATTAACAAACTACTCCCCCCCCCTTAAGATACAAAAAGATACAAGGGTGGCTGACTAAAGTAATGATTTTGTACAGCCTAATATCCTAAAAGAGAACTTGAATTTTAAGATTAAACTAATCTGTTTATTGAATAGGGAGGATAACTAAAATGAAAGCCTTTACAGTGTGTATGTCAGTATTAAACATAATAAAACACATCTAATTCTTCATTCAATACAAGTTGCTTAGAAACCAGAAGAATGCTTACTACTTTATCAAAATATGTGTAACCTGGACTTTGGTACAGATGTTGGAATTCAGATTATTTTAACATGAAGGAATAGGACCACAACCTTCAAAACAGTGAAAGCTAAAACAATAAAAATGCAGACTCCTGAAATCTGAATACTGACAGCTACTGCAGAACAGACAACGTTCCACAGACCCAATATGCATTTGAGACAGCTGATTTTGTCTTTTTCTCCCTTAACCTGTCTACTGAAGTGAAACAAAAGACTCTCAACCCACTTAAAATATATCTTACATAAAACTGTACTATAGCAGAAGAAATCTTAAACTCTGCAATTCTGCTTAAGATTAAAAAAAACCCCCAAACAAGAAAACCCCAAACCCCAACCAGCAGTGTTAACACTACAGGACCCTGCTGCTGGAAATGGCTCCTCAGAAGCACCGCGGGGTGAAGGGCACCAGTGATACCTCCCAACTAACCAGAACTCGACTATAACAGCCCAGCTCCGACCAGATTACCCTGGCACCTACTGGACAGCAAACAAGCAGCAAACAAACTTTGCCACCTAACAGCTGCAAACTTTGCACTTGTGTAACACGCTCGGGGCAGGGGAGCAGAAGGTGGCAAAATCCTGGGTACCGCTGCTAACCGTCCTGAGAAAGAGAGCCTGCTGACAGGACTGGCCCAGCACCACGTCTCCACGACAGCCGCGGCTGGCTGCTGCCAGCAGTCCTCAGCGCTCAGCAGACAGCGAAGCCAGGGAAGAACTCTATACTGTCTACAGAGGAGAACACGACCAGCGCTGAGCCTGGCAGCTGGCTCAGTCCCAGCCTGCACGTGACTGTTCTGTCCGCACGCTGCCCTGACGTTTCTACCGCAAGAAAGCAATCGCTGAATTTGTCAGCCGCTAGTGTACGGCTGTTGTTAAAGGCTGTCAGGGTGGCAGAGCCGTGCAAATGTGGCCCCGGGAGGCTGCAGAGCCCCCAGCCTCAAAACCCAGCTGGACACCATCCTGGGTGGGGCAATTCTGTGATAACGTCTACATGTACAGCTATCACTGAAACTCCTGTCAAGCTCTCTGGAGAATCTTTACCAGGAAAAGCTGGAAAGGTGAGCTTAAGAGGGATAATTCCTTTGCTGTTTTAAAGCAAGCACAATGGTCTGAGTCAAGATGGAATGAAGTCACACTGACACGGGGAGCACGCAAAAGATCGTAGCGACAGTAACTACTGCTGGGTTACTTTGCTAGCTGCTTTACCTGTGGCTTCTGTTCCCTTCACACCAAGCACCCCACCGTGCCTCTGTGAAAACTGCCGAGTTTGAAGAACAGCACAAGCAGCAAACCGCACCCATCGGCACGCACATGCAGCACTACGAAAAGAAAGACTGCCTCTGCGAACAGGAATAGCCAACCTTCAGATGTGCTTACACGTTATTACTGGCAGCCCTATTAAACTTTTTTCTGCTTGGTAGGATGTGTTTCACCCTAACAAATGTTAAGAAAAATGAGACTATACAGACAAGTTCAGAAGGAAATTATGAGTGGGAAAAAGAAACTCATTGTACGGCATGAGGAAAGCCATACAGCTGGAAAGCCCTATCCAGAATGGGGCATCACTATGTCTAACTAATAAGAAACTGTTAAAGGATTACCAAAACCAGGGGGGTTGATATTTTAAAAACCAGCGTTCTTCCACGTTCTGTTCCCATCCTATTTTTCAACAGAACTGACAGGCAACTGTAGACAGAACTCTGTAGCACGGTTCAGTGACTGTGTATAAGGTGCTTTCCTTTAACCGCAAAACACCAATAATTGCCCTTTAAAGGATCTCTGCCTTTCAAAACTGAAATGCTTACACGTGTGCATGTACTTGTACATACACAGCCATTTCAACTTAGTGAGAAGGCAATCCAGGAGGACAGAAGGAGCCAAGTGACCTGCTCTTTCCAGCTAGGTAACCCCTCATGCTACTGCTAGCACCGGTCAGGAGTGGAAAGAAAATTCATGGTAAGTGAAGCCGTCCATCAGCTAGCCTTCTGGAGTAAGAAAAGGGGCTTCTGTCACGTAAAATACATGCCTTAGGGAAGACCAATGTTTAATTCTGTTGCTCTCGAGACCCTGGAGAGACTAGCTTGGAATGGAAAGAAAAATCATTACAGCCTGAGTAACAGAAGCAGTGAAGTGCACTGAGTAAGAAACAAACCAAGTAAAGATTAGAGTAAATGGTCCAGATGGACAATCTTGGCCAACTACACTCATACTTGAAATTATTTGCTCACTTTCTGGCATTTATTACTGAACTCTGGATTACTTTTTCAGTACAGAAAATACTAATGCTCTGTTGTAGTGTTACTTAAAAAAAACAACATTTTTTAAAGAAAACAGTGTAAAACAGAGGTTATTAGGACCACTGAAGTAATTTCTATTTATGTGTTTCAAGGGCAGGATCTTCCCACCCCTGGTTTCTATGTACATGAGATACATCACTGGAATTAGCTTCTGGGAAAAGACATCCACCACATTAAATACCCACTCCTCAGCAAAAAAAAGGAGCTTAAACTCTTAAATAACTGTCAACAGCCACGGAAAGTGGGCAAAGCAACACAGAATAATCAAAAACAGCTCCATATTTTAAGCATGAAACAATGCTTCTTCTGTTGCAAGATATTTTTAGTGTAACAACAAAAAATCAAACTGAAGCTTGACAGTATTCCAGTACAAGTTCAATGCTCCAGCTAGTGGGTGTGTACTTCAGACACCACAAAGTCTCTTTGCACTTAAAATTCAAAGCCTAGTATCACAGAGAGTTTGGATAGAGAAAGCCAGCTGAATTTGCACATTTAGTTTTGCCAGAAGAGTACTTGGAGGTTGTGATGCTCTCAGCTTGGTTACATTAGTCAGACAGAAATGTTTAATGAGACACAATGCAAGAAAGCTGGGGGTCAAATCTGCATTTAACTAAACAAGTTCAGCTGAGAGTCAAACCCTTACAGCTACAGGGCAGCAAGTCCAAAAAGAA
The DNA here is from genome assembly GCF_030867145.1 of Opisthocomus hoazin. Lineage (NCBI taxonomy): Eukaryota > Metazoa > Chordata > Aves > Opisthocomiformes > Opisthocomidae > Opisthocomus > Opisthocomus hoazin. Next base: position 393,104 of record NC_134422.1, read on the forward strand.
TTTAAAGATAGTAGTGGGTCTTGATAAAAGATTAGGCCTTCTTGCATACCAGCTTCCCTTTTAAAGTAACAATTTAGTTGCTATTAGCAAAAAAAAAAAAAAAAAAAGTGTCAGTGAATTTAAGCACACTTATGTTTATCATTCAAAGTGCTGCACTTGTGTTGTGCGACAGTGGCCTATGCTAATAGGAACGGGAGAAAACAACAAGAATGGCACAACATCATACAAGCGATCACAGCTCACGCCTTTGAAAGCCATTTTGTTTTTCAAAAAGAAGACCAAGTATAATCTCATTTTCTTAATTGTATCTGATCATATCTCAAAAAAGGAAGAAATTTCAAAATCACAGATTTCCTCCAACTTGTTTAGTAGAAAATGTTGATAAAGATTAAGGCACACAACCAAAATAACTGAGAGTATGCCAATCTACAACAGAACATCATGCAGAAATAAAAGCATGCATTCTATCCTAACATTCAAAAGCTTTGTACACTCATATTAAGGTCAAAGATACGTTATATAACGATACTGGAATACAAGAAGAAGGAAAAACAAAGGAAACAAAGTGTCAAAAGAGTATTGTAAAAAATAAAGTTTGATCTATGGGAGAATCAAAGAAAATCCAAGAAACTTATTTGTAGCCCCAATTAAAAAAATCTGAATATGAAGACAATCACTGAATGTAAGATGCATATGAATGAATAAGCACTTCAGTACTTTTTATTTCATCATCCAGAAATCAAAACCACCGATCTCATTTCTCCACATTTTCTACCTTTAAAGCACTATAGTCTTGCATTCTACACATTATGTTTGTGTTGACATAATAATTTGTCCCTTGTCATCCGAGCGCTACACGAATGTCTGACAAGCCTTTCAGCTGGAAAACGTAAAAGTCCCAACTACTTACCACATTAATTTCTACTGCAATCAATGAAGTTTTCATGCATACCGTGTACCGCATTTGATGTTAAACTTCTGACGGGATTTAGCGCAGGAGGAACACTGCAAACTAAGCACAATACTTCCTTTATTCATGTTCCTTCAGGCTTGATATTGGGTCAACCCAACGACAATGCTCATGCTACTAAAAAGCCATCGGAAATAACTGAGCATGTTCTGTAGAAATTTAACATACGGGATTATGTTTTCTTTTTAAGTTGAATTACAAGTATTTTGTACTGCATGGTCTTTTGCTTAGTAAGTAAAAAAAAAAAAAGCAGATTACCAGAATGCAGGCAAGTTGCTGGCTTTGGCACAGTTAAAGAAAACAAACTTAATTATATGCTGCAAAGCAGCTCGCAGCATATAAAACCAACAGGAAATACTAATATAAATCTCTCTGAAGCATTTTTAAGCATTTAAGAACGAGTAGTCGAGGAGAACTTCTACTAAAACAACCATAATTAAAAAGTATTTTTTGTCTGTATTCTGAAGAGTATTAAGTACATTCTTTATACTATCATCTCCTCACGGACACAGACAAGACTTGCAGGTAAATCTGCAGAACTCGAGCTCGAACAACAGTCTTCTGGCTCTGGTTTCTTGCACTGTGACACTACAACACAAAGTTTCTGTGCCATACTGAAATAACAGAGGCCAAGAGGGGCAGAGGCAGAGAACCTCCCAGTGACCACAGAGATGAATTTAAAAACCTCGAGGAAAGAAACTGGAAAACATACAATCCACAATCAACATGAAAACAACACAGAGGAGAGAGCAGAAAGAAATTTCCAAGGTAGTTAGAACGAAACACAGGGTAGAAAAAAGAGATGAGACTATCTTAAATCTAGAAAATAAAGTCCATTAACAAAACAAAAGCAAAAGGCAAAGATTAATGAAAGAAAATGTGTGCCCTGAGCACAATCCATAAGGACAAGTGAGAGTTACACTAATTGACTCCCAGTCAAACATACCAGCTCTGCCACTTCTCACCAGAACAGACACCACCTAAGAAATCTCTAAAGAACTTGAAAACTCATTCAGAGTTTAAAGAGATAATACTTATTTGACTATAGTAACCTGACAAAGAGGAGAAAACACCATATTTTTACCTTGTTCCTGAGACTGAATAAACCTTAAGAAACAAAGGCAAACTGAGAGAGTAATTGCTGTACACTTCCAGCTCAGTGTAGATGAGCCAGTATAAAACCACAGTTTACTTTCCAGCATACAAAAATTAATGTTCCTGTTTGCCCTCTTCTGCTTGGGAAGCTCCATTACCAGGAGCAACTGGTAGCCAGCCCAGTTTACTCCCCCTTTACCAAGCATGTACATCACTTTAACGGAAGAACGAGGGACTAGACAGAACAAAAATCAGCTTACAGATATTTATTTCCATAGAACACAAATAACTATGTCTGAAGGGGTGTAAAACCAGGTTGTTTCATACTGCAGAAAACCTGAAAAATAGGTGGATGCAGAAAAGTGGGATGCCTGGGTCAAAAAAATGGTTTGTTTGAAATTCTGCCCCTTTGGCACACCAGTTTACATGAATACGATATCAAGTACCTTGTCTTCAAATCCACGATTAGAAGTAAGTTTAATGAGTTTTGTTTTGAAAAGTTGTTCTATGCATAAACAACACGCTGTCAACGTTTCTCTCTTGTCACCTATGTTCACGTTTGCACACACTGATATGCAATATTGTATGTAATTACATATGTGCATGTTTAAATACACAAATTTTGCTTCATTAAGATTTCACCTAATCCTACAACAGCCACCTACCTGCCCATGCCTCCCAGCTGCATCTCAATAAACTTATTTTAATAAAACAACTGTAGATTAAAGAAGCAACTGTAGGATCTGAGTCCAACCACGTATCGCTAGCATACTGCTGTCAGAGTAGCCAATGGTGCCGTTTTTTGATCCAAAAGTGAGATTCCCACATGACAGTCTTCCACCTGATTAGGGCAGAAGGTGTTTATACAAAGACCCTCTACCAGTCTTTAGCACAGCACTTCAGTCTCTCTCCCAAAGCATCAATGCTGATCCTTGCAACCCTCTTTCAGGATAACTCTGAATTTAAAATGTTATTAAAAATTGTAAATAACACATTCAGCAGTTAGATTTCAAAAACATTATGCATATCTTCAGCTCTTAAGGCCTTATGTCAGGGCACAAGAGCAAATTCTAACACTGAAACCCATACAAACTACTTTTGAAAAAGCAGTCCTAATTTCTTTTTGTTCTTTAGCCCTTCTACAGATGTTTTAATACTACAGTTGTGCCTTCAGTCCAGGAAAGAAAAAAACACTCCTATTTGCACTGGTTCCGCCCAGCGAGCAGATGTAAAACCATTAAGGCACAGCCAACGCACAAACAGGAAGGTCTATTCAGTGAAACAGGAATCATCCCACTCGGCTCTGAATTACGCAGACTTCCAGGCATTCCTTTTGTCCACAAGCAAACCCACAGGACAACAGGGGTTACTTCAGTTTACGAACAAGCTACTGCAGTTTAGCCCAAACCTCTTCCACTCTGACTTCAGCTGGTGTGACACGACGCCGAGCAGCCAGGGCAGAGCTGTCAGGAGCTGCACTGCAGCACCCCTGCGCCTCTCCTCCGCTGGCCAGCTGGGATGCAAAGCACGACATGTCTGCCCACGCACTGCAGCAGAAGTTTGCCAGCACATTTCATACAGTCCATTCCGAAAGGGCCACGGCAGCTGAAGAGTCTCCTACCTTCCAGCTGTTCAACGTTATTCCTGAACGGGGTATGTCGACAAAAGATCACAGAAGTCTTTCTAACCGGGTTCAGCCTGGCACTACTGAGCCGCGCTCTCCCACCACCTCCTGCTGCACTGTGAAGCTCTGAAAAACCCAAACTTTTTCAAAACCTCATCAGCAAAAAAAAAAAATAAATGAAACCTACCTGCCCACAAGGCTAAGAGAAGCATCTAAATTTACTACTGCATTACTCTCTTACACGGTGGCTAGGAGGATGGATGTTTCACAGTAACTGCTCTCAAGCCAGCTTGCATCGTTAGCACACTTCTTCACTCTCTCCATAGCTCTTCAGAGAGCAGTAAGTTTTAAGAGCTGCTGTTGTTATAAAGGACCTGAAGGGCCATGCAATGGGACCACTCTACAACTAAAAAAATGTCCACTTCTCATTGTTTGGATTTTAAGAACCAGAGAGAGGAGCGAGAAAAAATAAGCTCTACAAAGACCAATGTTCTTTGCCTTGCTTCACACCTTCTCTAAAAGCTGAGAGATGTCTTACAGCTGAAAGAATCAGAAGGTCCTTCAGAACAAAAGAGGAACCTATCATACTGAACACAACTTTGCAGAAAGTCCTGGATGTAACACAGAACGGAAGGCACACATTTCTTTTCAAAGTTTTCACATCTTCAAATACAAAATAAGCCAAAAACCCTAGAATCCACTGTGTAAATTAATTACTTCATTTTAACAAGCAGCTCCTGCACTCCTCCTTACTCTAGCTTTCACCAGCCAGGCTTTATTCACCGATTTTTGCCAATACTTGGTTTCTGTAACATGCAATTCATACAGGAAACTATAGAATTTTGTTTAAAAAAACAAAACAAAATAAGAAATCCAGACCAAAAATGAAATAAAAATGCCTCCCACACTCTGACATTCCCCTTGGTGTTCAGAAATACAGCAGCATTGTATTTGTAAAATAAAGGGAGAAAATCCTTTCTTTTGCACCCATTAATCCAGACAAATGTGATGATATCCTAAAATAAATAATATGTGTTTTCTGACCTAACGGAAAAAGGCTTTTCAAGCTTCAGATTTTAATGAAAGCCTGGTCAAAGCTCCGTTCCAAACAGCCCGATTCTCCTTTTGAGCCTAAACCAATTTCCATCTAGTATTTTAAGGAAAAATGTACCAGCGAAAGCCTCACCACAGGAATCTTTACCCCACTATGTTTAAACAACTCCAGCTGGTAACTTCAAGTCAGCAGTACATACGAAATTACCAGGATGCCTTTCGTCTCGCTCTGTGATCACTTCAGGGCATCTCTGATCTAGTGTCAGTGCTTTCTCTTTTCAGGATAGCTCTCATCAGTCAGTCACTTAGAAAGAAACTGTGGTGGAGTGTAAACTTCAGAAGGCCACAAGAATTTCCCGAAGAACACATTACCTGCTAGATGAACAGAGAACTGCTTTTTGCACAAGAATGCCTAAAACACCCTCCTTGTAGGACTCGGTGTAACGCAGTATGGTTTTAAAAGCTGCAATGCAAGATATGTCTGCAACTTGCTTGTCAAAGAAAATAGAAATGCATTGTTCTACAGGTTCTGACAAACGTGGAGGTGGTAGTCACGTTATGTTCTGTACTCAGTACATTAAAGGAGTATTTCTTTTACAATTTTTATATTCTGGGAGTAATAAATTCGTGTTGTCAAAGAGCATAAATTCACTCCTATAGATAATTTAGGATATAACTCATCAGAAAATCAGATGTATGAGTCTGTATTAATAGTTTGAAGTTAAAAATTTAACTGTGAAGAAAAGGTAACTGGCACTTGGGTCTGTCAGCTTTCCAGCCATTGCAGCAAAGACTTCAGCATGACCTGCACAGAGCAGGCGGGTTTAATACTCAGCCACCCACACCTCCACTTCTACGACTATCGCTCCTCCTCACAGGGCACTGCTGGTCCTTCTCTGCCGTCAACATTGGCAACTGGAGTTCTTAGTTACCCTTTTTCCTGAAAGGCAATACAGATAAGTAGCGGCCTACTAAATTTACAATTAACAGTATATTTTTTTTTAAGTAAAAGTTGTTGATTCATTTTACCTTCAAAAATCTCTGTAAAGCAAAAATTAGCGTATGACGATTTTGATAATCAACTTAAAAATTTCTCACTAAATTTATTTACAGTACATTTTTTTCTAAATACACAAATAATACAAATTCTACCACCCATAATAAAAAATTGGTTTTTTCTATATTACAATTGAGTAAGTAGTTTAAAATGTATTTCTGTAGTTCAGGGTTCAGAACCTCCTGCCTTGGGCTGTGTTTCAGCTGGCAGGACAGGATGCACCGCATGCGCTCAGCATTTCTGTGGTACAAACCAACAGCAAGCTGCTCTCCTCTGTGCGTCCCAGCGGCGACTCAGGGACGAGGGCACGGGACAGCCTCCCGGGCTGCTTCAGACCTGCTGCGGGAGCGCCCCTGGCCTAGAGCCCAGCAGCTGGAGCCAGCCGCTGCCCCACGTCCAGGGCACTGCTGCTCCAACAGAACGTGTTCCAGTGCTGGATTTACACGGCACAGCTCATCCACATTATAAAATACTGTATTAATATTCATACCTGAGTCTTTCTTGTTCCCTTTTCCACCCTCTCGGCTCTTTTTTAGAACTGCCTTTAACATTTTAGATGTTGCTCCTGAAGGATAACAGAAAGAAACAAAAATAAATGCAACATTAATATAGTCCATTCTCACAAAATCGAACAAAATAAAGACAGGATCAACACAAATAAAACAGTGAAGTAACCAGAGGGAACTCTTTGGTAGTTACATTTATTTTTTACAATGTAGCTTGGTTAAGCAAAGTCCTTCAGCACAAGGAATGTTTTAATACTTGAACTAAGCAATTAGAGTTCACTGTCTTCTTACACAGAGAAATAATACAGCATTCTCCACATTCCACATGTAATTAAGGTTATAAGGCTAAACCCGGGTAAGTTACTGTCAGACACTCTGGCGAAAATCGAACAGCCTAAAGGTCTGACTCCCGACCGGCGTCCGTCAGCACGGCTGGGGGAGCGGGCAGTGCGGGCAGAGGCCGGCTGCCAGCCGCGGACTCCGGACCGCGGGAGCATGGAACAGACGGGTGGCAAGGGGACACCGTACCCCACACAACTCTTCTTCGCCTGTAGGCCACGCACTGCTGTCCAACACCGAACAAGCGGGACAAATCCCCTGAATGGCTGCACTGCTATGCACACGCCCGTGAGCACACACACTTCTGTCTTCCACGTCTCAAATTTAACAACCTACTTCAAGCGAGCAGCAGTTGCAGATGTCAACGGATTATTAATGCTAAGGGAAGCACACCTGGGATGTAAAACCGGAAGACCGCAAAGTTGTTTCAGATAACTGTCTTCCATTACAAAGTAAGGAAAATGGAGTGAAAGGAACTATGAGGAGCACTTCTTTCTCAAAAAGCTTTCTGGAGCATCCATAAATCCTAATTTCATTTGCTTTCTCTATTGCCAAATTCCAAAGCTATGTCATTTTAGCAAACTTGCAGTACAGAATATGCAACAAGAAGGAAAAAAAAAGTAATCCGACTATGCTGTGTTATGTAACGGAGTGCCACAAAACCCACAGGACACGGAAAAATCTTCCATCCAAAATATATGGATTCTTCAGAAAGTTCATTCTTTTTATGAAACAAAGCAGAAAAAGAAAAATCAATACAACAGAGTTCTTTAGCTTCTATGAACAACCTGAAGCACATACAACTATAACTCATTGGAAACCTGGAAGGTGTTCAGAGCCTGTATTATATTCAGTGCCCAAAAGCCTGGGTCAGTTCCAAGCAGGTACAGCTGTGCTGGCAAACAGTGGCTTTTTACGGGGCAGGACAACACCTCCAGCAAGCTGTACGGGTGAGCTACACTCCTGAGTACCACACACCACTGGGCAAGCAGGCAGCAAACGCACTCTCTTCTGTGCTCCTCATCTCAGGCGAAGCATCTGCTGAGGATCACCCGTAGAGGGAAGGCGCTCTGCCAATACTACCCCTCTGCACACTGCAGGAGTAAAACAAGTTCTGCAGTATTTTCAGGTGCTTCACAAAGAATGTCAACTGAGCAGCCCTCTCCAGTTTCAGCATGAAAAAACCTGAAAAAGCCCACAAAGACACCCTCAAAATTGGATCATCTAACTGCAAACCCAAATAAACTAAAAGGAAGCCTCCCTCACCTGCCCAGTTGCCCTTGAGCAACAGATACGGGGCTCTGGAATGTGAGGGCCCGGCTAATGAGGATGCGGGTGAAGCTCCATCCAGGGGGTTGCCCAAGACGAGTCAGTCAGCCCCACGTATTACGACTGCCTCGGCTAAGAAAAAAAGGAGGGTAATTGTCATAGGTGATTCCCTTCTGAGGGGAACAGAAGGCCCGATCTGCCGACCGGACCCATCCCACAGGGCAGTCTGCTGCCTCACAGAATCACAGAATAGCAGGGGTTGGAAGGGACCTCTGTGGGTCATCTAGTCCAACCCTCCTGCCAAAGCAGGGTCACCTACAGTAGGCTGCAGAGGACCTTGTCCAGGTGGGTCTTGAATATCTCCAGAGAAGGAGACTCCACAACCTCCCTGGGCAGCCTGTTCCAGTGCTCCGTCACCCTCAGAGGGAAGAAATTCTTCCTCATGTTCAGACGGAACTTCCTGTGCCTCAGTTTGTGCCCATTGCCCCTTGTCCTGTCACTGGGCACCACTGAAAAGAGCTTGGCCCCATCCTCCTGACCCACCCTTGAGATATTTATAAGCATTTATTAGGTCCCCTTGCAGCCTTCTCTTCTTCAGGCTGAACAAGCCCAGCTCCCTCAGCCTCTCCTTACAGGACAGATGCTCCAGTCCCCTCATCATCCTCATAGCCCTCCACTGGGCTCTCTCCAGTAGCTCTTCATCTTTCTTGAACTGAGGAGCCCAGAACTGGACACAGTACTCCAGAAGAGGCCTCACCAGGGCAGAGTAGAGGGGGAGGAGAACCTCCCTCGTCCTGCTGGCCACACTCTTGTTGATGCACCCCAGGATCCCATTGGCTTTCTTGGCAGCCAGGGCACACTGCTGGCTCATGGTTAACCTGTCATCCACCAGGACACCCAGGTCCCTCTCCACAGACCTCCTCTCCAGCACGTCCACCCCAAGCCTGTACTGGTGCATGGGGTTGTTCCTCCCCAGGTGCAGGACCCTGCCCTTGCCTTTGTTGAACCTCATCAGGTTCCTCTCTGCCCAACTTTCCAGCCTATCCAGGTCACGCTGAATGGCAACACAGCCTTCCGGTGTGTCTACCACACCTCCCAGTTTGGTGTCATCAGCAAACTTGCTGAGGGTACATTCTAACTCTTCATCCAGGTCGTTGATGAAGAAGTTAAACAAGACTAGGCCCAGTATTGACCCCTGAGGGACACCACTAGTTACCAGCCTCCAACTAGACTCAGCGTCGCTGACGACAACCCTCTGAGTTCTGCCATTCAGCCAGTTCTCAGTCCACTTCACCGACCACTCATCCAGCCCACACTTCCTGAGCTTCCCTAGGAGGATATCATGGGAGACTGTGTCAAAAGCCTTGCTGAAGTCGAGGTAGACAACATCCACGGCTCTCCCTTCGTCTACCCAGCCAGTCATGTCATCATAGAAAGCTATTAGACTGGTCAGGCATGATTTCCTCCTGGGCCTCCCTGGGGCCCAGGTTAGGGATGTTGCTGGGAAACTCCCTGGTCTGGTGCGGCCTTCTGATTATTACCCCCTCTTGGTAATGCAGGTTGGCGGGGATGAGATCGCAGAGAGAAGTCCCAAGGCCATCGAAAGGGACTTCAGGGCAGTGGGGTGACTGGTTGAGGGATCAGGGGCGCAGGTGGTGTTTTCCTCCATCCCATCAGTGGCAGGGAACAGCACTGAAAGGGGCAGGAAAACTCACCTGGTTAACAGGTGGCTCAGGGACTGGTGCCATCGGTCGAATTTTGGCTTCTTTGGTCATGGGTAGGTGTACACAGCACCGGGCTTGCTGGCGACAGATGGGAGTCCAGCTGTCTCAAAGAGGAAAAAGGATTCTTGGCCAGGAGCTGGCGGGGCTCACTGAGAGGGCTTTAAACTACGTTCGAATGGGGAAGGGGACATCGCCCAGCTCACTAGGGATGAGCCCAGGCTTGGTGTGCCAGTGTCAGGGGTGAGATTGACAGCCCAGCTCAAGTGCGTCTATACCATCACATGTAGCATGGGCAATAAACAGGAGGAGCTGGAAGCCACTGTACAGCAGGACGGCATGACTTGGTCGCCATCACAGAAACGTGGTGGGACAACTTGCGTGACTGGCATGCTGTCATGGATGGCTACACACTGTTTAGGAAAGACAGGCCGACAAGGAGAGGTGGTGGAGTTGCTCTATATGTGAGGGAGCAACTGGAATGCATTGAGCTTGGTCTGGGGGCAGATGAAGGAGTTGAGAGCTCATGGGTTAGAATTAAGGGACAGCCTCATATGGGTGATGTTATTGTGGGTGTGCACTACAGGCCACCTGACCAGCAGGAAGAAGTTGATGAGGCCTTCAACAAGCAGCTGCAAGCAGCCTCATAGTCACCGGCCCTGGTTCTCATGGGGGACTTCAACCAACCTGACATCAGCCGAGAAGACCACACAGCCAGGCACATACAATCCAGGAGGTTCCTGCAGAGCATCGATGATAACTTTCTGATACAAGTGGTGGAGGAACCAACAAGGAAAGGCGCTCTACTGGACCTTGTACCAACAAACAACGAGGAACTGCCCTAGTGAGGCCTCATCTGGAGTACTGTGTCCATTTCTGGGCTCCTCAGTTCAAGAAAGATGAAGAGCTACTGGAGAGAGCCCAGCGGAGGGCTACGAGGATGATGAGGGGACTGGAGCATCTGTCCTGTAAGGAGAGGCTGAGGGAGCTGGGCTTGTTCAGTCTGAAGAAGAGAAGGCTGCGAGGGGACCTAATAAATGTTTGTAAATTTCTCAAGGGTGGGTGTCAGGGGGATGGGGCCAAACTCTTTTCAGTGGTGCCCAGTGACAGGACAAGGGGCAATGGGCACAAACTGAGGCACAGGAAGTTCCGTCTGAACATGAGGAAGAATTTCTTCCCTCTGAGGGTGACGGAGCACTGGAACAGGCTGCCCAGGGAGGTTGTGGAGTCTCCTTCTCTGGAGATATTCAAGACCCACCTGGACAAGGTCCTCTGCAGCCTACTGTAGGTGACCCTGCTTTGGCAGGAGGGTTGGACTAGGTGACCCACAGAGGTCCCTTCCAACCCCTGCCATTCTGTGATTCTGTGATTCATTGTTACTTCTTCGGCAAATAGGAGGCTCCAGCTCCACTGTTCTCTCTCCCATGTTATTGATCACCATTTTAGAAAGGATCTTTCTGATTTTAGTACAAAACTCTTAAAAAAGACATCTGAAAACAACTGTTCTGACTCATCTCAAATCCATCCATACAATACCGGTCCACATACGAGTTTGGAACTAACACAGACTCTGTGTTTCACATTCAGACGGTAATTTGTTGGTGGTAATTTGTTCCAGAAATCTAGATACATAAATTTCACCTTAATATTACAATTTGAAGGTCTTACATTCTTTGGAAACCATTTTTATATGTAATTGGACAGTTCCCTAAAATGAGTATTTTCTCGGCTCATTTTAGCACACTGCAATTGAGGTAATGGTACTCAAAGGTGGTGTAGCTTTTATAGTTACTAGCGGGCATTCACAGGTTCAGTTAGAGCACTTAGTGAAGGAAACAGTATTCAATCATACAATCCAAAGCTGAAAGATGACTCCTATGTAGGAGAACAGGAAGTCTAATTAGAGCTGCAGAGACATTCTTAATTTGGTATTCCCTAGTTTCTGCCTGGCTCCGAACATTAACATTACGTCTAAAATTATGCAGTGTTATACACTTTTTGTATGTTGTATGATAAATTTTACTTTGAAGCATTTTAAAATCTTGTAAATCTTGCAGAACAATAGTGACTTTATTAGAATTCAGCTGGTATCATCAGGTGAAAAAGGAAGGAACAGCCAGTGTGAAGCCTTGCTGAAGCTCACAGAGTGTGTCTAACAGAGCTCTGCCCTATAGAGAGAGACCACTGGATGTATTTTTTTTCCCCAAAAAGCGATACAGCTTAGTGGTGCAATGCAATGAGAACCAAAAATACAAAGGGTAATGATGAGTTTGGTTTCACAGAGCTGATCGACAGGAGGTGGAAGCCTACTGCAAGTGAAGACAATGACACTGGTGCAAGAGAACTGGATCCTTCTTAAGAAAAATAAGGTAATAATAATACAATATCTACAGGATCTTGAATAGATGCAGTGCTAAAAGAAATCCTCTACAGCAGCTCAAAGCGAGAAGAAATGTGAGCTTAAAAAAAGTCAGCGGAAGAAATAATGGGCGCAAAGAGGAATCCAAGGGACAAACTGTGTGAAAGCCTCTAACTCCTCACTAGGGAAATGAGAACAGGACTCCTCTGACAAGTGACTCTCTACTCCCATCCTTTCTATTGACAGGGGCTAGCCATCACCTGTTTTTTCTAGTTATGTTAGTTTCACTGTTCCTGAGATAGCAGGCTTTTCCTTAAGTCAGCTAACTGGTGAGCCAAATGTTACAGCTGATTCTCTGTACAGAGCTCTCAACACATTTATGTCTGTAGCAGTAATTTTGAAATATTACAACACCAAAGATCATTGCCACTTATGGTGGATGTGAATACACAGTAGGAAGCTCCTCTTACAAGAGAAAAAAAAAACAAACAAAAATATTTAAAAGTATTGTGAAAATTCATTCATTAAATATGAAACAGAACAATTCGGTATATTTGTGTATGTGTTTATAAAAGTGCTTATCTAACCTGGGTAAACTCATGGCTTCTAAAATATGACACAGAATATAGTTCATCTGTAGTTTGGCAAGACGTTGTGGCAGTAACATAAGCACGTGTTCCCCATACATTAGAAAAACTGAACTGAAGACTTTACAGCAAGATAGCATGTTGTACACTTGCCTACAAACTAATGTACACTGTCAGGGGGTTGGTTTTTGAATTAAATTTTCTGACTTAGGTTGGCTGAACATAAACCAGTGAAAGAAAAATTCCTCTGCATTCCTCACTGGCAGCAAGAGGGGAAGGATCCCCTCCCTTGACCCGCTGGCAATACTTTGTCCGATGTGGCCCAGCATACCGTTAGCCTCCTGTGCCGCACGGGCACACTGCTGGCTCAGGGAGGCGATCTGGGCAGCAGAGCACAGCGTATCCCCATCACGCTGGCTGACAACATGAAACCAGGAGCGGACGATACACCACACGGTCGTGATTCCATCCAGATGGATCCTGACAGGCTGGAGAAATGGGCTGACAGGAACCTGAGGAAGCTCAACACGCGGCAGAGCCAAGTCCTTCCTCAGGTGAAGAACAAGCCCAGGCACCAGCACACACTGGGGCTGCCCAGCTGGGAAGCAGCTTGGCAGGAAAGGACCTGGAGTCCCGGTGGACAGAGCTGACCACGAGCCAGCAGCGTGCCCTTGCCACAATGAAGGTCAGTGCTGTCCGGGGCTGCATCAGGAGGAGCACTGCCAGCAGGTCAAGGGAAGACATCCTTCCCTCTACCCAGCACTGGTGGGCCACCCCTGGAGAGCTGCGCCCAGGTCTGGGCTGCTCAGTGCAGTGTAAGTGTTTGAAGGGAGGGTGCAAGGAGGACGGTGCCAGGCTCTTTTCAGAGGTGCCCAACGGCAGGACCAGATGCAACAGGCACAAACTGACACACAGGAGGTTTCCTCTGAACATCAGGAACGCTCCGTCTCTGTGAGGGCACCAAGCACTGGCACCAGCTGCCCAGGGAGGCTGTGGAGTCTTCCTCCTTGGACGTATGTATCCAAGAGCCATCTGGACACAGTCCTGGGCAGCCAGCTCTAGATAACCCCTCTTCAGCAGAGGGCCTGGACAAGGTGACTTTCGCCATTCCTTCCACCCCCAGCCATTCTGAGATTGAGAGAGACACTGAGCAGGACTACACTCAATAGGGATCCCTTGGGATCAATTTACTGGCCTTCAAGTTAGTGGCCTTCAGCGAGATGTTGTGCCACTGACGACACGCGTTGCATGCATCTCACATTGTGCCATTTACGGTACACTGTTCCCTTTGAGTCTATCCATGCTGTAGCCAAACACACTCCACGTGCCGCTTGTAAGGGACAACCCCCACTCACACTCAAAAGAAGAAAAATGCCTTGAAAAGTATCTAACGTACTCAGCGAGTGTATGGGAATAGCAGGAAATGCGACTGTAAATCTCTTAGGCTGATTCAAGTACATTCCCTTTCTCCATCAAAGCTCACCTCGGATCAAACTCCCAGCAGAGGCAGCAACTAACCAGCCCAATGGGCTGCAGAGAGGATGTTTTTTCCTCTGAAGAAAATCTCACGGCACGGACAAGAATAAAAACATTACAGAAGCCAGCTGAACTGTAGTAGAAAGTGCACTCTAACTCATTCAATCTTACTTTAAACGACATACGCCTCCCAGTACTACAAGATTTAAAAATTTTAATTATCAGATTCCAAAAGGAAAGAAAAACAACTCTAAGCATTTTTTCTAAATACACAAATACCCTAACCCAGAAAACCTCCTAAACTAAGACATCACAGAGAATTAAAGTCCCAATGTATTTATTACACTGTTTTTTAAATAATTTTTTTTTCTTTTCATACAAAAAAGCTATGCCATATTAGAACATCTACACCATGCAATGGTAAGATCTGGAGCTGTTAATGAATTTCGGACTCTGAGAACGATACTCTACACACATCACTAGAACAGAGTGGCAATTAAAAAAAAGAACACCTGAAAGCATGCGTATTATATTTAACTTTCTTCTTATTTCGCAAGCATGACAAGTATGAATTTTCAATTCACCAGGACAGAGAAGCTTGATATAGAACTGAAGTTTTACAGCACATGTCATTCCTATTCTTAGGATATAGACAGGGGGTACTAAGAGATCAAATAAAAAGAATCCAGAACAATCCCATCCTAGACTTTCTCTTATTGGAACTGAGGCCACGTTCCCTACCGTGTATACGGTTCTTCAAAGGCCTATTCCAACAAAGAACAGAAACGGCATGAGATGGTTGCTTATTCAGACACACTGAGTGTAGATACAGAAGTTGTCTATTACCCAGAAGCGAAGTAAACTGATACGCAAAAATGAAAGATAACCACTTCCAAAGAAATTCACCTTTTGCTGAGTCGATTACCCTCAAGGAGAGACCTAACCAGTCAAGGCTCTGAACAGGAAAGCAAACACAGTGGAAGCTACTAGTCATATGCAAGCTGAAAGGTACAAAAAATTAAACTGTTTTCCTAAGTAATTCTAAAGCCAACACCTTGGTTACTTTACAACGTCATTCAAGTTTCATAAAAAAAAGGTGTGTAGCTGAACCATTTAGGAAATGAACCAAATACTACAGTTTAGAAATACTGATTATAAATAAACTAGGTGTCATGTAAAAAAAAAAACATTGTTTGTACATATTGTGAAGCTTTCTGACATATCCATAAGCATTTCAGCTTCAGGTAAAAAATTTCTTTATACTCATCTTTCACACTTCAAGAAGACTGACCAAATTGAACAGCAGTACTGCTCATTTATATTTCCTCACCCCTTGAAAAAGCCATGGCACTTTGGATCTTTTTTTGTTTTAAAGGTGCTTGTATTAATAAGATGTCTTCCAATAATACTGGCATCTCGTCTTTTCGGAGCACATTATATTTCCTCTTTCTCCACAACTAAGCATAAATAAAATCATTCACTGACTAAGATTTCAGAAACACTTTCAGCCATTGCAATTGTTCTGCTTTGATAAACAATTCAGTTCTAGGTTTTCTTCATTCCAATTTTTAAATTCTGCCCTGAAACCACCTGCTTGTTGTTTGGTTGGGCTTTTTTGTTTGTTTGATTTTTAAAGACTTGATGGTCTTCTAAAACTTTAACTAGCATTTCCATTTTTAGAACAGATACCAGATGTGGACTTGTTATCCAAGGATTAATATTAATAATGTCACATAAGAAGGAAAATACCTCAACACTCTTTTGCTCATGCAATCAAAGCCCACATTAGCTGCTTATAAAAGTGATCCCCCACCCCAGCTCATGTCAAATACATTTTAAAATGGGTGCTGCCCTCGCACCAGTTCAACTGTGTTTAGAGACACAAGATATTTCACACAATTGCCTCATACTCAGAGCATGAAGGGAAGGGGCGGAAAGTCCCTCGATTTAAGAATTTGTACGATCAGCTTTTTTTATAAATGAGGGACTCCAAAACACCATCAGGTTTATAAAATATAAATGCTAGGTTATGTAAAGAGTTGGGAGCACAGACATACACAAGTTTAATTCGTAAAAGATTCGGAATGAAGTAAGTACTTCACTGCCTAGGGAATCCTCTCTGAAAAGCAACAAGACAGAAAAAAAAAAATCTCTCCACACTTTCACTCTGCCTGTGAGTCTCCCTTAAAACTCGGCAACTTCCTTGCATGAGAATATTTTCCAGGTACAGCTACTACTGACAGATACTATCACCAGTAACAGGATGATTCATAGCTTTTGTTCACATTCATAACTTTTGTTCCACCTTCCTGAAACATGCAGCATGCAAGTTTTATACACCTTAGCTATCAGAATGGGTTCTTTTCAGAGATCTAGCCACAAGAGTTCATCCCTTCTGGAGAGGTCAAACAAACTAGTCCTACACGGTACGTAACCACCTGAGCCAACGCCCCTGAACTCCACATTTACCTGCTTTCCGAAGCTGTGCTGTTCAGTCTCTCCGTATTTAAATCCTGAAAAACAGCACGTATTTGCAAAGAAATAAAGGGTGGAATATCTTAGTCATTCCACTATTTGCACACAAGTACTTAAGGACTCACCACCTTTCAGTGCAGGATTTATTAAACATATACTTCAAAGAAGCTGTATTTTGTAAAGTGCATTTTGTATTTTGTAAATATCCCAAGATTTAGTCCTAAGGTTTGCAGAAAACTCCATTCAGTGACAACTTCTTTAATTGTCTTTAAATGCATTACGAATTTCACTGTTTAGACCTAGAAAAGTTTCAACATTTCCCTGTTCTGGCAAATTCAAGTTCCTTTAGATTAACTGTATTTTTCAAACAAGAGGAAAACACCAACGATAAAAAAATACTAAAGCAGCAAGGTGTTACTGATGGAACAGAAATCAAGACATGACAGTAGGTAAAAAATCCTTTTAAATTACTACATTTTGAGTCCTCGATATCTAACATTTTATAATAGAAGGCATATTCCCAGATCTAAGGGACTCCTAATTCAAGAATGAACAACAACATTTGAAAACAAAAGAATAGTGGGTTTTTTACTTTTTTTAAGGTACAACTTCTGATAAGATATATTTGTTATTATTATTCCAACACACGAATGAAAACGATAAAACAGATACACTGAAGAGGTCTGTCTCTGCCTTCACACAATAAGAAAACTAAATGGTGTCCATGATGTTTCCAATGGGCTATACTTAGACAAATCTAAACAAGCTCACTGAAGTTAAACAGCTATTTTTGAAATATTTTTCTAGGGTATCCCTAAACAATTATGGTCTTTACCCTTTGTAGATATTTCTTATGCAGGAAGATCAATACAGACACAAACCAACAAGCTATACCGCATTTGCTTCACTTGTTGCTCACTCAGTAACCTACTACTCTTACCTATGAGATACTGCGCATCCCTCCACTCCTACCTGACACTCCTGAAAGCTATGCATCAATTTAACAGGAGACTGCAAAAGAACACCGAGGTTTCCAATTTGCTGCTCACTTCTGAACAGCGGAATTACACCCTGCAGCACTATTAAACTACAATGAAAGAGGTGAAAGATTAGGAAGCGTGAGAAAAACCTCATTACCATGTTAGCTATTGGAATGTGCTTTTGCAGTAGCTTTTTTTCCCACCAGTCTGGTTCTGGATTTGACCTCCCAGATGTCACGGATGTACCTAGTCTATCCTGCAACCACCCAGTTTTCTGCTAGCTACTCTTTCACCCCATTGCTGATTATTTTAGCCAGTGTCTCTAAGGTCTGCCAACACAGGGGAATGGTCTCTTCACTTGACTGCTGTCTAAAAAAATCCTGGTCAGGGGCCAGAGACTGCAAAAATGACTGTTTATCAGTTTTAAAGATTACTGCTCCCCCAGCTATTTGTTACTGCACTGGAGAAACTGATCTTTCACTGAAGCAGACGAAGTGCATGCACAAGTCAGAAATACTAACTTCAAAGTTCACACGCACCTGTTTAAACTCACCTGAATGATTCAGCAATAATGCGGATGAAGAACGATCGGTTGAGTCACTTCCCTGTCCACATCAGGGATAAAGACCAGCAGTTGTCAACAGAAAGGTCATAAAAATCTTAGAAGCTTCACAGCTGTTTCTTATATGAAAAATATCTGACCACAGATGAGGTGTAGCCAAATTCATTTTTCCCCTTCTCTTCCCATTCTGCTGAGTCCCTCCAGATAAAAATGCCAAGACCGAAGCCTTCTACCGCCTTCTACAGAATTTCCCCTTTCTTCAGTTATGACTTACTACAAAAACAAAGCAAAACAAAAACAAACAAACAAAAAAACCCCCCAAAATTCCAACAGAAACCCCCTGCTTCTCATCCCTACTGAATTTATCAAATTTATTCTTGCTATTTAGGCTTCTTTCTGAACCTCACCCCGCTAATTCTTGTCATTTTCAAGGTACCGCCAAATTCTTCAAAGGATCAAAGATCCCCTGTGCTCTCCTAGTCTCAGCTCATTTAGCCTAACTCCACTCTCACCAGGGCCGTTTTCTCCCTTCCATTTTATCTTTTGGCATCACAGAAGTAAACCACCCTCAATCATTCTATTGCCCTTTATTTCTAAATGCAATGAATTATCTTTCCTCTCCTTCAGCGCTGTGAGACAGGGAGCAGTGTACATACATCATGCTGCAAAATAAGTTTTTGCTTCAGGGACAAGAAGGTGGTGGGTGGGTGTGGTGAGAGCAGAATAATGACAGGTGGGTAAGAGGAAGACTCCTTGCTACTTGACTTCAGCAACCATCCTCATCTCAACAAAAAGGCTTCACAAAAACACTTGGCCCTCCTCTAAGCGGAAGGTCACATTTACAGAGGCATTCTAGAATGAAATCAGGTCACCAGGTTTAAAAAGAGTAATGATTCGACCACCAGACTACATATAACCACACAGCATGGCTGTCTGCAGTCACATTTTTAAAAAAGGGGATCACAGAATAGAATTATGGAATGGTTTGGACTGGACTGACCCCTGAGGAACACCACTCGTCACTGGTCTCCACTTGGACATTCAGCCATTGACTACAACTCTCTGAGTGAGACCATCCAGCCAATTTCGTATCCACCAAGAGGTCCATCCATCAAATCCATGTCTCTCCAATCTAGAGACAAGAATGTCATGCAGGACAGTGTCTAATGCATTGCTCAAGTCCAGGTAGACGACATCAGCTGCTCTTCCCTTATCCACCAAGGCTGTAACCCCTTTGTGGAAGGCCACCAAATTTGTCAGGCACAATTTGCCCCTAGGGAAGCCATGCTGGCTGTCACCAGTCACCTCCTCGTTTTCGATGTGCCTTGGCTCAGTTGTCAGGAAGATCTGCTCCATGACTTTGCCGGGCACAGAGGTGAGACTGACTGGCCTGTAGTTCCCCAGGTCTTCCTTTTCACCCCTTTTAAGAATGGGGGTTACATTTCCCCTTTTCCAGTCAGTGGGAACTTCACCGGACTGGCACAACTTCTCAAATATGATGGAGAGTGGCTTAGCAACTTCATGCGGCAGTTCCCCCAGGACCCGTGGACACCCCTCATCAGGTCCCATGGACTTGTGCACCTTCAGGGTCCTTAGACGTTTTTACATACCTAAGATGCCACCTACTGCATCACTTGTATCTGGTCCAACAGTGGTACCACTTTGTACATGAAAAAAATCACTGAATTGTGAAGACTTTAACAGACTAACTGATGATCAATTCAGAAAATGAAAACAAAATTCCCACCAAATGATAAATGAAATCATTTAATACCAAGCCAAAGCCAGCACTAGTGAAACCTGGCAGTATTTGATCAGTAGATGCATATAACGCCAGGAAAATATTGCAGGACATAATATTAAAATATACACTTAGCGTCTAGAAGTGAAGGCTTCTTGCACCATTTCTTTCATGCATTGAATAGCAAATTTACAGTAAGCGTGGACAATTTTCCTGGCAGAATTACTCTATGTAACAATAGGAAAGGAGACCAGTCAAAATGCTGCTGACTTTACAGAGTGCTGATACACGTTTGCATCGTACATGGCCTGCCAAAAGTCATCACCCCACCGTTTTCTTCCTTTCAAAGTCTCCAGCCCCGTCTCTGGTTGCAGGTAACTCAGCAGGGCAGACCACTACAGATGCTAAGTAGATCTCTCAGAAGAGGAAAAAATGTTCAGATAGTTGACAGTCACTCTGCTAAGGAATCTGAACTTTGAAAACATCACTGAAATTAATCCGCCAGTGGAGAAGGCAACAATACAGCTCCCTTCAGTTTCTCCATGCCAGTATACCACCATTTCTCTTATGTGCCAGCTGTTTAACTTTCACTCCTATGGCTGGGAATCACAGCCACTCACTTTTGCCAGAAACCAAATGCAGGGCTTCATCCAAACTCTGTAGACAAATGACACATTATATCCTTCCTGCTCCTCAGGCCTAAAGACAGAGATGAGCACATCTATTATTAAGTAAGCACTTTTGGAGGTTTTAATGTGTCTTTTAGAATATATTGCTCTGGTTTCAAGCTGATGTTGGTATTTTCATCATTAGGCTATCTATCTTCTAGCCTCGGTTATTGGAGGTAGAGTGGTATGTGTGCAACAACAGTTTGAAATATCCATGATGATGAAAAATAACCACACTCCTTAAGACTTCTTTGATTAGGGTAGAGCAACAGAATGGCTGAAGTTGGAAGGCACATGGTCATCTGGTTCAACTCCCTGCTCCGGTAGAGCAAGTCACACAATAAAATCTTGGAGACCTGTATTAAAAATGCAATGCAGACAGTTATCTCCTTCAGAGGACCCAACTGCCTAAATGGATCTGTTAACAAACACTTCCCCCCCAGAAAAGAGAGCAAGATGCAACTCCTA
This sequence comes from Opisthocomus hoazin, assembly GCF_030867145.1. NCBI lineage: Eukaryota > Metazoa > Chordata > Aves > Opisthocomiformes > Opisthocomidae > Opisthocomus > Opisthocomus hoazin. Next base: position 414,054 of record NC_134422.1, read on the forward strand.
AGTGACCCTAAAACGCGGAAATAAGCAGGAACACAAGGCTCAAATGTACTGGGACTGTTATCGTTGTCTAGGACACATCAGCACAATTACACACACAATTACACACACACACACACACCAAAAAAAAAAAGGGTATAATGCAGTACTCCAAGTGCATAAATTAGCAAACGTGGGAATCTAACATTAACATACTTGAGGCTGCCTAGAGACCAGACACTTAAGTTACATAATCTAGAAGGTACATAAATCAGAATGTATCTTCAGCAGCTATATATACTACCTCTTCTTCCTCATAGCATCTCACGGCATAACATTACAGCCCGTAACAGCCTGCAGGGAAGGCAGTGGTCTTATTTCCATGTTACTTTAGAGGAGCAAAAGCCAGTTTGCTCAAGGTCGTAACGGACAAGGCTTCACAAGATGGCCAAAGGGGTCAGCTGCATATTCCTGCCGCACTGTGCCAGCGCTGACAGTTTGCTATGTGTTTCCTGGACTGCACTGCAGAGTCAGACAAGCAACTGAGATGACACGGGAAAAAGGGCAGGATCTCACGGCAGGTACAGAAGGAAGGAAAACCATTCCTTTGAATCACAACAAACTGTTAGATTGGCTCAACTATCTCCTGAAATCTCACCCAGAGGAACGTGGCAAAGCAGAAACATTATCCTCCCTACTTCATATCATAAGACCTGGGATGCCACCTTTCTCTGTCTCTTGTAAAACGTAAACCTTCCATTTTTAATTACTTGATCATACTATTTTACGGACAAGACTCGAGCAGTCTTCCATAGTGTAAACTACATGGAAACACTCTAACGTCTATATTCTTCCAATTCCTCTTCCCCTTAAGCACTTCTCATTTTAACGTACAATGCAGTAGTATTTAAAGACCTTGTTACAGCGTTAAAATAAGCTCTGTTTGAACATCTATGACAGACAGTATCTACCACAAAGGGCTCATAAGCAAGTCTGCAATCCTGCCACAAGCCAACACGTGTGTACCCTCTTTACACAAGCAGACCACTGAAATCAATAAGATTATTCATATGAACTAAACACACGCTTCAGGTATTATTCTCTGCCAGCCATAAGACCACTGCAGAGCTCAAAGCGGGGACAAGAACATATGTGGAACACCCCAGAGTTTGCTCTTGAATAAAAATTAAAGGCTTGTCTATACAAGGGGAAAAGTGCTTCACATTCACACCCTGCCTCATTCTGCAAGAACTCCCTGGTGTAGACAAGATCTTACATGCTCTTACCAAAAATATGAAATACCTGGCAAGCCCGTATTTATTAAAATTCTACAGTTGTCCTGAGTAATTAGAGCCAAGCACTGCAAAAAGCCTCTAATACGGATGCCAGAAAGCATTCCCTCCACAGACAAGTGTCCAGAAAAAAATACTTAAATCTCACAACCGGAATTTAACTAGTAGTGGAATACAAACTTGCATCCTTTAAAAAAAAAGAATTATCCATTAAAATCTTCTGTCTACGTAAATCTTTACAGGTTTGCCAAGACAATATACACTGCCCCATCCAACCTGTTAATGGGATGCTTGCAAGTCCCATGTAAATCAAATGAGCCGAGTTCCCTGATTTACAAAGAGAACAGCTGTAAGACCAACAAGAGCTCACTTTACTCAAAATCCTGAAGAGAAACTGGAAAGGAACAAATTCAGTTTTGCTCCTGAGGACAACTAATTGAAGAAAGGAGGCGGAAGCGAGGCTCACTAAGGAGAAAAGCATTCCTTCTTCCTACTAGCAGACATGGTGAAGATAGGAAGAAAAGAATCTTGCTTCTACCAGATTGAGGGACAGCGCCAGTTTTCTCAGGTGCCAGTTAGCCAGATTCTTGGCACACGCTACTAACGAAATGAGCTCTCTCGAGAAGCCCATTTCACCAGTGCAATCCGGGATGCAGCTCTGGTGGTACACACTGCTGCAGGGGATGCAAGAGCCTTGGCAGAATCCTTTGAGCAGGCACAGGGGAGGGAAGGAAAAGAGGGAGAAAAAAAGCCCTCTCTATCACACCTTCCAGCACACTCCTCTGGTGCAGACTTTTACAAAGCTTTGAACTCTGACAGATCAAAATAACTTCATGCCACTTTTGCTCTCCTTTCCAAATTGTCTTTTAAAGAAAAAGTGTAGAACTTTTGGTCAGGAAAAAACCCCACCATTAATTAGATCTTTTTTCCCAAACTTTCAAAACATGCCTAGTTCCTCTGAATGAGTGTATTATAAAGTGCTCCCATCGCTCACCGATCGACTTGCTGCAAACTTACAGAAGACACACGTGGTAATGTACTGCAGTGGCACAAATAATAGCTCAGGCTCAGAATAAACGAAAACCCTACACGCACCAGCTCTGTATTCTCCGAGTTTTAAATACATCTATGAACTCTGAAACTGTGCATCAGTTTGGTACATCATACTGTAAGACACAATGTTCCTATACCCCATTCTACCTTTGCCAAGTATAATTTATCCGAGGACAAAGCAAAGTTTTCCCCTGATGTCTTCTGTTGAACTTTTCAAAGTAATTCTTGCCTGCACACAGAGATTCTGTATTAGTAGTTGGGAAGTGCTGAAAACTTTGTCATAGCAAAACCATGCCTACACTTTGTGGCAGTAATATTCCTCTCTCTTTTCTTCAAACTTTCAATTTCTCACAAATATTGTAGAAAAATCCAGGAACTCAGTCCTTACTAACACAAAAAAATCCCCTTGCAACCTCAGTGGGAATTCAGCCCAGTGTAAAACAGCCCTTGAACTATATTAACTAAATAATCAACTCAAAAGCATTTCTGGTGTAAACCACAAAAACAGTCTCCCTCCAAAATCCATATTAATAATATTCTGTGTTTTATCATTTTTGCTCAAAAACAAAACAAACACACACAAAAAAACCCAAAAAAACAAGCCCAAACCAATAACAACCCACACATTAAACTCTGTAGAAACTTTCATCTCATTTAAGTTTCAAAAAACAAAGGTCATATTTTGCTTCTATTTATTCCTACTTCTATACTGTTCAAATCCTAACTTGTTAAAGTATGGTCAGAAACATAGATTGTAAGGAAAGGACATCTGTTAAAAAAAGGAATGCATTCATTTCATATTAAATGACTGAAAGAAGAAAAGCACAATCTTTGGGCTCATAAATGCTAATATTTTTCTAGATAAAATAAAGGTGAAGCAGTTTAATGTGGACTCCGCCTTTTTCAGCAATTCAACACTTCATTTTGAATAGCTTTGAATTTGACTTACAACTGCCAGCTTTTGACAAGTCATAGATATTCAATAATACTCAATGACATTAAGTGCATGGCAGCTAATGAAGCTAATGCAATATTTAAAGATGCAAAACTACTCTAAGCTAAACAGAGCTCCCCACTGCCCAGCTCCAGCCACACAGCTGCAGAGTTCACATTCACACACAAACACACATCAAAAACTTTCTTTCAGGGCGTTTCCTGTGTTGCTTAACAAGTTCCAGCTTCTCTCCCGCTGGATCTAAATTTAACCAAGACTAACATCGAGTCTTTTTTAAAAAAACAAACAAACAAACAAAAGAACTACCCATACCTCCCCACGCCCCCCAAAAAAACAACAAGCCCAACAAAAAACCCCACCAATAAACTAAAAACCAAAACATAAAAGCCAACCTACATCATATGGGCAACTTCAATGCAATGAAGTAAACTTTTTACAGACACCTTTGTTTTTAGAACTGTTAATTATCAAATACATGAAATATGCAGCAAACAAGCAGCAGCCCTTTCACCCTACACCTTTCTGAAATTGCACTGTATATGCTACTACTAGGTACAGGTAACACAAGCACTAACAACAGTTGCTAATGCAATAAGAGTATGTAAAAGAGAGTGACCTTTACAGAGAAGTCAGAAGTTCAACCAGAAGCCAACGCTCCTCAATGCGGCCAAGCGTGCTTTGCTATCCCAATTAGAGGACTATATGCAGCAGTACCTTGGGTTAAGCCAAAAAGACTCCTTACAAAGTCTTCAGACTTCGCTACAAACATGCTAATTTTTGAATATTTTAATTGTAGATTTGTCTGAGCTAGATAGCGGGAATATGTAGGTAGAAGGGAAAGCGTAAGAAACAACTTGAAGCAAACGAGGTTCAAAACTCCCGCTCCTGACTTGTGTCATGAACTCGCACACTCCCGCGCCACCAGCATCCCAAGCGGCATTTGCCAGGGCGGCTCCTCCTGGAGACCACTCACACTGGGCACGCCTGCTCCACCCGTGCCTCTCCTGCACTCGCAGAATCACTAAGGTTGGAAAAGACCTCTGAGATCACCAAGTCCAACTGTCAACCCAACACCACCATGCCTGCTAAACCACGTCCTGAAGTGCCACATCTACACGTTTTTTTGAACACCTCCGGGGATGGGGACTCCACCACTGCCCTGGGCTCCCCACGCACCCTGCAGCTCGTCACACATTCACCTCGCATGCCCTCCTCTGATGGGTTAATGCTTACAGTGCTGGAATGCAATGTATCTTCTTTTTTAAACAAGGTGTTGAATTTGAATAATACTCAGGTCACTAATCAGAGCAGAAATTGTCCTGTGGGCCATAAAGAGACTGCAAACAATTTCACCTTAGGCTATGGAATTTTTTCTCTTTTAACACCATCCTGTATTTCAGAAATCGGAAACATGGAAATCTGCATGTAGTGATAATTCACAAGTTCTATCTTTAAAGCAACACCATGAAATTAAGGCAGCTGGCAAAAAAATCCACAGAAAGATTCAAAATACATCTCTGTAGCTTTGTCCCTCCCGCGGTTACAATATTTAAGATCAGCAGAACTCTAAGACGCTTCTAGTTTTTGAGTTTCATACACATCCAGATACAGCTCAATTCACCAAGGCACATGAGTAAGAACTAGAGGAATTCAAGCTCAGCCCTATGTCCAAAATTATTTTGGTCATCTGGATGGTGAAAGTGCCCGAGAAGCGCTTCACAGCGCAGTGCTTCACCAAACAAGTCACCATGCAAACACTAAAAAGCCATAACCCCTTCACCTGTTGACACAGAGTATTTACAAAAAAAGGTCAAATGTGCAATAACTTACGGAGCATTGCCACCAACTTCAACAACATCGAGATCCTAAAAGCAGCTCTTGATTCGACCTCAAAGACACTTCAATTTCTGCTAGCGGCTATGCAAAGGACTCAGTGCTATCACTGAACTGATCCGTGCTTAAGACCCAGAGAGATTCTCAAGCTGAAAGCATTATGCAGCCTACGAAACCTAGCACACTGTTCTGTGCGAACACTTCAGAACTGACATCCCATGTGACAAGAAACCAGCGAGGCGGCACTTCAAACCTGGCAAGCTGGCTGAGCTGCAAGGCATTTCATCCAACAAGCTAGCGGAACTTCTGTTTTCAAATTGTCACCCTCCTTAGAAATTGTTATTCCAGATTAAGAAGAGAAAAGAAAGTAAGTGAGATACTAAATTGGAGATGGCACTGCCTCAGGAAATAAAGCACATATTCCAGCAACTACTTGCAACCACAGAATGGAGGAATAACTCCAATAGACACTTTTTGTTACCTGGCCTTCTGCTTCCAGACTCTTACGAACATCACTTAGGCACAGGAGCACCTCCATGCATTATTCATGGAGGCCAAGCACTGAAGTTAAGGTATTGCAAAGTTTAATATTCCAGTACCAAAGTGCTGTTACGGACTAAGCCTATAGCTTAACAGGCCTCCTCTCAGTGAGCGGAGGGGAGGAAGAAAAACAGCATTCCTGAAACACGGCAAAAGAAACAGGACTTTAAAAGTTAAAGTCTTTACATTAACATGAACCACAATGAATGTACTTCAAGGTGCAGGAGTGACAAGGATGGATGAAAAGAGGCTGTACAGTAATGTATCACCTATACAGCACAGAAACCTAAAATAAGGGCAACGCAGACTCCGCAGGATCAGTCTCTTCATGAAGCTGAAAAACAGGGGCAGCGGGGAGGAGCAACAGGACATTTTAGCTACGATAAGGGGATCAAAGGCGCACTGTTTTGCTAAATCACAAAACTGGAGAGCGGAAAACCTGCGTTTTGGCTCAGTCTTTCCCTGCTTTGAATTGTCCCCATCCTAAGTAAGCAGGAAAGGTAGGTTGCACTAGACTCTTAAAGGTATATGGTGAGGCTAAATACAGAATAGCGAGCATCTCATGCCCTCTATTCTATATTTTATACTTTCATAAATAATCTAAGGTAAGCACGCTGAGATATCCTTATAGAATTTCCTAAATATAATGAATACTAAAGGATTTAATCAGTCATGCTAAACAATTTTAAAAGGAGCAGGTAGTAAGAGATAAGCACAGGCGGTAGACACATTAATGTCCCAGCCACACAATAGATATTTTGCATTAACAAGGAACTGATCCTTTTATTCCCTTCAGGACAAGATCAGAGAGTTTAAGGCTCCACCAAAACAAACTTTTTTTCTTCAAAACAAAAACACACCCCTCAAAAAAAAAAAAACAAGGCACTTTTCAAACTAAAGTTAAATACAAAGCCAAATGCAGTGAGGCTCATGGACTGTTTCAGTGCTTGCTTCTGGGGCTTTTGTCAGTTTGGTGTTATCCTATGCCTTACTTCTTACAAAACTGACTGCTGAGTAACAGCGGTGCCTCCTATACACAAACAAATTTTTAAAAAGCAAGACCTTACACTTTCGTTAGGCCACAGGCTTTTTTTCTTCTTACATTGCCACAGCTTTGTGATAAACAAACTTCAACCTCCATGTTAAGTCCTGGGAGTGGAAAGCAACCAAAAGACATGAACTAAACCACTTTTCTCAAACCTTACTCACACACAAAACCCAAAGCTGGCCTTTCTCTGTTCTTCCGGAAAAAACAAAGATCTAGCTCCTGACAGAGCCTGAAATACTGACTTTTAGTCAAAACAGCACCTCTACAGAAAAATCTTAATTTTAAAACCATTAGTATAAATTTCAAGTTACAGATGTGTTTACGGGTGTCATCACAAATAACCAACAGATCAGGCTGGTGTTCCTACACACACAAGGGTTTGAAGGCTTGCCGATTAATCTTTCCTCTTCAAAGAAAGGTTTAATCTTGATGACAGTAAGAAGTTTAGCTAAAGAAAAACAGAACAACTCTGCTAAGACTGCTTAGCTGTCTTCAAAAGTATATACTCGGATCACAATGTTGCTATGGCATCAACTTCAGGACTGTGGTTAGACACACAAAACTCTTCCTACAGACTGTTATGGGAAGCTGAGCAGCTTTGGCCATGAACCAAATATGTTTTGGCTCTAAAGTTGACATAATTCATCACCATTTGGACATTCCAATGGTTAGCTAAACTGAGAAAGCAAGACAACCAGCACTTTAGAGCATCTATCTAAACGAAGCTTTAAATACAGTTTCTTTTTGCTATTGCTAGGGGAGTGTATTTGTGCTTACCTTGTTTACATTATTTAATAACATAATACTGTTTTCCCAGCATTTAGCTGTCAGATCAGAACAAACGGGAAATGTTCTTTTTTGGCAGCTGCATATCAAACTACAGTGGGAGGAAATTCTGTAGGATCCAAGGTATGACATTTATTTCCCTTATTTCCTGGTATTTTTAATTTTATAAGCATCAGGCTATTTTTAAGCTACCAAAATTCTGAGCTAACCTAGGACTTCTGCAAACAACTGACACGTACTGAACAATCCTGCAAAACTCTGAAGTAGTCTGGATGAGAGAACGTTTAACATGCTCCAATCCAGCACACCTCTTGCAAACTGTTTCACACCCAGCAATCACGGAAGCCCCTCGCAAGCCTCCCACATCCCCAACTGTCAGCTCTCCAAACAGAAAAGCAGCATTTGCTTCATCAGCCAGAAGGCACCACCTCCGAGGCAGACCAGACAAGTGCCACTTCCACGTTGTCACTAAGAGGAAACGGAGGTGGGCACAACGCAGAGAAATGGGTCGAGGGGACCTGCTCAGTACCACACTGGGGCAGATCTAAACCCCTTTATTTCCCCCCCGAGGCTCATCCTCACTGAATAATGCCTTCAGTTACATTCTGGTTTTGAAAACAATCATTTAGGACCCAGTTTATTCTCTGTCCTATAAATATGCATTATGAGGCCAGGGCAAACAAATCACTGAAATAACACCACCGAGAAATCCGAAAGCTTTAGAAAGTATGTTATAAAATACACAGTAACTCATGTATTCAAAGACAAATTAAATTACCATTTTACCATTCTATTCCTGAGATCACAGCAGCCCAACGCTGATGACCGCACGGGCAGGACCTTCTACTTCAGTCGCCAAGCCCAGGCCATTCCCAGTGGACAAGCGCCCCAGACCCCCAGTCCTGGCCTGAGTGTAACCCGCTGAACCCCTCCCTGCCCACCAGCTCTGCCCCCAACACCGCACGCACACCGCCCACCCACCCACCCAGCGACGCATGGCAAGGGTGAACGCCACACACCACCCACCCGCCCAGCGACGCACGGCGAGGGTGAATACCACAAACCACCCACCCACCCAGCGACACACGGCAAGGGTGAACGCCACACACCACCCACCCGGCGTCTCAGGGCCGCCCTCGCCGCGGCTGCCCAGCCCGGCTGCCATACTGCTGGCCAGACAGCCCCGGCAGGGCTCCTGCTCTTAGCAGCTTTTCCTCACGTTTTACTACCACAAACGAGTCACCGCAAAGAAATCAAGTTTTCCTGAAAGCAATTTTCTTCTCCGGAACCCCCGCCGATAAAGGCACGACAAAGGTACTGGCCACAGGCACGCGAACGCGGGCGCCGGGCCGGCGGCAATCCCGGCCGCGCAGCCAGCGCCAGGCCTCGCCCCTGCGGGAGCGCCCCGCGGAGGGCCCGCTCGGCCCGGCCCCGGGTAGACCCGCCCGCCCCACCTCGGCCCGCCGGCCGCGCTCCGCCCTGCCCTGCCCCCACCTGTGCCGGCCCCGGCCCCGGCCCCGGGCAGGCGCCGCCTCAGCCCCGCCGCCCCGCCGGCCGCCGCGGCAGCCCGACATGCCCGCACACGCTCCTCGGCCAGAAAGTTTCATTCGCGCTCCCGCCGAGCCCCCCGGAGAGCCCGGGAGAAGGGCACGCACCGGCGGGGGGGGGGGGGGGGGGGGGGGGGGGGGAGAGAGGAGGAGGAGGAGGAGGAGGAGGAGGAGGAGAGAAGGCTCACCTCCGCCGGCGGGGTCCGGCCGCCGCGCCCAGGGGCTCTCGCGGCGCGGCCCAGGCACAGCTCCTCCGCGGCCAGCCAGGCCCGTCGGCGGGAGGAGCTCCCTGGGCGCAGGCGGCGGCAGACCCCGCCCCGCGCACCCCCACGGCCGCCCCTCCACGGGACCGGCTCCGCGGGGCGGGCAGCGCCCGGGGCGGGGCGGGGCCGGCTCCGTGGGGCGGGCAGCTCCCAGGGCGGGGCGGGGCGGGGCTTCGCGGGGCGGGGCGGGCAGCGCCCGGGGCGGGGCCGGAGCCGGCGAGCAGCGGGCGCGGCGGGGCGGTGCCCGCCCCCCGCGAAGGCTTCGGCGCCAGCAGAGCCCCCTCGGGAGGCAGTGGAATTGCCGCCGCCGCCGCAGATCCCCACGGGGTGAGCCGCCTCGCCGCCGGGCCGCTGCCTGCCGGTCAGCAGCCGAGGCTCACGACGCCCCCGCCGGCAGGAGTCGCGGAGGACAGGAAGACGGGTGTAAGGTAGTGAACGCCGACCGCAGGGCGCTCGGACTGCCGCTGACCGGGCCCCAGGCCAGCCGGGCTGGGCAGGCCGCGCCCCGTGCCGGGAAGCGGCACCTGCGGAGGCAGCCGGGGCGGGCGCGCCGCACGGGAAGGAGAACCAGGCACCGACGTTTCTCCTTTGGCGCACGGAGCTGAGGTCGGCGCTGCCTGCGTAACCCCGATCAGCTGCATCAAGGTAGCCACCACAGAGCACTGTCTCTAGGGGCTTTTTACAGGGAGATAAACATCTCGCGTGACTGGGTTTAGTCTCGAACTGTGTGGGGTTTTTTACCTATTAAGACATAGATTTATCAGTGATGGCTGGAATGCCCTGAGGCGGGGGTTAGTCTCTTCTTGCAACTAACCAGCGACAGGACGAGAGGCAATGGCCTCTTGTCGCGTCGGGGCAGGTTTAGATTGGATATTAGGAAAAATCTCTTCACAGAAAGAGTGGTCAGGCACTGGACCAGGCTGTCCAGGGAGGTGGTGGAGTCCCCATCTCTGGAGGTGCTCAAAAAACGTGTAGATGTGGCACTTCAGGACATGGTTTAGCAGGCATGGGGGTGCTGGGGTGACGGTTGGACTCGATGATCTTGGAGGTCTTTTCCAACCTGTGATTCTATGATTATGAGCACAACAGTTAATAATGTTAGCAGAAACACTGATTTGTTGTGTTTTTCTCTCCCAACCTCACACTGCTTGCCTTTTCCACCTCAAATGCCCAATACTCCAGCTATTCCCCGCACAGACGCCAAACTGCGTGGCTTCCCTACACAGAATTCCTACAGTACAGTTTCACATAATTAATTAAAAAATGAATCCTCATCACACCAAAAAAGGAAAATGTAGCGACAATCCAAAATACATTTATAGAGTTTGCTTGGGCAAACTATGATTTATGTTCATATGAAATTCATCATGAAAAACTAAATCTGAATTAACTGCAAAATAATTATTACAGTGCCAGAGTATTCTAGAACATTCTCTACGCTATGCCTTCTTTTCTTTCAGTGCGCCTGTCAGGGGTACAAGAGAATCCATGCATGTGTTCAGACACAAGTTGCAGGCTTACGTACAAGAGCATCCTCTCAAGAACATTCGCCATGATTGCCTTGTATGGTATTCGAGGAGCAGAGTAACACGGCAACAAAGCCTCAGAGGGTTGCAGCAGCAGAGCAGCTGGTTATCTTACACTTCTTTCATTGCGACTTCAGCAGCTTATCAGCTGAAGACTCGTCCCAAACCAAGGGCAGGGCGCTGTGTGCAACTCAGCCAGCAGCTCTTCTTTCTCCCAGTGGAGAATCCTCTTAATCACATCCTCTGCCCTCCATTTTGCCTACATGATGAGGAGTAGGTCTGGAAAGTAAGGCATTTTCTCTCAGAGGAAATGTCTTAGTTCTGGCAGCCTTCTACTATTTTGTCTTTGTCTCTGAAATCTGGGGCAAAAAAATGAACTACAACTCCACCGTTCTGGGATCTGTTCCTCATCAGGTCCAGTGCTCACTCTTCCTCTGTGCATGAACCCAGAAGTTTTGAAATAGTATTTACAGTCAATTTGATTTAGGTCCTGCTGTTCAACAGGAAAGCTCAGAATCAAGGTATTTTTAACTAGGGCTTGATTTTAGTGCTTCCCTATTTGTCTCAGTAAAGCGATGCTTTTAATACCAGCAACATAAAGATTTTTGCTCTCATCATCAGGAGCTTCCTTCTGGGAAGAATTTAGCCCACAGCTGTTTTTCTGCTCTAACTGTTCTGCCCTCTGCTCCTTCCACTCATTTGGTCAGCTGATTTGTCCATTCCCAGCCACTGAAATGCTTTAGCTCCTCTTTTTTTTTTTTAACTCTCTCAAAGGCGATGGCTGTCCTCAGTCTCATACTTATCAGGCAAGCTTCTAGAGCTTCTTGTAGTTTTAAAGCCTTTTTTTTTACCTTTTTTTTTTTTTTTTCCCCAAACAGGATGCTTAGACCAAGCTGAAATATATCAGCAGTGTCCACTGTAATGCTGGGGAGTAAGGAAATAAGAAATCAGTCTTCTCACTTTTCCTGCTCAGCTTTGGTGTTGTTTATGTTAGTTTGGGCTTCTCATCCTAACCTACTATCTCAATTGTTTGATTTGGAGGGCTCCTTCACAGAAGACAATCTTGTACATTTTAGGAGCTTCCTTTCAGTGTAGGTGCTTGTGTCCTGTCAGATTAATTCTCATGCAAAATAACAATTTGGTAGAAAATTCTTGATTTACTGATTTTAAGAAAACAACTTGTTCTGTAGCTAGTAGAATCAGCACCACCTTATATTCAGCAGCTTTATGAATGTTGGATTTGCAGATGTCTAAGAAGGTGTAAGTTCCAATTTCTGTTTTTTTCTGTTAAAGCAGCATTCATAACGCCTACCCAGCATGCAGTTGTCCGATGTCTCAGTCTGCTCTTGCTTGTGATGCCACCTTTGCACAGTGGCAGAACAGCAGGAGGGAGTCTCACCCTAGCTACCTGTTTTCAACTAACACCATTTCATGGAAGTATTACTCTCAGTTGGATTTTACTTGAAATAATTCAACTGATTCTAAAGTTAGTGGGGAAGGAGAGGAAGGGGAACAAGCAGGTATGCACCCAGGGATTATATATAGGCGTATTTTCCCTATGAAACCAGGCTAGAAGCTGGTCACAGGGCTTTACAGGGCAAAACAAGAGTGAAGCTTAATACCAAGTCAGAAACAACACCTATGTCAAACTACTTTATGGTCCCTGCATGCACCAGCTTAGGTCTTGCAGTTGCTGTCCACAGAAGACACTGTACAGAGCCTCAGTAATTTCACTGATAGCACATCAGAACTTACCATTTTTGTGATGTTTTATCTCTTACAGTACTTGTTTGTCAACAACTCCCATAGGTGTAGATGCTACTTTTTGAAAAGTGTTAATAGGATAAATACTAAAAATAATAATCAGTGATATCAACTAAATATTCCAAATGTCATTACATTTAGTGCAATTGCTTTCATTGATAATTTGTTCCTGGTGCTCTTTTCTGTCCACTGTTTTCCAGCTCTATTTCACGTCTTGTCCTTCTTTATGCTTTGCTTCCATTCTGTCCACCTATTCCCAACTCTTTGCATCATGTACTTTTTAAAAAAAATTATCAGAAACCGACCTCTGTGTAAGGTCTGGTCTTGCAGACAGCAGCTTGGAGAACTCGGCATTAGCGTGTGCTGTTTGTCAGGAGTACACTTCTGAAAGGCGTAGGGAGGTAGGACAACAAATAAGCCTTATGATTTATCACAGAAATTGCTGTTCTAAAGTCAACGTGAAGGGGGGGGGGACGACACACTTATTCTCTGAATATATACTTACACCTGAATGATTTTCTGTTTAAGTGTTATTTCTTAGCCAGAATCCACATAGCTTCATTACACAAAACCAGATGCTGCTTTGAAAAGAGAGAAAAAGGTAAGAATTACATCTCCTACCTCACTACAGAAGCTGGACTGACAATGAACGCAGAAGGCTAAAGCAATTCTAAGTCAGAGGTAAAGCACTGCAACAGTAGATCTAAGTTACCCAACAAGTTTTCTATTTCACCTGCAGATAAGCATTACTTCCTTATTTAACTTTTGCATGATTTTTTGGAGGCTGTGTGGGAGATTGTGTCTTTTCTGTTGCTCCAGTGAATCAGAAAACCAGCCAGAGATGGATAGTAAACTTTGACTTTTGGATTTTTAATTACTGTTCAAGCACTAAGTGATGATTTGGCCACCTAGACTGCCTATGGATTGTGTGTGCCAAAATTAGCTTTCTATATATACAGCGATACATATATAAACCACTTAAATGAAAAATGTATACACTTACTTCAAAGAATTTGGTCCAATGATTGGGAGCTTTTATCTCCTTAGGTTTCCCGGTCTCTCTGCTCCTTCTATGGCAATTCCTCTATCATCTATCGGCACTCAAGCATTCCAATTTCTTTATCGAATCATTTGAAGAAAAAAAATACAGTATGATGCTAGAATATAACAGTGGAAGCAAACCTGCTGCAAAAGAAGGCACTAGTAACGTGTCCTAGAGACCAACCTCAGACAAGCTAGAATTTCTTCTCTGCCCTTGAGGCTCCCTCCCTTTCCTTCCCTGTACCAAAATAACTGACATAAACTGGTGCAAAGGGCAGGGTTTGGGTTTGTTTGGGGTTTTTTTAGTCTTTTTTATTATTACTTCCTTTTTTAAAATTCTAGTGTTATTCTATTTTGTTACAAATATTAAGGACTGTTCTTTAAAATGCGAATTTGTTTTTAATCACAATGAGCCATAAAAGCAAAACAGTGTTTGACCGTAAGCTGCATACACGAGCCTACTGAAAGGTTCTGTGTGAGCTGGGGAAAACACCAGAGGCGAGTAGTCTTTGTTGCTCCTTTTGAAAGGACCAGAAGGGTTGATAATAAAAAAATCAAAAAATTCTGAGTTGATTATTATTCTACCATCCCTACTAGCTTCAGACTTCAGGTTCTTCAATTCATGAAGTGTGAGCTTATCAGTTTAGAGCAGTACATGCATTTAAACCAGCAGATGCACGCAGCATATCCCATTTTGCCAGCCAAGTTTCTAAACTCCTTACAGCCAAGGCCTGCAGAGCTTTGGGACATTCTGCCCCCCCTCCCCTTTGTCTTTTTATTCATTACAATTCAAGGTAGCAAGGCCAATTTTAGTCTGCTACTAAAGGACTAGCAGCTACAGTTTTCAACATAGGCGGAGGGCTCTTCGTAACGTATTATGAAGTACTGTCTTTAGAAACCTCACAAGACTTTTGTATAGAAGAGCTCAAATGCACACACACTGTGGACAAGCAATTACATGCCTACCCATCTTTGGCATCTGTGAACAGCTCCAACAAAATCCCATCATTCTACATGTAGCTTTTTGACTTGTTTTACTTTTTAAGGTTGAGATCCAAGAATAAACAAAGTTTAAAAATGTCAGCTGTTTTTTTAATAGATAATTTGCTTTTCATTGTTTTTTATGTTTCGTGATAATAATACATAAAGAACAAATATTCCAGGCTTGTGTAGCTTAAAGATAGCTCAGAGTTTGCTCCAACTCTAACTTTGAAAAAAGATACCAAATACGGAAAATTTAAACTGGAAAGAATTTAAGAAAGTTACAAACAATGAAAGTAGAAGCTTGGATTTAAATTTTACAGTCAATCTTCATTTTAGTGACTGTTCTATTTCAGTATACAGTATATTTAGATGCATACTGTGCATCTAAAATGACAGCTATTATATAAAACTTTTTTTACAATTGCTTTGTAAAAGTATTAATTATTCCTTTATGTAAAAATAAGTTCTGAAGTAATCACCAGAAGCAAACCCGAAAGACAAGAGAAAAGCACTGTGTATAAATGAAGTCTGCTTCAGAAATTTCATCCCTTTATACCCAACTGTTGAATATGAAATGCTGTACCAAACTTTTCAATGTTGCCTGGTTCATGAAGCAATGAATGCATTCTGAAGTCACCATATTTAGAAAGGTAATATGAAAGCACCTACAAAACCAGCAAATCTTACTTAGCTATGTAAATTTACCTGACACCAATCTAGTATGCACTTGACCCTATTCCTTGTTCTGTGTTTCATTTGTAATTGACTACAGCTAGGAACACAGAGAATGGAGCAAGGGTAAGGAATCACTACCACTTTCTGCTACTATCTAGTTACACCCTTTGTATCTTCACAAGTCCTACAGAGTCATGTCCACTGTGAAAAACCAGATGATGCTTTCATAAACTATTATTTTTTTTCTCTTTGAAACTTTTTCAGCAGATTAAAATACACCTCCCTGTACGAAACTAGCTGTTTTCTGAGGCTAGCACAGTAAGCTGTAGGCATATAGCAACCCCTTGTGGCAAAAATAGTATACACAATAATTAACAACTATTGAAATTTCTTAAGCTACTCTTGATATGCGTCATAAACCTCTGTAAAATCTTAAGTGTTACCAAACAACTGGAGAGTTGGAGAGTCTCTCTTAGCTGGAGAGTCAGCAATACTCAGACTTCAGAATTGCAATCGTTCTTCTCTTCGATTGAAGAGTTACCTAAACATTGGTAGCCTGTTATAAATGAAGTGCCAGGTGGAAATTTCTGTTAATACAATTGTCTAAAAGTTTTTCATTAAAATTCAGCAAGAGTGGAATAATGGCCAGGAACAGAGTTCATGGCCAGGTTTTCCAAGAATAATAAACATGTTATTATGTTGAATCACTGTTCCCTGCATGGTTTTGCTGAATGAAGGGAAAACTATGATTGCTTTCACCAGGGAAGTCAAAGTGCCTTTGCAGCTTACAGTAGCTGACCAAGACTGAGAACAGAGTACAAGCCTGGTTCAGTAGTGTCTTCTGCAGAATGCTGGCAGAGCAGCAGCCCTTCAGCCGACAGTGGCGAGGACGAGGACAAGAAACAGTCAGACAGTGCTGTAGGCCTGGCAGCTCTAATAGCCTAAGGGCAAAAGAAATGGAACCCTTGTATCTGCAGAGAATCCCACCACACCTGCCCTCTTCAAAAGGATTTAACTCACAAGTGGCCCAAAAGCATGAAGTGCATGTTCCTCCAGCTAAACTAAATCAGCTGCAAGCTATCTGTCCTGCTCACGCTAAGTAGGAGGGGATAGTCTGGAAGATGCAGGAAGGGAACGTGAGGAACAGCAGCATGTTGCAACAATGGTCATCAAGGGCAGCGACATTTTCAAAACCAAGAGGTGCTTTACTGTGAGTCTGTTATGGGAGTTACACACCACAGGAACAACCACAATAGAAGTATCACAGGTGACACCAAAGAATTTTTACATTCTAGAAACACGCTCCTCTACCACTGAAACTAAAGACGAGCTCAGCAAATGCTTGGGCTTATGTCTGTACCAGTTACAACTTTTGGGTTTTGTACACCAGGGAGAGGTTACTGTGCTTGAAATGATTTGCAAGCCTGCGCATACTAGAGAGGAACAGGCTGAACAAGTATATCTTGGAAGGGATAGGGGCTTTAAAGAACATTTAATATTTATTTATGAAAATTAAGTCTTTTGTTATAGTTCTCTCTTATTGTAACTTCCCATATTTGCCCTGTGTAATTCTTTGCCATTTCATCTGCTGCAGTTTCACCCAAGAGTCAGAAGTCACATACTCTCAACGCAGATGTACACTTAACAGCAGACCCGATAGTTCATGCCAGACCAGGTAAAAGCTGCACACTGCCCAGTTACCAAACAGTTCTGTCAAGTGTCAAGCACCCCCCAGCCTGGGAGCGTCAGTGCTTAAAGGTAAAGACTTTTCCTTGCCCAAGAGGACATTCATCCCTGCAGAGGAGTCCAGCAAAACATGTGTGTGGTACTCAGGCTGTCAAACAGAATGTGTGACATTATGAAGCTCACCAGTGTGTTGAACCAATCAACATTGACCGAAATCTGTTTTCACTGCTTTCGTTATCACGTGGTTTCAGTCATTCCCATCTCTGTAAGGTGTTTTGAGGTCTGCAGATAAAAACAACTGCATATTAACTAACATGGTGTCCACCAAAATGATGAAATAAAGATCAACAGAACAAACAATTTATTGAAACCGTGCCATTCTTGTTGAACGCCTGCATCATTTGTAATAACCCTCAAGAAGCCTGAAAATACATTTCCTGCAAGGTTTTGATTTTTCTAGTAAGCCAACTGTATTTGTTCCTTATGTTCTGAATTTAGCTGTAATTCATATTTAAATAATGAAAGCAAAGTACTGAATTGAGACTTGAACTAAATAAAGGCAACTCCTTAAAACAGAAGACACAACCGATTCATCACAGTATCATCAATGATGGTGCAAACACAACCCAAAATGACACACAGAATGGAAGGCACAAACAGGATGAAAAACTAAGATGTCTATCATTTAGAAACTCAAAATTTGGTTTTAGTCTGCTGTTTAGCTCTTGTTATTACAAATATTATTATAGGCAGGACACCTTAACAGAAATAAATTAGAGAAAATAATGCACCTGTCAAAATACAACAGGTGAGTAAAAGACTGACTTGGTTGAAAAGGAAGTGCCCTTAATTAAATAATGTTCTTAATTATAAAATATATTTAAGCAGAAGAGTTTAGTTTGTCGTCTATAGAAATTTTCAGATTCCCTACAAATGACACAAAAAGTAATTATGAAATGCTACTTGTAATACCACCAGAGGGGACAACATCCCACAGAAGCAGGAAACGAAACAGATCAGTTGGCAGCATTTCCTGCTCTGCACTATGTGCATCATAGCAGAACAGGAGCTTGTACCTGCTTTACGTTTTCTACAATCATGAAACTGAGTTGATCAAAATTAGACCTGACTTCTTGTTAGGTCTTCTTTATACACCTGAAAATTCTACACAGGTAGAACATGGAAGATACTTTACATTAAAGCAGGCTTTCTGCTAGGCTCTTCGGAACCACCGCTCCATCACTCCAGGCATGTTCTGTACATACACAGATCCCAGGCACTGCTGCAACACGTGCCTGGATTCGTTCCTCCAGGAAGACAGATGCTTCTGAGAAGCCTCTTGGAGGCATATGCTGAGCCTGTGCTACCTAACTGCTGTTTGCTGATACAGCACAAACTACATTTCCAGAACTTCAGTTACTACTGTATGTACTTAGTTCATCTATATAGTATTGAACTTGCTAAATGCGCACTGCACAGAGTGGAATAGATGGCCTTTTAAACAGAACAGTTAGATCTATAAGCAATGACTGTATGACTACCTGATTTATGTCACAGAAGTAGTTTCCTGTAGCTACCTTCTACACTGAGCATGCCGTCCCTACTCTGAACATGCTACTTTAAACAGTTTAAGTAACATTCATTAAAAAAACAAAAAAGAACACAAACCAAACTGCAAAATCAAATAAGGATCTAACAGGAGAGAAGTCCGATCTTTTGGGCCATTCACTGCCACCTGCAGTGATGTTAACGTTAGATCACAATGTGGGTATTTACACAGCTGCAGTGGCGAAGCACTGCAGTACCAGCTCACATTCCCACTGAGCAACCTGCACACAGCTAGGATCATAACGTTTCCAACCATTCCAGGGATGCAGGATAGAAATAAAGGCTCCAGGTATCTCCGTTCCCAAGGTATCCCAGCAACTTCTCACAGCAGGGTGCAACCTACCACAGTCACCCATTTCTGTGGTGTGCCAGGACATGTCCCACCCCTTCCAGGCACCAGGAACGGGTGTTCAAATGATTTCTCCACTCAGGTATACGTCAAGCACAAACTGGCCAGAACAACTGGTTGTCTAGTTAATCTAGCATCCAGGGGAAGGCTGGGGATAACTCGGGAAAAGACAATCTTTTCCTAAAAGATCTCCTTTTGCATTAAATCCTTGGCCAGAATATAAATATCTGTTCAGAAGCAGATTACTTCAGAGAAAGTAATGTTCATAAACGCCTTCAGAATCAGATCCTATAGTTTTTCACTAGCCACTGATTTTCTTCAGAAACAAAAAGGATAAAGACCAGAATTACAAAGATTATACTAACATTCTTTCTGTATGGAGCATATATTAGCCATTGAGATGTTAGAGTGCATGGTGCTATTTTTGGCCTTGATAGCATGAATAATCATTTCACACAATGGACAGCTTTAACTCAGATCATGTTTCGTCATTTACATTCATATTGATACTCCTTTATATACAGCCAGCCTGGGGAGTGGAAAGTGTGCTATATATGCTACAAAAGCAGAACTAGCTGTTTTCCAATCCCGTACCTACAACTTAAATATCCGTAAGTATACTGCTGTTGTTGTCCATGATAACAGTGTCAATATCTTACAAGTAGCTACCAGTCAGTTAAAGAACACGGGAGAAAAAGCAAGGTCTTCTTCATAGGAGCAGCAGTATTTTAATTTTTCCTACTTATTCAAGGTATAACCAAATTACTTATTGCACATACTACTAATCACCACCTCCTGTGCTCATAATTTAATCTTTAATCAACATATAAAGTTATTTGCATTTTATGGATGGTTGAAATGAAGCAGACATTCATGTTAAGTGTTACCACTTAATTCTGGGTAGCCCACCTGGGATCCCTCTATTTAAGAGGGAGTGTTTCATATGTTTGTAACCAATTTCCACTGTAGTCATGTGGAAAGTGCACTATAAAAAGAAGCCTCATTGACACTATAAACATTTTTGAGCATCATCTTTCATACTGAGTAAGTCTATTTGGACTCCTTGACTACAGTTTTAGTGGTATATTCATCTGCAATCACTACCTTAAAAATAACCATCCCAGAAGAATTAAATTCAGAACAAGTAAAAAAAAAAAACAAACCTAGCAGAGACGAGGGCTTACAGTTTCCAGTACTTTGTCAAAATTCATACAGTAAGGGAAGCTGTTAGATTTCTTGGCACCGAATAATTATTGTACACTAGTAAAACCAAGTTAGACAGAAGCCATGATATTTTAATAAAACCGAGTACTTTTCTTATGAAAGTATTTTATTGTAACAGAAATACAGTAAGATACAAGGCACATAACTTTTGATCCTTTTACCACAGTGTGCTAAGTGCTATTTAGAATAGAAACTCACTTTTAAGTAAACATGAGTATTTTAATAAGTATCTTAACATTTCCGTGGTTGTTGAATTATGCAAATTCTTTTAGGTATGAACTTCTCCAAGGCAGGCTGTGGCTTTTGGTGAGCCACTTGTAATGCTGCTGCATGAATTTTGTGGCTCATCTGTAACATTAAAGTGGGAAAAAAAAGTTGTGACAGAATACAGCTTTTCTACTATTCTCTTCCTAAATTCCATCATATGAAAGTAATTTAAAAATGGCAGTAAAACGTAACTCCACAAAAAATTCAAACGATCAATACATAAAACCCATGGTGACTCTGTACATTTAATTACAATTTCTGTTTTCTAAGTGGTATTAGCCTGACTACCTTCAGTAAACTATTGATTTTTTTCCTCCCTTTTTTTAGTAGTTCACAGAATGAGCTGTCAAGATAAGGAAAGCAGAGCAAATAATCAGTATAGCAGAGTTAACAGTAAGTAGCTTCAAATTCTTATTTTCCTAGATTCAAATAATCATCATTACAGTATCTAACTATCACTTTCTGAACTACTGAGGAAGCTTAATGTATGAGATTCTGGAAACCAACAGGAGAAGGAAATGGTAGCTCAGAACACAGGAGACGGGGACAAGCAGACGAGAAACAGGATGAATTGTATCTGTTCTCCTTAACAAACAAGTCTAAGCAAAAATTCAAGATCTACATACTAAAGCTATAATCACATCTGTTGATGAAAGGCTTATGTTGAAATGATGCAACTGATGTTTTACCAGGCTCCATGGATGAGGAACTCTTGTACGCTTCAGAATCTAAAGACTGCATGTGTATGAAAAATAGATGATAACTGTCAGATCTTCAGATTAGCATGCAAATTTAAAGATTGCTTGTTAAATCAGCTCTTGCAAAGTGTAGGTGTAAGAGTCAGCATCAACAGCCTAGCAGGAGATACTGATCAGTTGTAAGCATAATGGTGAATAGAGGAGTCCATATTTGCAAAACAAAATTTTAAATGATCTTGTATTTTCAAGGGAGAAGCCAAGAAGATGCTTCACTATCTAATGTCAGGCCTCAGGTGAAATAGCTGAATATGGGGGACAGCGGAATATGCTGTGCCTGTTGTCCTGGGGATCACCAACAGTAGTTTGACATTAGTCTACCACCTTGGTATCCACTGTGCACTTGTCAGCAACACTACCCACCTCCTTCAAGAAGCTCTCTTTTCAACTTCTCTGGGTTGTACCCTTGCAGAAGTTAAAGCTATTTCCACAGTGGGATAAAGAACCGAAGACTAGGTTTTGTTTTGGGTTGCAATCCCAGCTTTGCCATGCCACAACCTTACTCTGTCACTGGTAAGTCTTCCCCACATTTCAATAAATCTAAATCAAAACACCACTTTAAGAAAAGGACACATCTTAATATCTTACTGTACTTCTCTGTAGCAGGTATATGTAACTGCCCTGGGGCTACCCAGTGTTAAATAGGAATGGAATCAAACACAGCAGAGTAAGGAGAGAAGGCTAGTTACTTTTTAGCCATCTAGCATTTTAGCCACACAACCGCTAAAGAAATCGATCATCTCAAGAATATTTAGTGGTAGATGACAAGCCTACAGATGTCAGATGACAGTAGTAAAAGGAAAATTCACTTTTTGATTTTCACATTTAGCTTTATGGAGAAGCCCTGACAAACACATATCTTGTTCTTCCAGATGTACTTACTTTGCTTAGCGCTTCTGCCAGCAAGACACCCATGTTCTGCGTTCTTGAAAAACTGGCAATAGCACTGTAAAGCAAAAGAAAAAAGTAATTCGCATTTCCATCTTACAGAAACACTTGTCACTTTCACTTTCCAGACTTAATACAAAACATTTTGTAACAGAAATTTAGGTGTTGGAGCTAAATCGTTTAATTACATCAAAGACTATATGATATTAAAAAGAAAAGTATGCTGCCTCAGAATACAACAATGCATAATCTGTGTTGAAGGCTGTTTTATTTAGATGTAGTTTTATACAAAAATCTGTAGATAAAATATGCTTAAATATCTCAAAAGTGGGTTTTTTTTTGTACCCTGTGGAGTAGCTTCACAGAAGCTGAGCACTGATATCCACAACTACAAATCTGACTTCATAATTTTCTTGCTTCCAATCTGACCCATGAAAAAAACTCACCCTCTGCTTTTGGGGAGTATTTCTTTTGACAGCAGCAGTTTGTATATTTTGCACAAGACCATCCCACTAACTTCTTCATATTCCCATGAAAAACAGCCATGTTACCAATATTTCACAAATAAACAATCCAGGGATATGAAATAATTTAGTTCAGCAACAGGAAGAACTGCTTCTGATGATACCATTATTTGCAGTGACATCTCTGTAACTTAAAATAGAGTCAAGAAAAATCGTTACTACCCTTCCACATGGAACCAGACACTTTAAATGTGACTCTTGAAAAGGCAGATACTGCTTTATTTAAGTTAATGATTCCGTAGATCAGGCAAGAGACACATTTCCTACTGAAATTTCAATTTAGCAATTGATAGGGTTTGCCACACTGACAAATGTAAGATATGTAGGATCTGTTTACACCACCAGATACCTATGACTACGGAAAAGACAGCAGCAAAATTACACAGACAACTAGCAATCAATGAAAATAAAAGCCTTCTAACTCCAGAAAAAACACAAACCAAAAAAAACCCAAGTCAAGTTATTAAAAAACAACAAAAGCCCAAGGACACATCAAACTTTGAACTGTTTCTCTTAAATAATGAGGTACAGCCAAATGTAACATCGTCAGAAAACTGTCAGGTAGGCATCTAGTTACTAACACTCCATTACGTCATATATTACATAGCACCTTTAGAGCAAGGATGCTTTTTTTAGCACTAAATTTCAAAGCTCAGCTCGTGCCACGAGCAAACTCAGCTCTGAGTAGCCACTTCAAGCTCTGACAGTGACTTTCCAGCCTATCAGATGATCTCATCTGAATCAGAAACAAAGGCCAGGAGTCTGTATACAATAGCTACAAAACTATTTAAAAGTTTAAAGTTTACAAAGTTCTCTGTGACTGCTGTGATTGCAGCCTGACAATGAAATCCATCATCCCAACAAGGTATGTATACTACATCGAGTAACCACTGAGATGCAGAGAACTAGTAAGCAGGAAAAAAGTCAGTGTTACTGGCTCAGCTTTGTTCCAAAAATTCTAGTTTAGGTTAATGTCCTCCCAGCCAGTGAGGAGAAAAAACCCACAAACAAAACCCACAGTGATTCCTGTAGCCTGCCAAGAAATAGCGTCAATATGTCACCATTAAATATGGCCAAATCTAGCAAATTTAAAAAGTTATCCAGCTGATTACAACATTTTAGAGGAAAAAATATAAAACTACACCTTTGTCCAAAAACTGAGTTCAGCTATCAGTTTAGTCACAAGCTTCCTTTTTAACTCCTGGCAAAATAATCTATTTCACAACGATGTTACCAGATTACAGTACTTTGTAGTGACTGTCAGACATGCTGATGTTATGACTGCAATGTACACACAAACAATTCAACTAAAAAGGAAGCCTTCCTGACAGCAGCTAAAGATGTTCAGAAACATCAGAGCTAAATCTCTTTATCAAAAGTAATATAGGCAACTTAAATCTCAGTGTGGAAAAACAAGTGGGAATCAGAACAAAGTTACCTGGACCACTTATCCATCCTGCCTAATCCAGACTTTTTAAATAGTTACCTGGGTCCTACAGAAACTCCACAGTATAGATGGCTCATTTTTTATAGGTAAAAAGCAACTGACATCCCTAAATCCCCAGCAGTGGAAGGAGTAATTCACAGCTTTCAGGATAATTCCAAGATATGCTTTACTAAAGACAAGATTCTAGAGTTGCTCCCAGTTTAGACAGGCCTCTTCAGCAAGCTATCATGAGGACAATACAAAGACTGCTTGAAGGTAGCTCTGTTCTTAAGAGAGTCAACATTTACTCTTGTTTTGTTTCAGTTTATTTTTATGCATAAAACTAGTCCCAGATCGGGACTACAGGAGAGGCATCTACATCCAGACAGAAACCAGAGCCCACTCCTACAGGTAAAAACATTTGCTTACGTTTTCATAGCAGGATGACAAAGTCATTTTTAAAGCAACAAGAGATTTGTTTCCTACCCATACCTAATCAAAGAATGCTCAACAGTTTCCAAGGGAAAAATGAATTGCAGGCTGCCCTCCTTCTAACGGGAACAAACCCCTCCCCTCCTGCTCTCAAGAGTCTACATGACCAGACTGTACTCTCCTCCTGGAGCTGGGCTGTTGAGCAGCAAAAATTTAATGTTATAGAGGACTAGGAAAAAGCATGCACTAGGTGCAGGAGCACTCACTACAGAAGAATTTCCAAGTTCTGCTCTCAACTTAGACAGAGAAACCTGGCTGGACAGGGTGCTGGGCCATCTTGTCCAGACCGTGCTTTTGCCATGAAACATTGGACCAGATAATCCTTGAGGTCCCCTCCAACCTTGTATTCTATGATTATTTTGAACACTGACAAAAGGGATAAAGGTACTAAATGCACACTAGTTACAATGCTGAGTGGAATTTTAGATCCACCTCCCCAAGCACAGTACTTCAACCATTCCATTTTGTCTTATCCCCACAAATGTGAAGTCTTTTCCTATGAGTATTTTTGCTATGAAACTTCAAAAGGAAGCATCTAGTTCACTGGTGCAGGCAAGTAACATGGCAAGATATGTATATACCATTTTTAGCTGACAAAAGGCTAAAATTCAGGTCTTCCATTTCCTCACAAGTATCCCTATCATCATCTGGAGGAGGATGTGTACACCACTTCCTTGCACAGCAAGGTCACAGCTATCAGGACACAGCACATTTGTTCCAAGAGCGCATCGATATCAGGCTCCTTTGAACAAAATCTTAATGCCACACTGACTAGTTTCTGAACGTCACAGCAATTATGAGGGGTGCTAGGTGCTCTGCAATAGCTATGCAATTCTAGATATGCCCCAAAAGAACTGCAGGCTCTTAAAGGGAACTTTCCGTGCAAAAAAGAAGGTATGTGGTGAGATAAGGAAATTCCAGACTACATAGCCACTGAGTTTAAAATTGTAATAAAAGCAAAAACATGAGTGTCTAAATCCTGTTTAGGCACTGTGTTCCATTTAGGAATTTGGACTCAATGCAATTTCAGGAACACCACAGGTCATTAAAATTTTACTCTTATCCTTAGATTAGACAACTTTTTGTTAAGAGATACTTAAGAAGCATGCATATACTTTAGAAAAACATTGTCTTTGTTTGAAAATGCTGTAAGAAAATATTTGTTTTGATGACCACTTCAACCAGTCACTGCTACCTTACTGTAAAGTAGAAGCATGCCTTCACTTTTAGACCAAAACAGCTTGACTAACCTTAAGAACTAGGAAACAGAAAAAGCCAAATTAGATTTCAGATTGAAATAGGAGATGCAGCCTATACAGGAGATAACAGACTCTTTGTGGGGTGTGGGAGATGGGGGTTTAATTTCCTTCAGAACAACGACAGCCTAAAATTCATTCTTATTTCATTGTAAACTGTTTGATCATTACTTTATCGGGTACAGGTAGGCAACACATTGTTTTAATTTCTGCTCTGTAACACATGACAATAGAGAAGAGATTCAGCCTTTGTCTTTCTTGCAAGGCATTGTCCTTAGGTTTTGAACCTAGGTTTGTCCTTTTGTTTTGCAGTAGATGATTACCTCAAATTTGCCTTTTATTTATAAATTGTACAAGTTAATTCAAGAAGTAAACTCTTCAAGTTTAAGAGCTGTTTTTGTTTTCAGCCTTCAGCCCAACACCTATGAACTTTAGCTATGGGGCTGGGAGGAGAAAGCCGTGCGGTGCAGTACCTTGTCTTTTCTTTTCCTGGAGGTTTAGCATGTTTCTCAACAGGTCCATTTTCTTGCTTCTTAGACACTCGCATACCCCCAGCTTTGACTGCAAGAAGAAAATACAACTTATGTAAAAATATCTACAGAATTACATACTATACTACACACACACTTAGAGAAGAAAAAAAATACTTATACCCCAGATAATTGTTAACAAGAAATCATCTTTCAATATTTAACTCTATACTTCACTTTTAAACACACACACACAAACACAGACAGAAGTAAGCCAAAGAGACCCACCAAAGCCTTTAAACTTCTGTGTCATAGCACACTCAAATCAACTTCCAAATACCAGAACCAAGAAGTTAGGAGTGGTTTTGGTCACTGCTAGCTACATTAAATCTTAATGCCTTATTATGTCAATATGCATTCTTCTCCCCTAAATGTCAGCTGTAATAGTTTGCATTTTAAACTTTAAAAAAGCAGAACAAACCAACCTCTAAACAATTTCAGGTTTTCAAACAATGTCACTAACAGGAATAAAGGTTTCATGATTTGCTCAAGGTATTCTAGAATAAACCTAATAATGCAGACAAGAACCAGCTGCATACTTATCTTGTACTTGTGTTCTAACAAGTTTAATTATATTTTATTAAGATACCTGCCAATTACAAAACTAATTAGCACTAATTAAGCTACAGGCAACCTAACAATAACAATTTAAGTACTAAGGCATGTCAGAAAATCCAATTCTGAACAAAGAACATGTAAAGTTATCTAAAACGTCTTGTTGAAAGAAATATTTTCTCCCTATTCATGAGGGGTTTTTTAAGTTTTAAAACTGTGAGTAAGAAAGAACAAACTTGCTGTGTATTTCCCATTATTTAAAGACGTTTCTTCATCTTTCAGCAAGGTTCCTTATTATAATGAATAATAAAGACTAGAGTTTTCAAACTCCAATATTTTGGGATAGGAGTGAATAGGAAATGGAGAAAAGTTTCAAGAATTACTCAGCTAAATAGCATGAGAAATGTATTAGGCCATTTTTGGGTGAGCAGATATGTCCCTCTGTGACCAACACCCAATGCAAATTGGTGATAACACCTAACTGATCAATGAAAAGCCTCCTCTGAAATGGAA
Organism: Opisthocomus hoazin; assembly: GCF_030867145.1. NCBI lineage: Eukaryota > Metazoa > Chordata > Aves > Opisthocomiformes > Opisthocomidae > Opisthocomus > Opisthocomus hoazin. The sequence goes on from NC_134422.1 coordinate 441,410, forward strand.
GCGTCAACCATTTCCAATTATCTACCAGTAAAGAGAATCCAGATTCTAAATACCCTCAGCTCACAAGGTGTGAAACTCATGTCTTTGTAAGGGGGAATTAACATGAGAGGTATCATTTTAAGTAAGACTAGCAAAGGTTTAAAAAAAAAAAAAAAAAAGAAAAAAAAAAAGAGTAACACAAAAAACCCCTGGAATATTTCAAGATCTCAGACTCATCTCTTCTTGACGTCACGTCCCCTTTATAACAAGTTCATCCAGAACACCAGTATAAGTTATCCCAAGTATTCTTCCAGAGCTTGTTAGGTGCTCAGATTTTTTTGGCTTTTTAGGAATGAGTCTAATGGCAAATGGGAACCCAACTAAAATTCTGAAGTAAATAAAAACCGTAACTGAACTGAGATCCATGACTTTTGGTTTGGGACCTTCACCAAGCACACACGTGCAGGACTGGTGATTTCTAGATACAAGCTTTTTTTATAGTTTTCATTTAGCAGGGTGAAGATATCCAGACACACAGGGAGGCAAAAACATTTTGACACTACGAAGCTTTACAAAAAGCACAAAAGGGAGCTAGGGACAGGAAGGAGAGAGATAACCAAAATGAGAAAAGATCTTTAAACACTAAGTGGCCAACCAGGAATTGTGTCGAGTACAACAAGCCCACAGAAGAAAGTTATTTATAATAATTACAAATAATGCATGACTTATTTCAGTCTTTTCACTGTCTTGAAAATAGCTCCTAGTAGCAGCTGTCAAACCTGCTGAAACACATCCATGGCAGTGGAAGACTTAAATATGGATGCTTCTGGAATGCACCAGAAAGCTGTTTTGTAATTTCTTTTTTTCACAGCACTTAAGAGAGATGTCAAAGTTTTAATAGAGTGTTGAATTTTTGGATTTTTTTTATGTGTCTTGTTAGCCATGTAATCTAACAGTGAAGAGTTAATAACTAAGTGCCAAAATCTTTACTAATTTCCATATTAAAAACACTATGAAGAAGGAACAAAAAAAAAAAAGAAAAAACTAACTGCCTTCTTACACCCCCCCCCCCCAAAAAAAAACAAAACCAAAATAACCAAAAAAACAAAACCCAAACTGAAAACAACGGCACTGAGCTCTGTTGAATCCCGAGGTTACTGATGGGTACTATGGTCAGAATAAAGGCGCCCACCTTCAACTGGCTTTGTTCACGAAGAGCGTAGTTGAAACAACTCATTCCCTGCCACCCCTACTCCTCTGCCAGACGGTCACCTCCACTACAGCAACAGACGAACCTTGCCAAGATGCCCTCTACTGTCACGTAAATTCACAATAACCAGCACCGACACTCGGTCACCGGCTGTACCGGTGTAAAGGCCCTCTCAGGTGCAACTCAACTGTCCCCACTCCGCACGAGGGGCGAACAGGCAGGCACAGGAGCCCGTCACCGTCCAGGCACGCGCTACAGGCCAAGCCCCGGGCCGCTACAGCTGCCCCGTGACAGGGCAGAGGTCAGAGCGCCGTGTCCAGCGCTCCTCACCCTGCACCCAACGGCACCGCTCAGCCAGAGGAAGAGCTCCAAGGAAGGGCGGGGAGAACACACATGCACAAGAAGTTTTTCACGTTACGATAGGAGACGAGGAATAAGACTGGAACACTAAAACACCCCACTTCATCAGAACACCGATACAGACCACAACAGCCCACTGTTCACGCCCGGGCGAGCCGAGCTCCCGCGGACGCCCCACGCGTGCTCCTCCCGGAGAGTGTCCGGGCCCGGCGGCGGCAGGAGAAGTGGACGCGGCGGCCACGACCGCTTGGCGCCCACCGGCCCCCGCCCTCCTCTCGCTGCCGGCGCCGCTCCACAGCCCCTCAGGCCTCGGCAGGGGCGGCAGCGCCGGCTGCGGCCGGGCAGCGCGGCCGTCCCGGCGCTGCCTCGAACGCTACCGGAAGCCGCGTCTGTGGAGGACGGCTGACCCCGGAGACCCGCCAGGCTGCCCGCGGGTCCGCCGTCGCACGGCAGCCCTCGGGCACGGGGGGAGCCGCCGTCCCTCCGCTCACAGCGGGGCCGCCGCCGGCTGCGGGACAGCGGCCGCCGCGGGGCGGGAGCGCCTCTCTCACCGCCCCCCTCCCCGCGCAGGGAGCCCGCGGCAGCCCCAGCCCTAGGCCCTACCTGCGGGAGGGCGCCCACCCCGCGGCGGCAAGGGCAGAACGCGCCTTCTCCGCACCATGGCGGAGCAGAAGACGCCAGGCAGGGCAGCGGCAGGAGAGCAGCACGAGGGGCCGCGCAGCACCGCCCTTCTGAGGAGGCGCGGTAGGGCGGAGGCGGGCGGCGGCAGCGTCTCCCGTCAGGTAGCGCTGCGTGAGGCGCGGCGGGCGGGGGCGGCTCCCGTCAGGTAGCGCTGCGTGAGGCGCGGCGAGCGGGCGGCTCCCGTCAGGTAGCGCTGCGTGAGGCGCGGCGAGCGGGCGCGCATCGCCCGGGGCGGGGAGGCCGGCGGGAGGGGTGGGCAGGCGCTGGTGGCAGCGGGCGGAGAGGAGCAGTGGTGACGGGGCCGTAGCGGCTGGCGCGGCGTTCTGTTCCAGCAGTTTAACGCGGTATTGAACCCCCTGCAGCTGCTGACGGAGCGGGCAGCGCTGAAAACACGGGGGCTGCGGCGCTGCAGCGTGAGGGCATCGCGTAAGTCAGGCGAGAAGGAGGAAGGGACTGACTACATGAAGAAAACTCTCCGTATGAGGGGTTGGTATTAGACTGACTGCTGTCGCATCTCACTCTGGTGGAAACCTCCACCGCCTCAGTCAGCCGTCATCCAGGTCGACCTCTCTTTATTCCTTTTTTTTTTTTTTGTCATGCTTGTTCATCACAGACTTTTTAAATAACTGCTGTAGACTCAAAGTTGCCTTCAGCCTATTTTGCTTTCTGTGGTACTTCACCTAAAATTTTTCACACTTGTGTCTCAAGTTTTTTACTGTTGTTTTTGGAATTTGATTTGTTGTCAAATTTTTTACTGGGTTTCCTACAGAATCCAAGGTTATGTGTTCAGCTTGTGTGCTCTGATGTATTCCTTCTTGTGACCGAGAACTTTTGAACCCCCAAGGTGCTCTTGGCCACACTTGAGAGAGGGCTGGAGGTGGCAGATACGGTTCTCTGCTCTGAATTTCATCAGTCTGTTTCTGGGAAGAGAGCTGCTAGTACCTCAGCTGAGGGAAGGGATCTGGTAGGAGTTCACACCTTGGCAGGCAGCAAAGGTTCTCAGCGCTACAGGACATCTCGTTTGGGGTTCACGTCCCCGCAGCACCAGAGCCGGTTGCTTACTGGCTGTGCATTCCGTGGAAACATCCTCTAATACATACACAGGTCAAGGAAAAATCTGTTTTAGTCAATGGAGTTAATGCTGACTTAAGAGGTACAGGAGGAAAATTTCATTTATAGTACCAAGGATTGCAGTAGAGCATCTCATTTTTTGCTATCTTTGTGAAAATGTGTATTTCATATATATGTGTTTTGCTATGCTATTTTGCTGTACTGGCTAACTATTTCTAATGAAAATAATGAAGTTAGTGTAAAGTTAGGTATGACTTTGTATCCTGACTGAAGAAAGCATTCTCTTCTGAGGCAAAAATGAGTCATGGGTTTCTCTTGAAGTGTTAAGTGGTACTGCAGCAGAACTTGGTTTTGACTGTCAATGATAAGAAGTTCAACTATGGATCTGTGGTCATGTTGTAATAGTTATGAACAACCTCCGTACTGTTGTGTGAATATACACAACTGCATTTGTCTGCTAGGTTTCTGGGCAAAAAGCCTCTAAATTATACATTTTTGTTCTCTAGAGAAGGCTTGAATGTTTTTTGTTCTGTTGGTCAGAAGATGCACAAATATTTGAGGAAAATGTTACATCTATAGTTAATCCTTATTTGTTGTGGGAAGCCGAAGCTTTACAGAGATGATTGGAGACTTTTTAGTCACTTTCCACCCCAGTTATATACAGGTGTTTTAGCAGTGAGGCTGCAGATAGTGCTTAAAAGTTTTATGTGATGATTTTTTATTTCAAGCAAAAGAGTGCAGAACTTGATTTAGTGAGGTAAATTTTATCCTCTACATTCATCAATATCTGCTTGAGATAGAAGTGAAATGTTGACATTCACATAATTTTTTTTTAAAAAAACACCCTTGACTGATGTTTTACACAACAAAGGCAATTAAATTTTCTTACTATTCATTTAAAGCCTTGACATATCATCATGACCCATTTAAGTCTTCCTGTTCATTATGTACTAACACAAGCCCCACTTTGTTCTACGTCAGTTATTGAAGTGATCCCGCCTTCCTTTCTGCTTAAGAACCCTCTAAAACCTTGAAAACATTAAAAATACCTCACAGTACCTGCTATTTCTGCATTATTTTATGATTTTACCATCTTTTATTACTAATGCATTACTGATACAATTTACATTGGAAGATCCTTATCTTGAAGAGTTAGTTATTCTGTTCCTGCTGCCTGTACCTTACTGAAATTGCATTTTTGTCTAAGATACAATAACTTATGTGTTAATCAACTAGCATGTCATAAATACAGGAGGAAAACAGCATCAACAGGAACGACATAAGTTCCAAGAAAGGACAGCAACAGAGCTGCTGGACAAAGCCTGACTGACATTGTAAAAAGTAGTCTCTCATTGTCAATAGTTTTTCCAAATCCTTTGGAGAACGAAGGCTGAACTTTGTCAGCTTAAACAAGACATTTGAAAGATCCAATTAATTTATTATAATATCAAGTCACCCAGTTAACTTGGAAACAAGTTAATAACAGCCTATTCATTGCTCACCAGTTGTCTAGGGCAGCTGTCTCCAAATAGAGGTGTGCTCAGCCCAGGGGGTGTGCAGAATCAATCCGTTAGTGTGCATGAAGAAAATTCTAGAACTTCTACTTAAAAAAAATCCTGTACTAATATTTAATACACAGCTTGACACTAATGCCCTCACTTGGTCAGTATGTTAGACGGTCCTGTGTTGTGTACGACACCAACAATTTCTGGTACCATTAATGAAATTTATCTCATCCTTTTAGAATTTCTATTTTTGCATATGTTTTATAATGTAATTTATTAGTACAGTAGTACATGTATATAATTTATCAATTACTATATATACATATATACAATTAATATATATACATTGGGGCATTTTTTTACTAGCAGGCACATGCTATCAAAAAAATTCTGGAGACCACTGTTACAGGGGTTAGAATTGCAACCTTTTGGACATAACTGACTTTGTATTACTAAGTTTTTTAATGGACAGTCCAGCAAGCATATTGCTGAAATGCACCTTTATCTTGATAAAAAGAAGCTAGAATTTAAGAAATGTGTATGTAGACTCTTTACCCAGATGATTTTGTTATTCTTATCTGGAATGGCCCATATCAGAGTCACAGGCAAGTCTGTTCAGCCATTCTTTCTTGTGTTGATGTACAGGGATTAAACAGAACACGGTGGAGGGGAAGCGGTGTTGCCAGCGGTTTGTAACGCAATAGAAAGCTGTGGAAGCTGGAGCGTTCCCAGAAATGCCCAGCTTTCGTCCTGCTAGTCCCTTCTACACCTGTGTAGGAAAACAGGGATGGCCTTTCTGCAGATCTGGATTTGGAATTGCACCTCTGTGTATCATACGGAATTGTCCCAAGCTGGCATTTGGCCTATGAATGAGGTCAGATGCAGCCTATTCAACTGAAAAAAATCACAGTTCACTTTTGAAAGCATAAACATGATTTAACTAAATAGGGCTTTAGCACTAAAGCAGCAAAGACTGTCATCCTTGAGTAATTTAAGCAACCCCCTCTGCATTTCAGTGTACAAAACCTACTTAAGTATTCAGTTGTGAGTACGTTGGTAACAGTACCAACAGGGCAAAGTGATACAAGCTTTTACTCTTAATGTATGAGAAAAAATCCATTAAAATCATACACAGCTTCAGAATACTCTAAATACTTTGGATGCGCTGTATCCAAAATATACATGCAGCATACCAGTGAATTACTCGTACTCTGAAATCAAGCCCAGAACACTGTTGGCTGCTAGATACAGATACTTCCTCTCTGTTGTGAGATACACGCATATCAAAAAAGGTTCAAAGAATCCCTTTGTTTCCAGGCCTGTTACAATGTACTGTCACACTTCAAAAATACAACAATGCAGCCTTTATCAAACCCTTCTAAATTATCTAATGCATAGTAATAAGAAGGATATATACTACTTAAACTGCATAAGTTTCACAGAATTTATTAAAAATACCTACCTGTCATAATGTTTAAATTATCATAATGTTTAAATTGTCACTTCAGCCAGAAGATCCAATTTTGTCATTCAAAAAATCTAGCCCGAATTTCATTTGCTCTTTGAAAAACTGTGGTATGAAATTATATCTTTAGCCACAGCGAAGTCTCTTTGCCTTCAGTAGCACCATAATTTCACCCTTAATTAATACAGAATGTCCATAAAGTGACTGTGACATTTGTGTTAAACAGACACATTTTCAAAGTGTTACCGTCAGTGATAAAATTTTATACTAATGAAAATGACATTCAAAACTGCAGTGAACTAGGAATATCCGTTATTTTTCTTTGTTGCTTAATATATTAAATAGGTATAATGAGTCATAGTAAGCTTCAGATAAAAATTTTCCAGCACTGGATGGCACAAGCAGATTTTTCATGTGTGATTTTATGTAATTTTCCATATATACTTCACTGTAATTATTTTCCTTCTTAAATAAGGATCCAACAACTTAGTTACAGGGTGTTAATGAAATATGGTACATTCTGTTTAAACACTGTCATTGATGATGATGACATCTAAATAGCTAGCATGTTTTCATAAACTCTTTTTATTGCCTCAGATCCATATCGAGGTAACTATGACCACTGGAATACCCTGCAAGAGTTGAAGAGAAGTACTTGCTGGAAACAACAAAGGACCTGGTTTCAAAGGTAGTGTTCATTAATGTTTTTTCTTATGAATTTATTTTTTATTATTTTCTCATTAATGTTTTTTCTTACTACGTATGAAGCTTTTTTGTGTGATTAATACATAATTCTAAAATAACTCTACTGTGAACTATTACTCAGTAAAATTTTCTGTGATTTTTATCATCCCAGAGCTCTGGTAGTTAATCCTGTTTCATCCTGTTTGGAAATGCCATTGTCCAAAATAAATGTCCTATGTAGGAATAGCATCACCCAAGATAAATGTCTGGTTATAATAATCTTACAATGAATTCTAAGACTGAAAGTAGATATAGCTAATCTGCAATTATTTATTTGATAAACTTCTTCACAGTTTCATTTTCAGTATTTAAAAATTACATTAAGGAAGTATCTTTTAATGTTAACGTCTATGTTGTAAACCATGTCCTGGGTGAAGAAATGTTTGTCACAAATTTTGGCATTTCCTTGAATCTTTCAGTGATTATAGTCTTTCGCATTAAGGTAACCATACCTTCAGGCCCCTAGGCAGTATGTAAGATGACAGTCAGGTAGAGTAGAAGGTAGTTCCTACTGCATTCTTGCGCTGTCCCCAACCAGACAAGTCAAAAAAAGGTGTGCGTGCACACGTATGTGTTTTTGTGCCTGGGTGTACGTGTGCGCTGGGGAAGAACAGAAAGCAGTACTAGGGTACTACCAAAATTTGCTGTTTTACTGTGTTGCAATACTTAAACTTGCTATTTTACTGTGTTGCAATACTCTGTGGCTTAAAAAGACAGCTATGAAAGCATTGCTCACAGTTACCCGAGTCATACAAGAATAACACCTGAGTCAGAGAGCAAAATCTGCGTATCTTGCAATGAGACTGTGTTAATTTCATCTGCAAGCAGTTGCAGAAACCACAACACATAATGCCAAAGAGATTTTTCTGGAATGCTGTAAACATGTTCTGCTTTGCTGTGCATGTGAACATGTTTTTTCATCACAAAAATTAGCTCTTTTAGAGATTATGAAAGCAAAACAAGAAAGAAGAAAAAAATCATTAGTATCATTATTTATTTGTGATTGTGTTATTCTTGGATCTCAACAATTAAAAGGAGAGAGAAAATGTAAGAATAGGATGTGGTGAAGTGGAATCAGAAGAAGGGAGAAATAAAATAGAGGAAGTAGAAGAGAATATGCTATAAGAAACCAGTGGGAATTTACAGCATGACAGCTACTGTATGGATGACTACTGTGTCTTGCATTTTTAGAGCAGAAAAAGTTAAAGGGCATCCAGTCTAACCCAGATCTATTTGATATTTTAGTTCTGTATGTATGAGGCAGGAAATAGCTTTGAAATGCAGCAATTTCCTCCCTAGAAAAGCAACTTGCTTTGCAAATGTTGAAGTCAATGATACTGCATGTCTCTGCCAGTAAGTATTTGGCTTGGAATGGATAATGACAATTTTGACTGGGGAAAGAATTTCTTTCAGATAAAATGATCTGAAGCAGAGATAACAAACTTTTTCTGAAGTATTTGTTCAGTAGTAAGGGTTTTTCATATTAATATTACTCTGCCTCAGCAGAGAAATGTTGATTTTTTTCAGTTTGTTTACATCAACTTGGGTATGATACTCTCCCTCATATCAGAGCTGAATGATTTGGGAGCTTTTCCTTAAGATAATACAGCATTTATTTTCTCTGCATCTGCTAATGGCAATGACAAATGAACCAATGCCAGTATCTCTTCACACTGGTTAGGTATCAGAAGTATCTTTTTTCTGTTTGCATGCTAGTCACTATTAGAAATTGTCCACAGGTTTCAGTCCTAGAAGTTGAAGCATGCAATAACAAACCTATTAAATCCTTCTCAGGCAGATGTTGGAAAAGAGCTAGGAACATACGTATTTCATTATTGACATATTTTGGAAGTTGTGGTGGTGATTCCCATCCACGGTGCTTTCACTTCAAATTTAAGGCGTCATTAGAGCTTATATACTCACATCAGACATAACCTTCACCAGTGGATACTTTTTGTAAATAGCTGTTCTTTTAATGTGCTGACATAGGCTGCTTTACTTTTTTGGGAGTGGACCTAGAATTCACATAGGAAAATGAGGTATCTTGGAGATGCTGCTGAATCTGCTAGCAGGATAAGGAAGAAATAGATGTGAAAAGCAAGAGTAAGAACATTAAAATAAATAATGCATGGAGAGCAGAAGAATCTGCAAAACCCCTCTGAGCCTGCTGGCCTTGCTGCAGCTTGCATCTCCTGCATGCAGGTTCAGTGTCAAACTCTTGTCCATCACTCTGTTCCCTCAGTCCCTCCCGTTCAAACTTGGAGTTCGGCAGTTGAACTGTTTGGATTTTTTTGATACCATGACAACTAACAATGATATTACTTACTTTATGTTTCTGCTTAAAATGCTAGCTGTGTTAGTGAGGTAACCATCTCTCAGTATCAAAACCTAGTCCTTCTTGTCTTCAGTTAAAAACAAAACAATATTCCCACTAAGGCATAAAAGTCATAGGAGTTCTCATCCATGCTTCCCGTAATGTCTTCCATAACCTCTATAAAACTGATTGAAAGAAGGCAGTTCTGACCAGGTGTAGATATGGGTCTGTTGGTTTGAGTGTTTAAGCTTGGAATTTCAGAGTTGTCTAAAAGAGAACTCCTTCACTGCCTTTAAAATCCAGACTTTAGGTCATCTAGTAAGAGTCTACACTTTTAATGCTCAAACCATAGTGGCAAACCAAGCCATTGACCCATGCTAGATTAGCCCCATGGTATGGAAATACAAGCGCAAAAATGAAAGTCACATTGTGCAATCTGATAATGAGCGTGAATCATGAAATGTATGGAACATAAAAGTGGTTTTAATCATACAGATTGGAGAGGTGATGGTACATAACTTACCATATAAGGCAGTCGCATAGTATGGATTTGGTGTGCTGCCTGAAGCATTGATGACAAAAAAGTTTAGTGCTGTTGTACATCTGTCCCAGAGATTCTTGTGAAAGTTGGGGGAACTTGATTTAAACTAGACATAGTAAGTTGATGTTGTGGATTTCTTAGGATATTAAATATAATTCACCATTTCTTTCTTGTTTCTCTTCCACACTCTTTACATCACTTAGTTTACTTCTCTTTACTGTCAGTTATTATATATTTAAACCAGAAGCTGTTGTGAATAGAAAGCATATCTGCATAATACTTAGAGTACCTTGTTCTTGACAGGCAGCCCTTGGCAGTATTAAAATACCACAACATTAGCACAGATTTGTAAATCTGATATTATTTAATGCTATAATTTATTTAGATTTTTTTTCAGTTGAAAATGATTAAACTGGTTTGTCTGGGTGGGAGCAATGAGCAAGAGAATCATTCTGCTGTGACCAGGGGATAGTGCAGTTGAAATCTTTTCCTTCTCCTGCTGTTCTCAGTCCTATTTCCATTGAAGTCCTGATCACATAAATATCAGACTTCAGAGATGTTCATTTGATGCTGGTGGTAGATCTCTTTTAATGGTCGTAGTCTGTGAATGGAATTCATATTGTAATGTTTCTATGTATTTTTATATAGTGTGGTTTTTTTTCATAATGGAGGCAGATGTGGGAAAGCCTGAAGGCAGACACAGAATTTTAACTGTGATAAAAAGGTGATAGTCAGAAAATATTTTTAAGCAATGCTCTCAATGCTCTGGAGCTTGTTCACCTTCCATGACAGTTCCTTCCTCAGAATCTATGTTCGACAGGCAAGTTACGACCTGACTGCAAAGTTTGAAAAGTCACGTGGCAGAATGAAGAATCAACATGTTTCCAAGCAGACTGATTACTTGATCTAATCTAGCTAATAACTATTAGAATAATTATACACCAGACATAGTCCACATCTAAAACGAGCACTTCAGCACACAGGCATATGGGATATCTTTGTCATGTATCATGTTTTAATTCATATCTCTGTGTTGTTAAATCTATTGCTTGTGACTCTGCAGTATTTTCCCTTATCCACCTTATCTCCAGTATTGCTCGTTTTCAAATGTCAGAATTACTAATTTGTGGCTACTGATATACACTGATACTGTTTGCACGTCTGGTAATTGAATGGTAAAATACTATTGCTGTTTTCTTAAGCTCAGTTACAGACAGGCAATACATTTTTCAGTTGAGTCAGTATAGCCATTTTCAGATGCTGCAGGAGCATGATGGAAACAATAAATATACTGGTGCAGCTATATGACTTATTTTTTATTAATACATGCTTTAAAATTTTTTTTTCCTCTGTCCTGGGTTTTTATTGCCTGTTTATAGTAGTTCAGTATAAAGTTAATAATGTTACAGAAAACATTGTTGTTAAGTATCTAAAGCATAGAGGAGACCAGTTAGTGAAGGCAACCATATGTTCAGTGATTTTTATATCAATATAATTATTTACTAGTGCATATATTATGCATCGGACAAAATCTGTAGGAAGTCTGGCTTCACATCTGTAAAACTTACCTGCTTCTTCTAGGAAACCTGAGAAGTTCGCATCCTGTTTCTGATCTGGACGCCAGTTGTTTCACAGACCACAAGAGAAAAAGAAGTGTCCAGGCACTGTATAATAGTACTGGAAGGTAAAGGGTAGTATCATTAAAGAAATGATATACCTTACTAGCTTATTTTTGGTTATAGAATGGAACTTTTCTGACACAACGACTAGAATGATACACCTTTGTCACCACGTTTTATCCACCCGAGTGTCCTTGTTAAAAACAAATAATTACTGGGTAGTGCAAGAAGTGAACCAATTCTAAAGAATTTAGTTGCAACACACTGAGCTATATGGGAGCTCTTACACAGATTTCACCATTTCTGTCACCTCAGAACAGCAACATATGGTTAAACATGAGAATTTGCTGTATTTTGCTGTTGATCGTGGCTTTGGACCTTCACCCTCAGAAAACAGCTTAATGGTGGGAAACAAAGGAAAGGAAAACCTGTTTTAGTATCGTGCAGGTTTTACATGTCATGTGATAGCGAACTCCTTGGAGCTGGCCAACTGCAAATTACTTATCATCATATCTATTTTTCTGAGCAAGTATACAAAAGCAACTTTTTGTATTAGAGTGTGTAGCCACTAGAGGGCACATGATATTCAGTAATTGAATACTAATTCTTTATCATACATAACTTCATACTGGGCCCAGCTGTAAACAAGAAATTTACCTTTTTCATGGTGGGTAAAAACTGATTCAAATTCCCCAGTAATTACCACTGGAATAGCAGTGATTCTGGACTACTGCTTGGAAGCATATCAATAAGCTGGAAAATGGAGGGAGAGAACTGTGAGTTGTTCCTGCTCTTGTTTGGCTGGTTATCATTTATAGCAGGGTTGGGATAACATTGTAGTAGTGCGGAGCTAAAACGTAATTGCTGTATTTACATAGAAGAATAAAAATGAAAGTTTAACAAGAGGAAAATGTTATAATTGATAGTTTTGCAGGATGTCATAAAAATTATACAAGGGTGCTAAAATTGAATAATCAGAATCAGTTTTGGTATACCCATTTTCTTCCATCTGTGTTGTTATGATAGTTATGGGGAGATTACCTTGCGGGATAGATTACAGTATTTCCTTGTTTGAGCGTACGGGTCAAGGCTGAGGAGAAGTAAACTGCAAGTCTCCTCTCTAGTTGCTACCCGATCAGCTTTTTCAAAGGCAATGTTATGCAGAGTGGGTTAGACCTTCTGTCCTATGAGGTGCCAATCGCTGATAAGAAAAGGAGGAGGAAACAGACACAAGGATTCCTCCGTTTCCCTGTCAGACTACAGAATAGGGTCAGCATGTATGGGGCAGTAATACGTATTGTGCTATATAAATGTGTTGCAGACAGTGGAAACAGAAGTCTTGGGGACACATGTCCTCCTTGTGATTTGTTTACATGCTGCTTGGAAAGTGCAGGAAGTGATTTTTCTGTACTGTGTTGACAGGAAAACAAAAGTATTTCGTATTCTCATAAATGTAACTGCATAAACTGCCACTAGATGGTGGTCATAAAGCAGAGGATTTTAGCATTTGTAGGCCCAGCAGAGCTGGCAAGCTGAAATGAGCTTGTCCAGCTCTGCGTATCTCCGCCTCACACACAGGCTTTGTAAACTGCACAACTCATACCCCTTTGCATCACTAGGACAGTTTCATGCAATTTGAAGAGAAATCTTCATCTGGGTGTGTTTGTCCCTATAGCAGGATACCAGCTATAGTGCTGTAGGGAGAGTTTGTCCTTATAGCCCTGTAATTTACAGCCAGACAGTTTGTATAGCCCTATAATTTACAGCCACTTTGTCCCTATAGCAGGATGGTGCTACTTGCACAACACCTTCTGTGCCATTGCACCAAACAGGCTTTATGGTCTTAGTTGTTAACTGCTGCCATGTCTAGCACGTTGTTTAAAAACCACTTAGATTAGGGAAGATAATCACTGAGGCAAAGAAAATTGCATGGCAGCTAGATCTGCAAAAAATACATGGAGATACCCAGTGAGCATTTCCAGAGTGATTTGCTTTTTATGTGCAATTTAAGTCAGTAGGCTCTGTAGAAGACTATATTCCTAGGTTTCAAGCTTGGTTTCAAATATAGGTCATTTTCAAACTTGTTCAAACAAATGGACTTAGAAGTTTACTTGTGTTATGTGGGAAAAGTTTTAAAAAAAACAGCTAGGAGTGGTTTTGCTTAGTCTTTTTTTACAAGCTTTGTTGTCAAAATTCTTAACTGTTAAACAGTTGAACAGGATGGATGTTGCAGAGAGTTAGCCGACTATGTGAAAGGAACAGAGTTATAACAGAACTTCCTTTGTAGTCCTTACTATGTCAAGCATGAGCAGAGGTTAACATACCTATACAATTTAAAAGATGTTCTTTTTTTGTTTCCAGTGTTTGAATGTTTAATAACATCAGCAAGCTAGACAAATTAAAACTAAATGCCTTTTTTATTATTGATGAATGGCCTTATCCCTGTTTCATTGTATGGTTTTATAATTGTGTGCAATATGTGAAATTAGATAAATCCTTTTGTAAAACAACATAGTAACCTCTCTGGATGAGTGACAGCTTTAAATAGGATCTGGATCAATAGGAGTGCTGGAGAATTTACAGCCAAACTGAAGGAATGTTAATTTTGTTCCCTTATTAAGTGCTTGTATACAAGGATTGATTTTTGGGCAGAGGGGAGATTGTCAACAGTAGTAATTCAGCATTTCATGTAATATGATAATCTCAGTTTCGTGTATCTCTCTGGCCATTCTGTGGATGCGCTGTCAGATTTTGGATTTACTTAACTATTTGAATAATTTTAGGACGTAGTCAAATGAACTGTGCTACGATGCAGTGGCTTGATTATAAGCCTTTTGTAATGAGCTGGGGGTCTTTTGTATTTAGTCCTGAGGGAAATCAATCTCTTCTCATAGTGTGTGATTACTTTGTGCTGATGAACAGGTAGATAATTCATTTCACACTCTTCCTAGTCAAGAAAAATGAACCCACATATGGCTTTAAGAACTAGCTGGAAATGACACCGTTAAATATCGTGCTGCTTGTGTTATCCTTTTATACATTATTCATACAAAGTAGAACAGGCAACAAGGTGGTATTTAGTATATAAAAAAAAAAGGTATGTGTAAAGATATTTACTAATATTTAGGGTGCCCTGAAATACTAAGGAGATACGGTGCCCGAGATTATTGGCCTGCTCTAGGACTCAGACTGGTCAACTTCATGGCCAAGGTCAGTGACCCAGCTGACCCAGGCCTTCAGATGTCTGTGGGAACACTACTGCTGTAGTCTCCCCAGGGGAATGCCTGCTTTGCTTTTTACAGCACTACCAGTCTCTATTGGCATGACAAAAAAAAGTTGAATTTTGTTTCTTCCTGTGGCAGGACAGTGCCCTTTGTACAAACCACCTGCAGGCAGTTGGAGCAGACAGCTGTTGTGACCTTGCTCATTATTAGCCACTGCCACACCCATTGCATTCTTTCATAACCACTTTTATTCCCTAGACTAACCACAGAAGCAGGAACTTTCTATTTTTGAAACTTAATAACATACCTTCCCAGTGAACATTGCCTTACTGTGTACATTTCCTGGCCTGTGTTCAGGAGGTGTGTGATCAACACCTGAAATTTCATCTGTCCTTGTTAACTAGTCTGCCCTCACTCTGTGGTAGCACTCCCTCCATCTTTAAATAATGCGTAGGAGTTGAATCAGCTTTGCATGCGGTTTGAGCAGAAAGAAATGCTTTGAACATATGAAAAGAACCAAAACCTTAATATTATATTATATAATACCCATGTTCAACAGTGGAATGGGCAGTTACATGTGATGGTATCTGTGAAGAAGCCATTGCATTCTCCTTTTAAATCTCCATAAAGTATTTTTCTTCTAATACTTTTTCTTGTCCTCACATCCCCTTCTAACACTTGCCTACTGATGTGATGAACTCCTCAATTTTCTTTTTCAACTTCACCCTCCATCTTTTTTTTTTTTTAAATTCACTAGGTTCCAGAAACAGGGGAAACTGTTGTCTTAATTGTTTGGTTGCATGCGCCAACATGTCGCTGACGATTTAATGTGCAGATTCATGGTGTTCTCACTGGCAAAGTATTTTAGCACAGATAATCATCATCGTTCTTTGGATTACCAAATCCTTTTGGTAATGGATGGGGAAAGAGCCAATTTTAAAATATTTAGTGACAGACTTCACAGTGGAAGAGTAAATGTTTAGTTTTCTGCTCTGTGTATGGGCTGAACTCTCCTCCTGATAGTTCCATTGATGGAGCTGAGTCTCTGCCTTTTAGTTTCCTAGGGTAACAATGCTGCTGGTGACTGGCAGGTTTTCATTGTTCTTCACAAGGCTTTCTGTTACACACTGATGGACCTCTGAACATGTCCACTGTGCTAGTGATCAGCTCGTGTGAACTGATGGAAGTCTACCCTAGACATTTCAGATAGTCTGAACATTAGCTGTGACATGTGAAGCATTCATGTGGCACACTGACTTTTCAACAGCTTATCTTCAGTAAGTAATTGGAAAAAAAAAATCCCTTGTGTGAAAGTACTGCAGGACTCATTTCAATAGAAGTAAGGATAAAAATGTTGATCTTTGCAGTTTTACTTTTTAATAAAGTAATAAAAAGTTACTACTTTTTAATTGCTTTCTAACATCCATATAAAGTTTTGTATATATGCATGTTATAGTCTGAGGACATACATGTCCTATCTAGGGTATACAGAAGTTGCCTTTAAATTTGCTAGTGTAAGCACATCTAGGAATAATAAGAAGCTCAGTTAACAACTGGAGTATTTACTCAGCTTCTTGGATAGATTTTGCAGCCTCCACTGAGTTCCATACTATTGAACTTACACATTTAACAATAATCAAAGTAGACCAAAGCCTTAGTTCCCAGACTGTGCCAGCTGGGCCTTTGGTGTTGTTGAATTCATATTAAATGTGTTAGAGAAGTGTGTTGTCATTACAGTGTTTCCAGTTGCACATGTGAAGAGACAGATTGACATGCAATACAAGTTACCAACACATAACTATAACCCATTTTCCTGCTCCTTCCTTTAGTATAAGACACACATACAACAATCCAGTGTAACTGTGTTATCAGTCTGCTGTTTTTAAATCTCCTGTGTCGTGCAGGCTCCTCTGGCCAGACAGTTACTTTCTTGAGTGAAAGCTGAAACATATTAATATCACTAGATATGTGAAATCAATGTAAATTAAGGGTTAGTCTGAACTGAAAGTTGTTGCCCAATATGCTTTTTCCTTCTCTCATGAACTGTAATTATTCTCTTGTGTGGAGTATACGAGTAATTCCCCCATTTTGCAGTTCTCCACTGACCTTTGTCAAGAAACAAGTCAACCCCTCCTCACACATTTTCCACTGCAGTGGGCAGTCACACATGTAGATGACAAGGTGGAGCAAAGCAGAATGTGAACACAGTAACAGGTCATGAAGGCGACAAAGTAAATCTTTTGACTTGCTCTCATTAGAACAGCATTTTGTTTCTCAGGCACAGAGCCTCAGTCTTGCACCTTATGTTTCTGACTCTTGCCTATTTTCCAATGTTTATACTTAAGTTATGTTCATTTTACCTTTTTGCTTTTGAAGGATAAGTATTAGTAGCATAAATTTTGTCCAACAAAGTGAAATGTAGACAAGTTCTAAACAGGTTGTTTTAGGTTGGAGTATGTAACACATAGGACCTTCTTCCATAACTTTTATTTCTTTACTTCATTTATTTAAATTTAATTTTATATGAATTTGGTTCAGCAGAGCCTGCTGTTCTCTATCTTAGGGGGATACTTGGATGTGTAGTCAGTTGTCTACCTGATGTACATTTGTATGTGTAGGATGGATGGTATATCATCATGAATATACCTCTCCTAACCTTCATTTTAATAGCAAAACAAATTATATTAGAACGTGATATCAACAGCACATGATGCTTATTTACTCTAAACTCTATTGCAGAATTTGCATTTCAGCAGAGGCTATAGTGCAGAAGTAACAAATCAATTTAAAACATAAGGAGCCACCCCACTGTTACATGAGATGGATATCAGTCAATGCTTTTTATAGATTAAATAATGCATTCTAGTTGAGTTTGCTGATATAGTACAAATTTCCTATTTCTTAATTCCATTATATTTTTAGAAAGTGATGCATCCATATGGAACTCCGCATTTGGTTTCAGTCCAGATGCCAGTCATTGCATCGGAAATGTGAGCATTCAGTGTACACTAAGCCATGGAAGAATGAAAAAACACAGTTTTCCAGCTTTTTTTTTTCCCCAGAAAGTTATACAGATAATGCAACTGTTCTGTAAGATGGAGTAAAATGAAGTTGTGCTAAAATCTCACAAAGCATTAAGGTACTTTTTAAGTAAAAAAATATTAAACATATGCAGAACTTAGACTTATTTAATCCTTTCCCTTCAAGCACCCTCCTTTACAGCATGTGAGATTAAGGGAAAAATACGACTTTTTTTGTATTTTACATCTTCATCTGTAGGTGGTTTACCTTCTGAAGACTTAAAGATCTTGCTTCTTTCATTGGAAAAATGCATGCTACTGCTTTTTACTTATCATATATGCTCTAGCTGCTGAAATAGCTGATAGTCTTTGAGATGTAGTGCTGTGAGTGCTTTGTTTCTTTGTTTTGGCACTGCCCGTTTTAAAATGCTGCCATAAATGAAATTGTGCTCATGGCAGGTTGAAATTAAAGTATACAAGAGGTCTCCCTGTTTTCTTATCAAAAATGAGAAAAGAGGCTTTTGACAATTAACTTTTACTTTGGGAAATAATCTATTCCAGATATTCTGCTGGAACTTGTACCAGGTTTGTGGAGACACAAATACAGTCCCACACAGACTTGAGGAGGGCCTTAATGATGCAAGCTGTCAGCGCAGTAGTTGGTACATGCTCTAAGTCTGTGTGTTACTTCAGTTTTGTTTATTTGTTTTTAGCAGTATGGTTTCAGAATAGATGTCTGATGTGGAAAGCTATATAGCTGATGATGAATTTGATCGTCCTGCATTATTTTCCCAAAACTCGATCAGAACTGTTTATCTGGGGTTAATCTAAAAGTTCTCTAGAAGGTTCCAATTACGTGTTTTAAGCATACCTGATTAGATTTTATGAAAATAGCACATCTAGGGTGATTACTCTAGCATGTCTAATTATGATGTAATTATCAACTCTACTGTTAATTAAAATGCCATAAGGAAAGCTAAGTAAATATAAAAAAAAATTTTTTTTGATCACCTGAAAAACCTGATAAGAGCAAAAAGAAAACTCCATATTTTTTGAAAATATGTGCATTTTAAACTGATAAATACCTTGTAAGTTTTACACATTTAGATATAACATATTTAGAATCTCTAATAAAGTAATAACATCTTTGGATAAAGGAACTCACAAAATATCATTTCTATGCTAACTGTGAGCAGATGAAGAACTTTGCTGCTGATTTCCACCTGCCTTTGCAGACTGTGACTTCTCCCACTTACATTATGTGTTTGGAGAGATGCATCTCTCCATATTCCTTGACAGAATGCTCTGAACATTACCCTGCTCCTGAGTTAGGCTTCTGTGAGGTAAAATGGCAAGGTCTTCTCCTTAACAAGAAGTAATTACATACTTGTCATGGTTTAGCCCCAGCTGGCAACAAAGAACCACGCAGCGACTCTCTCACTCCTCCCCCACCCCAGCGGGATGGGGAGGAGAATCAGAAGAAAAAGGCAAAACTCATGGGTTGGGATAAAAACAGGTTGACAGAACAGCAAAGGGAGATGAATATAACAACAATAATACTGATAAAAAGAATATAGAGCCACAGTATTCTCACCACCTGATGCTCAACTTGCTCCTGAGTAGCAAATCCCCACAGCTGAGCCAGCTCCCCACTTAAATACTGAGCCTGATGTCACATGGTATAGAATGTCCTGTTTGATTGGCTGGTTTGGGTCAGCCCAGCCAGCTTCTTGTGAAAATTAACCCTATCCCAGCCGAACCCAGGACAGTGCTTGATGTACACCAGTCTAGTATCATGTTTCTATACATTAAGGCTTGGCTGGGAAAGATACTGGATTGCTGGCTGTTTTCCTCTCTTACATTTGCCAGGCTCAGTGACTGGCCATTTATTTCAAATCTGTGTTGATGATTAGAAGTGCTGATCTCTTAAGAACTTGAGTTTTGGACCCAGACTCTGACAGTATTCAAATCCTAAGCTAATGGTGGGGTGCTCAGAGAATACAGCCAGCAGCATGCTTCAGATCAGAATGTCGTGCGAGTTCATCACTGTGTTTATTCAAGACCACTCACCCAGTGACCACCCAGTAGAAAGCAGACACGTCTTCTGATGAGAATGTGACAGAAAAAAAATTGGAATTATTTTATCTGTAAAGATATTCAGAACACACAGACTACTTGGCTGTAAAAAAAATATCCTGAAATACAAATTTTGACAGTCTTTTTTATATCCTACAGTACAAGACCAGTAGATTCGGCACAGTTTCTTCCCTGAATTTGACCTTGTCCCACAGGAGATGCTTTTTATGTGGTCAGGTTTGGAAATTCACATCCCATTTGATATACTTGTGTTGAAACCCATCCCTGTCCTATTTATTAATTAGAGGAGAAGCATTTAAAAATATATTGTCAGATCTTCAAACTAAAATAAATAGGAGAAAAACATGTATTAATATAACTATCCCCATGTAAAGTGTGTAAAACACACATGCCTTGGGAACTAGACAGATGTCCTTCTACAGAGATACTTGGCTTGTATTTACATTCCAGTTCTTTCATGAAGAAGATAAATATGATTGCTGTTCTGATGTTTTCTGAAAAACAAACAGCTTTACAAATACTAACAATCAAAATAAAGCAAGAAAATTAGAAAGTGTTTTACATCAAAGTTCCAGATACTTATCATCGTAATGGCCACTATGTACTGGGATTTTCAATAATTAATCTGCTAAATGACTCTGAAATAAATTTGTTTTACATAAAAAAGTAAAAGTGAGAATCTCAGAAGATTTGTGTTTCCTTGTCTTAATGTTTTTAAGCTTTTCTGCTGTCTACTTACTTTGCATTTCCACTGTAGCTCATTAACCTAGGCACTAAGAAACCCCGTTTGTCCTCTGTATTATCTTCACTCCTGAACGTTAATGACAGAGTGCACAAAAAGCTTTTGAAGAGACAAGCAGACTTCAGAGGCCTATTTTAATAGATTTTTTAAATGTAGTATAGTAGCACATGGACAGATAAAATATTTAAGCTATAGAATTAAAGCAGTAAATCTCAGGACCTAGGATAACATCCAGGAAGAATATGTGATAGAGACAATAATGGTCGTTCACATTAAGCTGCTTTGGACAAGCACAATTCAAGCAATTCAAAGACCGGCTGTGGTGCCTTTTTCCCCCTCACCCAGGTGAGCCTTGCTAACACAGATGAGCTGCTGACACATAACAGTAAGGGAAGAAACAGCTCAGGATCTTCACTGCTGAGCTTGTCAATAGTCAGAATCAATAAAGCCTAACTGTGATCATGCTCACCATGCAAACATACAGCGTAATTCAGACCATGTTCTCCCTCTGTAGATGGGTACTTTAAGACCTTTCCATATCCTTGGTGGTTTTTTAGAACTCTGTTAAGTAGGGGGTTTTGCAGTTGAGGGGATGAGATGCATTGCTATGTCTTTTATGTTCCCTGAGCATGGCAGTAAATGATTGCACAAGCACAAATGAAGGAAGGTCCTGGTTTCGGCTAGGATAGAGCTAATTTTCTTCCCAGTAGCTGCTGTGTTTTGGATTTAGTAGGAGAAGAATGTTGATAACACTGATGTTTTTAGTGGTTGCTATGAAATCAAAGACTTTTCCCAGTTTCTCATGTGCAGCTAATGAGCAGCTGTGAAGGAGCTGGGTGGGAGCATGGCCAGACTGCTAGCCACGCCGGGCAATGGAAATATTCCATACCATGGACGGCGTGCGCAGTTTATGAATGGGGTTGGCTGGGGGGAAGAAATTCTCTCTTTATTCCTTGTTTACTGGAAGTTCAAACTTTTCTGTGAGTTGGGTCTGGTTTTGGGAGTTCTGTGTCTGCGATCACCGCTTGGAGACTGGCTATGCAATTGGTCATTGAGCGGTGAGGAAAAAATTGTGTATTGTTTGGTTTGCAAATTCATTATTATTACCAGTATTAGTATTTCCTTTGTTGTCTTATTAAACTCTCTTTATCTCAACCCATGAGTTTCCCCGTTTGTCCCTTCCCCTCCCCATCCTGCTGCGGGGAGTGGAGGGCTGAGTGAGCGGCTGCCTGGGTTAAACCAGGACAGGTATCCTGTGGACCAGTCTGAAGAATATGTAAAAAATTCTCAGTCCCTGCTTGCTGCTGTCTTTTTGGCAGCAGCTAGAAGGAGCCTGGGGAAGAAATGCACATTTGTCTGGAGCAAGGTGCAGTGTGTCAGTGGTAGCAATAATCTCTGCAAACAAAGTATTAAAATGGTGTTGGTTGATGAAGCAGTAGGTCTAGGGATTCTAAATCCCTTGATGTAGAAATAAATTTAGAATAGCCTTAGCTGAATCCATACAGCAGTCAGACTTGGAGTTAGGCTTTGTTGCACAAGGTGATGATTGTAATTAAAAAAATTAATTGATAACAATCCCCAAAATCTGAATATATTAGGAACAAAGATTATTCCAAATTATATATCTATTCCATGACACTGGAGCAAGGTTTGTATTTTTCCAGGGTGTTTGAAAAGTTCTGTTGGAAATAGGCCCCAAGTGAATTATATACACATGGATAAGTCCAGGTGTTTCTGAGATAAAGTTCGTTACAATTCTTTAGTGTTACGAGATCTGGCTATACAGGATTCAGTGTGAGGATGTGAACTGATGTTGCCTATGCTGCAAGTTGAGCAAACCCGAGGTAAATGCAGTTTGTCTATCAGCCTTTTTTAGAAGTCAAAAGTGCAATTCAGCAGCTTATTTCCCCCCCCAGTAACTCATTAAAAAGTAATTTTTTTGTGTGTTTTTGATCTTCAGAAATGCTATTATCCAAAAGAGCTAAAGCAACAACTTTACCCTGTCAGCCAAAAGACCTGAGCACTTCTCTTGACAGTGGCTTGTTGGACTTGGCTAGGGAATAGGATAGGACAGATATATTAAACTCTCACTACCTCGGTGACTGTATGTCATGGTTTAACCCCAGCCAGTAACTATGCACCACCCAGCTGCTCGCTCATGGTGCGCTCCTGTGATGGGGGAGAGAATCAGAAGAGTAAAAGTGAGAAAATTCGTAGGTTGAGGTAAAAGACAGTTTAACAGGTAAAGCAAAAGCCACGCACGTGAGCAAAGCAAAGCAAGGAGTTCACTCTCTGCCTCCCATCAGCAGGCAGGTGTTCAGCCATCACCAGGAAAGCCGGGCTCACTCCATCACACAGAACGGTTACTTGGGAAGACAAATCGCATCGCTATGAACGTCCCCCCCTTCCTTCTTCTTCCTCCACTTTATCTGCTGAGCATGGTGTCCTGTGGTATGGAATATCCCTGGGGTCAGCTGGGGATGGCTGTCCCGGCTGTGCCCTCTCCCAGCTCCTTTTGCCCCCCAGCCTGCTCGCTGCCGGGGCAGGGCGAGGAGCAGAAATGGCCTTGGGGCTGTGTAAGCACTGCTCAGCAATAACGAAAACATCTCTGTGTTGCCAGCACTGCTTTCAGCACAAATTCAAAACATAGCCTCATACTAGCTAAAAAAATTAACGCTAAAACCAGCACACTGTGTTAATAAAGGCAAGAAGGATTCATCTAGTAATTTTTCAGCGTATGTGATATTTTAATATCCATAGTGTCCTGGGCAAAGGGATATATATGTGTTTGATGTTTGGCTTCCTGCCCCAGCATACCCCTGCCAGACTTACTGTTTCTTCAGTACTTGAAGTATTAGTTTTTAACATCTCTTCCCAAGTAAAGCTTTTCTTTTTGGCGGAGTTTACTGTAGTTCCTTGTGTTTAACCAACCAAATGTTTTGACTCTTTTCCTCATTTGAGCATAACTGCAGTCTTTTGAAGGATGGATGTTTAATTCTCTCTTATTCCGTTATCTTGCTGTTTAATCATACTAGCTTTTTTTTTTTTTAATCTTTTTGGAATGTCTTGATAGATTTTATGCATTTGCTTAGAGTTTTTAAGATAGTGGCCTTAAGTACTCTTCCTATGATTCACAAAAATCCGTTTCACAGTGCTTTTTAATTTTTTTTTACAAACATTCAGTTTTTATGTAATTACCATTTTAAATTTAAATATCATAATAATAGCTATCTGGCTTTTTCTTAGCCTTGTTTCAAAGAATTAAACTGGACTAGTGAAAAGGACACTTCCCAAGTACTAGTTCTGATACACTGTAGTCACTGCTCGTGCCTTTCCAGTGTCATAGCTTTGGAGCAGGATCTGGGTGTTTAGGAACACGTCAAGAGTTACTTCCTCTCTGATGGACAAGTTATGGAGAGATTCCTTTTTTTTTTTAATGAAGAGACTGCTTCCCCTACCCCCCTCAAGTGACAGTCAGTTATGGTACATTAAAAATTAGTTTTGGCATCACACCATTATGTGGCATTTTCCCAGTCTACGTGGAGGTAATCACGATCTCCCATTATTATTGCATTTACTGAACTTGCAGTCTTAAGGACCTTCCTCAACCTGTTACGTCAGTCTTTTCCATTCTCGTTTGGCAGCCAGCGATACAGCACTGTATTTCACACAGAACATGTATTTCCTGCTTAAGCCCAGAGATCTTGTTTGACAGAGAAATAAGCATTCTAATCCAACCGGGCTTCTTAGAAGTATGTATGTCTGTAGTCTCTGTTTTAAATTTTTTGTAACCCTTTAAATTGGGAATAGTTTTTTTTTCCTCTTGCTTCAGACTGTTCCTCACTATTTGCTATCTGAGTTCTTGCCAACTTGTCTTACTTTTTTCTTGAGGATTCCAAGCTTTCATGCTTTGCTTCAAAGACTGCCTTATTCTGAGCTGTGTACTCTTCTGAGCCTGTTGTATCTCCATAGACTTTGCTTTATAAAAAAACAGTTTTAAAAGTAAGTATGTCAAACTAGAAGCCAATAGTATTCTTCAGAGATCTTTAGCTCTCTTTCCAAAGCTTTAGCTTTGGAAACAAAGTTTTAACCTACAAGAGTCACCTAAAATTTCTTACTTAGTTATGTGGACCTAATATGACTGCGTCATATTAGACTTACTCCAAGCTGACTCAGGTTTTGAGAAAAGACACAATTACCAGATGTATCAGAATAGGTGCAATATAAGGCTTAAAATTTAGTCACAGAAATTGGCAATAAAAAAAAAAAAATCCAGCATTTATTTTCAGTGCTTGTAAATGGTATTGTTAATTCCTGTCGCCATTATTGTTATAAGTTACGAGCTCAGTGATATTTCATTGACTTTATATAAACATGAGCTGCCATGAGACGTAAGTTCAGTGAAAAAACATCAGATGGTAGAAGATTAATAAAGGCCACGATTTCTTTCTGGAGAACTCTTAATTTGATACATAGCAATGTACGATGTTAGGGGCTATTGCATAAGATTCACATATCAGCAGGAGATTTGTTTTCTGAAAAAAGGCACGGAAAAAATAGCCCTATTCTTGTCAGCAATTTACAGGAGTCTCAAAAGGTGCACTAACTTTGCCAGGTTTACTGTGGGTCAGCTTAAAAACTACCTATAGTCTTTTTTCCCCTCACGGATGATCCTGTAACAGAGATCATGTTACAGCGTGACGTTTCTGAATACCTAGTCACAGGATTTTTCTTCTGTGTAATTTTAATACAGCTAACCTAACCAAGCTTTAATTCCTAATCTGTTGAATTGTTACACGCTGTGACACAGTGTGACAACTGTATATTTTAAGTGCCTAAATAATTTTGTTGCTCCTTCCGTTTTATAGGATGCACAGCAATTTCTTCCCTGAAAGTGTTTTTAGACCTGTTTACTTCAGGCTTTTGGAAGCCTAATGCTGCTGTATTTATGCTGATTCTCAGCTTGATCATGGCCTGCAGAATGCCGAGGTTTGCTTGGAAGACAGCAGTGTCATTGCAGGCTAGTTATTCTGAAGGTCTGTTTTGTTGAAAAAGGGTTATTTTCTTTTTGACAAAGACTAGTGGATCCTTTCAAATCTACAAGACTGACATCTCACTAGATACTGATGGTTGTTAGGAAGGCAACATTGTGCACAACAGCATTAGACAGTCTTAAACTTCAGTAATAATTGTCCAGTTCCAAGGACTGATGGAGTGAAGGAAATGGTGCAGCCAGAAACGAGTCCTTGCCTCACAGCCAGAAATGAACCCTTGCACCTTATGCCACAGCGTGTGAAGATTCCTCCAGCCTCTTCTATCCAGCCTTACCTATGAGAAACATCACAGTCAGTCTCAGAATGACAGCTTTCCTTTTAAACCCTTTATCTACTGTTGTTGTTGAAAGCTGCAGTAATTTACCCACGGCCACAGTCACCTATTTTTTTTTTTTTAAAGTTGATTAATGTTTACATTGTTACTTTTTATTTCTTACAGTAACTCAAACACAGAACACACACAACTACTGGCCTTGGCTGAGCTGTTTTCAGTTAAGCCAGTGTCTCTTAGCTCTGACAGGCTAAAGAGTTTGTCTTTCTCTGGTGTTCACAGTCTGTCTTCTTACAGCTAAATCTTGTTTTTCTGCATAACTCATCTCTGCTCCTACCAGGCTCATCCACGTCTCTCTTTTTTCGCTACCCTGTAAACTTGGGTTTGGCTGTGACGGTTTCGTTTCACTTGGCAGTTCACCCATATGCGTTAGGCCTGTTCTGACCCCGCACAACCAGGTGTTCTCACTGGAGCTGTATGCTCAGGTATGTGTCTAGAATTTGTATTTTAGGATATATCCTAGATCTTTGTGCTACACTAAGAGAGAGGAATCACTCCATTTCTTGCCCTTTGAGCATTCAAGAGAAATTTTGAAGGCAGTGCAAGACTGCAGCACTTTTTGACTTCAGTTACAGGGGAATCAGTATGAAGTAGCAACACCCAGCTTAGGCAGAAGCGATCTGCTGCCTAACCTAAATACCTAGCTGAACAAATGAAGTGCATGGTGGTTAAAAATGTCAGATACCGTATCTGAGGAAAGGTACAAGCTGACTACAGTTCAGCCATACTCATCAAGACAACTAGTAGAAGCCAAAGAATCATCTTGCTGTCCTAAAAAAAAATTCTGATCTCTGCTTTCATATAGAGTTCTTCAATGTAACTATATCAATTCACCAAAATTTCAGGTCAGACTGTTGAGAGTTATGAATGTGCATGTATGACTTACATTGCCTGACTTGTTCATAATGGACACTTGTCACTCAGACGAGAGTAAAGACCACCAAAAAAAAAAAGTGCCCTTTTAGGAGCTGGGATTCTTCTCAGCCTATGTGAATAGTAATCCTAATTCAGTTAGGATTTACTTCCTTTTTAAGCATATTGCATTTAGGCTTTTTACAAGATAGGGAACCATGGACACACGTTACTTTAAGCACTTGTTTCCCATTGTTCTCTGGCACTTAGTGAGCATAATGCTTTCACTGAGGTTAAGCTACTTTCAGTTGTCCTCTGTGGAGTTATTTACACAAAAGGACACATACAAGTCTGCTGCTGGGTCTCACTGTACACTTTCTCAATCATCTGTTCTAATCCACATCACAGTTGACTCCCTGCTTTTGAAGTTTAATTCCTCTTTTTCTTTCACCATATCTGCAATCATCATAAAGGTGGAAACAAAGTAGTTAATTTCCCAGGGCACTATTACTATTTAACTTCCAAATTAGCATCACCTTCTCCTAAGGACATCCACTTTTTCTAAAAGTTAATTTTTATCTTTCTCAGTGGAGTATCAATCTGAATACAGAAATGTGCATAAAACACATTTGAAAAGCATTCCGCTTAAATTTATGCTGCTGACATTTTGAAACAGGCTGAAAAGCCAGACTGCACTATGAAAGTGAACAGTGAAATGAAATTGTGCCCTATTTCTTTCCCACTTCCACACATTCAATCTGAAACTACACATAAAGGGAAATTAACCAACAAATACACTGTACAGACAATTTTAATCAGTATAGCACCAAGACATAATGTGTATACATAAATGAAACCAGTAAAACAAAAAGAAAATTAACATAGTGAACTATATATTTGTATATTCTACATCATGACAGATCCAGACCAGGGGTGCTGTCCCAAATCTTGCTGATTTTGATCTTGATGAAACTGCCTCTGATGAGAAGCAAAAATCATTCCGCGATACAGCTGTTGTGTTGAAATGACTACCTCCCTCTTTTCTGGAAAGTTACTAGCGGATTGAGAGAAACAAAAAATAACAAACTATGACCCTTTCAGTCTATTATTTTGTTATCTGAAGCTAATTTAAATCTTCCTGGGACAATGAAATGCCAAATAAGTGTACTTGGCTCAGAGAGCTACCACCTTTAGTAGGTTACAGGCATACCAGCTAATCAACATTGATCTGCCTTAGTCTGCGTACCAGAGCTTGCACATGACTCGGAAGGTACATAAAACACTGATGAAAGATCAGTGGTGAAATTATTGTTACAAGAAACAAACTCAAAGTCAAGTAAATGGAAACTATTTTCTATCTTCAAAGAGAAAATAAAGTCTTTAGCAAAGAAAAGGCACCACCTGCATGATACTGGCCCTCAGCAACACAGTTGTCGCACTGCAGCCAGTAGGAATTGCGTGGCTGTATATCAAAGTCAAGACCTAGCTCACTACTTTTACTGTGCTGTTTACCTTTCATTTCTTTTCCCTTTTACAGTCAGGGGGCTGAAGTAGTGCAACCAATTAAGGAAAAGTGAATTTTCCTTATAATCCAAACTTGGAGCTGTTCTACTTACCTTTTCTCATTTCACTGATGCAGTCTGGATATTTGGAAACACTGAAAATTGAAGAAAAGCGCAAAGATGAGGAACAATAATTATGATTACAGACAGTGTAAAGTTAACAGGCTCTATGGCATGAGGAAAGTATGTGATATAGTTACTTAAAATAATCAAAGATTTTTATTGTAAATAAATCAAAGCAGAATGTAGTTAAAATGGAGACTTACAATTTCTATGAAAGCAAGATCATCTTGACTTTCTTGGGGAGAGCAAGGGGAGTAGAGGAGCGATGGGAAGAAAACAGGACAGAGTTCTGAAGTATCTTGGATTGCCCATATCGAAAGTAAAAATGCTAGTCTAAGAAATAACGGGAGGAGAGTGCACATTTTCACACTTTGGTCTGTCAGCCTGAGAAATTCAGAATATATGGACGGAAGAAAGCTGGGAAGATTAAAGATATCAAAACATGCAATTAGACTTCATATTCATGGCATCTGATTCTGAGTATCACACAGAAAAAATAATAAAAAAATGAACAGGGAACAGCTTTCCATGGATGAGACTTCCATATTTATTGTTATTCCATGTGCATAGAAAATGGCAGTGAAGTTTCTTATGAAATAGGCAGGGAATGGGAGAGGTGTAGATATACTGGACTGGAATTTGTGCTTCAAAGTTACACTATTCATTTTTAAAAGGCTTTTTTTTCCTTTTAAAATTTATAACGTTTTCTTGGAATTTTTTTTGTGCATGATGTTTCAAATTCCTTTTAAAATGACACACTGCATTACAAATGGATGGCACTTTAAACCAATGTGGCATTTCCATATTTACACCAACGAAAGAAATTTACAAGACGTAATAGCATACAATCTTGACATTTAGTAATAGCAATAAAACAAGGGCATCCATTTTATTTTTTCTGTACAAACTATCAGAACAAGACTTTTATTCACATAAAAAAAAATTCAGCTTTAATTTGCTCTGACCTACACACTTTCCAAATTCATTTTACTCAATTCTCAAACCTTTCATCACATCGCCCACACCCTCACCAGACTACAGGAGCTACAAGTAATTATACTTAACATCTAAACAGAGCAAAAAACCATCCCTTCCAGTTTTTCTTCCTGACAATTCCTCACTTGAAAAAAAAAAATTAAAAAAAAAAAATCTTCCTTGTTCCTTCTTTTATTTCACTTTCACATTTCATAACCAAAGCAACAAATGAGGCCATTCCATTTCTTCTGAAGCAAGATGAGAAATACACTGTTGTTTTTTTCTCTTTGATGCTACACCCAGGAGTCAGGTGAACCCGGGTACTGTTCTGCTCTATAAGAAGATCGTCTGGTGGAATAAAAGTCTACATAATTTGTGGTTGATTTCAGTCCGTACTGTGTTGTGTAATCTGAAGTAGCAGGAAAGTGAACTCGATCATCAAAATATGGGTCTTCGTAGCTATGTGGGGACTGCAAATATAATCTGTACGCATCATAGTTTTTTCTGTTGGTATCTTCTTGACTGTAGTACAATTGCTGATGCTGTTGACAAAATGATAGAAAAATAAGCCTTCAAAATATAATTGGCAGAGAAAATACTTGTTTCTCAAACTTACACACACTATACAGAACCTTTCCCTAAAAACTTAAGTGCAGCTCTACCGATCATGATAATAACATAGGTTTCAAACATCTATGAAATGTACCTAATTTTCAATGAAACTAAAATGAAGGAAAAACTTCTAAGCCTGCCTGCATTTCTCCCTTCTGCATTCACTGGAAAGCCAGTACCTCTCAAAAAGTAGTACTTTTAGAGCATAACGAGAAAGTACAGAACCTGACTGTACCTACCAAAAAATAAAGTCAAGTCAAGTCAGAAAAGTGGTCTCAGATCCCACCATAAGAACATGCTAAAATACGTGACTATAGAAAGAAAACACAAGGGTAGTGGACGTATACAAGCAATTCATAGTTTAAGTACACTAATGCCCAACAACAAATTAACTATGCTATAGACACACTCTGTAAAAAAAGGACCCTACTGTTACAAAGTATACTCAAACGTTCCATCAAACACTATATGCTGAGTCTTGTTATCAGTGTCATTTCAAAATAAAATTTTGCAGTCACCTGTAGTCGTCTGTTTTGTTCTCTTGCTGGTGAGGAATAGGAACTGATGTAAATTGGTGACGCTTTGCTGGAACCTGTGAGAAAACAGTTCATGGCATAAACTTCAGTCTTTATTCTTTTGTCTGTAAGTCTATTTACTCCTATTTTACCTAGAAGAAATTATGTAGCACCCAAACAATTAAGTCTGCACATTTTAGTATCTCATAATAATATAACAACACAATACAGGCAAATTTTGTCCCTCAGCAGTAGTTAAATTGAAACAAAAAGGCTGTTTTGTGTTGCAGTCTTTTGTTTCACAGACTAATAACCTTTAAAACAAGGAACTTCCTTCTCTTTATTGACTGCCATCTCTATTGTTTTGCAACTTGTGTCAAATAGTAAGAAGGAAAAGGGAGATCAGGGAAAAGATTAAGTCTTGGTTTAATTTAATAATATAGTATTATTAAAATATACAAGCACATATTATTTATAACTAATAATAATAATATTTAAGATGGGCATAATAAAACAATTTTCTGTAATAGGATTTTAAATAAAAATAAAAATTCCAAACATCTCTCACCTCCCACCACATAATCAGATCTTCTCTTATGCTGGCAATGTGTGCAATTTTAAAGAAAATAGCAGAGACAGATGAAAAACCTGCTCTCTTCCATATGCAATGAATATAATGAATAAAAACAGAAAACAACATTAAGTAGTAACAAGCCTGCTAACGCAACTGTCCATACTATAACTCCTCACATAAGGAATATTTACGTATTCCGCTTAAAAGTTCACCTAAGTGGTATCTTACCAGTATATATGTCTTTATGTGTAATGACATCGCCTTGGTTATTGTAATACTGCATAGAAGGTTGCGTTCTATCATATTCAGAGTGGGGTTCTCTAATTCCTAATAAAGCCGGTGATGAGGATGTGCTGCCAACTGATGAAAAAAGCAAGATTAAGGTTATCAATATATACAACAAAAGCTTTTCCCATACCTAACTTTCTTTTTATTCTATTCTCATCCCTTTCTTAAGGATTAAAAAATGAGAGAGAAGTGGGTAATGGACAAAAGTAGTACATAGCTTTTCTTGGATGTAGAACCCCAATGACAAAAGCTATCATAAACATGCCACGAGATTATAATTTTATACTTTAATGGTGTATAATGCTTACAACTGAAGTAAGGCACCTTACCTGTTTCAGTTTGCATATGACAATTTGCATTTACAAGGTGATACTCCTGCTAATGTTTACAATTTTATGTAAGTTAGACTTAAATAGAATCTTTAAGTCCATCTTATCACTTGGGACAGGACAGAACAATTTACAGTCTGCCTGGCTGAAGTGATCCATTACTGTTCTTTGATTAGCATGCAGAAGTGTGTCTTGAACATTTTGTGCTCCAGGTGGCTGACAACCACTGTACAGTCATAACAATGGATTACTTACTTTCTATCCTTACAGTGAACAGCTGAATCTCTACTGCAGTTGTAAAAAATTTGTTCTGCTAAATCTTCCCTGTTTTACAGTCCACTAAGGTTTTGTTGGCTTAGAAAGAGGCCAGTACCACAGGAGAAAAATGCTTAAAAGCAATTTCTAGAAATTTTGCTTCAAAATATTAATCAATGATAGCTTCTTCCTGTAGCTGTGCCCATTACATCATATCTCACATTTTTATGTCATTATAGATAGCTTAATTACTGATACTATCCTGGCATATTCATGGCTAGAAAAGCTAAATTTGGGGTTATCATTGGAATTCTGACACGGGTCAACATAATGTGTGTGTTAATAATTGAGTGACTGAAACAAGAACAACTGTTACAGGCCAAGTGTAACTGCTCTGCCATTGCATCCACTCTGCATGCCGTAACCAGCAAGGCTGCTACCACAGTACCCTCTGTGGACGTGTTCTTTGCACCAGTCTTCACCTGGCTAGTGTAAGCTTGTTCATGCTCTGGAACAGAGACGCAGACACCTCCTGTTAGGGTTTTTTACTAAGCGTTCTTTGAAGTACAACAGCCTCTGAATATTATGTTGGAGCTGCCCATCTTACTTCCAACTTGTAGTTGAAAGGACTGGAGTCACACAGTTGTACTGCTAGCGTATGTTGGGAGAGAAAGTGCCAAGATAAGTATTTGACAATAGGTATTGGAATATCCTTTTACACTTCGGTAGAATCTGGTCAGTTCCCTGAGCCTAAGCTTTATTTGCTTACTTGTCACTGCTTATTTTGAGAAGGTATTTTTGGCTCTGGCAGTAGATACATAGCTTAAACAGTCTGTGAATTCAAGGTGGTGTTTTTATGCCAGTACGTGCAACTTGGCAAGTAGGTGTAAAAGTAAAAACTGCCTTCAGTATCACGTGGTATGAGTGACAAAGATACTTGGGCAGGACATTCTTCTGGAATCCTGAAGGGCTGGGAGAAAACCGAACATGGAACGCAGTAAGATCAGAAGAACAAAATCCTCTGGAACTGGTAACCGCAGTCTGCTGCTGTATGGCACCAGACAAAGGAGTCAGTCCTGTATGTTGTACTGTGGTGGCTGAGAGGAACTCTGGGCATGAACGATATGCCTTCTTTCCCTTCTTAAGACAGGTATACCTAAGAAGGTATACTTCTTGTAGGAAAATAAATCCCTGGTTGAGTCCTTGTTTTTCAAGTCAACCATGTCATGAACAAATGTGCAAGGGTTGTTACTTTTATGTAAAGCAGTAAACAAACAAGAGTACTGTAGGAACTGGTCACTTATTTTAGCAGTCATGGTAGATATTTCTCAGCATTAACAGAGACATAAAACATAAAAATAGAAGAGTAAATTGGATAAAATAAAATGCCAAATGAAGACAATATACAAGGCTTCAAGTAGGTGTTGTATCAGCCCCCACATGAAAATCTAAATCCTAGTACTGAAGATGTTAAAGGACTAGAGGTGAGAAATAAATGAGAAGGAGCCAGAAAAGTAAGATTTTTGTATTTGTCTTGCTCATCCTACTGGGACAATACGTAGTTGGGAATGAAAATAGGTTCCTCGCTATTGGTCTGTTGCTTTCTATGCTATCCAGTACCTGTGTTCTGTGAGGCTACATCTACAATGCCAAGTCATACAGCACAGGAGGAGTGGCTTTGTAGAGGGAAACAGCTGGTAACAAAGACCAGACATGTACTTGGAGGATTTTACGTAGCACGCAGTCTAATCTGGTCCCACGAACTGAATGCCTGTTAGCAGCTGGAGTATATCAGTGGTCTGGAAGCACACCATCTGAAGTAGTTTCATCCAAAAGAAATACAATTCACACATTCTGAGACTACAGCTTGATTTGCATTAAGGAGTAAGTGGGGAGATTTGCTTCAAAGAGCTCCTTATCCAAACTAAAATGCTAATGTCGCATCCACAAATCCCATGGAACCTCAAGCCTGCCAACTGTCACAGCTAAGGTTAACGTTCAGAGTACATGAGGTACTTATCTTCAAATACAGAGGAGAGACAGCGTGACCTCCGTGTTTGAGACAGAGTAAGCAGTAAACTGAGAGGCTATGTGAGTTAAAACAATGGGATTAGCAGGTACCCCTTCAGTAAACCTCTGCATTTCTTGACTGACCTGACTGTATGACAGGTGACATCTGTTGATTTGTTGTTGATAAAGAAGGATGCGATTTGAATCTCTCTCGCTCTAGTGTTGATACTGGTGTTATAAAATGACTTTGATTCCATCCATCCTGTGGAGTGGCAAAAAGAAAAAAATATCACAACAAATTGCTTTTCATTAAGTTAGGAGTTTTTGTAGAACTGTTTTCCAGTGTAGGCTAATTTTGTCATTTACCTTTTTATAAATGCTACGGAGATCTCTGTATTGCCATAATGTATTCAGTACCTGGGCGGCTGCCTTCACAACTTTCAGTGATGATCTAAGGGAGTAAAGGATATTACATTATTAGAAGGCCACTTAATTGCACTTAAAAAGAACAATGTTCCCAAGCTATATAATAGGCTAAACCTTGATGCTGTGAAGCAAGTCAGGTCATCACTCCAGGTCTCAATAATGCATGCCTGCGCTACGACAACGTGAACGCAGCTGTGCCGGCAGCCTCACCAAAAGGCTGGTGCAGAACCTGATTAAGCATGGTTAAGCATGACAATCATTGCCCTCTCCAGCCTTGAAATTTTGTCTTCATGTCACCCACGCGAAGAATACAGACAGAAAGGTTGAATTAGTTACTGTCATTCTTCAAGAATTAAAAATTATGAAAAGAAACATTCTATTTCATGCATTTCATAAAGACTGAGATACATACTTTAAATCCTTGTACAAAATTCCTAGCTGTAGAAAAAGAATCAACAAATAAAAGAGAGCTAGTATTAAAAGTCTCCAGACATCCTCGTAGTGAGACTTTCTCTCAGTTCTATGTTGCACTACTGAAAACTTTACTGATTGGGAAAACACTTCTCCACTCTCAAGCGCAAGGCTAGGAAAATTGTTCCAGCTATTATCAATGATAAAACAATGCCGTCTTTTAAAAGCGAAATGGTAGTAAGCTGAGAGTGGTACTGAAGGAGTGATTTGACATTAAATGCCACAGCATGACATCTGTGTTAAACCTATGCCTTTTTCTGTCATGGTGAAGATTCATCCAAATACAGTCTCTGAAAGAGAAGACTGAAAAAATTGCAGTAGCTAGTGTTAATCAATGAGTAGACACTCTTAATACGTTCACAAGATTTTATATTTGTTTAATGTACCTTGTTGCCTCACAAATGTAAGTGCAGATGCAACTTTACACAGAATCACAGAATGTTAGGGGTCTGAAGGGACCTCTGTGGATCGTCTGGTCCAACCCCCCTGCCGAAGCAGGGTCACCCAGAGCAGGCTGCACAGGACCTTGTCCAGGCAGGGTTTTGAATATCTCCAGAGAATGAGACTCCACAACCTCCCTGGGCAGCCTGGGCCAGGGCTCCGTCACCCTCAGAGTGAAGAAGTTCTTCCTCGTGTTCAGCTGGAGCTTCCTTTGCTTCAGTTTGTGCCTGTTGCCCCTTGTCCTGTCGCTGGGCACCACTGGAAAGCGTCTGGCCCCGTCCTCCTGACACCCACCCTTAAGGTATTTATAGGCATTTATAAGATCCCACATTCTTAAGCATTTTAAATGGAATAGAGAAGCCGTTTAGGTATGAACTTTGTTGCCCACTTGCCTGTCACCTCTTCCTTTCGTTATGTTCACCAGCTTTTCTATTCCTCCAGTGTCAGCGAGAGCTTTGGCATTTTCCATGTTTTTACTAGTGACCTCATGCAAGGCACAGCAGATTGCTGCTACAGTCTCGTCAGACAATATGCTTGGACCATTGCCTCCTGGAAGCCGATTAACCAGATCTCGCATAGCGTATTTACCTATAAAACCCCATCAACAGAACCAAGTTAAAAAAAAGGTTTTGGTACTTAAGATTTGAAATTATAGGACTCATCACAAAAGTGCATCTGAAAGCAATAAAAAGAAACACAGGATTCATGGAAACCTTCCAAGAATTCACATTTTACACAGAGTCAAGGCACACCAGAGATTAACTTTTGATTTTTTTTTTTTCCCCTTTTAGCTTAAAAATGTGAGAAGTGGCATTTTTGCATTAAAACAGGAGCATCTGTAAACAGGAATTATTTGGAGAAAGCGGCATCAGTCAAGGAAAAACGTTACTCTTATTTATTGTCATTGAAGGAGTGGTGCACATTCCTAGGCTTCATTTATGGGAGGGTTAAAGAAATCCTTGCAGTAACTTGGAATTGTTTTCTTTCAGACATTCTGTTCACCTTATTTGTTACGCATCAGAGATCAGATCTCAGCTCTTTCAGATTCCAGTAACTGACTGATGCACAGGAATAATCCCACTGCAGACAGGGGAAATTAACTAAAGCTGAGGTAATTTTTTTTTTTTCCTGTTTAGGCTGTGCTGTTAATTGAATGATTAACTGATTTTATTGAAGACATGTATTTGTACATAACAGTGAATAATGAATAAGCTTTACACAAAGCCATTAGCTATCTATTTGCATAGTGTGCCTGAGGAAAAAAAAAATGTCCAAAAAGGAATTCTGCAAACAAAAGGAACAACTTTTCAAATCCACTGGAAAACTATCTCAACACTGAATACAGGAGTACCCTGTCACTGCCAGTCTTTTAGCACGCTCATCAACACGTGGTTGCATATACCAGCTTATATTGTTATTTGTTGGGATCCCCCAGTCTCTTCTTCAGAGTTTAGACCATGTAAACTCATTATTCCTGCCCCTACCAACGGCAGTAAAGTTGCATAAAATATGTTACTAGCACGGGGGAATTTATGACTCACTTCATGTCTCAGAATATTTTGTACAAAGATTAGTTTCAGAGTGTATCTGGAAAGCCAATAATTCTTTCATAGTTAAGGCTTTGACAGGGAGAGGGAACAGGTGGAGGTGCATTCCTGAACTGAAGAAAGTTCTGCCAAGAAGGGGAAACAAAACCCTGAAAAGAGACTAAGTATGACCAAGTATGATGTGTATATGGCTGAAGCTATAGAACAGAACTGTCTTTTTACAGATTTCTTATGTATGTAATAGCGATGCTGCAAGAAAATGTGTTCACCTCTGCTGTGGTTTAACCCAGCAGCGGCCAAGCCCCAGACAGCTGCTCACTCACCCCTCCCCTTCCCTGCAGCGGGGTGGTGAGGAGAATGGACAAAGGGGGAAGCTTGTGAGTTGAGATAAAGACAGCTTACTAAGGGGACAAAGGAAATACTAATACCACTACTACTAATAATAATGAATATGCAGAACAAACTATATATATAATACAGTTTTTCTCACCACCCAATGACTAATTTGTGGTCAGTCCCCAAGCAGTGATTGCGGAACCACAAAATCATGAATTTTGAGAAATTCATGAAGAAATTTGAACTCCCAGAAAATGAGAAAGATAGCTAGCTCCCTGTCCCCTGGACAGCTCCCACTGATAAACTGTGCATGCTGTCCATGGTATGAAATATTTCTGTTGCCTGGTGTGGCGAGCAGTCTGACCATGCTGCCTCCCAGCCCCAGCCACAGCTGCTCGTCAGCTGAATGTGGGAAACCTGGAAAAGTCCTTGATTTCACAGCAACCACTGACCACATCAGTGTTACCGACCTTCTCGTACTAAATCCAAAACACTGCAGCTACTGGGAGGAAGATTAACTCCACCCTAGCTGAAACCAGGACAACCCGCACTTATTTTTTTGAGAATACTGATACTCTTACCTGTATAATAGTTGTTATATACCTATCCCACTAGTCTACAACACAGAAAATGCTTCTGTAATAAAAATGAAACTTTTTTAGATCATGACGTGTGTTAGCAGGGTTCATTTAGGCCACAGCAGTCTGAAGCTGAGGGTGAGGCATGTTCAACGCTTCCCATAATAGACTGCGATTCCTGATCAAGGCAGGAAAAATGCTGTTTGGGTTTTTTTTTTAAATGCTAGATGAGAAAGGCACAGATGAATGCTTAAATATTAAAATTGACAAAAGGGAAACAGTAAGTTTTTCTAGCAAGCACCCTTGATGATTACTTAATTCAGCAAGGACACATACATACTGCTCTGTATCTGGGGTTTCATGGCAATATTTTACTAAGAGAGGATTTCTTCCCTCTGTCCCTATCCAATACCATTAAATAAAGTACTTACTGATGTTCTGGCAGCAGAGCTGTCCTATCCTCTCGCAATATGTCAGGCACCTTGAAACCCTCTGAGAAGGTTACTGTTTAGCTCCAAGGAAGCAGAGTTGTGTTTTCCATTGTATTTTGTACTGACAGTTTCCTTTCCAGTCCAGTTTACCTGAGGTGACTTCCATCCATTGTGAAAAGATTGCCACGCAAGATGGCTAAAGGCGAACTAAAATGTCAGCATTACTCCAAAAAGCTAGTGCTGTCATTTTCTGTGACACAACTGATGTGCTGCAGTACAATCAAGTATGATATTTCTACTGGTAGTAGTGTTTTGTCAATACAAGGTCTGACGTGCTGGCCATCGTGCTTTCTTCAGTACAGTTCTGCACTTACCAATAAGCTCCTTATTGCGAACATCTAATGCCATATTCCGTAAGGCAGTTGCCACAGATGAAACAACTCTGTCGTTATCCATTCTCAGGAGCTCCACAAGGATTGGCAGTCCTTTTTCTTTTCTTACAGCAGCTCGAATGTATGCTGCGAACTGTAATGAAACCCCAGTTACTCACACATCTACTACAACATCCTGATTGAAATAATTTCTTACTAGATTGTAATTCTTAAGAATTCTTTGGACATTTTCCAAAGAAAAGATGACATGTTAAATGCGTATCTTTTCTAGTATTATAAAGGGTTGGCTCTTTGTTGGTTTTCACTCATTCCTCTTACAAAGCAATATTTAAAAAATGTGGTGTAACAGACAAAATATCTTAATATGATTACAAATTACTGAAAATGGAACAGGGTTTTTTTTAAGAACCTATTTCATAAAATGAAAAAGTCTTAGCTGTTTTTCTACAAGAAAAGGAAGAATTAACTTTATTTTAATCTCTCTGTGACAGATACACCACATTAATAAAGTGTTCTCATGTGGTTCTTTTGTAATGTAATTGTATGCAAGGGCCACAAGCAAGAATGTATGGAAAGAAATAATATAAAGAATAAAGCAAATACAAACAATTTATTTATGCTGGTCTTATTTTGACAGTACCTTCCCACCAGGACTCACAGCTAAAAGATGCTAGAAGATTTTGACATAATATGCACTGGAGGAAAGCTTTTTCTGTTTATTTAAAATAAATGGTACCAATTTCAAGGCCAGTTTCTATATTGCTCTTCCTGTCTACCTTCTTTGTCACTGCTTTTCACTGTGGAAATAACATCACTGCAGCACATAAGCACTAATGATACACGCTAGAGAGAAACACAGAGAGGCATACTAAAAAATTACATGTTCCTTCCAAACATGTTCCAATATCTTATTTAAAAAAACAGCTAAAATGCAACGATAGGAGGACGAATAGGAATTCACGTACCTTCCAGTTGCCTGCAGAAAGATTCTGGAGAGATCCTGCAGAACCCTCCAGAGTAGCTGGATTGGAGCTTTCTGCTAGAAGCGTCAGGTACGGCTTTACCACAGATGGGTGCCATAGCATTTCCACCCCTTTAGGAGACTTGGAAAATCCTGGTATAGGGCCAACTCCATCCCACTGAGAAATGAACGTATATTTGTAACTATGTGAATTTTCATTCAACATGTGCTGGTTTTTCTTCAAGCTATGTACTTTCCTCCATCATTAGCTAAACTACAGTTGATGTATTTGTAATACAAGGAAAATGACAAACCTGATCCTCCTGCGAAGTTTTTTTTTTCTTCTTCTTTTTTTTCCCCCAGCAACTTGGCTCTGAATCTTTGCTAGGTGATTCTTTTCCTAACAAGTCATCCAGTTCATTGATTCCTAGCAGACGTGCCTGAGGTACCTCCAGTTCCAAACGGTAAGAAAGGTTTCTCAAGGTACACACACAGTTTTCCACTGTCTGAAGCCAAACCAGAAAGATGTCATGTAATTAGTTACTTTCTTACATATCAATAAAGCATATCAAACAAATTAAGTAGAGGTGAAAAGGCATTTGGAGCACAAGCACTAAATTCTAATTCTGGGCCTTGGGCATTGCTTTGTTGTTTCTCTGGGAAAACTGAAATCTCTCTCCTGATATCCTCAAATATGAAAACATTTATAACAGCAATCTCTACTATAGTGGATTATTTTTTAGCATTCTGAAAATGAAAAGCACAAGAGCTTACTGTTACTTTATTGAGGAATGATTACTTCCACACTGAAAGTGGAATGCACAGAACAAGTTACACTGTATTATGCAACAGAACTTGACTGTGCACCAGTAAACTGGGGTTGGGAGAGAAGACCAGTTGAGCTAAGCACATCACGGTGCTAAATTATACTACACAAACCCCAAAAGGTCTGATCAGGCATACAGTTTAGCACTAAAAATCACTTAGGTGAAACATGCACGCACCTTGCTGTCATAATCGGATGTGTTGACACATGTGTGGATCACGTACAGCAGTGAATCAACCAGCCCTTCGCAAGACCTCATCTGCTTCCTGGCTTCTTCGCCTGCGGAGCTCAGATTCCTGGAGGGTTGAAAGGAGAAAGGCACACGGTGCATTCACACAGACATACATGCAGTCATTCTATTCGATAGCTTGCAGAGGGTTTTTAGTACAGCTGACTGATAATTGACAAGCAAACACACCGTTTTGTGCAGTAACCCACCCCCCGTTCTTATAAAGGATAAATACGATTCCGACCTGCAATTTCCAGACAGCATTGACTCAGTGACAAGAATGGCCACAAGTAGAACCCCCTTCCCACAGACTTTTCCATTCCAAGCCCTCGCTGTAGTACAAGCGCAAATCTATGGTACGTGCTGTAGAACAGATTGCTGAGTGTGTCTGTGTTAGAAATACCTTCTGTTGTCTCTTTTTTCAATTGCATCCATTCAGTGATCTGTTCTGCAGTGCAGCGCCCTTAACGTTTGTCATAGTGCTACAGAGAAGTATCAATGTGCAAATTAGGGCACAGGGAAAGGAAAGGGCTGCACTGTGCTTTAGAATAAGCAGCAAAGGATGTAGACAAATATTTGCCTTCAAGGCCACCATACTGCAGAACCTGAAGCCCACACTGTGACAGTGTGACACCACTGAACGTTACCACGATACCACGGACAATGGTACTGCTACCAAAAAACTGCCACCGTGCCTGTCCACAGAGGTGTTTTTTCTGTAGACACCGTGGTTGCACTAGAACGCAAGCACAACCCTAAGTTCAAAAGCACTGTAAAACTCGTCATCTTGAAAAACACCCTAATGAACAACAAAAAAGCAGTTTATGAACACATTCTGAAGCTTAGAAGGGTTACCAGCAAATAAAAAGCAATTCAAGTTCTGTTTCAACACAATGACCTTACTGTGCTGTTTAATGGAACACAATTTGAGGTCTAATAAATTAAAATTATAAACAAACCTACAAATGAACAGAAATAGCTCATATACTACCCTTAGCCCTTGAATTCTATTTGCAGATATTTTAGTTTTGCCTTTCATTATTCTCAATACTTTTTTCCCTTCTTACTGCTGTTTGAGAAATCCACAAAGGGAACAGTCAAACACTTCTTTATCGATATGTTTGCATATAAAAACATAATTATTTAATGTATACAACAATAAAGAATCACCAAATGCACATTTTTTTTCCTAAATAATATTCATAAGCCCTACACATAATAGAAAAATTGCAGTAATTAATAGGGGAAAAGTGAAA
The DNA here is from genome assembly GCF_030867145.1 of Opisthocomus hoazin. Taxonomy (NCBI): domain Eukaryota; kingdom Metazoa; phylum Chordata; class Aves; order Opisthocomiformes; family Opisthocomidae; genus Opisthocomus; species Opisthocomus hoazin. Next base: position 483,296 of record NC_134422.1, read on the forward strand.
TAATCGTAATTTATAAAAAAACGAACCGAAATTTAACCATCAGCCATTGTAGTTAGCATCTTAATGACCAACTTCGTACTTTCCGTATTTTTCTAATACAGAAAAAAAACATGCAAAAGCTGCTTAAATGATAGAATTATATGTAATGTATAGAACGCAACAACTCTGTCTTAAAAATTACATTAAAAACAGGATCTGCTGGATAACATAATTACTCTGTAAAAGGGAGTCTTCTAGGACAGCAAATTACCTCAGGCATCCTGTAGTATTGCGCAGAACTAAGGAAGTCTGAAATTTAATTTTATGATCATCATCAAAGGAAGCACTGTTCCATCCCGAATGTGGCACTACCACAGTGTTCGTTAGCGTTGACAGAGCATCTCTAATGATTGTCATCTTCACTGCGTCACATGAAGACAAGTTCCAGAGAACCCCTGGAGAAAAGATTTCCATTGCAGCAAAGTCAGAAAAGACTTGGGAAACAAATATAAAGCAACATTAACTACTTAAAAGACATCACTTTAAACAGGAGAAAGATAACGTATCTATGCCAAACCCACAGAAATACAATTAGTCTGCAATGTAACTTTAGTGTTATTCCAACATTATTGGTCAGTAAGTGGTGAGCAGGACTGCCATTAAAAGATTCACGTTCCAGACGGAAATGAATCTGAAAAACTTCAGATCACAATGTGTTCAGCCACCTTCGCTCCAGCTGCCTGGCTGCTGCATACGCTCTTTGATGAGAGCTGGAACGCGAGATGATGATCAGAATACTCCTGGCGGCTCAGCAGCTAGATCTCCCACAATACTGAGAAGGAAGGAACATGTGCATCTCGGCGAGTAAATACTCTTTCCTTAAGGAAAACTACTCAGCAGAAACGCACACTGACTGACAGGAGGCGTTCCCTTCCTTCTTTCCCGAGGTACGGCTCCTGCTGCTGTCGGAGAAGGGAGGGGAAGCCCCCACAGCACTACAGGAGCCGAGAGGAATATTCCCGATGAGCACACAGACTCATCGCGTTTGCAAAACACCTTTCTGTCTTTCTGGAACCTGCGTGCCTCGAGCTCACTGTACCTCTCTAGTGCTAGTGTCTTTCTTCACTGTCTAAAGATCAGTGCCATACTGGTTACTGGTAATGGGAAAAAAAAATCTGTCTTTTCTGTAGCATGCCAGGCAAAATGCCCAGTCAGTGCAAGCTGGTATAAATGTGCCATAACAGACACTTCTGTTCCTACAGAGGTCACTAACGCCAGATGAATTCAGCACAAAACTTCATTTAAAACAAAAAATGAAAGTCATCTAGTCATTTACTATTAACTAGAGTTTTACTGATGTCTGTCATCTATATGCACGTTTGTAGGTGTGCCCACACTGTCACTGCTGCTGGAAAGGAGCGGGCTACCAGTGACACTGCTTCCCGCATGTGCCAGCAGGGACGACACCCTATGCTACCAGTTGGTTCCTCTCCCAGAGCAGAATACCAGTGTAGGAGAGGTGCGAATATTTAAATGATCACAAAAAATATCTCTGAAGAAAGCAGCTGCTGATAACCTCCTTCCAACAACTGTTCATGTGGACATTATGACTACGGGTGACCATCAGCAGTAAGCTCCTGCCTCACAGAGGCTATGCGGAAGAGGTCACTACTGAACTGTCACCACTGTCAAGAGAAATGTGTCACGCTTTGTACTTCAGACAACTGTACAGCCTTCAGTGGAAGGGCAGCTAAACCTCAAAAATAGAAGTGCTCCTTCCAGATGCCACTGAAACTGCATGCCCTCTGTGAGAGTTTACCTCCCCCGCATGGGTTTCTGGCACCCCTGAAGGACAACCCAGTAAGCTTTGCAGGGGAGTTTAAATTGCTATATGACCGTATGAAGCAGCTTCTGTAGTTCTAACGAAAAGTAGGTCTTTCTTTTTTTTCCCCTCCAATCAGGGATTGCCTGCCCCATTTTTCCTTGAAACTCTGACCCTTACAGCCCTGAGATGACCATGCCAAAAGAACATTTCTGTGAACATTGTCCAAAATAATCCTACTCAGGAAATTAAAAGCACTAGCATGATAAAGTAGAGAGCCTTCTCTACATGAAAACTTGCAGATGCTATCATTGACAAAGCAGCTTTGGTATTAGCAATGGTTGGACACTTTTGGCATTAAATTTATTTTAGGCAAGCCAGAGAATTTACCTTGACGTTGCATCTAAAATGACAAGGAACACAAATCTTTAACAAACATAAATACCCATCTCCAAACTTTTAGCCAGTCATGTAAATTTATTAGATCATAATAATAAAAATGAAAACAACAGTGAAGGAACATGTCTGCCTTCTCAAAAACAAAGAAACTTTCCAGGTCATATTTAATGTTACCTAGTATAGAAAAAAACCTAGATGTCTGGCTCTTGAATGAAATATTCTTGCATAAGTATTACAAAATAATGAAAACATGTAACCCTGATTTAACCGTAGATAAATGCTTTTAAGTAGCTGGGATGTACGTATAAGATGTAATAGAATACAAGCACTCATACCAAGCTATGTAAACTACTTTGATGAGCCAGAATGTGTTTACCTCTAAAGAGGCTGGAGGGGGGGGGCGCTTCAAAATCATGTGTGAAGATGAAAGCAGAATAAAATGCTCAACAGGTTATTCAAAGGTATAATTTAAGTTTAAAGATGTAGATATACATCTTCTTTAAGACTGGGTCACAACAAAGTCAATATAAAAACCCTAACAGCTTTAATAAAAAAATCTTGATGGAAAGTGTATAGGTCTATGCACTAGATCTTAAAAACTAGCAAAATTGAGGGACTCTGCATTGGAGCAGTGACAGAGTCAGATGAGTCCCTTGCGTTAGCTAACAAGTTACTCACTGAAGGTATTTCAGAGCCCCTCATCATTTTCCTGTCCTGAAACAATTTTTTAGAATTGATGTAGCATCACAAATCAAGATGCTCGACAAATGTTTGTCACACAGGTAAACCAGGGACACGGTCCTGGGCAGTCTGCTCCATGTGACCCTGTGCTGGGGCAGGGGGGGGGAAGTGGGGTGGAGGGAGGCGAGATGACCTCCGGAGATCCCTTCCAACCCCAGCTGTTCTGTGATGCTCTGGAAACAGAAGCCTGAAGTCCCGCAGAAGAGGACTCTCAAAGAATGAACACAACAGTCAAAAATACTGAATTACACAGCCTCCTAAAGCAGATCAGAGGGACTGGTCTTTGACCCCATCTGTCATCGTCCTCAGCAGAACAATACTTGCTGACAGCAGATCGAGCGATTGGTATTTACAGGGCTTTGAAGTTGTTTTGGACCTCGGACAAACAAACAGAAGATGCAACAAGGGACAGGACCAGCTAGTGGACGTAACAATAACCTTGTAAACGGGAGGCAACAGCAAAGCGTAACTCTCCAAACACACCACCACGAGTGAAGCTGAGGACTACTCATCGAAGCACAAGGCACTTGAGGCTTGCCTTAGGGATGCAGAACAGTGTTCTGTCTTAACACCACCAGCTTCACAACAGATCTCATGCTGGAAGCTAATGGGCACAGACAGGGTGAGGAAAGCCGAGGTGCTCTATTCTCTAAAAATGGTGGCAACCAGAAATAGTACTGGTAGGTGTTTTGAGGATGTTTTCCACAGATTTTGTGACATACATTAACATTTGCAAATGAAAAAGAAAAGCTTTGCCCATAAACTTCTGGTTTTCTCGACTGAAACCCCTACTACTTAGAAAGAGAGAAGAAATCTTAAATAATTTAGATCCCATCCTTGAACCTGACAAGCTTTCCTTAAAGCCAAATGATCTTGACTATCTAATAAACTCTGGTCCAGAAAAAAAAACCCAGGATCATCTGGAGGACTTTTTGAGGAACTGACTATAGCAGTGAGTGCTTAAAAGGAACAGAGATGAACCAAACTGAAGAAACATATATACATAACGCGACAGAGAGTTTGGTTTAGCAGTTTTCTCCTGAAAATTTGAAAGAATCAGCTTTTTGTTCTACAGGTCCTGGGTCTCTGGCTCTAAGACGCTGGTCAAACTTTTCCAGTACACCTTTAATAAGAGAAATTTATTTTAATTGATGATGTTCCTTCCTTATGTTGAAGACACTTTAAAAGCCCTTGAAATGTCTACAAACTGTAACAGAGCAGAAACAAAGACACAAATCTAAACCACGAAGTTTCAGTGACTGAGGTTTATTGGAGGTCGTTTTCTGTTGGGTTTTTTCTAAGGATTCAAAAAATATTTGGTGAATAATGGAGAAAAGGATTCTTCCCAAGAAGGAAATTACTATTAAAAAGAAAAAGGACAAGACTCTGGACTAATACAGTCCTCTTTTCAGTCTTCCTGTTTTTGTATCACTTTACTTGGAACATACCTGGAGATTCAAAGCTCTGTGGTGAGGAATGTCTGCCCGTAGGCCCAGAGCTCAAACGCCACGTGCCGGCTGTGATTGCCCTGTAACACCAGTGGGCCCGAAACAGCTGACCTAGCTGTATATAGAGGCGGTAACTTGGGTGAACTTCTGTGAGGATGACATATGGTCGAGTTAACTCACACAACATACCAAAAAAAACCCGTAGAAACAAAAAAAAGCCTCAAGACTTAGGCAGCAAGGATCAAATTTTGTCCTGGAAATGTGATCCAGACAAGTTGATATGAAGCAGAATGGAAAAAAAAAATAATCCAGAACTGAAACATCTAGTGAAAAAAGGTAGTTTGGAAACTATAAAGATGACACTTAATGTTACTGCATTTAGTGATTGCAATTGTTTTTAACCAAATCCTACTGCATGTGGATAGGTCACAGAAATACTGAAAAATTAACTGAATTTTCATAATTGTCCATAGGGTACTTTCAACTGGGGAGAAATTATATATGAAGAACTGTTTTTTCAGCACACTAAACAGTAACTCTGTTTCCATATGCTGCTCGCTGCACGTAACGCTGAGGGGTGGAAAGGACGCAAGCACAGTGCGTGCAGGCGGACAGAGCTGCGATTGCCAGGCTCACGAGAGTATCACCAGCACCCGCGACCTGGGAGCAGCTGCGCAACGGCTCGCTTGGTGCTGCACTGGATGGAAGGCAGCGTGCAAGCTCAGATCTGCAAGGGTCAAGACTTGGCCTAGAGTCAATTGTAGGGACAGAAGGAAAAATAACAGCTCTGTGTTCTTACAGCACACACCTGCTGTAATCTGAGCACGGAAAGGCTGCGTGTCCAAACCTATTGCTCTTTGTAAGTCTCAGCAAAGTGGTCATTTCTAGCCCAGTGTGAATGAAATCCACATGAGCATTTGCTTTTCTGCTCTGCTGACAAAGAACTCCATGTATGTGAAGTACATCTTATATTACTGTTGAAACATGTTGGTGTCGTAGACCTCAAAAAAACATGGACATTTTTGTTCGATACCTTTAGCATTCCCTCTGCTAGTCCTATTCTAAAAACAGTATCTCTAGGCAAACAATTGAAAAGAATCGTTACTTCAGACAACTGTATGTCTTCTCAATTGCAAATGTAAATCCTGAAATAAAAGGTTATGTGATGACCTAGTACAAATTCATTAAATCTCTTAAGGGTTCAATATATGCTTTTCACTAATGAGGTTAGGCCATCTCACATGTGCAGTTAATAATGCTACTCTGACAGCAGACATCAAGCAAGACTGAACATTGAGAGCATGTAAAAAACTTTAAAATATAGAAATTCAGATTTATCAGCTTGTAAGGAAACAAAAGTAAGTTTCTATCTGAACTTTCCAAATACAACAATGAAAGCACTAGAAGTAGTATAAATACGGAAAAAACAGTGCCATGACTTTTACCACCACCCACCACCTCCAAAATGAAGTTCTCTGTAAAATTGCTGGAAATTACTCAGGTGTAACACATTCAAGCATTCAAACTGATGGCTTTCTATATGATTAAATTATATTTAAAACGCCACTCAGATTAATAAACGCAGTAAGCTTCATCTCCTATGCTAAGGTATGGAAAAAGACTGGCATTCTAATAGCACAAGCATAGTGCTCTCATTTCCTTTACAAATGGCAGCATCAGCTAAAAAATAACAGCAAGGCACATAATATACAGCAGAAACGAGTGAAGTAGATCACAGTTGAGATCTTACTGAACCACAAAAGTATGAAACTAATGGATATGAAATTTCACTGGCCTTTTTCTACCGTTATGTGGTAAGGGATATGGAATGCAGAAACCAGTGCAACAGCAGTACACCATGTGAATAATTCATTAATTAAAAGTTAATAGGTTGTTAACTAGAATTTCTCAGATTTCCAACAGTTCTGTTGCAGAATTTAAGCACGTCATGTAATACAAGGCTTTATTGTTATTGATTTTTAAAGGTCAATGCTATCGCAGTAACACTGCCGGAAGTCTTTGGGCCCTGGTGCAAGAACACCGGTAGATTCCACTTTACAGCAACACACAAACCCATCAAACCTAACTCATCAAACGCTGGCTGCTTCATAGAATCACAGGCTGGTTTGGAGCTTACAGATCACCCAGTTCCACCCCCCTGCCCTGGGCAGGGACCCCTTCCACCAGCGCAGGCTGCTCCAAGCCCCGTCCAACCTGGCCTTGAACCCTGCCAGGGAGGGGGCAGCCACAGCTTCTCTGGGCAACCTGGGCCAGGGCCTCACCATCCTTGTAAAAAATGTCTGCCTTATATCCAGTCTAAATCTCCCCCCTTATAGTTTGAAGCCATCACCCCTTGTCCTGTCACCCCATGCCCTTGTCACCAGCTCCTCTCCAGCTCTCTCGCAGCCCCTCCAGGTGCTGGCAGCTGCTCTAAGGTCTCCCCGCAGCCTTCTCTTCCCCAGGCTGAGCAGCCCCAGCTCTCCCAGCCTTTCCTCCCAGCAGAGGGGTTCCAGCCCTCGCATCATTGCTGGGGCCTCCTCTGGCCCCGCTCCCACAGCTCCAGCTCTGTGCTGTGCTGAGGGCCCCAGAGCTGGACGCAGGACTCCCGGGGGGTCTCAGCAGAGTGGGGCAGAGGGGCAGAATCCCCTCCCTCGCCCTGTGCCCACGCTGCTGGGGATGCAGCCCAGGGCACGGTTGGCCTTCAGGGCTGTCAGTGCACACTGCCGGGTCATGTTGAGCTTCTCATCACCCAGCACCCCCAAGTCCTTCTCCTCAGGGCTGCTCTCAATCCATTCTATGCCCAGCCTGTGCTTGTGCTTGGGATTGCCCCGACCCGTGTGCAGGACCTTGCACTTGGCCTTGCTGAACTTCATGAGGTTCCCATGGGCCCACCTCTCAAGCCTGTCCAGGTCCCTCTGGATGGCATCCCTTCCCTCCAGCGTGGCGACCACACCACACAACTCGGTGTCATCAGCACATTGGCTGAGGGTGCGCTCGATCCCACTGTCCACGTTGCCAACAAAGGTGTTCAGCAGCACCGGTCCCAATACTGACGACCCCTGAGGAACGCCACTCCTCACTTTACTTACAAATCATCACTTTTCTTCATAATAAAGAATTTTCTATCCACATCTGGACTGAGCTTGAAAAAGATTGGTTAGCTTCTGTAATGGCAAAGATTATGCTGGCAAGATAAACAATTCTGTTGAGATCTTTAGCCACGTTACTAACAGCTGCTGGAGTTACCAGAAGAGCTGTAATCTGCAAGCAGAGCTTTGGCTTCATCATTCTCACTGCTCATCAGAATTAAGCCGAGACCGAATGAGTCTGTCGATCCTTAGCAGCTCCTCATGGATGACAGACCAGCAATGTTCCTTCACTGAGAGAAGTGGCTGCATGGGAAATATCTCCTAACATCTCATCTCTAACATTTTCTCCTCAGGGAAAAATATTATGACAATTGTGTATCAACTGTTCTGATGTACAAAATTTTTTATATTTATTCATAATCCTTCTGGACTTGGATCTACAGCAATATTTTCAGGTGACAAATCTGTCTTTTCCAATAGATAGCCACAAAGTGTGAAGATAATTAAAAACCCCATTCTCTCCGATTCAGCAGCTTTCAGACTTGTTAGGGTTTTCGTTTGCTGGTTTGTTTCTGCTGGTGTCAGGTTCAGTGTTGAACTGGTTACCTTACTGCTGTAACTTCAGCAGCTGTAATAGGATTGTAAAATAATTGTTCTGTCCAGAAAATCCCTTATGTGGCAACTCTTCAAAGGCTTATTTTTTTCCTAATTCAGAGAATACATGAAACGTGTACGGCAAGCTAGCAATTTCATTAGGATTACAGGACATCCATGCATAATGGTAAAAAAAAAAAAAAAAAAAAAAGAAAAATCTGCAAATACAATTTCTGGGCAGGAAGGAGAAAAGTATGATTTGCGCACATTCCCTGTGGAAGGGCTTTGGACTCCGGGGTGTTGTGGAGGCTCAGCTATTCATGAAACCCTGGCAGTACCAGTGGCAAAGAACTTTGTTTCTCCTCTGTATCCAGCGCATTTCTTCATGCTTGATTTTGGTTTTGAATCTTGGCATTTTAATGGAGATTTTTAAGACCCTAGACGAGCTTACTGCCATGCATTCTGCTGCCGCTGCCCCCATGAGGTGGCCTGAACCAAACGGGCAGCGGGTTTGTTACGAGCTCTGCTGCAGCAGCTCGGAGCTGCGCTGCCGCACAGGGATGATCACACGCTGCCTCTGCGGGTTTTCCACAGCTGATCACAGAGCACTGAGGCTTGTACGCAGAGAAGAATGGAGGTAAATATTATGGTCATATGAAAGTTGTGGAAGGAAACTAACCCCATTTCAGAGTGTTTAGTTTGCAAAGCTGTGTGGGACTTGCAGCTATTTCTGTACCTTCTCAAAAGTTACCTTGGGTTGCCCAGAGCTGCAGAGCCCTGGGTCCTTTCTCCCAGAATATACAAGCAACAATGCACAGCGGCAAGTGCTGCAAGAACACAGTCTCTCACTAAGATGAGACTGTGTACACAAAAGATCGTGCTGCTGGACAAGAGAACAGCATTTCTCAGCTGAGCTGGCCGAGGCAGTACTAGTTTGAAGAACTAAACTATGAAGAATTGCCAGGACCACCAACAACCCCCTCCCTCCCCTTTATGGACAGAGCTTTACCATACAGCTAAGCCAGAGGAGGACTGCTGCTGGAATTAGTGCTCATTCTTCCTTCCAGCCACAAAACTGTCCTATGCCCCCAGGTTCAGCACTGTCACTCGTTTGACCTTTCAGGGAGGAACCCTAATGGAAACCCAGCCATTCAGAAGAGTGGATCAGAGGACTTTCTCTGGGGAGGCCATGGTTTGTGGCTCATCTCTGCTGCTCACGATCTGCTGAAAATCAATTAACTACTCTGTGAAGGTAGCCATCTGACTCGCTTTCTCTGCAAAACTGGCAGTAGTGGAGCACACCAATGTTTCTTACATTTTAACACACTAAAGGGCTGTTTCTGAGGGCATCTTGTAAGTAGACTCAGTTGTTGGAAATTGCACCTGGGCTCAAGAACACGCGTATTTTGATTTCTACCTCACAGACAGGTTTTTTCTGTATAAACCTTCCAAGACATGAGATCCTGCAATTCACAGACTGATTCCAGGCTGTGCTGACTGCAACGTGAGAACATGACCAGACGGCATAAGCCAGTGCATGCCCTTCACGTCACCTGCGAGGGAATGGAGCTCTTGCACACAGCGAGGAAGCAGTGCCAAAGCTGTGCTGGAACGTGAAAAACTCCAGAAAAGTGCTGGTGCTGAAATCTAGCGAAATGTGTTGCAGTTACCAAAAAAGAGCAGTTTCACTTCTGAGGGCTGGTAGGACTGCAGAGCACAGGGCAGCAGGGCTGGAAACCACACGGAGCTGCAGCAAGCTCAGGGAAGAGCTCTCCTCTTCCCACGCATTCCAGAGTCCAACTTTTAAAGACTTCTTAAAACAAGAGTATAACTTCATTCTCATATAATGATTACGAGAAGTGATTTAGCACTCTGCTTTCTGAATAATCTATAGCCATTAAAAAGATGACTTGCTTTCCTCTTAAAACATTCTTGTGGTTTTGCAATTACATTTTCTGTATGTTTAAATGTAACTTTCTATTCAGTTCCCACTTCTTTATCTCTCTGCATTTCAATCTTGTCATTTCAGCTACTATTATAGACCCCAGTATTCCTACTGTTTTCTAACTCCTCTAAAACATGTTTGTGCAATTAAACCCTCCCCTAGTACACCAGCTTCTCCACCTTATCATAGTTCATCTTTAGGGCATATTCCCAAATAATTTCTGAGGTTAAAAGATTGCTTCGTGAAAAATATCTTTACAGATTGCAAGAAGTTTGATACTCTAATTTCACTTATCTGGGATGATGAAGTTTTCATCTATCTAACTGCATATTGAAATGAACTGGATGAATTTCCCTTGCAAAGCCACCAGGTACACCTGCTACCTTTCAAAGGCAAGCGAGACTGCTCATAACAGAAGTATAATCCATTTAGTAAGGAAGACAGACCATCCTCAGGAAAAAGAAAGCATGGTACCTCATTAAGAAGTGTTACACTGGAAAATCCAGAAAAATGATGACTAAACTACAGCAGTAATGAACAGTGCTAATTTTAAACTAGAAATCAGACGTATGGTGTTTCTAGCGGTGTAGATCGATAGTAATTTCTCTGTATTTACACTATCTTAATCTGGGAACACAGTAAACTGGGTGTGGTTTGCTAGTTTTAGATCTGACACAGGTGGAGTTTTTTAATTACTAAACAAATAATCATTGGATCTTTTCCACTTCTTTTCTTGCTGTTGCTATTTATAGGAAGCATTTAAGACCCCCTAAGCTCCAAAAGTCTGTCGTGCATTCTTCTCAAGCGTTCAGCATTGGTCGAGCAGAAGTCAATGCCACTGACTTAACCAGAAGACAATGAGGTCAAAACTTTCCATTTGATTGTAGCTGGTTAAAAAACATGAAAAGTGGTAAAAAGTAACAACTTCTGAAGTAGTAATCTTTAATTATAATTCCAACTAAATATCATATTTATTTGAAAAATCTTTTTACTTACAGATGATGTGCTACAGCTTTTTTGAAAGAAAACAGTGTAGGGTTTTTCTTTTTTAATAGTGACTAAATACCTTCTATAATTAAGAATTTGCTTTGGCTTTGTCTGTGGAAGCATCCCTAACATCTTAAAAGCACAAGTAATTTAGATGCATAAAACATGAATTTTGTAGAGCAGACAAGGCAGCTAATGTGTCATTCTAGTTTTTAAGTATTCCATTTACATAACTTCTGAAGGAAAAACTGCATCCTTCTAGAGCGAAGATGAAAGCTGCAGGTTATCTTAATGCTTGCTTATGTGGAAAATAATTAAGGAAAACAGTCCGCATACGAATTTAAACTTAAATGCTTTGGATACATTCTGTACAGAGCCCTTTCTCTACTCCATCGCTTTTCTAAACAGGGAAGTCACTTGGAAAGGCTCCCAGCATGACACCTCCGTTACTTCTAACCTGAGCACGGCTGTGCAGCTCTGCTTAGCAGGGAAGTAGTTCAGCTTTGTAGCTTAACAAAACCAAACGAGGGAGCCACTAAAACTTGAAAGAGGAACTGTTTCAAGAAAGTGAACACTCTGTTTTTTTCTATCCTCTCTTATTTTTCAATCCCCCAAAACCTTCATAGACAAATCACTCCCAGATTAAGAGATAGCAGATGTATGCAGCAGCCAACAAATCCACCTTGTTTTGATGGAAATACGAGTTCCTTCATGTGCAAGAATTGCAAATCACTTACGATTTCTGCACTTGCTGCCTGCACCAAGTGCCAAGTCGGTGCATGGGCTGTAAGCTAAATCTGCTACCTCACACTCGAGGGACTAGGTGTGCGCGCAGTCCCTCGCCATGACTCTACCAGCAGGCTGGGCACCTGGATGCTGCTAGAATTTGCATACTTGCAGTTTTCTGTCTGTACTTTAACACACATTTACATAGTTTAGGTCCATCTTATGAATTCTGCAAGATCTTTTTTAAAACTGTTGTCAGCAGATGATAAAAAAAGCCTCTAATGAAACAAATGTTAGGAATCAACAAAGAAGCACCTGTCCAAGGTCTAGCTGTGTACGTAGGAGATTCACACCAGGGGAAAATTTACCCTACGTGAAGCTTTAGCGCATCTACCTCCCGAGTCGCTTCTCCCAGTGAATCTGTACTTCTGCGCTAAGACTTTAACTGTCAGTAATCAAAGTCAGTGATTCTGTATTCACAAAAAAATCCAGTCGATGTACTCAATACCAGTCACTTACCAGGTATTCCAGTCTTGTCCACTTCAGAAAAATAATCTGTATTATAGTTCTCTGCTTGTTTCTGTTCAAAACTTACCTGTTACAAGCTCCTTTATTTCGGCATCAACAGATTTTCTCAGCAACCGTAAAAGGGCAGGTATCCCACCAACATTCTTCATTGCTATTTTGTTCTCATCAGTAGACTTCCCATAAACGAGGTTTCTCAGTGCGCCGCAAGCGTTCTTCTGAACTTCCAGGACTCTGTGATCCAAGAGATCAACCAGGTGCTTCATCCCTCCCAGCCTACAGACCTGGGAAATGGAACGTTGGGAACATCAGCACCCATTAATTTCACCCGTTTCTCTCTACAAATTTAAAAGGTTTTTAGTTTTACAAAGCCAGTACACTCCGTTCTCCTTCAAGAAGCAATATTGCTGGTAAATCTTAATGACATGATTGCTACACTGCGCTGACAATTCCTGCAAACCACTCACGCCCTTGCTGAACAGGCTGATGGACACGCTGTGCTCAGAGAAGAACTGTTACTGCGAAAGTTTGGTTTCCCAGTAAGGCCGTTTTAAAAGTAATTTCCTATGCCTCAGAATATCTTTTTTAGGGAACATTAGAAATATGAAGTCGCAAAGATTTAAATGCCAACTTAGCCACACACACACATAAATCAGTTCAAACTAGCACATAACTAGTCCTATTGGCATATCTGAAGTTCTTTTTAAAAGGAAGGTCTACTCTGCAGAAATTTTGTCAGAAATGTTTATATTGCTTGCTTTAAGCAGGTTAGTTGCATTTATTATTTTGTTATATATTTTTTAGAAATTTTAACAGTGTTTTCAAATCACATTTCCACATAGTACTGTTCTTTGTTTACCTTACAGAAACGATAAAAGAGGAAAGTATTTTAGAATTCTGTAATATTTACTAAATAAAACAAATTTAAAGATATAACTAAGTAGTATTACTTACAAGATTAACATTAATTGTAAATTAAAAATCGCCACCAAAATGCTACCAAAGTATTTCCTATGCACTGTTTTAAAAAATATGAGCTATTTTGCAATATAAGATTGACCTGTTGTAACCTGGTATTATTTTAGCATAGCACAATAACTTTTGTGCCATACCGCCCATAGAAGACGCCTGAAGCAGCAGCACAGGATCTCTCCAGAAGCCCACGCCTGCAGCAGCGGAATGGCTGCTGCCCTCAGGAGGGGAGGCCACGGTGAAGAGGGAGACGCAGCACCGCTCCCGAATGCTTTGCTTCCAGAGGCTGTGGCTCTGGGCCAGAGAGTTACAAGAGATGTCAAACGTCACAGTCCTAAGCATTCTCTAGTTCAGCACTGAAAGCACTTTCAGAGGCCCTTTTTCTATCCTAACCTGTACAGTGATTAGTTTGGCAAGCCAGAGGGCTATCTGAAATACGTTAATGTGTACAAGTTTCCACAGATTTTTAGCTTAAATGTTCAGTGTCTTTTATTGGCCATAACACCAGGAGAATACAATTATTCTCAATGAAAACATAACTGAGATTTAGCCACATCATTTTAAGTTGAGACTTGGAAAAACAGAATCTTCTCCCTATCACATTCTTGAAATTTGCACTGGGTGTCACAATGGTTAATATCAACACCCTAAACCAGCCAAACTGAAGAGGCTTGGAAAAAAATCAATTGAAATGCAAGGTCTAAGACGAACACTGTATGTGATTTTTACCTGTCAAATCACCTCTTCAGCAGAATAAAAGAAATAAAATGAAAGACTGGTGACTTGGAAATTTTTTAGACCTCTTTAAAATGTGTGTTTCTCAAAAGGAAGCCTATATTTACACACCTAAATATACCTACCATGTAAGTGAGAAATCCTGGGGACACAAAGTCTGGCACTGATCAACTAGACAAGCCACTGCTATGCCAAAAGCCACCAGGAATCTGTATTTTAAAGGCACTCAGTGGGCCTGAAGCTTCAAGTTATTCATCTGGCAAGATTTCTGTAGCTAGGAATTGAATATTACCTTACAGACTATTTATTTGATACGGACCACACTGAAAGCATATATTGTAGGATGCTATTTAAAAAAATAGAATTTAAAGAGGTTTTCAAGGCAAGTAATTCTTATTTCTGTTACTAAATAACGAAGCAACAAATAACTATTGATACTTTTCAGCTAAATCTCCCTCTTGTGTGTCAATACAGCACATCAAACACTGCATCTACACTACACGTCCATAATGCAGGTGCGAGTTATGAATGACAAAATAACTGTATTGTTTTTTCAATCTGTACGCCAAACGTCATGAGATACAGTTTTTATGCACTGATTCAAAATAAAACTAGACTAGAAATCCATTCTTAATATTTGTATTTTTTTGACTCATCAACTGTTTTTAAATGTAGCAGCTGTTGCTAGTTTGAATAGGCATTTCAATTTCTAAAAAATCAGAATTCTTGTAAAATGATACATTAATGAACTAATATACCAGTACTGTATGTAGCTGTTCATTACATGGAAGCTCAATTTATTCATTCTGTGTAGTTTCACAGCTAATTTAAATAGTAAAGACCGTGGTACCTCCGTTTTCACTTTGTTGTCTCCGAAGCACAGGTGCTGAAGGTAGGCAGCCGCATTCGCCTGAACCGACGGGAACTGGTGCTGCAGCATGTGAATGACTTCCGGCAGCTCGGGGTCTCGCCAGGCAAACTCCCTTCGTTAGACGAACACATTCAAGAGAAGGCGTTAGTTATAAATGTACATTTATTTACTAAGTAGGACTACTAGAGCATCTTAAGTGCTTTTGAACAATTCTGGTTTTGTTCTGGAGTATCAGGGCTAGGAGGAAGCCCTGGTACATCAGAGCGACCGCGAGCCGCACCACCTCTCAGGCTTCCCATTGCAAAAGGCCACTTTCTATCCCGCGTTCTTCAGGTCGCTTGGTTGTTGATCACACAGATACATGTACGTACTAAAATTACACCTACTCAAACACCACAACCTACATAAATCCCCCACAACTTAAATATACAGTGCAACAGACACCCCCTTCACACTGCTGCTCAGGTGCATCTCTTCCACACAACATTTTTCTCAGTGCGCGATGTTCATCCCACCCTGAAGCCAATTAAAACTCAACAAAAGCTGCGCAGCCTGAAATTTCATCATGATGATCAGATGCAGGAAGTTTGCATAATTTGAGTTATTCAAGGACTAAAATCATTAAAATCCTTCGTTAAACAAAATGATTTTCCACAGACAAATCCTGGAAAAGTCATTAAACATTTCCACACCCAATTCACAGATTTAGAAATAAATCCATTAACATTTGCTGGGCTGTCTTCTTCCAGTAAAAGAAGACCGAAGAAACAAATAAAAGTAGTATCTAAGCTTTCCCATTCTCCTATACAAGTAAATGAAAGAGAAAAGGATACTCCACGCATAGTATCTGGGGAGCTGCTCCACGGTTAAGGCCCGCCTGGCCAGCCGGGTCGCCCCAGCGTTCCGACCGCCACCACAAAGGGAAAGCTCAGTTCTGTGCCTAACTCGAACCGCTCAGCAACTCACAGGTTTATTTCTCCACAGTAATGGCGGGAAGAACTCAGGGGAAACCGCCTTTGCACTAGAGCTAGGAGCTTTCGGAACGCTCCTCACTCTCGTTCTAGAGCGCTGCTCTGAGACAGCCCCGTCTGAGGCTGCTGTACCACACCGACCTAACCTCTGCCACAGCGCGATGCGCACATCGGATGCCGACACAGACTAAATGTAAGGGAAATCCATTCCACGGTGAAGTTACCAGAGAAGGTGGTGCATCAGCAATGAAAACTGAGTCAGAAATTCTTTAAAGTTCCTTGCTATGGATGTGAAGCATCCCTCTTACAAGCAACTTTTCTGATGAGCCATGCCAGAAGGGGCCGGCAGCAGCACTCAGCCAGCAAGCTCTGCTGAAGGGGAGATTCTCCTGTGAACATCATTCAGACGAATGCAACTCATCCAGCCTCTCAGTACCTGTGTGTCCTGGTTTTGACTCAGACAGAGTTACTGGGAGGAAAATTAACTCTATTCCAGCCGAAACCAGGAGGTTATAAAAAAAGAAAAGTAATATACTAATTTCCACGTATAAACAGAACAAACAAACAAAAAAAAAATCAATTAAAAAGAATGCTTTTATTTTCAAGACTGAAGGGTAGGGCCAAACTACAAAATAACTGAATCACGCTATGACCCTTCTGTATCAGAGGAAGCCCAGAAGATTTCCGTGTAAGGCTCCAGCCTGGTCACAGCTACCAGCTATCT
Source organism: Opisthocomus hoazin (assembly GCF_030867145.1). Taxonomy (NCBI): domain Eukaryota; kingdom Metazoa; phylum Chordata; class Aves; order Opisthocomiformes; family Opisthocomidae; genus Opisthocomus; species Opisthocomus hoazin. The sequence continues at coordinate 499,824 of NC_134422.1, forward strand.
TTTCTCAAAGGTTCTTTGGTGCCCTAACGCTTGCACACGGAAGACTCCCGAGGCACCACTGGAGGCCGTATCCGCCAGCACGAGGGCTCTGCTTTCAGTTCCTTCTAAAGAGCGGAATGCGTAACGTGCTTTCACGACCAAGGAGTGCCCGGAAGCTGCCTCAACGCACCGGCAGTCTGAGGACGGACGGGCATTCCTAGCAGTCACATCCCCATACTGAAGATAAACAGGACCATAAATCCCTCCAGGCTTTGCACGGACTGGGTGTTGATACTCCCATTTTAAAATACAAGGTTTTATTGAATAGTGTCTCTAACAAATTGCAATGATAGTATGACACTTGTCACCTGCCCATACATGTACATACACTGTGTATGTACATTTAGAACATCAAACTAGTAACTATTTTAAAAATATGAATGGGTATTTGCTTTCAAAATGGTACATTTATGTATCATTTTTAAACTTACATTGTTCTGAAATTTAAGCAGGCCGCTCATAAAAAATTCATTTGAATAAATCAGGTACATACTTTCTAATTTTCAAACCCTGATTCCCATTCCCATAAAGAGAAAGCTTACTACAATATTACAGGTTGCTCTGTAGAGTTACTCAAAAGTATTTGGAATAATCCAGTCGATTCTCATAAAATTTCTAAGTATTTCCTGTAATAACTTCTATATGAAAATAAACATGGAAGAAAAATGTAATAACAACTAAATGCAAAGATACTGCTCTTTCTTACTATAACAAGTAGACTGCATTTCTTACTTTAGCTATAAAGGTATAGATCTAATATCTAAATTAGCGACATATGTATATTCAAGGAATGTATTAAAAATCTTATTACAGCAAACATGCATGGCTCTCGAAAGCACAGGTGGACTTGCCTGGGGTCCTTCTGGATGCTGTCTATGGACGGAGATCGCGTGGTGCCATCCTCGGCGGGTGCTGCGTGCTGCAGCCTGTTGTAGCTGGCCTCCGACAGGCGATACTGCATTGACCTGTAGGGTTCCGCATAGGTAGCTGTTGTGTTCAGAGCATAATTATTTCTTTGGTATGTGAGTGTGCTACGCTGACTGGATGATCTTTGCAGATTTCCGACTCCTAGTATAAAATCAGTATTAAAACAAACTAGGTAACAAATGTCTATTGAAGACAAGAGGCAATACATGGTTAAAAGTGTAAGCAAAAAAAAAAAAAAACCAAAACAAAAACCAACCAGTCTTAAAAATGTGTACCGTGCTCAGCGTTGAAAGCTACCACCAGATTTAAGGGAACAATGACTCAGCGTCCCAGGGAAGATGAGAGGTTAGTTACAGAGCTAAAGGCTTGGCGGAATCAGGCTTATGCCTCAGCTTGCCTCAACAAGTAATTACAGAAAGAAATGCATCTTGTGCCATCAAGCAGAAAGCAGGATGCAAAATGTTTCCAAGGTTTATAATAAAATTTGATTACTAACAGTAATGTCAATTTGTCAACTGTAATAAAAAGAAAAAAGGAAAAATAAGTAACCAGAAGTGTCTATAGTTCATACAATATTTTCCTTTTCCCAACTACATGCACATTTTCCCTGACAAAAAGCTAATGAGAGGAGGATTTCAAAGATTAAGCTGATTGTTTCAAAACCAGGAACATGTATCTTCCCGACATAACAGAGCTGTTGTGGTAGGCAAGTGGTATTAGGCAGACGGGCAAAGAGAGAACTCCCATTTCTAGTTCTATTTCCTCATTGGCACATCCTGACAAACTTAACTTGTTTACTCTAGGGCATAGAAGACAGGAGAACTGCAAAAACTGTTGCCTCCAACAAAAAGCAATTTTCAAACGTATGAAAACATGACATATGAATCAGACGCTTCCCTATAAATATTTCTACAGAGTTACTTGGTTTAATCGCTCTAATAATTTGAGAGTTTTTGGAAATTACTCCACTATACAAATTATTAATCAACCTTAAAGAACAAACTGCACTGCAACATGTACTACATTTCCCTTTACAGAAAATCAGTTCTAATACTAATCTAATGCCTAGGCACTTCATAACATCCAAGTAGCAAGGCTATGAAATGCTACAGAAATGTTTCAGTATACGATCTTCAGACATAGTATTTGAACATTATCCTTTTCTGAGAAGTTGAGCAAAACCAGTATTTTTATCGTGAAAGAAGTGGTAGGTAATTTAAGTGTGCAAGCTATCACTTCACTGTACTGACGAATTAAAAAAAGAAAATAAACTCAAATCATAAGAGAATGATGCACAGAGAATGCAAGAGGAAGCAATAAACATTTTGTGTCACGAAATACAGTTTGCTTGGATGTACCTGAGCGTGTGATAACGTTCTGACCCTAAGCTGACACTGATCTATAGCCCCAAGTAGTTCTTACAAACATCACAAATGCTTTTTATTCCTGCTGGTTATCTCAAGTCCTTCAAACCTAGTTTCTATTCTCTTAGTTTATGACATCTAGTTATTCTTCTCAACTGGCACTGCGTATCTCATACATGTTCTCCTATATGCCACAGGTCCCAGAAAACCTCCAGGCAGTAAATTCGGTGCGGCGCTGGGACAGGGTCAATGGAGGAGCTCTGGAAGCCCTTCACCCACCTGAGCCCGTCCGGTACAGTGCTGACTGGGACCCCTGGTGCAGCTCCACCGTTCCATGAGTCGGGCTGCGGTACACAGGGCTGTAGTAAGTTCTGCCTTCGTAGATGGGGGTGATGTGCAAGTCAGGAGATACTGCTGACCGCAATTCTTGTCCTAGCTGACTGTGTTGACTAGCATATGAGCTCCTCAAGCCTAAAACCAAGAAGAAGGAAGTATGTACATGGCCCGTATCAATTAAAAATAATAAAGCTGTCATGCTTGAATCTTTCTGCTTTTAGCCAAGAAAAGGTGTTAGCTACATCTACAGTTACAAAGATCTATTCATGAAGCTTCTTTCCATTATTATATGATTCATACTGATTTGTTGACAAAGTAGCATTTGTTTGATGAAAAATCTTGTCCATACACTGACAACTTGAAGTTTTCCAACTCAACTTTTTTGGTAGCATTTACAGTTGAAAGTCTAAACCATACAGAGTAAAAGCTAAGTCAGCACGCGCAGTTCACAGATTAAGCAATGACAAGGTAAGTTGTGAACCTGACAGAAACCCAGCTGTGAAACAGGGCACAGCCTAAAGGGGGTCACAATCCTGAAAGCGAAACAACACAGGAGGACTTTTGCAGGAGCAAAAGTCTTCTTGGTAGTAGCAGCAGAGATGTCAGCATGTGGAGAAAAGTCTTTATAAAAGTTATACATAAAAATTAAACCTTTATAAAGCTTTAAATAGCCCATGATATGTGTGTGTGTGTGTATATATATACACAGCTATGCTGCAGATGTACGAGTATGTCTTTTTTCACCTTGCCTTTCAGCTGTTCCTCTTGAATTCCTTTTAGCTTATCTGTCTCATTTAACTTAAATTCCTCATCAGTGGACCTCCTGCCACCACTTTTGCAGTGCCAGATCCAAGTCCATTATTGGCAGAGGTACAGAACAGCTCTTCAGTAACAGCATTCTGAATAGCACTGTACAAGTTCACACTTGATTCTCCTTGAGAACATTCTCCCCCCAGCTGCTCCACGTAAACTTCATTCACGTTGCCTAGAACTTCTTTCTGTGCATTCCAGCGTGTTACTGTATTTCTGTAGCCAGCACTGATCTGTCTTTCCTCTTACTACTTACGAACTGAATGAGCAACCAATCTCCCATTAAGTTCACTGTTGCCACCCTGATTAGGAGGTTAGTAGCACAGTCTTAATCCCGTACTTCTTTTTCAGTCCTGAACACTTTTTGACAGACAGCACATTGACTATCTAACACATGCTTTGGATACACATCGCTTCCTGGTGTTGGTGATGTACTAACTAGCTATCCTCCACCAACTTTCTCATCTATTTTTGATGCTCTAGTTTAAAGCATTCTAGTTCCCCTATTTTATAAGCTATACTTCCAGAGTCTACAAGAGAAGTACTAATATACTAACCTGGGGAGTGGAAAAATAGTTAGGATTTAGTTAGTTCTCAGAGTTCTTCACCATTTCCTATCCGAGCTTTGCCAGCTGCTGTGCTGCTCTTGGAACTGCGGGTACAGAACTTTTGCCACCGACAAGATGCACCACCCAAAGGAAAAGCTCTTCTGCACTCCTCTGTTTCTCCCCTACTCCTAAAAAAATTCTTTGGAAGCATTTCCTAATTGCTGTATTTCAACACTCCTCTCCAGTCTCCCACACTGCTGTACCACCTGCTTCGCTGCCTTACACGCTCCTGACCAATCGTCTCCTTGGCCGACCCTTTGGCTAGCTAAGTGCTAAACAAGCCTCAGATGCTCATATTTAGTAAAATATAACCCAAACTCATATTTATTTTCAAACTTAGTTTACTTGTAGAGTTGCTACATACCACTTTTGTCACCTACACCAACTCAGTTTTTGAATATTACGCTACCAGGAAAACTCTCTTTAATTCTGAAAAGCTTTTAACATCTTTATTCCAGTCTCTTGAATTTTTATTTCCTTTGAAACAATTACACAATACTCCTCCCTTTGCCTCGACGATGTACCTTGCCACGGGGTCCTCTTCCACTCTGACTTTTCTCTACAGCATTTTACAGTGGCCTGACCTCCCCTTCACCTCTTCTGAACTTACTCCAGGTCCTTCTGCTCTTGGCATTCCTCGTGCTTCCCTTCACAGACTGCTAACCTAATGTTTTCAATCTTACAACATACTTTTTTGTCATTTTTCTTGCCTAAAATTATATGAAGATTTTATCTACAACATCTACACACTGTATCAAATCATAAATTAACAGAGTTAGAAAAAAGTTATCACAAAAGTATGTAACATATGGGTGGCAGCGCCAAGGCAAACACATTTTTAAATGTTTAGTCATTCACAAGTTCAAGTAAGGCACACAACCACCATAACTCTTGGTTTTAAAAGATAGTTTACGAACTATTTTATAAAATTAATACTGTTTCGTCTGCTTTGGCATGTGTTGGGTTTGCGTGGCAAGGTTTTGGTAGCGGGGGGGCTACAGGGGTGGCTCCTGTGAGAAGCTGCCAGAAGCTGCCCCCATATCCGATGAGCCAGTGCCAGCCGGCTGCCAGCCGGACCCGCCGCTGGCCAAGGCCGGGCCCATCAGCGACGGCGGCAGCGCCTCTTGGGTAACATACGTAAGAAGGTGGAAAAAAACCCCCCTGCATAGAAGAATAGCAGCAGAGAGAAACCAGTGAGAATATGTGAGAAAGAACTCTGCAGGGCCCATGGTCAGTGCAGAAGGAGGGCAGGAGGTGCTCCAGGCGCCGGAGCAGAGGTTCTCTGCAGCCCACAGAGCAGACCATGGCGGGGCAGGCTGTCCCTGCAGCCCATGGAGGTTCACGGTGGAGCAGATCCCCACCTGCAGCCCATGGAAGACCTTACGCTGGAGCAGGGGGATGCCCAAAGGAGGCTGTGACCCCGTGAGGAGCCCGCGCTGAAGCAGGCTCCTGGCAGGAGTGGTGGCCCTGTGGAAAGAGAAGCCCATGCCAGAGCAGCTCATGGAGAACTGCAACCCATGGAAAGGACTCACGCTGGAGCAGCTGTGGAGCACTGTCTCCTGTGGGAGGGATCCCACGCTGGGGCAGGGGCAGAGAGTGAGGAGGAAGGAGCTGCAGACAGCGTGTGATGAACTGAGTGCAGCCCCCATTGCCTGTCCCCCTGCACCGCTGGGGGGGAGGAGGTAGAGAAAATTGGGAGTGAAATTCAGCCTGGGAAGAAGGAAGGGGTGGGGAGAAGGTGTTTTAAGATTTGGTTTTGTTTCTCATGATTCTAAATTGATTGGTGATAAATTAAATTAATTTTTCCCCAAGTCGCATCTGTTTTGCCTGTGATGGTAATTGGTGAGTGATCTGTCCCCTGTCCTTATCTTGACCCATGAGCCTTTCGTTGTATTTTCTCCTCCCTACCCAGCTGAGGATGTTTTGTGTAACCAAATGCATTCTGCATCTGAATATTTTTTTCCCCAAAAAATCACAGACATGCTCTATCTGAGTGTCTGCAAGGAAACTTTTGAGGGTCTCACATGTCATCACTAAGAAAACACATCTACAGGTGGTGAAACCAGCGGGACTTCAACAAAGCAAAGCAGGCAGCTGGACCTGCATCCAACGCAAAGCAGGCAGCTGGACCCACACCTCCCCGGCGGTGATGCTGCCTCCTGGGAAGACACTCCTCCGACTAACGTTACAGTTTTCCCAGAACATGCACCACATGATGCCCTTCATAAGAGACCGTAAGCACAGAGGGAAGAGAGGACCTCGCCACACGCCCATCCTCTCCTGCCGCTTACACAGCCCGGAAGGGCTCTGGATCGTACTGAAGGCTGCTACAGTACTAACCTTCCCCTGCATCCAAAATTCCTCTCAGAAAACTGACCATGTACAAATTTGAGTTTAAGATTTCAGGGTTTATATTAAACTGCTCCCTCTAAAGAAACATGAAAACTAATTTATACTAGAAAATGTATGAGTTTTTTTATAATACTGAGGGATTCTTACTCATCGTTTGTAACACAGAGAACAGGGAAGTCGCACCATTTCAAGCTTCCTAGACAGATCACAGTGGAGATGGCTATAAAATAAGATGCTCTCTACACGTCACTACCACAATTGCTAATTACTTCCTTAATACTAAAAGCATTAAATTTAAAACACCTGTTTCTGAATTACTGATTCACTATCCCAATAACTCCCTTTTTCTAAGGATGCATCAGTTCACCTGTTTAGACAAGGTGATATTCTCAAGCAGTAGTATTTGTAAAGTAACTTAATATTTTAGAGTACAAGATTGCTGTTAGATCACAAATTATGCAGCCCACTGGACTGCATGCATTTAAACTACTGAACAGCCTGTCATGTCAAACTGATTTTTTTTTTTTTTCCCCTCGTTATCAGACTGGTAGATTACTATGTCTTGCAAACAGAGGTGAGGGAGAAGACACCTTACACCTTCTGCTGAGGAATGAGAGTATTTTGGGATTCCTGCCGTACAATAGTTTGAAAGAAAAACCAGACATTGCAGTCTATTCAAAAGAGCATATGGTCCAACTGCAAAATCACCTTGCCTGTGCTCATTTAGATAAGGGTCAGAACAAATCCAGCAACACACACACAACTTAAGATGTAAAGTAACTGCATCTTAGTAAGAGCTGCCTCTCAGATGAACAGCTTCTACCTTTGAAGGCTTTATTTTAAGCTAATATTACATTGGTTACTCTACATTTAAGTCAAAGTACTTTGAGATAGCCTAGAAATTTTAGGGGAAAAAAGACTAAAATTCAGTAATGCCGAGTTACATATTTTAAGAAACAACTAGATGTAAACCCAGTTCAAACCTAGTATCTTTTACTTTGTTTATAACCTGCACATACATTTAAATGTACTTTATCCTCAAAAATACTGAAATGCCTGTGTTTGGAAGTCTCAGAATCTCACTTAGCTATTTAAAACATATGTTTTAATTTAATGCATGGCTAGCAATCTAGTAATTAAAGAGAAGGACAGTATTCACAAGGAACTTACAGTATTGATACATCGTGTTTGACATTAGTATTTACAATCGATTTGATGCATCTACTACAATTATGTCCTAGCACTACAAGGCTTCAGTCATAAAGCAACTACTGCATTACGGGGTTTCTGCAGCTGTAGGCCTGTACCAAGTTTTAAGCTGCGTCTTTACCTTTTTACTAACCTGTAAGGCTATCTGGACGTGGGGGCACCATTCTCTCATATATGTCATACTGTTGTCCATACTGTTCAATATCATGAATTGTTCTTTGCAGTGTTGTTCCCAAATGCTGTGGAACTGCAGTCATGCCAGAACGCTTTGGGGAAGAAGATCCCAGCTGAGTTTGGGATGGAGAAGCTACTCTGGTTTGTACGTCAGTAAGGGCAAGAGGAGAGCCAACTCTGACTGACGTTTGGTACTGGGAAGTCCCGCCGCTGGGATTTGCCGTCTGTCTGGATGTCACCGAGCCGATGCGCCGCACAGCTGTCGGGGAGGCAGGTCTCTGCGCGGCATACGGGGATGCTGCCCGCTGTACTGGCAGAGTAGTGGATGAATACGCGTGAGAGGTAAGGGATCTTTGCTCAGTAACCGATGGAGAACCATAGCCGCTACCCAGGGACGCTCGCAGCGACCCCCTGGAAGGGGAAACACCTGTGCTGACCATGTAAGAGGGAGACTGTGCTCTGGATGGGACTGAACTGACACGTCTCATGACTCGGTTGGTAACAGTATTAACTGAAGGCTGTTTGAAAACAAAAACATTTATTAGTTTTATCATTTAGGACATGTAGTGGATACTTTTCTCCATATGACAGAGAAGTCCAAGAAATGCACACAAATTAACAATATATAAAAGCAGCTGAAGAGTAGCTTTCACCCTAAACATAATTCCTTCAAGTTCTCCTGTAACTTTTTTCTAACCAGCATTTCTTAATCTATAAAACAGCAATTTAACATTAAAAAACCTGCCGTTCCTCATTCTTATTTGGCTGTCTATGTTAATATGCACCTATGCTTTCTTTGCTCACTACTCTACCACTTTGGAAAGTCAGGAACTGTAATGCAAAGAGTTCTAGTATAAGCTAATAAAGTTTTGTCAATTAGTGTCTTACTATCATTCTAATTAATGAAAAAGGAGGGGAGAAGAGCTAGAAGCAGTAGAATGTACAAGAACAGAAATATCATCTTCCTTTAATCACTTTCTTTACACACAGGCTAAATCCTAGGAAGTTTTCCCCAATATCACAGTTGAATTTTACGGAAGTGGTACTTTCTTGATAGTATATCAGCAGCATACTCTGCAGTCAGGAGTCCTCAGAAGTTTTACTTAATTTCAGCTCCAGTGAATGAACTGGATCACATGCACGCTCCTTTCAGCAAACTAGTCTGTCTGCTACAAGTGATTTCTGCTTTTTAACCAGTGAAGGTGTTAAATAAGTGTAATTTAATAACATTAATTCCAGCCTATACAAAGGTTGGTCCAGCGATACAATTATTGTTTTCAAAACTGTGTTGCAGACAGAGATAAAGTGTACTGTTTTGAGCATACCTGGACTGATGTCTGCCCTTCCGCTCGCAAGCTTCTCACCAAATGGTTATTAGCAGTTCCAACTAGGGAATGCTGCTGTCTGTTTTCTGATTTGCTCAAGTTTTGGCTGTTATGAAAACTGCTTACTTCCTGGTAACCACTGTCAGAATAAGAATTCATTTGTGTTGAACTTCTTGAGTTACCTACAGACCCTGTAGATATGAAGCCAGCATAAGAATAAAAGCATTCAACGACTTCACAAAAAATATTATGTAACTTTGTTATTTGTTGCATTCATAACTGTATTACATTGTTATACAATCAATACCAAAATATATTCTAATATTTAAAATGCACACAACAGACCCTCACTTTCATGGAGAGATGTCTGTTCTGGTGAGTAGAGGTTCCTCTGCTCTGGTTCTGTCCTAATGTCATAGGCATTGGTATGAACACTCTCTGACACTTGCAGTTTGTTCACACTGGTGGCTGGAGGATCTGAAAGAATAAATGAATCAGATAAATCCAATGTTTCATACGTAAGTTTCCTGTAAACTCAATCACAGCAATTTTCTCACACATACTAACGGAGAACTTCAACACTAACAGAGCCTACTGATAGACAGATATCATCTACCAAATGAAATGAAAAGAACGTTAATACTAATGGCCAAGAATCTTGCTTCTTGTAGTTTTAATGTAGTTCTACCATTCTAATTTTTCAAATGTAAGTTGCAATCTGCTTTAATGAAAAATGTAATTGATTACCTCGTAAGTATACTTTGCAGAGTAGAAAGATTATGCAACTGTGTTGTAGCGCACAGAAGATAGCTATCACTTTTATTAAGGTCCTATAATCTCAAGAGCTTCATAGGTAAAAGGTTGAGTTGAATTTCATCCTTCTTTGTGTATCATCAACAGAAGTTGCAAATTTTACAAAAGATTGCTCTAAATTTTATGCATTTTTTACTTCATATACTACTATCCAAATGTTTACTTTTTAATGACTGTTATGCTAACTTGAGTTCTAAGTATATTAGCTGAACTTTACGGACAGCAAAATGTCATCATGCATAAGAGAAAGCAAAGGAGACACCACAACACTGTTATGCAAAAGGAAAAAGTTAAAACATAGTTTAGAAAAAAAGGACAAAGAGGAGGACACGAAACAACAAGAAAAACAGAATCAAAATTATTTTGACAGAAATATTAAGCATTCAATTGCCATCATGCTATGCTTATTGATGAAGAACAAGCATCAGAGATGCAGTACAGAATCCGAATCATCTAGGTTGGAAAGACCCTTAAGATCATCGAGTCCAACCATAAACCCAATGCTGCCAAGCCCACCACTAAACCATGTCCCTAAGTGCCACATCCACACGTCTTTTAAACACCTCCGGGGACGGTGACTTCCCTGGGGAGCCTGTTCCAGTGCCTGACAACCCTTTCGGGGACAAAATTTTTCCCAATACCCAATCTAAACGTCCCCTAAATAAGGCGCATAGGAAATGTGTGTTACATGTAAAGCTAACATCAGATAGGTACCTTCCTGCTGAAGAAATACATGAATGAGTCTGGAGTGGAAACCAAAAGAAACATGCTAAGAAGCAACGGTCCAGTAAAAACGTCTGCGACTGCTTCATGTCAAAAGCTGTGAGTTGTGGAGAGCGAAGCCTGCTAAGCACTCTGACACGAGTACAACAGCACGTCACAGAAAGAGGCAAAACTATGAGGAGTTTGAAGAAATCTGACGCTAGGAGGAGGACGAAAAAAAGGGTTGAAATAAAGTCCATGCAACACCTAACAAAAGCTCTCTGAAACTGAGCAAGAATACCGTGATATAAAATCTAGAGGCACTCACAGAAAAAAATCCCACACAAAACCAACAAAACACAAAGCAAAAAAACCCTGACAGACGAGCTATTGGAAATTCTTTATAACAGTTGTTATTACAGCATACTTCAAAAGAGAAATAAAAACCATAAATGTATTTGTACCTATCAAGCCGTAAAAAAATACTGATTGTTACCAATAGCTCTACACAAAATGCTGGTGTCTCACTATTTGCACAATTGGCCATAATGGAACTTTCATACTAAAAATGTTGCTCGTTAATTGCTATTATGAGTAATGTTTGAACATTATTCAAATACCAGATTAAAAAACATATTAGAAAAATCAGTACATCTTGGAAATTACAGCTAGTCATCCCAGTTATTTATCAGTAGTACATTCTTAGGTCAAAACCATCCAGTAAAATCTGACGCTAATTAATTTACTATAATAGGAGTATTATGACCAAATTTAATTAAGATTTAATGAGAAGTGTTACTATACTTCTGTTAATTTAATCATCAGTATGCCTAGAAATGATACAGAGAACCAACACTGAAATAACTCACCCTAACAGCTCGGGTTACACTAACTCGATAACATATAACAGACATCAGTGGGTATTACGTATTCTTTACAATAAAATACTTGTGGGGACTGGGACATTTACATTATAATTATACACAACTTCGGTATTTTAATCGCCTATCTTTTCTGCTTCAATAATTCAAGGCCCTGTTATTTTAGTTACTTGATACCACATGATACTAAATCAACCTGACAAATAATCAGTTTGGGAGAAACACACAGAAGAATAAAGTTCAATTGTGCAGTGCCATACAGATGTTCCTCAGACAGAGGTCTGAACCAAAACCTCACTTCCATCACACATTTGCCACCAAGCAAATGCTTTCTCAATGTCCCTAACAAAGGCAAGAATGGACAATAAAACGAATTGTTGTCCTTCTAGCTCTCTCTGCTACTATAAATAATGAGAAGAGTGCCCTGAATAAAATAATAGCCTCTTTATAAATGGCTGCTGATCTAATATTCTATTTATAAGCATCTGCAAAACAACATCATTTTATATTTCTGTTAAAAATTCAGTATAATTCTACCGATGCATAAAGCAATTACAGCTACAGTCACGTCTTATCACATCCTCTACTGAGGTTTTTATGATATAAACTACTATCCAGAGTCAGGAAAAAAAGGTGATTTAAGGGAGTGTTTTCATGCAACTTTAAGTTTAGTATGTTTCAGCTTGCAGTTGATAAAACATCATCTAGTGACACCTCTTCAAAACAAAGCTCAAGAATGAATCTGTAAGTAAAACCTACAATCATGCTATAATCACAACATAAACATTAAATGAAATGTATATCACAAAATGCTAAGCAAATAACATATTTTTTCAAACATGCCCACTTCTGAGCAATTACTCCAGAAAAGCCTTACTTTAGATACACAGAGATGTGAGAAACCTAGATTTATATTAACACATAGTGTTTAAACAGAAATATGATTTTTTGCCATATGCTAAGCAACTTCTTAGCAAGGATGTGAACAGAAGATTTCTACAGAAAAGAAACGCACAAATGGGAGGAGAGAATTAAAGGGTAAAATAAAAATATGAGCTGGATAGATGAAAGAAAAAGAGAGGAACTAACAGAAAGTCAAGGAGAAAAATAAACAATAGACAGAGAATAAGTTACAGGAAAAACTGAGGAGGAAATAAAGAAATGGAATGCAATTAGATGAGATAAATCAGTAAAACAACGACCGAGATCTGTCAGAAGGTATCTTCACCAGTTCTGAACTGTCACTGGAACATTACAGAAACAGAGGAAATAATGCGATTTAAAAAAAGAATAATTCCACATTGAAAGAATAAGTAAAACCGATTTCTCAATTACTTGAAAAAACAAATTTTACTTCTGTCTAGAAACATTGCTAAAACAGTACCTGGAAAGCATCACCATGACTAGCAAAACTGAAATGCCACGACAAGTAGGCTGTTGAGCGTATTAGACTTAAAAGAAAGGAAAAGAAAGGAAAAAAGCTAATGTGTGCCTCAGCTGAGGTGATACCAGGATGGCAACCGAAACCATGTAAACACAGGTATATACAAGTTTAAGAGCTCAGTCTCTAAACAAAACAAACAGGGAGAAGGGAAAGTAGACAGTTTGAGATGTACCTACCTAAAACAGTCACAACTACCATAATTACGAACACGTTTGAGTGAACAAGCAGATAACTACAAAGTGTTATTCTTCGTACAGCAGAAACTAGGTAGCTCTTCAAACTGCATGCGTCCGTACATACAGATAAGACACTAACAGTATGCAGAATTTGGTTAATGAATCTCCGAACAAGCTACCTACACTGCTAATTGCATTCTGATTACATTAGACCAGTTTTGCTTAACACATTCTTTGAAGAGTACGTGATTGAACCGGAGACGCACGATGCAGTGCAAAAAGCAGCTGGTAGGGAGTCCAGGTCCCATTTCTGCTCCTGCTGTGTGGTTTGACGTGTTGACTCCTGCACACACACTTCATCACTCTGAAGAGATGGCCACTGCTCAGAAGAGTGACTCTTCAGTGTTAAACATTTTAACTGATGCAAAAACCCTAACCAGTTGAATGCTCTGATGTGTGAAGGATAGACTGGATTATTTCAGCAGACACTGGAATGTCACTTTTAAGACACAGTCCTAGCCATGTCACCTAAGATACTCAAGAGTAGATGTAGAAGTACTACAAGACAAACATTTCTTGTTTTGGAAAGAAAGTTCAAGCTATCCTGAGATACAAAAATAGAAAAAGTACTCAGAAAAACCTTCCCTTACTGCAGATTTTGTCAGTTAAATAAGAGTATCTGTAAAAAGAAAATTGGTTTTCAAGCTTAAAACATACAGTATTTTTTCATGATCCTTACCTGTCAAGGGGAAGACTCAAAAGTATTTTTGAATTAATTGCAAAGGAGACCAAATACCCAAGATTTTTGTTATGGTCACATCTCACACAAAAACGCAAAGGCACAAAAAGGTGCAAGAAAAGTACCTGCAACTACCTCTAAGCCAAAGCAACATTTTACAGTAACAGAGGAACACCCAAGCCTCTTCATGCATGACAAAGAATATTAATGTTATACTTCAGAAAAGATACTTGATATGTAGCACTGCTGCTGATGTTCAGTTTGCTTCAAAACAAGCAACAAACGCCAAGAAAATAAAGTTTTTTGGGCTTCAAACAAAATGTACACATAAAAGATAATACCTGACGATCTCCAGGGAAATGACTTCTCAGTAGAGCTGCAGAGAGAAAAAAAATTATCACAAAAATGAACCATGTGGCTAGTTTGGATTTTTTTTTTTAATCTTTTAACCAAAGCATACAAAATTGTACAAAAACCCCAGCAGATAAAGTTTCGACAGCCCCTGTAAATAACACTCTGCAGCACTTCACACCTGACAACTAAACCACTAGTTATTGATTTGAATTTTGTATTATTCAGTGCGAATGCCCTGTAACTTACTATATGGCAAATTATTAAGAGGCATAGCCTATCTGCAACAGACAGGTAAGAGCATGATTTAGGATTTATACGCACTTCCTATTTAAGGCGTAATGACGTAAATAAAACAGTAAAGAGCAAGCGCTGAGAGTCACCCGTGTATGCTCAGCAGTGAGCAAGCGCTTCAGAGACCGGAGCGCTCGCTGCTCGTGGTACGGGCTAGCAAAGGCAGTTTGGGAATCCCAGTTCTAGAGCATTTAGCTTCTACAAGTAATACAGTTCAAAAAAAGCCAAACAGAAACAATTTTTACTGTTATTTCATTTTCCAGTTTTCCAGAGAGAATTCTGATCCTTTGCATGAGACGAGAAGCGAGATCATCTGACACACCAGAACTCGTACACCTCTAGGTGTGAACAGGTACCAGAAACGCCTTAAGAAACAGCTATTTCACAAGGCCACGCAGGTGTTTAGTATCAGTGTAAACCCCTACTTCTCCTGTATTTTTCCAATAACTATTTTATATCAAACTACGTTAACTATTTTGTTTCTTCTACGAAGCAATGTTCTTTCATGTGTTGATTATAGTACAGATGCACGGCTACCTTTGCAGAGAAATGCAAAATTCATCCACGTATTAAAATTAGGTACTTTTTTCCATAAAAATATTTACAGTATTTCCTCACTACAGATGAACTATCAAACTTTGAATATTACATCATTCTTGCAATGATTATAAGCTGCTATTTTCCATAGAAAAAGCTATTTAAAGGAAAAATAGGCAAGTCCATCAGATTTTATAACTTCTAAATATCAGCGTGAAACTGTGATATAGTGTAAAATGTATTTATTTCTAAATTAGTATTATTTATTTTACTTCTTTCTACCACAGCTACCAGTTACAACAAACTTTAGCACAGCAACACGGACAATATTAAATACTTATTTTCTAAAATAAAAGCAATTCTTTAGGAGCCTTTGTTGGAAACCAAGTATTTGTGTATAATACAATTGCATACTACCACAAACCAAGCTACGATTACAATGAAATTTAAAGAGAAAGGAGAATTTGAATGCAGGCTTCAAGTGTCTGAAAGCCAATTTCACATCTAGGTAGTAACAGAATTTTTACTACCTACTGGCTATTCTTTCCCTCAGTCTACAATGTTAGTGACTTTTGGGGTGCTACATCAATTTTTTTCTTTAGAATGTACAGAAAGGGGACCAGCTCAATAGACTGAAACTTGGCATACAGAGTTACAGGTGAGGAGCTGAACTCCAGATTCAGACTTCCCAGACTCATCTGCCTTCAGAAGTTTCTTGGTGTTCTACTGTATTCCTGAGATACTTGGGGAGAGAAGGGTGCTCGAACACAGATTCTATCGAATCCAGATGCATGCCTGAACTTTCACAGATATCTCTTTCCTGAAGGACCATCCTGTCCAAGCCCAGAAGCACAAGTATCTTTAGTTCAGACAAAGATGAAATCACTTAGCAGTACTGGAACACAAATCCAATGCAAGAAACACTAAGTAAGTACATAAACAAAACCAAACTACACGTCAAAACAGGGTAAGCCACTAGTTCAACTGAACGTCACCCTCTGGCTTTAACTACCGCAGTTTAAGAACCCACCATACAACAAGCAGCAGCCACCTTCCCCAAAACTCAGGTCCTGTCACCATCTAAGTTCTGTCCTTCCACCCACGTGCTAAGTCAGATGGATTACTTTAAACTACCTTTAGTGGTATAGTTTGAATTCGTATTTAAACAAACCAGATTTCGCATGACAGAACCTGCAAAGGTATTTCAGGCAAGAAGGTCATAGCCTCCAGCTAACAGGAGGTAATCAACGGCTCCAGCCAGTTATTTCTCAAGCTATGACAACTTCCTCTGCAGAAGAACAGCCTAAGTGAACACGGTACATGAGCTAGATAGCTCTGAAAACCCAAAAGTATCTAGAGACACCTGGAACTCTGCAGCAAAAGAACTGCATTACCATCACCCGGCTATTCCAGAGCAGCAAGCAGTGCTAAGACCACCAGCCCTCCACTTTCGCAGTCTTGGGCTAAAGATGATTCAATTTAAATAAAAAGTGTAAAATATTTCTCATTTCTAGTACACTGCCATTGAATCTAACTAGTGCATTAACTCCAGAATGCTTCTGTGGCATATTTTGGGGATTGTTAACTACATGCCAAGGTAAATTCTGTGCAACTTCACTGGCTTTTTGCTTGCATACTGAAATGTAACTATTTTGATGCAACCTTTAAAAATATTTCTATTGTTAAAAATTCATTAGAAAATTTGTACCAAAACTGGTATTGAATTCAAAAGAATTTGTAAAAAAAAAAAGAATGAATTATAGTTATTGAAAGCTGAGTTATGTTAATCTGCATGAGTTCTTTACAGCATATATTCTTCCCTCCTCACTGAGTAAACTTAGACATCATGGGTTCTTTAATCACTTACTGTTAGCCTACTCATTAATACTTTGCTCCATTGAAATTAAGAAACAGGAAGACTATTTAATAGATACTGTGAACACTGGCCCCAGAATTCTTATGCTAACGGAACATCAAGCTTTACACTCTTCACTTCTTACTTTATTCCTCAGACTTTCTGGAAACTCCATTCCTTGTAGTGTGATGACATCATTCTGTGGTACTAAAAAAGGTAAAAAGGGCTAAGCATACAGCAATGCTTTCCTCTTACATACACAAGACTATACCAAATCCCAAACATACCTCTGCCCAGCACAACACACCTGGCCAAGTGAACTTTCTTTGCATCTACAGGGCTTACGAACAGTAAAGGTTGCTCTGGCCACGGGCTGTAAGCAGAAAACTACTTCATGAACAATTGAACTGGTTAAGAAATTAACTTGGTTCTTATTAAATTATTTATGCAGAATTCCAGCATCTACCACCTACTGACTTCACCACCTTACAGATAAAATGGTTTGAAGTTATAGATCTTTCAGCTTTGATTACAAAGTCTAATGTGTTCAGCTGTTTACAAATGAGCGTGGCCAAGTAACACACCACCAGCGAGAAGCTGCCGCCATTACCTAGTCCGCACACTCTCTCCTCCTGGTATTAACACGTAATATACCTAAAGACAGCCCACACACGGTGCACTGCCCTTCTGAAACTACTTCATTTTAGCCCACTATTATCCTTGGAAAAGAATTCGGTTAGTATGGTAGACAAGCAGGAATAGTATTTTTCTTTCAGAACCGTTTTGTATAATGTGTATCATTTTCAGTTTAAAAAGTTCGAGATAAATATTACTACAGTATAGCAGCTATTTTTAAATGCTACAGAAGGAAAGCACAGATAAAATATTAGACATATGGTCATGTACATAACATGAATTTTCCATTCTAAATCTGCTTTTCAAGAGCACAAAGAACAAGTGAAATAAAAACATAACTCTACACTAAGTCCATATAAAATATATATGTTGAAACACTAAGTTTTTAGCCAGTAACACAAATATTTGGCAACTGAAGATGGAGTATTTATACAAACTCTGCTGAAATCAATCCTGTCACTTTTTTTATTTGCTCCCCCCCCTCACTTCTATTTCCTAAGTATCTCAATTTCTTAATTTGTTTTGGGGTTGGGTTTTTTTTGTCCCTTTCTTAATTTCACACCTTTTCTTTGCCATCTTCTACCTTACCACCAAAGCCAATGTAATGTCTTCGAAACAAAACTGAACTACCTGCCAGTCTGGGGGGCGTCGGGGGATGTGACAGTGGAAAAGGTTTCATATGCAGCCCTTTAGAGACAAAGCCTACTACGCAGCACTGGTACCATTTCACATGCTTCAAGCGACAGCTCTCAGATACACGCTTTCCAGCTCTGGATTTCCAAGTGAGAAGGGGAGGTCAGTGCCCATCTCAGCCGAACGGCTTAGGCAGCTCAACGACTCGGCCACGCTTCCAAGGCCAGGTGGGCGGTCGAGGTCAGGCCCAGGCCTCCGACAGTACCTGCGCATGGCACGGCAAAGCTACAGCAACAACACCAAAACCTACGACTATTACAGATTTCTCATTTTTGTTAAGATGTCTTAAGCAGTACATTATTTTTTAAAAACTATGTAAACACAGCTATGATCTTCAGTTTCTAGACTGGTCAGTTAAATTCTTGGTGCTGCACACATCTTTTGCAGGTATTATATGACATGAAACAATTTAAGCCTGTTAATAATAGCAAGCATTGTGTAAGATGAAATGTATTTCTGATTTATACAGTACCGCTTGAGAGAAAAGCGGTGAGTTCCATTGCCTATCTTCAGTGTTTGAATATACCGCTGTTGTCATCAAAAAAGGGCAACAGCTGAAAAAATTAAGAATTATTTATTAAATATTTTTAGAACGGTGAAAAGCGTAAAAAGCTAAATATATAATTCCGTTGAAAATTTATGTACTTCACACATATATTTTTGGTATTTTAGTTTACTGCTTTGCTACACTTTCATCATTGGAATACATCTGTTCCGTCAGGCACCCAGCAGAAGATGGTTTATTCCCAGGGATTCGTGCTCGCTGCTTCGGCAGAGCTGCCAGCCAAAACTTCAGCGCCTGTTGAGACTGACTGACTTGTCCTTTATCTTCCATTTTAAACATCTACATGCAGAATGTGTTTACAATTATACGCAGTATGAAGGCTTAAAGCTTTATATGACTAAAGTCTTGGTATATGCGGATTTTTCTAACAAAAATGACACACATTAAGCTCCATAGATTTGTAATACACATTACAAGCAACTGGCAACCATTACAATCAGTATAATGAAAATTCATATTTTTGTTTTTCTTATCGCTACAGGTTAGTAAAATTTGCACAAACATTTCAACTAAACAAGGTAATTATCAGCTTTTCTGACAGCTACCTTCTTGTCTTCACTCCTGTGCCCAACTCCTGTACGTATCCTGCTAGATGCTGTACGAAGCACCACAGTCATCCTGTGTCCCGCGCACGGCTGGCACTGGGACAGCAGGACAGCACACCACCCATCACCGACACCTTCCTACCAGTGCCACCAAACCGCCACTCCCAGTGCAGGTCTCTGGTGTGTTTCACTGTCTTCGGAAAAAATGAACAATCCTCCAAGTGTTACCTCAGCTGAACGATGAGCCACAGGAACCACCACGACCCTGCCTGCCCTGCCAGCGCGCCGGGCGCTTTCAGAGGGCAGCAGGTTAACAGGCACCACCTGATCCGTCCTACTACAGGCTCCCGGTCACCTTGCATGAGGGCTCGTACGAGCGGTCACCATAACTCAGCCGGCAGACAGTCACTCACTGCGCCGCATGCTGTAGTGTGCCGTAGATACACATTCACAGCAAAAATAACAATCCTGTTTTGTAACCCAGTCTACTATCAGGTAAGATAATAAGTATTTACATACAGAGCTGAATTCAATATTAAATCATCACTCTTCAATTTATCACCAGAGCAACTCATCAGTAAGCTACGTGCTTTTTTTTTAATCTGAACATCAGCCAATTGCATAAAAACCCCCAAATTCCTCAATTCTACTGGCATTCAAAAGCCTTGACTGAACTTCAGAAAAGCTTACAGTCTGGGTAAACAGAAAACAAAAATATGAATACTGGAGCTACAGCAAGGAACTCTGCAAGTTTCACTCATTTTTGATGTAGATATGCAAAAAATAAGCATTTCCAAATTTCTGTGGACACTGGACAAACGATAGCACAGCCAGTAATTTTAAACGAAAGTTGATGCTGCCCGAGTGCCACAGCTGAAGTGCCAAAGGACAGACTTCGCATTCAGCACCAGAGACTTGGAACAATGTCTGCTGTACGTCAAGATCTGGGCTTTCGATCACCCACTCACTACACTAGACATCTTGAATAGCCTTACTAAATGACGGATTAACTAGAAATATAGAGTAGGGGTACCTGTAATACTTCTGAAGTCATTTAGTAAAACTACAACCTAGAAAATATGTGACATATTACATACACAAAGGTTATATGTCCACCTTAACCACTCACAAAACTACCTATAAGCACGATTCTAACCATACACATTCACAGGACCACCTGAAGGTCTGACGTAAGCAAGTAAGAAAATGTACAAACCAGAGGGAAACACATCAATGGAAACTTCGGTCAAACATGTAGGTACAGTCAAAAAACCAACTCCAAACAGGCTGTGAAGATGAAAAAATCCTGAAAATTTGCTGATGTTACACAGACCAAGTGTTCTGTTCTTGGGGGTTTTTTTTTTTCTTTCTTTTTTTTTTTTCCTACTAGGGAATTAGCAGAAATTCAAGACAAGAAAAAGTATGTTCATTTCCAAAGACAAGTCTAAAGTAAGGGCATTTCAAAGCTCAGTCAAATAGTAAAGACAGAGGACGAGACACTCAATGAGACTGTTTTAAAAAACAGGAGAACAAACCTAATACAGTCCACCCTGAAGTTCTGAAATTTAGCTCACAAGATATCATTACAGTCTAAAACATAATAAAATAAATATCAAATCTTTATATGCAATTATTTGTAATATAGAGAATAGAAACTCTACAGCTAGATTAAACAAGATTTATACTACCCTAAGTAAGAACTGTAACGCCTAAAATAATCATAGCATGGACGAGTTTCTAACGAAAGGAGATTCCTTCATTCTGCAGTGGAGACGGGTACTTCCTCCGAATGTTCAGCATCAGCAACTTCCAGGTGACCTGATCACTGGTTATTTTATCTAACACAGCGAGTAGTTCCTAGCTAGCTACCAATGACAGCATTTACCATAATTTCTTCTAAACTGTTAGGATAAATGGACTATTAATATCTGTGCCCAAAATATTCTTTCAACAGCTCTGTGATGATCAACCAGGAGATCCTGATCTAAAGTCATTCACTACTTGGTTAAATTCTGTCACATACATTTCTTTTAGCCCTGCTTTTATTGCACACTGAAGCCCTGTAAAAAAAATCAAGTACATCTTTTCTTACTTAAATTTAATGTAGCCCTTTAATTGGTTTCAAATTGCAGTAAGTGTAATATTAGTGTAAATAAATAAATAATTGTGATTCCTTCCCTCTTCCCAACCTGAAAGCAAATACTGACTCTAAAGGTAGTTTTTATGGAGCTTATAATTTGCCATGAAAGTCTGGTGACATCAAATATTGCAATATATGCAAGCAATTTCAAACTAGTCTCTGTAAGGATAATTACACCCCGATCAGCTCACTGTGAACAGTCCTGTCAGGACAAACCTGCCGCGGCACGCCGCGGAATGCCCCGAGCGCGGGGGCGGCAGACAGTTTGGAAGCGTCTCGCACGTTACTGCTCAAGAGGAACAAAAGTTGCGCAGCTTAACACGACCGCGTGCTGGCTTTCAAGAAAAACTACTTGCTCTCTTTACACTCTTTTTAAGCATTCTCCCAGTCTATGCGAAAAAAATGGATGACCATGAAATGCGATACGCGTTCATCCCACAGAAAGTTTACAGTGTTCATAGTGCAATGTTTTACTGAATCACTTTGGAATATCTTCTATTACTGCAGGAAGTGCACACTGTACGTCAGCTGGCATTGGGAAAAGAAGATTATCTGCTGTGTAAAACAGAAAATAAACCATTCTAGTAGCTATGAAATATATTTTTACAAAACTGAAGACTTCAGGTAGACACATTACTCAAACTGACCTTTCAGTACCTGAAGCGTTAGAATGTTTTTGATTTTTTACTGTACTGCCAAAAGGGCTTGCATCCTGACGAAGTCTAGTGCGCCTTTTACGTACTTTTGTTAAAGTGCTTGTGACAAGCTGCTATTACGAGTGCAGTATTTCACAATTAAATTAGTAAGTACAAGCCTTTTGTTTCCCAACACCCCTCAGTTTTCACCAGTTCTACACTACAGATAACTCACGAAAAGGATCAGTCGACTGTAAGAGTCACACAGCCCACTCCCACCCGAGAGGTTAGGCAATTTGTTTTACGACCCTCGATATGTAGTGGTATCTGCTGGCATCAGCAGTTAGTCCAACACACCGGGCAGCCCAGGACTGACCCAACAGCCCCAGTAACGCTGCGAGTGGAGAGGCAGCTGCAGTGCTGCATCTGTCTGTACAGCAAGCTGAGCAGCCCAGTGGCTGCTTCACAGAAACCTGTGCATGTTATAGCATGAAATGGAAATAAGACGACACAACTGAAACCCCTCACATTCTTCTTCCCAGTCTATCATGTCTGACCTTGTAGTGTATAGCATGGGTAAAAATATTTAATACTTACATGTAACTCTAATTGTGTACCATTTCAGGCTCCTAGAAGGTATGAAAGTGTACAGGATGCCATGAAAGATCTTAGATGTGCTGAGCACAATATCCATTTATAAAAATAATAATGAAAAGAAATAAATTTAACAGGCAAGTAACCTACAGGTACACAAAAATAAAGCCATACTGCAATCCAGGGCCGCAGCTGATCTAGTTCTTCCTTCTCCGCCCATTACACTACAATCACTTAAGATGTGCTCTTGTTCTTATCTTTCACACTCCTCTGAAGAAAGCAGAACAGCCAACTACTCCTGTGTGTTGCTTGCACTTGCAATACAGTTGTAGCACAGGTGGGCAACAGACTAACAAACTTCAAGTACCTTCCATTAGTTTTGCTCTGCTCATACGTACAAAGCAACACATGCATGTCTTAAGGAGTAGCAGGAACGGAATGAACCATGTTTCTGAAACGAGGGTCCCTCTCCAGCACACTCCAGCAGGTGACAGTCTGATCACTGGTGCCTGCCTCCAGATGGATTTATCCAGGGGTACATCCACACGGCCTGCACTCCGCACCGTGGTCGTGTTTGGGCTCACGGCCACGAAGACCGGCTGAGAAGCAACACATCCCAGCTGCAGAGAAGTTTAAGCTGGTTTAAGGTACTGATGTCCCATTTCCCCCTTCCCTCACCAGCTGTTGCCACGCGTGTCCCTTAGGCTGGCACTTGTACAACTGGGCGATGAGCTGGCTCAGAGGGATGACCTGACTGGCACACAGGAGAGCTTGAAGCCCAAGCTGCAGCCACCAAGACAGGCGCAGGCTGCCACCAGAGTACCTGTGACCCCACGTCAGCATCTGTTCTGCAAAGCGGCACCACCTCCAGGCCAGCGCCGGCTTGCAAGAATCCAGCTTAGAAGTGGGTACATCAGAGACTGAGGTCAACAAAACCTTCAGCTGGACCTTGGAAATTACATGTTCCCAAACGCTTTAACTCCATATTAAAGGAGATTAAAGCACTACCTTTGAAACAAAGCACTGTTTACTTCCTCAGGGACAGAAAACTTGAGCAAAGCATAAAAATAAAGAGGTGTATACATCTTATGCTTTAGTTTTGCTTGCTTTTTCAGTCTTTTTTTATATATATATATATATATAAAAAAAGACTCTACCAGACAATTCTTACACCTTGCTAGGACAAACATCACCTTGCGCTCTAGATGTTTCACTTCTCTGTGTTTCTGGGAGCAGGCTGTCAGCTGTCCATGACCGATCTCTCAACACAGCATTCAGTTTCCAAGCCTTTTCTCCATGCCCTCTTTGTGTTTATTTAGTTTCTTGTCAGCCTTAGCAAAACATTTACATCACCTAGCTTGGGGAAACACATGTACCTTTTATGGCTATAAATTTTGCTGTTATATTTATGTCTGCTGTGATACTGCCCTAGGAGACTGTTTAGCCTTGATTCTTTCAACAACTTGTCTAACTACACTGGAAGCAACTGGTTCTGAAGAAATGAACACACCCAACTCAAACACCAATTCTTTTTTTCCAGCTTCTCACACATCTCTTAAAAGGAATATCCGCATCAAAGAATAAGTCAAAAAATTAACCAAGGACACCCACATCTCAAAACATATTGCCCAAACCAAGTTTTAATCCTGTGTCCTTCAGCAGCAAAGTAATGTAGCATAGCACGCTCATCTATACAGGACCAGACTCAGCTGGAATAAGAAAATTTAGAAAAACAAGAACAGTGAACAGAATACAGAGGTGTCTGTAAGAGCTGAGAATATAATTAGGCTTTAATTTTAAATGTATAAAATATTTCATTAATAACTAAGGAAAATTTATGGCCCAGAAAACAAAAGCTTGAAAGAGTATACCTAGATTCACAAATGCAATCACACCAAAGTACACTGCAAGCCAACTTCTGTGGCTAGTCTCTTCTCCCCCTAAACTTTCATCACCTTTTTTTACACAAAAAAACATCATTTAGCCATAAGGAAGCAACCAAAAGAAGAAATGACTCCATGCTGCTGTAACACATGCTTACTATCATGGTAAATAATAGTATTTGACAGAAGTGTAAGATCTAATTTATTGTGTAGATACTTTGTATATTATTCCAAAAATTACACAATATTATTTGTGCGATAAGCTAACTCTGGTGTTCTGTATGTGAAATTCTCTGGACCTGGGATGTAGAGAAATCTTTTCCTTTGTATTACTCAGGCAAATTCAATGAAAATGAACATTCAAGACTGAATGAAAGGTGGCTGGAGGCATACAATAACCGAGGGCTTTTACTTACTCTTTCACAGGAATTTAACATTTTTAGCTTTCAGAACAAAATCTGAGCAACAGCTTTAGAAATATGTGAATCTAGAAGGAAGATATGCGAGTATGAATGGTATAAAACAGTAATCTTGTCCAAGCACTATTTATAAATACTTATAAGTTTTCTAAACACAAGTTCTCATGCTGGTAACAATACTGTCAAATGACAACTCAGGTCAAGTAGTTTGATGTGTAAGACCAGCTGTGTTAGCTGGTACACTGATTTATTAAATTTATTTTAAATAATCGCCTCCTGTTTCTTAAGTTTTTGTAGGAAAAACTTTCCATTTAACTTGCAGAAGTACTTATTATGGCCCCAGGAGGAAACATTTCATAATGACACCCAAGTTTATTGCTGAAAGAATATAGAAACAAACCGTATTTAAGGCATGAAATTGTGCTGTAACCCAAAATGCAGGTACAAATGTTTCATAAGAGAACACATTGTTATCAAAGCTTTCAGAATCAAGAGCTACCAATCATTTAATATGCTTGAGATGAACGAGTGCCCAAACACAGTCAGAGTTCAAAAGTTTGCTAAGAAATTAAAAAAAAAAAAAAAATCAGAATACCATTTAAAGCTGAAATATGAACAAAATGCTTTGCTATAGTTATTGTCATTGTATGTAAAATGTATCAGGTATGTTTTATGCTATTTAAATATGCTAACAATACACTTATAGCAAGATGCTCCCTGAAAACAAATGTAACAGCAGCAAGTATTTCAGAAAAGCTGGATGAAACTAGATAGTTAATTCAGTAAAAAAATATAATTGGATTACTGCATTTAACTAGCACTGTTACTTTGATACAAGTATGTTTTAGTCTACTGCATTTCTCTCTGGCTGAATCCTAAAAACAAACTGCAACATATGTGAAGAAAAATTACAGCTATACATACACTATATTGAAAAAGTAATCACTGATTAGAGAGGCCTCTTTAAGCTGTCCAGTAAGTTTTTATGGCAAATTTGCATTTTTTTTTAGTACTTCAGACATTAATGGAAGGTGAATAGCTATTAGTGAAAATATATGTATGTAGGACAAGCACCACTAAAAAGCCCTTTAATTTATGGGACATATGAAAATAAAGCCATCAGGACCTGTACCTTGTGCTGGCGATACTTGGTGATTCTGCTCCAAGCCTACATCTTTCTAGCTGATTAGCCACAATTTGCCTTTCCACTTCCAGTTCTCTGGTAAGTCTTTGAAATTGGAGCTCCTGAAATTTCAAAATAAACAGAAAAGCATTCTTGATGTTAAAAGATGGGTGTGGATTAATTCTGAAAGAATCACTGTTTCATCACAATCATGTTTCTTACTTTGACTCTTACCCTAGTGGAATAAACTATTAGAAGATTAAAGTGGGAATTTAACAGTTCTTTAAATCAGTGGTTCATGCAAATATTGATTTATCACCTGTTATCAATGGAAAAATACGTTTAAACATTTGTGGATTTTACTCCTTCTGCAATTAAAGTTTTTGTATCTCCTCATGTTCCCACAATCTAACAAAATCAGTGCCTATAAAGTCAGACTACAATATCATTTAGAACAGAGGTATACTGGAAAATATTGTATCCTAACCCTTCTGGTTGCAAAACTTTAAATCCTAAGCTATGCTATGTTCTGACTGTGGTATTCAAAAACTTAAATTTTATTATTCCAAACTGGCTGGCAGTAGAGATGTGCTATTTCACGTTTCCCAGTTTCAGCTTTTGTTATATTTTCTTGGCCAAAGGTACCAAACCTCAGCCTTTATAAAAGGTTTTTGGAACATAACGCTCAGAGGAAGACATGGGAATAAAAGTGCTACACTGAATATTTCTGTGGTATTAAAATCTGAACACATTTCCTATAAGCATCATACTCTGAAATCTATACTATGTCATCAAGGGATATTAGTGATGTTTTCGTCCACAGTTAGCTTTTGTTAATGATAGAAAAGGATTCTATCAGAGCAATTGTATTATTTTTTAATCTTATATCCTACATCCCCTGAAGTTTAAGTAAACTGTTTGATACTATTTAAAAATAGATGAACACCAATATTTAATAATCTGATGAAGCAACTCATATACAAGTCAAATACAGCAGCATCCCTTTAATTTTAAAGTGCAAATTACCAATAAGGGTTTTTTTTCTGAATGTAAATCACGTAATTGTATTATGTAGTAGTTGCATGCCTTGCCATATTATAAGTCACGTTCACTCATAAGACTACAGTTAACGCAAACAATCCTGTCACTCCTTACGTTACATGGAATGAGGCTTGAACGCTTCCCTTCCATCACCGGTCCCAGAAAGAGCTCCCTACTTCTTGCTGTCTGTGCACCTTTTCAGTAAGGCCAGGTGTGGTTCAGCAAGGCACCCATGGCTTTCAGCAGCCTGCAAGCACCTCTCCACCTCTCGCAGCTCCAGTCCTGGAGGGCTTCATGGCAGGGCAAAAGACTGGTCAGAGTAACAGTGTACTAAAAAGCTAGTTGGAAACGAAGATATACCTTGCAGAGGTAGGGATAAACTTTCTTCTACCAACAACACAATGAGATTACCTCCAAGAAGCTCTAAACAGAAGGCTAAGTAGCACTGATTTCATAGGAAGCCATCTCAGGGCTAAGCCAAACAGCAGCTGCCATACCACCGAAACAAGTCTATATATTAGATGGCAAAAACCAAAGCTACTTCTGCAAGCCTGGTTTGAGCTCCACCCAACAGACCTGCCTGTTAAAGACACGCCACCCAGGCTGCTCCCTCTCCCAGGGGATAAGAGGAATTGTAGACATCATCAACGTTGCTCAGAGCTCACTAACCAGACTGAACACCACCCCCCACCCCGCCAGTATCCCAAATACTGGCCAGCAAAACCGTTTGCCCCCAGGACGTGGAACTCACCCACTGCTACCACAGGACACAGGCAATCACAGAACACGACTGCATTTTTCTACTATTGCCCTACTAAGAGCAGTTCAACAGAACCGAATACTCTATAGTTCTGCTAAAAACAGATATGCAAACCATGGAAGCAGCAGGAGAGAGATGTGGTCCTCAACATCCTCATGGCCATCCCTTCCATTAAATTGCCATTTACTGTCATAACCTGCTTCTAGACAGAATTCTAAAGCTAGATCCTTTTAATCCTGAGACCTGATATGAAAAGCCGCATGAACATGATAACCTGCAGACCACAGCACATCTCACGGGCCTGTACCTGGACTAGAGGGAACAGATAATGTCAGAAGGTCTGTACAACATGTAACTCCATCCAGCAGCAGAGACCCATCGGTCACAGCCCGACACCAGGTCTCAGCATGATTCGACCTCCTGTTGTACCCAACAGGTGCACATGCATCCACAGTCAGTTCGCTTGGACAGCTTGTCTTTTGCAGAGAAAATCGTCACATGTGTTATTAGGCAAAAAAAGTCAAAGAATTTTATAAATCAGAATTCATTTTCCAATTTTAAGTCTGAATATATGTAATACATCCATCTAAAAGCTGATTCACCAGCCAGTCATTAACATGCTATGCTAGCAGAGAATGCCACGATTTCCAAAAAACATTCAGATGCTGAAGCTCTGTAAGTTTTGAAGCAAATGACAGCAAGACGTTTTTTTACTTGATGTATTACATAGCACATACCAACATAAATCTTTAAAATAAACAGTACTGCACTGCTTGTTTGCAGAAATAATATAAAACATTTACCCTCTGTTTAAAGTTGTTTCCTGTTTCTTACTTTTAAATCAATATTTAAATAGCAATGTCATTGATAAAATCTATGAATCTGAACACAAGGCTCAAGTTGCCTATTGTTATTTACTGATCTTTTAATTAGATGAATAAAATAAAACATCGACTAGCCATTATTTGCTTCCATTTAACTAGTCTCTATTAATTTGCCTTTTTATTACAGGCAGAGGC
Organism: Opisthocomus hoazin; assembly: GCF_030867145.1. NCBI lineage: Eukaryota > Metazoa > Chordata > Aves > Opisthocomiformes > Opisthocomidae > Opisthocomus > Opisthocomus hoazin. The sequence goes on from NC_134422.1 coordinate 528,813, forward strand.
ATTAACGAAAACAGCATTATTCTAGAAAACATACTTTTAATGCCTGCTCTGAATATGCTTTCACCTGAGCTCTCTCCTCCCTTCACTAACTTCTCCCGCACCCTGACACCGTCCTTCGCACCACGGGTGTTTCTGCAGGAGGGCATACGGCAAATGTCACTACGCAACTTTTGCCACATTGCATTCCAGAAAGAAAAAGTTACAGTAAATGACTAAATCCTACTAAGAGGTTGACACTGTCTAGAGAGACTTTTTACATAAAGTGAATCAATTACAAAGGAGCATGTAACAAAGGAAACAGGACAAAGCTCCAGTTCCAACAGTTACAATGGCAGAAATCAGACGGAAAATAAAACCTGGGCTTCTCAACCAAGCTTGCATCTACACAATCAAAGCTTTTTCAAACCAATTTGTCACACACTTCTGTCCTAAAGGTGTTTAAGAGATGAACCAGATAATTGAGATCATCAGAAAAATCAATAATGATTTACATTTTACAAGTGTAAAAAAATTACAGGTTTCAAAGACAAAAAAGCCCCACTGACACCTAAAAGAACGACCAATGCAAGACAAATCTCTAGAACACTACAGAAATGTAACAGCTACAGAAAACAATTTTTTTTTCAGCACAGAAAAAGAGTTAAGATAAAATACAGAAAGTGGAAGTTATGCTCTATTTTTCTGATTTCACAGTGTTCTTTCTTTATATAGTATTACTAGGTATAGAGTTTCCTTCCCACCCTGACAACTGCTCAGAGCACACTCAAATTCTTCCTCTGGAAAATAACGGTTCACCTCAATCCAGTAATTATCTTAGATATTTGAGAATTTCAGGTAATTAAAAAAAAAAAAACAGGATTAGTAAGATTCCGAATCTCAGAATGGTTTGGGTTGGAAGGGACCTTCAAAGATCATATCTTTGATGATGCCCTGGGCAGGGACCCCTTCCACCAGCCCAGGCTGCTCCAAGCCCCATCCAATCTGGCCTTGAACCCTGCCAGGGAGGGGGCAGCCACAGCTTCTCTGGGCAACCCGGGCCAGTTCCAGTCAATGTAAAAAAACTTCTTCCTTATATCCAGTCTAAACCTACCTTCTTTCAGTTTAGAATCATTACCCCTTGTCCTGTCACTAAAGGCCCTGGTAAAAAGTCTTTCACCATCTTTCTTGTAATCCCCCCTTTACACACTGAAAGGCCGCAATCAGGTCTCCCCGCAGCCTTCTCCTCCCCAGGCTGAGCAGCCACAGCTCTCCCAGCCTTTCCTCCCAGCAGAGGGGTTCCAGCCCTCGCATCATTGCTGAGGCCTCCTCTGGCCCCGCTCCCACAGCTCCAGCTCTGTCCTGTGCTGAGGGCTCCAGAGCTGGACGCAGGACTCCCGGGGGGTCTCAGCAGAGCGGGGCAGAATCCCCCCCCTCACCCTGTGCCCATGCTGCTGGGGATGCAGCCCGGGGCACAGCTGGGCTGCCAGCGCACACTGCTGGCTCGTGCCCACTTTCTGTCCACCAGAATTCCCTCCTCTGCAGGGCTGCCCCCAGTCCATCCAACACCCAGTCTGTACTGACACTAGGGATTACCCCCACAGAGGTGCAGGGCCTTACACTCGGCATCAAACTTCATGAGGCTTGCACAGGCCTGCTCCTCGAGACTGTCCAGGTCCCTCTGGATGGCATCCCTTCCCTTGAGCAACTTGACTCCACCACTCAGAGTCATCTGTGAGCTTGCTGAGGGTGCACTCAACCCCACTATGTCACTGATGAAGATATTAAATAGTATTGGTCCCAGTATGGACACTTGAGGGACACCACTCATTACTGGTTTCCACTTAGACATGGAGCCATTGACTGTAACTCTTTGGATGTGGCCATCCAGCCAATTCCTTATCCATTTCACAGTCCATCGAACAAACCTGTATCTCTCCAATTTAGTGGCAAGATTGTTGTGGGGTACCATATCAAAGGCCTTACAGAAGTCCAGGTAGGCGACATCAGTAGCTCTTCCGCCGTCTACTGATGCAGTCATTTGATTGTAGAAGGCCATCAGAGTAGTCAGGCACATTTCACCCTTGGTGAAGCCATGTTGGCTGTCTCTAATCACTGCCCTGTCTTCCATATCTTTTGAAATGTCTTCCAGGAGAATCTGCTCCACGATCTTACCGGGCACTGAGATGAGGCTGACTGGTCAGTAGTTCCCAGGGTCCTCCTTTTTAACCTTCTTAAAAATGGCTGTGACGTTTCCTTTTTGCCAGTCATTGGAGTGTTTGCTTGACGGCCATGACTTTTCAAATATGATGGAGAGTGGTTTGCAACTACATCAGCCAGTTCCCCAGGACCCTGGGATGCATCTCATTGGTTCCCATGGAAATGTGTGTTCAGGTTCCTCAGCTGGTCTCAAACCTGATCTTCACCTACAGTGGGAGGGACTTTGCACCCGCCTTGAGATTCAGGGATTTGACAGATGTGGAAAGAGGGACTACCACTGAAAACTGAGGCAAAAAAACTTTAACTTTTTAAAACTACATTAATTTCAGTTAATGGTGGCTGTAGTTGAGACATCTTAAATACCTGCAAAAATACATAACAGCAGGATGGTTTTAGAGGTACCAGCTTCTTTACAGCTGGAATACCTCATGTTTTAAGCCTTTTTTTCTTTTAGCTTAAATCATCTTATTATTACAGAAAACTAAGTCCTAATCAATTTTAAATAGGTGCAGTGGATCACCTTCATAGTCTATGCTTCCCTATAATGATATTTTATACCACTCTGAATGGGTACCTGCCACCATCATGTTTATCTACCAGACAGTAAACTATTTATTGCAGGAATCTATTTGAATTTGTTTCTCTAGCCAGCTTTTCTGAAAGCAGTGGAAGAGTATGCTCCTCGAACAGGATGCTCCCATTCAATGCTGGCTGTTAGCAACACATGAACTGCTGCCCTAGGCAAAAATCACAATTCACTGATTTTTATAGTACTGGCTTGTGACAACATAACATGACAGGAGTCAAATAAAACAATTAATAACCTTGTTTCCATCTGAATAACATCTGTGTGGCAAGAACATGTGCTGCCATACTGCATCACAAGGACCAACCAAATCTTCTCAACCACATACACTGCAATGCCTTGGCCCGAGCTACTTTCTTCAAAATTATTCAGTATATTCCAAGGGAAAAAAATACCCCTATAATTCTATCCACCTGTTTAGCACTAACTACTGAATCACCTTATAAAGCTACAGGTTTTGTATTCATAACCTAAATTTCACTGCTAAACCACAGACCATATTTCTTAACACAAAGCTACGAAAAGTGCTGGCTTTAGATACAATTACATTTAAGAAGCAGGAAGCATGTACATGGTTCAAATAAGAGCAGAAAGCAACTTGCTTTGAAAAGGCAATCATACAGACTGCAGGCAGACAAGCTTCCATGAGAGAAACCCAGAACTATCAGATTTTAGAGCTTTTGGAGGCTGAAGTTTCTGGAGGAGGGACAAGCCCCGCACGGGGAGTCGATGTTGTAGTGTATACTCCAGCTGACCAGTAACAGTTCTTACTTGGCAAGCTCTGCATGCCAAGTCTCCCATGATCTCCCATTGTCTCCCAGGATGTCTGCACTTCAGCGTCTTCACTGCCACAAGATGCAGATGAGAAGTTACACCAATCCTGAAAACAACATGCTCTTTTCACAGAATCACAGAATCACATAATAGTAGGGGTTGGAAGGACCTCTGTGGGTCATCTAGTCCAACCCTCCTGCCGAAGCAGGGTCACCTACAGCAGGCTGCACAGGACCTTGTCCAGGCGGGTCTTGAATATCTCCAGAGAAGGAGACTCATTTGAAAGCTGAGTACCTCTGACAGGCTTGTGGCTCCCTGGCAAGTGAAAACCACTACAACACTATGCTGGGCTACTAACAGCAAATATTTGAAAAGGGTAAATAACAGGAATGTAATTTGTATGATTGACCAGCAAGACTGTCATTCTCCTGTTGCAGGCTTTGGATAACGAAAGAAGGTTTAGAAGCAATTCTCTGCTTTCTAACTGCATCCCATTACAATACCACGCTGCAGAGATTCAACACTTTCATTTCTGTTAATGAGGAACTTTTATCCCTCAGTAACATGGATGAGAATGAGGACGCTACATACACAATGTTGAAAAATAAAAATTACTTTCTTGCTGCCCTGGTGCGATTTGAAAACCTTGGGCAAAACACAGATAACTTGAAACAGACAGAGTGGTCCAAGTGGCTTTCAGAAGGTTTCCTAACAACAGCTGCAGGAACTGGCAGCAACGGACAAGCAGTGAAGACAACTCACAAACTCTTTCTGAATGGTATGTGCCTGGCGAGTCAGACCAGGACCCGGCAAGTTGGGACATCCGAGAGAGATGATGCTATTGACAGAGAGATGAATCTCTTGCAGCTTCTTGGCTTCTACCAGTGCTCAGTGGTTGCTGTGGTAGAAGACTGGGCTAGGATGGGATGTTTTCTCAAGTTGCAGTAACACTGAGATAGGCTAGATTGCTGCAACTGCCAAATGTCACTGTCTTTGTGAAATATTAAGAAGGTAATTGTAAGCTGAACCGAATTAAATGTTTTCCTAGCCATAAAAATGTTGCCTGTTGAACAATTCAGTTGAGCCTCTTCCAGTAGCTCGAGTTGACCTAAGACTGCAGAGCCAGCATTTGAGAGGAATACTTTTACCTTGCATTTACCATTTCTCAATCTTCTGCAACAGACAGTGCAGAGCTACACAACCCCCACTGCCTATGAAAGTTCAAAAGGTGCTAAAGAAAAGGCAGTTACATTTTGGACATTTCTATGTTACAAATGTGCAAAGAACAGGACAAAACACTAAGTTTAGTTATATTTCTTCACATTAACCTCCTGCACTGACCTACAGAGTTCTACGTTTCCACTTGCTGTAATTCTGAGCTAGATCAAGCAATTGACTACTTAAAAAGACACCGAATACTGTATTTTTTCCCAATATGAATATCATACTGTAGTGATCTAATACTTAAATTCTCTAGTAGAATCTATTGAGAAAAATCCCCATACTAACCATAACTAACCATTTCAGATCAAACTTTACATTTTCTGTAAAAATAAAGTTTACTCACGCACACAACTGCATTTGCATGCTTTCAGTATCTCAGTATCTTCCAAAACAGAAAACAAAAGATAAAAAAATTGGACAGGGTAAAGAGAATCACAGATTACAGGATGTGAAACGACACGGCTACAATTAGTGTCTGATCACATTTACTCTGTATTCAACAGCAGTAGACCATTAAAGCCCTTAATACTTTTATGCCTGCATTGTTCACTAGTCTGGTAAAACAGTTTAGTGCTGCGCTAGCTGATGAGGGATCAAAATTTAAGCAATTCACAGAAAGCTTACTCTTAGTCAGTGGTAGAAAGGAAGAATGCCACTTGAGGTATTCACTGACTGCCATTTGAGCAGCACCCTCTTCAAAAACTGTGTGTTACAATGCTAGGGGTTTTAAATCGGTGCTGAAGCCAAGCATACTGTTCTGCCAGCTGGTGATTAGAGTTCAGCTGCTGCTGAGTAGAGAGGCTGGTAATCTAAACACAAAAGGGTTACAAAAGGTATAAATACTCCAGCATATTTCAGGGGTACCCACAGTTCTAGGCAGGCTCTTTTTCAAGGGGAGTTTCTCCTCAGAAGCCTAATAGTACCTGCTAGAAAGAAAAATTAATTTCTAGACCTTTATATGAGTAAAAGAGTACACAGAATTTTGATCATGGACATGAGTTGTTTCATCTGAGACAGGAGTGGTATATATTGTGTCCTAGAATAAAAGCCTTGGGAAGCGGACCTCTCAGACTTGGTTCACCAAAACTGGGAAGGCTTGTAAGCAGTGGAAACAGTTAACTCTGATAATATAGGGAACAACGACTTCAGCAATTGAACACAATATTAAGAGTTGGAAAAAAACTCCAGCTCTTCCAGTCATTCAGAAAATGCTGACAAAGATTCCTGTTGCACTCACGCAAAGCTTGGAAGTCCATTTAATAAAAAGTACTGCCTTCACTTCAGAAGTGATACGCATTTATCCACCTAACTGATCACTAGATGCATGCAAATCAGAATTCCAAAGTGAGACTGTTTAATGTTTGTGCCCAATTACTGAAAGTGCATTTAGTAAGTCTTATTTTAGGTATCTTGTTGAAGTGACATACCTATGCAGTCAGATTACAGAGTGCTTGATATCAAGCACTACATATCTGAATTGGTAATCTCCCAAATTTAATATCAAAAATCCTGTCATTCTAGTAAAGATGTTTTTGCACATACAATAATAAATTCTTTGCTGAACAGAGAATGCATTCTTTCCTCCATTCCAATCTGAAAAATGTCTGGTTTTGCCTTACCCTCCCTCCCTGCAAACCCTACAAAAAACATCTCAAAAACTGTGTAAAGAATTTTGTACTTAAACAATAAAGATGGGAAAAAAGTAAAGCACATACTTTCTAAGTACACAATATGGTTCAATACAGTTACAGAAGGAAAAGGTTTTGCTGAAGTGCTGAACAAAGGAAAATACTTCAGAAAACCCAAGAGATTTGTTTATTCACCCAAACCTATATCGAGTCATTCTTACTCTATTGTGACCTATATACAAAAGAAAAGGTGAAAAATTGTCCATCTTTAGGTGTGAAAACCAAACAGACCAAAGAACAAAGAAACTAAAAAAAAAAAAACCCTGCCACTGCTGCAAGTGCTTCTCGCTTAGCAAAGAAACTGAACCCAGCATATCCATGTTACTTTTGAAAACTGGATCGATCGATGGGCAGTTTTTCCTGTGAGACCTCTCCTCTTGGCCCGATCACTGAAAAGGAAAACTAACATGCTAAGCAGGAAATTCACAATTCCAAACGACCCCATGTAATCTTGCCAGTCCAGCAGCAATTCATTCCAAGTTCAGCAGCACAGAGCTTAGAAGCGTAAAGTAGCAGTGACTCCACAAATGCCTCTGGAGCAGTTCACAACTAGCTGCACCTACATCTCCCTGTCCCGTCGCCCCCCCCCGCTTACTGTAGCTACGATGTTGCCCCTGTAATTTTTAACAGCCTTTTATTTTAGTACGAAAATACTGAATTTACTTTTAATATGGGTAAGGGACTCCCTACAGAACTCCACTAACCTTTTATCCAAATAATCCCCAGGATTCAGAAATATAGACACATGTATTTTAATGCTTCAGTTTTACTTAAAGCTGTTTTCAGATTTTCCTAAGATACTTCCATCCTTTATAGCACGGAAACCTTGTAACATTTTAGAACTGAAATACACCTCTTGAAAACAAAACAAACTCACAGAAAACCACCCCCTCTCTAAACCAAAAAACCCCACAAGCCATCATCAAACCTAATAAAAGAAAAAAAAAGTCATAATATGTTTCAGCTTCATCACAAGTAGCCTTAGGATTTCCCTGCATTCAAAAAAGAACTTCAAAAAGCAATTCCTCTAGTAGAGACCCAATGCCTACCAGTAAGAGTCAGTCCTTCCCTTCGTTGTCATCCACAAGTGTATTCACTAGTGTATCCACGAACAGAGTAGATCAACCCAGTGAAAGAACGATCCCCCTTACCCCAGCCAAAGCCAGTCCTGGTTGTGGTGGTAGGGATGTGTCTTCACATTAAAACAAAACCTGTAGTACTACAAAGCTGTAGTAATCTAAATTTCTTCATAGATTACACTTGTTCTGCATATATGATTTTGCAATAGTAAAAGTGAATGGAAACTTTTCTTTCCTAAAATACAATCAAGGGAGATTTACACAGCTGTCTGACAAGTTTGTCTCAAGGAGAGACCGTTCAGAGTTCACGGGACACACTCTACTCTGCTAAAAAAGTTGCTTTAAACTGATTTGGGGTCATAGGAAAAAGAAACAAATGGAGAATTTATTTACAGTGGCTTGTAGGGTTCATTGACTAATTAGTGCAACTTTTTATATAATTGTATCTATGCCACTACAGTAGAAAGCTTCATAAAGTCATCCAACAAATTTATCTACCTATTTCAGAACTACTGTAATAATTTCAAAAGTTTTTATTAAGTCAAAATCTTGCACAATTTGACAAGTAATAGTAAAGACTTTTCTGAATTGCATTTCCACTGTAGCAAGTGTTTCTGAAGTAATGAAGTTAAGGTGTGGCAACTCTACTTCACAAATACAGACCTATTGCAAATAAAGAGAGACTCCTGGATAAAAGGAAGTTAAGCCATAGCAAACAGCATAGTAGTTTCTGTTCAAGCTTAATAAAGTAAATAACTGCACTGGAAAATATTCTGTTCTGGGCTTTCTGCCATACAGGAAGGGTGTTGATATGTCAGTGTACATAATTATTATCAACAGAAAAAAATACCAGAAAGCAACAGCTCAGCTCTTAATTCTTTTATGTTATTATTTTCAAGAGTGAAGTACAATTTACATCTTCCTCCCCCTTGTATTCATTTTAATGTGTCTATACATCTTAAAGTTAGGCTACACTTCTGAAGTTTGTGTTCCACTATTAAACACAATTTTATCTTTTCGTTGCGTGACAACAGAGTCACTTAATAGTCCACATATTTAATAGTCTTTTTATGAATGGAAAGGGGAAGAGGTTTTAACCTCCTTCTAAAAATGAAGAAATATTCCATTATAATTTTTTCTCTAAGAACAAGAAAGATCAAAAAACATTTCTTAGGAGGAATGATTTTAACGAATGCCTTTTTACTGTATACTTATCATGTATCGACCCAATATAGACGATGCTGTCATAATTGTATGTTCAGTTTTAGCAATCCCTATTGGACCAAAACTGTACAAAAGCAACTCTGGACAGTAATCACAGCAGTAAGAATATTGGCTGTTGATCACTAGCAATTACACGACTGCCATTCGTTGTAATGCCACACACCAACTAAGCAACCATTATGAGCCTGTTCTTTGCTAACTGCAACATAAAATGGACCAGCTTACAATTACCACAAACATACTTTAAGCAAATGAGTTCTAACTGACATTTGCAGCTGGGTCAGGGCAAGCCCGGTATCAACATAGGCTGGGCAGAGAATGGATTGAGAGCAGCCCTGAGGAGGAGGACTTGGGGCTGCTGGGGGCCAAGAAGCTCAACACGACCCAGCAGTGTGCGCTGGCAGCCCCGAAGGCCAACCGTGCCCTGGGCTGCATCCCCAGCAGTGTGGGCACAGGGCGAGGGAGGGGATTCTGCCCCTCTGCCCTGCTCTGCTGAGACCCCCCGGGAGTCCTGCGTCCAGCTCTGGGGCCCTCAGCACAGCACAGGGCTGGAGCTGTGGGAGCGGGGCCAGAGGAGGCCCCAGCAATGATGCGAGGGCTGGAACCCCTCTGCTGGGAGGAAAGGCTGGGAGAGCTGGGGCTGCTCAGCCTGGGGAAGAGAAGGCTGCGGGGAGACCTTAGAGCAGCTGCCAGTGCCTGGAGGGGCTGCGAGAGAGCTGGAGAGGGGCTTGTGACAAGGGCATGGGGTGACAGGACAAGGGGTGATGGCTTTAAACTAATGGAGGGGAGATTTATAGAGATTTAGACTAGAAACAAGGAAGAAATTTTTTACCATGAGAGTGGTGAAACACTGGAACAGATTGCCCAGAGAGGTAGTGGAGGCCCCGTCCCTGGAAACATCCAAGGCCAGGTTGGACGGGGCTCTGAGCAACCTGGTCTGGTTGAAGATGTCCCTGCTCATGGCAGGGGGGTTGGACTAGATGGCCTCTAAAGGTCCCTTCCAACCCGAAGCATTCTATGATTCTATGATTTGTGATAAGCTAAGACTGCACAAGGCAAGCTACTGTCTCAGATGATGAGAGGTGACTCAAGGTCACTAACTCAGATGTCTGCAATTGCTTGTATCTCAATAGCCTCCAGCATTAATATCCTCCACAATGGAAGATTTAATATTGGTTTTAATATCACTAAGAAATTATTAGGGTTGCTACTGTCATCTTAAAATACTTTGAAACTATTAATTCAGGCATGAAAATAAAGATCCAAATTTCATCACCATGCAGAAAAGTTTCAGTTAAGATTGAAGGTTCTATGGGTACAAAATCTGTTGACATCAAGACCATATAATCTAATTCTCACCTTTTTAAAAAAATATTAATATGGGACAAAATATAAGACATAATACATGAAGTGTTCGCACTCAAAGTTAATATCTTGAATTGAGTACCGATTTATCTTAAAAGAAGTTCTGAAACTGGGATGACACCAAACTGGGAGGAGTGGTGGATACACCGGCAGGCTGTGCTGCCATCCAGCGAGACCTGAACAGGCTGGAGAGCTGGGCAGAGAGGAACCTGAAGTTCAACAAGGGCAAGTGCAGGGTCCTGCACCTGGGGAGGAACAACCCCAGGCACCAGTACAGGCTTGGGGTGGACCTGCTGGAGAGCAGCTCTGTGGAGAGGGACCTGGGTATGCTGGTGGATGACAAGTTGACCATAAGCCAGCAGTGTGCCCTGGTTGCCAAGAAGGCCAGGGTTGCCAAGGTCTCCTGGGGTGCATCAAGAGGAGTGTGGCCAGCAGGTCGAGGGAGGTTCTCCTCCCCCTCTGCTCTGCCCTGGTGAGGCCCCATCTGCAGTACTGTGTCCAGTTCTGGGCTCCCCAGTTCAAGAAAGATGAGGAGCTACTGGAGAGAGTCCAATGGAGGGCTACAAGGATGATGAGGGGACTGGAGCATCTCTCCTATGAGGAAAGGCTGAGGGAGCTGGGCTTGTTCAGCCTGGAGAAGAGAAGGCTGAGAGGGGACCTTCGAAATATCTCAAGGGTGGGTGTCAGGAGGATGGGACCAGACTCTTTCCAGTGGTGCCCAGTGACAGGACAAGGGGCAACGGGCACAAACTGAAGCAGAGGAAGTCCCAGCTGAACATGAGGAAGAACTTCTTCACTCTGAGGGGGACGGAGCCCTGGCATAGGCTGCCCAGAGGGGCTGTGGAGTCTCCTTCTCTGGAGATATTCGAACCCTGCCTGGACAAGGTCCTGTGCAGCCTGCTCTGGGTGACCCTGCTTCGGCAGGGGGGTTGGGCTGGGTGATCCCCAGAGGTCCCTGCCAACCCCGACCATGCTGGGATTCTGTGTAAACGGAGACAGTAAAGCACACTTGTTCTGAAATTCAGATGCTACAATTTATGTAGTAAGCCAAGAAAGATGATCATTATTTCTAGCTCTGACAAAGAATCGCAAACTATTAATTCTCTCTTTCTGGTTTGGTTTTTTTTTGGTTGTTGTTGTTTTAAACAAAACAAAAAACTATAGTTAGAATGCTTCTTCATAAAACTGCAATTTTTTCCCCCTTGAACGACCTTTACAAATTAAGGCTGAACTTGATTTCAAACACGATTTTATTTTCCCTATACAGACTAACACTAAGATACATGTCCATAAATGTGTTGTAGATTTAAAATATATTACTACCTTTGTTTTGATAACCAAAACCAAACTCAAAGTTCAAAACTCCTTCTTTAACAAAATACATTTAATCATACCAAAACCTTCATGTGCGAATTTCTGTACCACTGCACACAACCTTGCAGAATGTACAAAACGGACTGTTTCTCCACGATGCATCAACTCTACACTAGCTTTTCTTTTTTTCTTTTTTAAACAAACCTGCATTTCAAGTCTGATTTGTAACAACCGTGCATACATTCCAAGAGATACAAAATACCACAATGATGCTTTTGTTCAATGCAACTAAATGAACCCTTTATATTCAGATTCTAAGATTCTGACCTACCAAATACAATATACCGACACTACACAACGTGTTTTAGAAAAAATGACTTTTTTTTTTCTTCCATCAGCAATGCAATAAAATATAACAGTTAACTCCACAACGCATACTGAATTTCTGAATTGCTGAAAACAAGGCATATATACCTGTTCCTTTACAGAAGCTAAAATGGTAGTGGCAGTAGTCTCTGGTTCCACGCCTGGGCCTGTGGAAGTTTCCTGTGTTGTCTGTGGCAGCCCCTCCTCCACCACTGGGGTCTGCTCAGGGGCTGGCATTTTGCCTGCAATAACAATATTTTAAAATAGTTTACATTTTGAGCCAGTGATGTTTAAGAAAATTCAAGTTTTCAGGACTATAAATTCTCTTGTCTTTTTTCTAAAACCTTTCCAAATTAACCAAGTTAGCAAAGAACTTTGCATTATTAGTAACAACGTATGTTGCTACTACTGTGCTTCGCCTTCACAAATTGAAATCAGAATGACATACAGAACCCGAGGGCCAGGCAGAAGCAACACGGCAGCATGATGTTTAAAGATTGCTTTTAAAATACTATTTTGTGGTAGTTACTAAAAATAGCAAAATCCAATATGCATGAAAAATACCAGTGTTAAACACCAAGAACACCCAGCACCAGTAAAAGTTTCCTATATGCAGTTTTTAGCATAGAAGAACGACATGTAACAACAGAGTGCTTTGCTGTTAGGAACAAACCATGGAAGAGAGTAATTATGGTAATAAAAAGTTAATGGTAATAATGCTTCTAATGTTCCTTCTGCAAAAGAGGAAATTAAAACACTAAAGTAAAACCAATTGCCCTGGGCCATGGATAGCGTGGAAAGGACCGACAGGATGAGTGTTCAGGAATCCCAAGCTTCATTATCGCAGAGGCAGCACACTGGCAATTCCAGCACACGTAAAAAAGGCAATTCATTTGTTTAACTACAGAAGTCACTAATATTACAGAGATAGTTATGAAGTGTATTTAATATTTTGAAAATAGCAAGTAGGTGATATTGATGAAGCTTCTGCACATACACCATGCTTTAATTTCCTTCAGAGGAAAGAAAACTAAGCTCACGAGGTCTAATGTTAAAGTCATCCATATTTCATTTTAGATTTTCAGAACAAACTCAATACTCCTAGAGCAGACAAATATGAACAGCAACTTCCTCATTTCACAAAGAGCAAGCAGCAGCTTCCACTGCAAACAGGCTCCAAGGCTGGGAACAGACTCTTAAGACCTCTCAATCCTGACCTGTTCTAACCACAACCATCCCTTCTCCACCACCCGCCTCTTACATGCAGAATCGGCACAAAGCTGGGCACACGCTGCCCTAAAGAGACACAGGACAACCTACAAGGTGAGCGGCTGTGCTGCAAAGCTGCGCGTTTCTGATTTAGTCGGCAGAGTTGGTGACTTGACCCTGGAGGGATCTCTTCTGGAATCACCCTACGGGATCGCTCGCCCTCTCGGGACATTTTCTGCACTTGTGCCTACACAGAGGCCAAGCACAGGCAAAGCACCTTGTTGTCCGAAGAATTCCGTGCTACCACAGGCAGCCTGGTGCAGAAAAGATGAGTGGAAACCAGCAGAGAGATGATGTAAGAACAAGTACTTCTGATTTGCTTTGCGTGCAGCAGCATGTGCACCATGAGGACAACTGCTGTTCAGCCTTACGAGCTGCTTCACACGTGTTAGCAGGTGGTCTTTATTAACCACACCAGTCTGCCAAAGGAGCTGGTGACACGGTTAATGTGCAGTTCCACATCACCCACCGAGGGAATGAAACAACAGCTCCAGAGAAACGGAAGTGAACGAGCGATGAGAGGCAGTGGAGTACTCACAGGCTAACGTATGGTGCAGGGGCCGGGTCACCCACCCCCTTCTACCACTGCGAGCGGAAGCAGAAAAGCTGCTCCAAACAGCACGTTAGAGCAAGACCCTGACTCGAGCTCAGGTACTTTCTGGAGAAGGGCCTCTCCTCCCCGCAGCGACCGCACACGTCATACCGCAGACTGCCCAGTAACCTGAAAAGAGTCCGGATAAACGGCCCATCCTTGCTTTACGTCCACAGTGCACTCACCTTCTGGAACATGACATGGCCCAAACACGCCTGGCCAGGTGCCTGGTGTCAGGGCTGCCGAGGGAAGCCCGAGCACGCCAGCTCAGCGACACAGAGCAGCGCCTTTCCCTCCTTCCCTCGCCTCGCCTCCCAACAGGACGGAGCCACAGAAATGGCAGCCACAGACCGTGCCACACTCCCTCCTCCCCCCAGCCCAGGAGAACTCTGGACCAGAGCAGGCACTTCCCCTCTCCCACCACCGCCGCGGCACCCCAACACCCCGGCATGCCCCAGAACGCCCCGTCCCGCCTCGCCCCAACGCCCCAGCACACCCCATCCCAATGCCCCAAAGCCCCAGCACGCCCCGCCCCCCCTCACCCAGACCCCACTGTCCAAGGGAGCGGGCCCGCCACCGCTGCTCCCCACCTGGGCCAAGCCCCACCCGGGCCACGGCCCCATGCCCGCGCCACAGACGGGCGAGTGCGAGGCCGGCGGCAGGCCGGGCCGGGCGGGCAAGGCCCCACACCCTGCCAGGAGGGAGCGGAAACAGACCCGGCCCCACCGCCGCCGGGGGAGCGGCAGCGCAGCAGGCTGCTTTCCTTCGCCACGCCAGAACCGGGGGAACCAGAAGCAAGGCGGCGGAGGGCAACCCCCACGTCCCCCGGTGTGGCGGGTACGGCTGCAGCCCAGCCGGGTGGGTCTCGCTGCCGGGACAGAGCTCGCTCCTGGGGCACAGCCATGAGGCAGCGGGACAGGCCCGGGGCTTGGCAGGCACCACCGGACCAGCCACCAGCCGTCTCTGGTCATTTCTGAAACAGCGTTTGTCCTCCTGCCAAGCTTGCCCACACAACGGCTGCCGGGCGGAGGCCCGCAGAAGCCGGCCGTAAGCCTGGCACGCACCTGCAGCTCCCAGGACCCTCGTTTCTACAAGAACAACTCAGACAGCACTCCAGAAAGCAGAATAAAAAACCGGGCTCTAACAGTTGTGCCATAGGATTTTTTGAAGTCAAAGTGAAAGATGTAACTTTGAGGTTTTAGAAAATAAAGCTGTATTCTTTTAAGGTGTTACCTGTAAAACAAATCAACTCTTTCATCAAGCTGTAATAACCCAAAGAATCATAGAATACACATTACGATTCCCTGGGTCACACCTGTTTTTTAAATCATTTTCCAGAGATCTTTTATGACTAGAACTCAGTGTTTGGGGTTTCTAAATGGACTGTAAATTCGCAAGCACATCATGAAGTTATAAAACTACCCAGCCAAGCTTCTCCTTCAGTTAGGAATATTTGTTAAGTAATCAGAAGGCCAAATCTCAGAAACTCTCACAAGCTGCACATGAGCTTCCTTCAGAAATGTGCTTCCTTGTCCATCCACCTCAGCATGTCTCCACCTGCACGACAACCAGCGGACTGCCGTGCCCCCCCCCCCAGCTCCTTGTGCCCCCCAGCCTGCTCGCTGCGGGGCAGGGCGAGGAGCAGAAATGGCCTTGGGGCTGTGCGAGAGCTGACACAGCCCCGGGTTATCAGGGCGGCTTTGGGCACAAATCCTGGACACAGCACCATAGGAAGTAGTACGAGAAAAATTAACGCTGTCCCAGCCAAAACCAGTCCAACCATCATGGTCGTACTTTTAAGTTCCCAGTTCTTTCCAAAGGTTTAACTACTGTTTACGAAAGATAAGTTAAGAGATACCTTAAAACACTGAAACTAGTGCAATATTTATTCCCTCAAACAGAAGAGACTTCTAAATTTTCCTTAAGCCATATAGGTAAGAAAGCACTTTTTTTACTTTACTTAAAAAAAAACACTGACTTTCTGAAACTTCTATCTATTGATGTGACACAGAGTACAATAAAAATGTAGTGCTGATTCCTTGTAAGCAATCACTGTTGAAGTATATTGTCTAAATGAATGCTGAAAATTGGACCGACTAAAAACCTCTACACAAATATGATATAATGAGCACAGATGTGAGATGATCTCAATTTGTCTTTTCCATAATTTCATCTGTCATTCTCTTCTTACCCCAACCCCGTGAAATAACTCTTCAACCTATCTGTAGGTTCTGCTATCTACTATCTGTAGCAAATTTTTGTAACCAGTCAAGAAAATGTACATCTGAACTAGTCGCAAGCTATGGTAATTTCTCTGACCAGAAAATATACCCAATATTGAGTCTCTAATAATAACATTCAGATGAAAGCCAATCAGATTAATTATTAATGAAGATCTCAGTGTTAAATGTACATGTAAGCGTTAAGAGGTGTAACCGGAGCACTATACCCTTCCATACAGGCAGTTATTTCAACTGCTGTTACTGATTTTCTAATCTTGATTTCAAGATTAGACAACTGTTGGCTTTGATCCTACAAACGCTTACGTACTATCACAAATGAGTACGCTCATTGACGCCAACCTCCTGCATGGCCAGGCAGCTGCCGGTGACGTGGTGCAGGAAGCGAAGGAACTGGGAGACGCTCGCTGGAGCCGAGCCCCACCACCACGCCTCCGTCCAGGCATGCTCTTTGAGGAAAGGAACTCCCAAAGCCAAAGCAGATTCTCTTATTTACCTTACAGGAATAGCAAATACCAAAACACAGGATTCATGAGAGCCTTAAAATCAGGTATGAGCAAAACTCAGGAGTTAATAAGAAAACCTCTTTCTTCCTTACGCCAAGACTGGGATTTACTGGCTGAAGACACTTCCCGTGTTACTCCCTCCTTTGGGTATCATACCTGGTTCATTATCGGAAAACAAGCAACCAGACTTCATTCCCTCAAAAAATTAGGTCCACAGTCATATTGCCTGCCTCTTGTGTCCTGGCCCAGCGGTTACATCTCACCCAGAATGGCAGACTTTGCTCCTACATCTCTCCCCGTCTGTCCAAATTCTCACCCCCTACAACCCTCCGCTGTAGTACCACAGCTACTAAGCGGCACTCAGGACGGATGCAGGGCTGCTTTCTACAAACCTTATACATGGACGAACCAAGCAATATACACACGTACCACCTATCAACGCATCTTAAAAGTTCCCTCCATTCCAGCTGTTTTAATTCTCAAATTGCTCCTGCTCATTAAAGACACTGAGATCTATGTAGCCACAATGAAAACTCAGAAAACATATTTTACTGTTCTACTGCTTTTGTGCAATGCATATCAGCATATCTTATTTACATAACTTCTAAAAAATCCTGAATACGAGAGAAGTTTACAGATTTGTCTGCTACAGCAGAACAGAGAATAGAGAGTGTATGAGAACTGCAAGATGTCCCGAGATGATCTTTTGGTGCATGTTACAGAACTACAGATTTATGAATGGTATAAATGGTTCTAGCATAGCTCAAAAGTGTAATCTGAGATCACAGAATCACAGGCTGGTTTGGGTTGGCAGGGACCTTACAGATCACCCAGTTCCACCCCCCTGCCCTGGGCAGGGACCCCTTCCACCAGAGCAGGGTGCTCCAAGCCCCGTCCAACCTGGCCTTGAACCCTGCCAGGGAGGGGGCAGCCACAGCTTCTCTGGGCAACCTGGGCCAGGGCCTCACCATCCTCACAGGGAAGAACTCCTTCCTTGGATCTAATCTAAATCTACCCTGAAAAATGTACCCTAGATCTGAAAATAGTGGCTATCCTGTCCTCTCTACCACGGAGGTTCACTGAAACGGTTTAACGAAACCGTTAACGAAACGTTAACGAGTTTAACGAAACTGTATAGTCACTGCAATCAGAGCAAACCAAGCCATCCAAGAGAGTTCGCTTTCAACCCAACAAGTGTACCGCAGAGCCTGTCTCTTCTGGCAACTGCAGGGATTTGCTTGAGTAAACCACATTTAAACAGTCACTTGTAACTCTCTCTTTAGAGGACACCTCTTGCCTCTGCTATGCACTATTTGTTTACATCTAGCACTCAAAAGCACTGACTCCTAAGAACTTCCCACATGTTCTCATTTTACATAAATGCAGCAGACTTCTTGGCACCCCAGCACTGATGATGGGGCAGATTCACCAGCTTTCTCTAGCAGTTTGCCAATCCTGGCTTTCACACTGGTCCTCTCCGCATGCAGTGGGGTTGTAGGTTGCCAAAATGAGTAATTCCTTCTCTCGTGGCTCATCGAATGGTCAACTAGCTGCAAAGCAAATAGGCTCAGGGAGTTCATCTGACACAAAGCTATGCACTTTTTTTGGGGGGAGGGGGTGGTGGTGGGGTATGTCTTTCTGAACCAGCCAGTCTTGAAGCCATACGGTCACTGATACAAGGAAGGAACAAGAATACACAGTTGAGAAAAAACATGAGAAATTACCTGACTGAGTGTAGCAAACCATGCTTTAATTCTTCATTCTCGTTAGTCTCTACTCCCCACCTTCCACTGCTTCTCCTGTTATTTTCTTAGAGATATCCAGACAGTTTTGCCAACACCAAGTAATCCCTCTTCTTGTAGTGCAGGGCCCAAGGAGAACCCAGACCTTTCCAAGTTCCCAGCAAGACAGCAAAAGCAGTACTTCTCCACAGCTTCCTACTCACTTCCCTTTGTATTCCTCTTGCCTTCTTTACACAGGTGATTGTCCCAGATTTCCTTCTTACCCGAGTTCCCTGCTTCTGAGCCTCCATTGCTGACCCGAAGCCAGTAACAACAGTGACCAGAGTAATTTGCGCTGAAGAGGTAATATAATTCTTATGAACACTGTCAACTAGCATAGCACAGACTTTATCTATTTCATGAGGGAAACATAAGAAAAACAATAAGCAACCTCTCATCACTAAAAATCCTCATTTTTGTCTAGCTACAAGATTAACTCAAGCAACAGGAGTAAATCACCAAGGACATCAGAGCCATAATCATTAGTACAGAAGGAAAAAAAGCTCCAATACGCTAAAATCAACTTGCTGGCACACACCAACAGGTTATTTATTATACAACTAAGTTATTCTTATAAACCTACACTTAAGCAACACGGCACATTTCAGCTATTGGTCAAAGATTCTTGTTTTTTCATCCTTTGCGGTATATGCGAAAGTCAAAACCAGAACAAGAGTTACTACATACATGAAGATATGATTAAAATTTATCTGATTTCTTGAGCTACCTCACAGACATGTCAGGACACTTCCAGGTATGAGTAGCTCCTATTAGCTCCCTCCTGCCGCAAGGACAGAGTGTTGCTCACCCACACGCTAGGCAGTGATTTACATTCTCAAGTTTGGTGCAACCAAGTGAACGAACTAAGACAAACTCCATATTATGTCCACCAGCCTATAGTCATGTGTTCGGATGACAGCAGGTCACAACTCAGACGCTTGCAAAGATGATGCAAGCAATTAAAAATGAATTATGTGAAAGATGGCTCAAATGGTTACATGAAAAATAAGTTTTAAAATTTCCAGATGCAGTAAGCGAAGATACTTCCAACATCACACTGTAGGAGAAACATTCTGTTAAGGTATCACTTTTCCTCATGGACAGAAGTTTTGTTCACATGGGCTTCTGGATGAAACCAGGGAAGTAAATATATTATCTGATGAAAACCTGGAAGAAATTGACTTCTCTAATGACAGGATAAAAAAATACATGTTCATAGTTGTGCAGACCGAGTCCCTCAGTAACAAAGTACATGCAACTGACACGCTGCCTTAGAAATGCGGGAGATGCATTCAACTATCTTTCTGCTAAATTTACTGCCTTCCTCATCCCTTTTTCTTTTCACGGTCCATTTTTTTCCTCTCTGTTGTTTTTGAGGTTTTTTTAATACATGCAGATTCAAACGGCATCTGGTGCTATGTCCTTTTTAAAATGTAAAAAATTATTACCCTAGCTTTTGGACAAATGTATTTTTGTTACAGCTCCTAGTAAAAGACAGGCGCCGCCGCCCCCCCCCCCCCCTTTTTTTTTTTTTGCCGATGGCTACATACTTTAACTCCACTCTAGGGAGCAGGCAAGATTCTACATCCGCAAATATCCAGTCCTAACATGCTCACAAGATTAATATTTTTATAGCTTTCAAACCAACCATTCAACAGAAGAGATCAGGCAGGCACAGAAGACGACCATTTCGAATACAGGCATATTTATGGTCATATCCTTCGAAGCCTGAGGCACCATCTGTAGCTCACCTTAGAAAAAAGAACCTTTGTCATCTGAAGGATGTCTGGAGAGCATTCACACTTCACAAACATATGAAGTATCACAAGCTAATTGGCAATAAATAGAGTTTTCAGTAGTTTAAGTCAACAAGGCTCTATGCCTTAAAGAAAACAGAAACGACAGACCCCAAATCTGAACCTTTCCTCTGGACCATCCCCAGTCTGTATTGCTCTGTTCTGCCGACACATCCGAATCCACAGCCATTCCGAACAACCTCGCCAGAGCACAGTGCTCAAAAGCAGCTCTGCAGACTAGCAAGCAGCTGATTTATCTTGAGGAATACAGCTCGGTCTTATCCTAGTGCCAGCTGAGAGGGAGGAGGGGTACAGAGTATCACAGACAGATTTTAGATTTTCCACACAGACTGTCAGGTGACAAACACGTTCATCAATTATCCACTCACAACTACTCATAGAAGGATAAATTCTTAGTTTGGTGTTGGAATATTCTCAGTTAATTTAGGGTATGAAGTCATTCAGAATGAATGTCACAGAGGAACTTAAAAACTGGAACGGCCGAGTAACTGCAGCGCATGCACGCTGTGCGGTACTGCTACCCAACACTTGCAAAGCGGAGGAGCTCCAAACGGACACTGCTCAATCTCCCGCCTAAACACTCCTATAAACAAGCAAACAGGAGTTCAACTGAGAGTAACTGTAAGTAAAGATATAAACACTACCAAGGAGAAGAATAGCTGCATTTATTCTTCAATTTCCACTTGTATTTTCTCCTAGCCCTGTAAAATTATTACTGAAGTATTACTGCACACATTATTTCTAGATATAATGCACACAAACTGTAGGCAGATATATTTCAACTGGAAGCATAAAACCAAATTTGGTTTATATGCATTTATAAAAGCATGCTTCTGAATTTTGTCATATAGTATACTGGGAAAAAATTATTATATAAAAAAATTTCACAATGATAAAAATTAACAGCTACACCAGAGTTTTCAAAGACAGCCGAAGTGTCTTTGGGATTTCCACAGCTCCCCCAGTTTTGCCAAAGCAAGTTTTTGAGGGATGTGGTGCAAGGTGTATCACCAAGATGGTCTGGAGCCAGACACTACCAACCTCCTGTTGCATACCACCCGTAAAATGCAACCAGACCAAATCAGTGCTGTGATTGCACTTACAGCAGACTCGCGTATTTTTACTGACACTGCAGTCTCCATCTCTGCTTTGAGAACCGTGGTTCAGGAACGAGTGACCGACAAGCAGCAGCTTAAATCGGGTTTAGCAGGGAGAAAAATCCAACTATGCCCTTGCAAAACTTAGAAACTGATGATGTTAACTCCTGCTTTTACTCAGGGTACACCTTGAAGTTCTTTAATGCAACACGCGTTTGTTCCTGCTCAAATGACTACTACAGAAATGCCAAATTCTTGCATACCATAAAGATAGACTGGGGAATACCACTGTTCTCTAATGAATCTGGCTATGGATTAGCAAAACGTTTTACTAAAATGAAGTTTTATCAATTG
Source organism: Opisthocomus hoazin (assembly GCF_030867145.1). Classification (NCBI taxonomy): domain Eukaryota; kingdom Metazoa; phylum Chordata; class Aves; order Opisthocomiformes; family Opisthocomidae; genus Opisthocomus; species Opisthocomus hoazin. Next base: position 550,285 of record NC_134422.1, read on the forward strand.
CTAAACTGCAGTTTACTCTTCATCTTGCTCTGAAACAGATCTACACAGCAAAACTCAAGTTCGCTGCTAAGAACGCTCTATGTGCAAACTTCTATGTTTCAGCAAAGGGAGCTCTCTCCTCTTCTGTTCTCCAAGCTGGAAGCTAAAAAAAAGTTGCATGTAGTAGCAAACTCTACTTGAATTTTACAACAAGCATCTGGCTTGTAAGGCCGAAATTATCAATACTTCAAACAGTGCTCCAACTTCCCAGAAAAGATACATCAGCAGTATCATCTGTGTGAGGTATATTTGACCTCGTTTACCCTTAAAGACTTCAAGTACTTGTAGCAGAACTACACAACTTCACTCTAGAAAGAAATTAGTATTTCTACTAACACTTTATAAACAGACAAGAGCAGATGTGGAACATCAAAATTTACAAGTGACATTACAATTCAAGGAGATCAAAGACAACTGAGTAACTTGAGAAAAACCATAAAGCAAGGTGATTGAGCTAATGTTGATAAATTCAAAGTTATATAAACTATTCCTATCAAAGTGAACGGTATGCCTTCCCATAGTGGGGAGTGGATGACAGAAGCATAACTATAAAGTTAGACACACTTGGTTTAAAATGCATGAAGACTTATTGCACAAGTGCCATAAGGGAAAGAAGTCAGGTCAATGGTACATTAAATAATGCCAATAATTTTAACCACACACTGGGACAGATGACCGCAGTACAAAGCATAGACAATTCAGTACACAGCAACAAGAAAATTCAGAGGGATAGAACACTATACCAAAGGAACGAAGATTAAGCATGGAAATGGTCAAGAAGGGTAACAAATACTGAATAATGGCAAACGGTTCAGTGAAAACAAGAGAAAACTCTCAGACCAGTACTCACAGGGTTCCTGCCATGTGGAAGTATGGCATCTTTACGCAGTGCGCTACTACGATGCTTAGACGCAATTTTCTTCTCTCAGTGAAAAACATTTCTTCCTGTAAAATCTCCTATGGGCATACAATTTTGCCATGAGATGGCAATATTTTGCATCAAAGTTTACCAGCTGGAGACACAATTTAGATAGCTTTCCTGCCTCAGTTCCCGAAAGACTGAAAATACGACTCAAATTTATTTTAAAAACTCAGATCCAAAGTTTCAAGGGAATCTCAAATACTGGTCACAACACCACCATTCTTATTTCTGCCTTTTAATTCCCCACCCCATTTTCTAGTTTAATTCCAAATTCTCAGCAGGGAAAATTAAGCACACCAACACCAGTAACAGGCTATCTCGTAGGCACTAGAACTTCAAATGTTAAGAAATAGCTTGGGTTTGTCAAAAGCAGATTCTATCAAACCTGCCCCATTTTGTTCTATGACAAGGGCACTAGAAGCAATACATCCTGAATGTGAAGCTGTTGAGGCTGCGCTGTGGCCTCCTGACACGCAGCCCAGAGAGCAGAGCTGAAAATGCCGGGGGAGGAAAGAGGTAACAGTATAATGTGCTAGAAAACCATAATCAGAGCCGCAGTTAATAGTTCACTCGCATCGAAAGCAGGCTTGAAATGGGGTTCTGTCACAAGCACTTCCCGGACCCGGCGACCGGGACAACAAACGGCGGCGAGCAGCGCTGCCAGCGTTTTGCAGGTGGCAGCTGGGGACAGGGGAGGGGAACACGCGCACTGCGGAGCGGTCGGGCCAGCATGCCGAGATCGTGAACTACAGGAGGGTCCATCTAAAACCAAATGCCAAGCTCCACAGCAGCCGATCCCAACTCAAACGGAACACTGAATCTTGTCTATCTGTCCTAGTGATACCCACCGATTTCTTATCACCTTCACCTGAGCAATCCTGCCTCGCCTATATTCACATCCACCCAGGCGATGATCAAAGTCCTGCACTGAGGCAGGAACAAATGCCCTACAGAAGACAACAGCTCTGTGGAAAACAGCATGACACTGGGAGGCCTGTAATCAAAGCACATGTTCCTGTGACAAAGAAAAAGGAGGGCAAAAAGAACAAATAAAAAAGATACCTCATTGATCACTTCTGCTTGTTTTCCATTTCCCACTGCACTGAAATGCACAATCTTCCCAGCCTGCTTAGCTGAAGAAGTCTACCCAGTTTTGTGCACCCAGTTTCAAGTCGGATCAATTGAGAAGTCAGAAGAGTGCAACCAAAGCTACGCAAATTTTATGCAGCAGTTGCCCGCATTTGGATACAAAACGGAAACTATGGGGAAAAGTGGTAACAGCTAAAACACTGAAGTCACTGCAGAAAAGACAAAAAACTAATCAAGGATAATAGTTAAAAGCTACTGCTATCTTCCTGCCAGGTATCAGACAATACCAATGGCATTAATTATTTAAGTGTTACTGTCTCTTTTAAACGGGATACTGGGGTGCTGTACTCCCTTCCGAATTCAAACTTATTTTTTAGACCTTTTCATAACTACAGATAATAGGAAAAAGTAAATGCTCACAGTTATGATTTAGATCCTGAGCCTCACAATTACTATAGATATATTTAAATAAGCAGTTCTACCACCAGAAACATTACAAACTCGATTAGTTATTTTCACTGTTCTTTATCATAAAGCTCAAAATGAGGGATTTAAAACACAGCTATCAAAAGCAAATTTTCTCAGTAACATGAAGTAGCCGAAAAATTACACAATTTAAAGTCTTAAAAAACCACAATAATTAAATACTGGTTTAGGGGATTTCCACTTTCAAAATAAAGTCTGCTCTCGCTTGCACTGTGCAATTCCAGGAAGACGTCGATATCACAGCTCAGGAAATACACTCACGGATGACAACAGCAGAAAAGAATGCACTCCCAGAACTTGCAGGATTGCTATTTCATACAATGCTTACATAGTAATGGTAGTTAGAGGCATATCTTTCCATTTTTAGGACGTCTTACTTAAGCTTCATAAAAATATATACAATTTCAGTTAGCTGATACTGAGCTGAACTTTCTACGCACCATGAAGCAAGGAGGAGGAAGCAGCTGAGCACCAGGCAGGAAAGCACCCCAAGCCAAACAAAGCTCGAACACTCGCCAGCAGCACAGAGCACTAAGCCCAGTCCTATCTGAAAGGGAGGAATTAACAACAAACCCCCGCATTACTATACCACAGGAACTGAAAATACGTTGCGCACATCACTTGTGCTATCTCCAACTTGAAACAGTTCAGCAAGGTGCTTTAGGTCAGTTGCTAGCTCTCTCTGCAGTATCACAGACAGCAGGACAAGTTACAGGTGTTAATGGGATACCTATCTACCCAGTTGCATTCTTTGCCTTCCCATTCACGCAAGAGACCACTTCAAATCCAAAAATTTAAAAATGGGAGCTTTTCAGCAAAGGCACAGAAGAGGTTCTACAGAGGGTCTAACCTCTTGTTGCTTTTTCTTTTCAAGCTCACGTAGTACACTCTCTGTTAGTTCAGCTCTCATGTGACCAGACAGGGAAGCCTGCAAATGCCTGAGGAAACGTTAACATACCCAGCAAATGAGGGGCAAAACCACACTCAAATCCTGCCTTACAGGTCTCTTGTTTCAGGTAAGTGTACAATGCTCCACTTCTTTTGTCCAACAAAAGCACAATAAAAACAATTTTACAAGTCTGTATTACATAGTCTGCATATAATTATTTCTTCAAATAACATTTTTAAAGAAGTTTCTTCCTTACAGTGGCAAATACAGTTTGTAAGTCGTTTCTCTACAGTAATGCTGCTGGTTAACTCCAAATGATTATGAACACACCTTCTAATGAACATTGTTAAAAATAGACTTCAGTGAGGCTATTAACGCAGACTTCAGTTCAACATGTCCAAATACGGCAAGGTAAACACACACACACACTCACACACTCCTCCTGTCCCGTTTTCATTCGGTTTTAGTACTGATGCTGCTGCTGCGTGTCAACATCCTCTTGTCGAGCCACAGGAAGGATCTGTCCCGCAGTTTTGTCAGAGACATGGAATAAGCCAGACGTCCCTCAACTTGTCATTTATGGTCACCTTAAAAGGCAGCATTTACTTGCAACTGAACGGACGGAGTAATGTGCCCGTGGTGTTCTGGAGAGTTTCTGTCCTCAGCCTAGCGAAGCGGCACGCAGGATCTGAGCGACGCTGGCATTCGACATGGCCAGCCACCGCTGAACCAAGCACACGTGCCTGCCGCGGTGAGACGCAGGCGACCCCTGCCAGGTTGGTAACGTGGCCCAGTCCGAGCCAGGCTCCCTCCCCGGAGGATCCTCCTGCCCAGCCACAGCACGCCTCTGCCGCAGGGCCACTGGCCCTCTCCACACTGAGATCCACGCCAGGGTGCCGGCCCTCAGCTCCGAGAAGCCAGTTCAAAATGCTTTCAGAACAGAGGTCATCGCCATCACTGCTCCTATCCTCAACAGGGACCAATAATACAAAGCATTTAAACGAAGGAAAATGTAGTAGAACTAGCATGGGACAAAGCTCTGACACGAGGTTGGTTACTCGTTCCATACATGTCACCAACTAACACCTCACAGGGGTGGGCCGAGTCTTTAGACCTCACTATCCCCAAATAAGTCTTCATGAGAGTGAAACACTATCTACTGCAATGGCAATACAAACTTCAGGTTTCACGCTGAATTCTGAAGAACTGATGATCTGACCTCACTGATGACCTCCTTGCAAAAGACGGAAAGACTTGCGTCCGTGACAAGTATAGCATGATCAAAGCTAGAAACTTTCAATAAAAAAAAAAGTCTTCCTTCTCTCCTTCAGAAAGAACTTGTCTCTCTGGAAACTGTTCATTTCTGTAGTTGGTGTTCCTGCGTTTGAAAACGGACAGAGTTTACAGCATAACCATGAACGCTTTTTAGTGAATCTCCAACAACAGAGAAGAGGTGGCTGCTAGCAGTGGCCACTCAAACTTAGGGGTGGCAGCTCTGTTAGAAACAAATACCACTGGAAATGTGGTCCTATAAGACCTAGCTTTTCTAGACATTGATTGATCATGAGTACTCATCATAACAGTATGACTGGTACAGGTATTCATTTCATGGATACAGTGATGAAAGAGCAATTAAACCAAAGATTATTTACTCAAGAAACTTGAGCCTAAAAGACAGAACAGAAAAAAATCAGTTGCTGAAATAGCCATGGACCACATTGCTATGGACTGATTTAAATTTTAAATGGGAGGATAATTTAAGTAGGCAGACCTATAACTGAAGTCACCAATTTGAGCAGAACACATATTATGAAACAGAAAACAGTGTGGTGAGATCAGCCAGCTGAGCTCAGCAGAGCAGCCTGATGCTAGTGCTACCCAACAAACCCGAATCTATCCACGGCAGTGGACGGGGTGACACACAGAAGCATGCAGTGTACATCTACACCAAGAAAGAATTACTGATCTGGGAAGAACACTTACTTTAAAAGAGATACAAGTGAAAAAGTACAGCAGCCTAAGGGGAGAGGAGAAACCTACATATCCATGAATTTTGAGAACTGTTGCTTTCCAAGTCAAATAATAGTGGAATTATATGGAAGTTACAGACAATCAAGCCAAATAAGACTTGCTAAAGCAGCAAAGACATTCCAAGAGTAACAAAAACATTTGTCTGTAGAGAAAACATGGTCAGTTAATACCCTGCCAGGTACCTACGACAGAATAAGCCAAACATGGTCTGATTTCAAATGATCATGATTATGTATTCAGCCTGTTTATGGGAAGGAAAAAAAGTAGCATTAATGAGAAGCTCCATCTGGAAAGAGGTTTCACCACTAGGAATTCCTTTGTGACTGATCACGTTTAACACTGTCAGAACAACTGGCCTTCACAAGTCTTCCAGATTTGTGAGGTTTTGGTAGGCAAGAAGGCCTTGGGGCATGAAGCAGGCATGTTATTACAGAAGACCTCAAGGAATTAATCTTGCTGCTGTTCTTTAGCCAAGCCACAGATAGTGACCAGTGACAGTTTCTGTAACAGATAATAAGGTCATCACAAAGAAGAGACTGGCAAGAAGATGATGGACTCACTAGTTCTTCCTGCAAGATGGCCACAGTAATGGCACATGCCATTGCAGAGCACATCAAAAATACACTTCCAGCAGAGATTCTGAAGTGTTGCTTCCATTATAATGAAATAAAAATTAACCCAGTGTCTGGCACAGGTCTTGTTTCTCACATTTACAGCTGGTTGTGCTGGTCTGACTGAATTCAACAGCTGTCATGACGACAAAGGGACCAAGCCCTCCTTTTTGACAGGCAGAAACCTTACAAAACAGAGACTGAGAATACACTGTTTTCTGCTAATACCTGGGGTAAAAATGAGCATAAGGAGACATCTGAGAGAAGACCAAATAGGTCTTCAATTCCAATAAAGAAATTTATCTCTATAACTATAAATTAGGAAATTTCTCAGTGTAATGAACATCTTGGAAAAGTGGAAAAAAATATACTGAATATATTACTTGAGAATAGAATTATTCATGGCTATTTTCTTCGCTGTTGTTATTGCACTGTTAGGATACTTAGAGTGGATTCCTATTACATTGGTATACTAAATTTATTTTTTCTTATGGCAAAAGGGCATGTTGGTATTCAAATTAAATCACATCTACCATCAAGAAAGTCAAACTACTTCAATCACACAGTTAAAACAGCAGAAAGTAGCCAGCTGCTCTGGGATGTGTTTACCGGCAGTATTGTTTTGATTCATATCCTGCTGGCTTCTTTGCAACTGGAAGATGTTAAGGTCAAATCAAGGTGATTTGCTTGCTTTCCTTCTGTGGTAGGGCCATTTCAATCGGGGCTCTTGAATAAAATATACACAAGTATTTTCATACAGCAGCTGAACTTGTCAATAATCAAAGCTATTACTACATTTAGTATGCACCCACAGCACTCCAACAACGCCAAGTACATCTGGACAGCCACAGGACTTTTAGAGTCATGCGTTCAGGTTCCACTGCGTTTAAAGGTACAAACTGGCATTTGAAAACCATTAGTTCAAGCCACTGCATCTTCACAACTTGGTTTAAGTTCACCTGGGATTAAATGGGGATCTGATCCTGTCTGTCCAGTTTAGAGTTAGTCAAGGTGGTCAAGGCCACAACTGCTCTAACCAATTCAAAATGACCAGCACAGGAGAAAATCTACACAGCTGTAGTTGTGTCACAGTGAATGATAACTTACTTGGGGGAGATGTTGAATGTTCCCTACCCAAGTAAATCTGCACACGTAAATCACCATTCTACTCGAAGACAACACACAAACCAACACGTAAATCCTATAATGCGGGAAGTCTGACAGCCACATATTCTTTGATCTAGACGAAGAAATGATCCTGACGTTGCCCAGGTGAGAGGCATCTCCTAACACACACTTTGAAATAAAAACCACAGAACTAGAAATGAAGGCAGACATTAGCTCCACGTCATTCAATGTTGCTGGGTCCGCTTCCAGCACACGGGACAAGATTAATCATATCGAACACTAGCTCTACTTTCAAGGAAAACCTGTGCAGAAAGCTGATGTGCACTTTAAACTGAAAAGGCGGAGTTTGTGTTTGTACACCTATGAAGTCGTAAGTTTTACAAATTTAACACATTACATCACGAGGCAACATGACACCAAACCATTTCATGTTCATATTAAAAAAATACACTGGTAAGCAGTCTAAACTTTGGACCATACAAGGCTGTCCATCAGTAAGGTCCTCTGAAAGGCAAACTAAGTCATCAATACTACCGTAGACAGCTGCTCAGCCCACACGCTATGCAAGAGATGATTAAATGCATTAAAAACAAGAAAGCATTATATTTCAAAAAATAGCATATCGTCAGTTATAATCATTGTCTCCAGCTTGGATTGTCCTGTTTCAAAGAAAGACTGAAAAAGGCCAAATATCAAATGCACATAGTAAATCCAGCTACCCGTAAGAACTTCAGAAAAGCCACGTTGCATCAGGCTAGAGCTGCATCTCACATGGCAATCCGGACTGATGCTGGCCTACAGCAGATGCCCGAGAAAAAGGACCGGGGAAGTACGCAGTTCTGCATCCCCGGGTTTCTCTCCCGGCCACCACAAGGAAATAAGTCGGCTGTACGAACAAGATAGCTTCCAATCTTGAATTACTGGGTTCAGCTGAATTATGGAAGTTTAACAGTAAAGCAGATAAAAAGTCCCAAGTTACAGTATCTTTTAAAAAGTTGTGTAAAATGAAAAAATATATTGAAAGAACACAGACAATTAGCTGTTTCCCAGGTTCTTCCCCCCCCATATTCTGTAAAGAATCTTCTTTTAAAAGCTTTAAATACAAGTGCCAGATTCTTGCCTCAAAAGATGCTGAAGAACAGTAGTTATTCATCTGTTGACCAGAGCCAGAACTTCATTCTGAAATACAGGCCAAGCAAGCGTAAAAGTTTTGAACTTCAATAGGCTATACTCTTCCATAAGGATTTTCACCTGATGTCTTAGTTTAAGAAATTATAAATCACACAGACATGTGTAAACATAAAAGACAGTGGTACGATGGGAGGGTTGATAAAATAAAAATTGTAAAAATTAAGAAAGTTTATCACAACTACATTTCTGCTCTCCTTCTGTTTGAGGCTGTTAGAAATTGCCAGAGCAGAGGCTTTGTAGTTGGTTGTTAATTAGCTAATGAACATTAGTAGAATGTCACTGCAGAGGTTTCACACTTTGTATTTATTCATACTGGGGGTGGAAGAACACACCACACTTGAATTCCACAAAATCCCAGCATGGCAGGGGTTGGAAGGGACCTCTGGGGATCATCCAGTCCAGCCCCTGCCAAAGCAGGGTCAACTTCTGGAATTAGAAGGCATCTTTGCGCCCATGACAAAAATCTCTAGCCTGGTTATAAACCTGCGCAACACACAAATACCTTCAGTCGGCTCCAGGCTATTTCTAAGCTCGGAGATCGAAGCTAAGGCAGCCTCCACGAGACCCTGGGCACGGAGGGAAAGCGCAGCAACGGAGCTGCTGCAGCAGGGTACCCTGCCTCCCCTTCCTCCAACACGTCTCGGTTTGCCCACCCAAAGACTGGGAAGCGAGCGACATGCCAAGTGTTTTGAAAGAAAAGCCTAAGCAGGCAGGTGGCTGTCTGACACACAGCCAACAGTAACACGCTTTTATCAATTGCCTGCTTGTTTCAGCAAACTCGGGGGGAAACATTTGCTTAGGATCATACAGAACCAATTACCAGCTTCAAGAGAAGCATGAAATATTGAAGAAGTTACCCACTTAGGGTTAGTAGTTCTTGATTTTGCAAGAAAAAAATTCTCTACAAGTAAAAGAAGGCATCTGGCTGTTGGAGTGCAGGATGAAGCATTTCTGAACTGCTGTTCTGCACAACACAACTGCAGGAGGGGCTGTTGCAAGTTTTCATACAGCGACACTCTTCTAAATCGCGATAAATCTCGGCCTCCATTCACAAGGAAAAGATAATATTTGTGCCTCAAAATGTGGAAAGTGTCTGCACAGCAAGATACTTTGTGTTCACAGTACTCCAACCTGCAAGTTTGAGAACAATCAATTCGGAAAGTCATCATGCAGTAATTACCGGGAAAAAGAGCCCCAACAAACACCAAGAAGTTGAGGACTCACAGGTGTTCTTTAACACAACTAGAACAGCATCTTAAAACGCTGACACTGCTACAGACTGCTGCAGAAACACTTCTAGTGGTGACAGTATTTTTATTATTTGTATTTATCCATCCTCCACTGAAGTTTCACATAAATTAACTAGTCTCCCAACCTGACATTTGTCCATCAACTGTTTCAATCTGCAAAGATGTGCACATAGGACTAAGTAACTAATAAACAAGCTTTTAATCTTATTGAAATTGTCAAAATTTGAACATCCAAAAATAACATCACATAGTTTGTGATGCAATACATAAAGCATTATTTTCAACTTTCCATAAAAAAAATTATCTGGAATATTACCATAGTACAGTATTTTTGTTCTGCTGTAGTATGATGCCCTGTGATGCTTTGAGATGAAGGGAAAACAAAGGAAAACTCTGGAAAAACTGCAATAACGAGTTATCTTTGCTGTGCAAAACAAAGAAATAATTGTATCTTCCTTTTCTATTTCAAATTTTAGTCCTCCTGAAATACTTTAGTAAATATTTATATCATAGAATACATCCATATGCTAGTAATACAGGACAATTTAATAATAGAATATAAAACATTACAATGAACTATATCACTAAAACAGCATTTGTTCAACCTCAAACAAGGCAAGGCTTTCTAAACCTGATGAACTACGCACTTCCTAAAAGCATGCAGGTTGTGATTTCAGGGATCTTCTTTTACATCAATAACAGTAAACCAGATAAAAAAATCCAGTCATCATGAATACCGATAAACATATTAAGTTTAACAGAAACTGTTATCTTCCTACACTGTGTGAGCAAATGTCCAGACTCTGGTAGCGCAGGAGCAACTGACTGAAGGACGGTGGTCTGCCTGCTCCCTTCTAAGCACGCGGGCTTGGCCAAAGTAAAACTCAGTGGCTCATCAGACAAACCTAATTCCTCTATTCAACCCGCCTTGCTCATTCAGCATGTTTCAAGCTACTGAGTATCTTTGGGGTGGGGTTTGTTGTTGTCTGGTTTGGGTTTTTTTGTTTTTGGTTTCGGTTTTGTTTTCTATGTTTCATCTCAGGGTCAGTCCATGACTTGGTGAATTGGTGTTGCTTAAAAATAACTTCTGCGTTCCATAACTATATTGAAAAACTCCCTCAGTATGAGAAGACAGATTACACCAGCCCCAACAAACAGGCAGTGTTCTCTACCAAAACTTCTTAAAAATACTCAAGTCTTTGACCCACAGAAAGCTTTTTGTGTCAGTCTTTCTAGTCTGTACAGAAATCTACACAATGATTTTTAAAAGTATCTTCTGGAAAAGAATGTATTTAATTACAGTGAAATCTCACAAAGCTCAGTATATGCTGTTGCTGTGATTTATGCTAAGAAACAATGGCAAAACTAAGAAAACTTAGTAATTTTCTTTCTTACTGGATAGTCCAAATAGCACAGAGAAAACGGACACATCTCTCAGCTCTACGAGACAACGTGGTTCAGTGTTTTTTCATCTCTTGTTTGAAATCCAAACACGCTCCCAGAAACCAGTGAGGTGATGTATCAATCGTATCATATGCCAGTATTTTCTACTTCAGCTAAAATACGGCACTGGTTATTTTCATCACACAAGTTACGAGGACAAAGCTCGCTATGCAGGGTATAGAGCAGCAACAGATGGCAAATTCTGCTAGCACATCTTGGATTCAGGCTGTATCAGGTAATACAGACCAACAAACTCTGCATTATTCCTGGATCACAAGCACCCTGGATGAAGGTTTGTATTGAAAAAAGGCATGTTCTTGTTCCCCTCCACTTGTTTCATCTATCTGCTTAAATTTGCCTTTTTGGCTGTAAGTTGTATGGAGCACGGATTTCCCTCTACTTCATAAAAGAGCACATCAATTTGGAGTTTAGCACTATGACAGTACAAATGAAATCTCCTTTCACGATACGCAATCATTTTTATACTGCTGTCTTATTTCTTAATAAGAAAATCTGGCAATTTTGTTTTTAAATAAAAACAAGACAAAACTCTTAACTCTTTTTAAGATCTCTCTATTTATCTTCAGATGCCACACAATACTTGAGGAGGAATCTGCCCAAGACAATCAGTGAGCAGTGTCACACAAACACATCTGCACACTGAATTTCTCCAGCTAACGCTCCAGCACTTCACCTGTCCAGAAGCCCTTGAAATCCTCTGCATTACATACAACATCTTGGGTTTGTTTCTGTGAAAGATACGAACCACTTCACTTTTAAGCATGTCACACTGACATGGAAGTCCAGGAGTTATCATTTGTTGGAAATTGTTTCAGAGATCAGTGAAGTATTTTTTTTTTAAACTGGAATTACCACAAAACCTGCCACTATAAAGTACAAGAGTTAATTCCAAGCGGAGATACTGAATTACAGCATACTAGGTAACGTGTATCAGTACCAGCATTGTACACTGAAATCGACCCAGGAAGAAACATCTGGGAATTTGCATCCTGTGCTTATACCATATCAGCAAACGACAGTTTCCGAAGGCTGACCCACCACACACAGGCTACGTCCCGACCACCAGCAAGCTTCCGTAAGCCATACTCCCCAGGAACAGGCTAAAGGGAACGCTGACCAGTTTACCAGTTTTCACCCATCAGATTTACCTTCCTGACAACAAATGCACAAATACCCCATTCACGTGTTGTACAACGACAGAGACTTCTGCCCACACAAGGTGATGACCGTGGGTTGGGATTTCCTTCCGGAGTGCCAGGGATGCGTTGCCTGCTGCCGCCTTTCTGCCCAGGAAGAGGACAAACCCGCAACAAGCTGGAAAGGATCCTGCTTGCGTTGCATTCCCAGCAGAGATTGCATGAGTGGAATCATTTAAAGCAAATTAATATACAGATTAGATGCTTTCTATCTGAACACGTGTAATGCAAATGCTTTTGAGTACATTTATTAACAAATATTAAAAGTGTAACACAGGTGATAGACTAAGGCTTTCCACACCACTTGTGTGTCATAACGAGGTTTCGTTAAGAAGGTGAAGAGAAGAAAAGCTTTTTGCACCCACACAAACAAACAGAAATCTAGAATGTTTCTAATGCTCCTTCCTTGTTTCCTTACAGTTGAACCTCACCTGAGAAAAAGCAATGTCTGGCACCACATGCTCCCGCTCCTCCCTTTCCTCACTTGTTCCCCGTATCTCTGCTACTTCTTACCCTGCCTGGCACTGGAAAAACTGCTCCAACCTTCTTGCCTTCAGCCCCTTCCCCTCCCTGCAGGACATTCTCCCCCCTGCTCCTGCTGCCTTGGAGATGGCTACAGCTAAGCTCAGGACATTTACTGAACTGCACTGATGCTGTCCAGAGCCATTCTCGATGCATTTTGTCCTGCTGCCAGCTACCACAAGCACTCTCCAGACAAGGGAATCCCCCCAAAGCCCTCTCACTTAATGCTCCGAGATGTGCCTCACCCGTGAGGGAATGGGGACCTGGAGCACTGAACTCCAATAAACAAGAAAGGCTAGCTAATTGTACAACCCACAGAATATCTACGAACCATCTGCTTTGCAGATCCAATAACTAAAGGGTAATTTTATTCACTGCCCACAATTACCACCCCATGGTTGTATAAACAATAAACACATTAAAAATCCCCCCATTGAGCTGTGATGCAGAAAGCAAGTTCCAGCTCGTACACCTTCAAAGGATTTACAACAGATTCCTTTTCCCTCTTTTAATAATGAATTAATCACAATAGCAATCAGAGTATTAGACTGGCTATGATGTTGATTTAAGGTTCACAAAACCCCCCTACATTTCAGTTAGAACCCTTAGATCACAAGACTTTTATAAGCAAAAGGCCCCACTATAGGGGGGGGAGGAGGGAGAAGTCTTTTAATTCTTCCTTGAAGGATGAATCAGTCACTCTCAAACAAAATAATAGCTCACAGTTTTATTTTCTCCGCTAAAATAAAGGCATGTTTTAAATTATTTTAAAAAATCATTAAGCAGGAAGTTGACTGGTCTTTAACTTCTAGTGCTAGGCAAGAACTTTGTAAAATGCTATGCAAATTAAAAAAGGTGCAGGGGGAAGATCTGTAAGGGATGGCCATGGAGACATTTTAGAGAAAAACAGTAATTTCTTTTTCTTTTGTAACCATTATATCTTAAAATTGCAATAGGAGGAAAACACTTGTACATTGAAAGTATGCCTAACTTTTTTGTTTTAACTTTCTGATAAAAAGGCAACTTGTTTAAAAATACTGAAACCCTAAGAATGGATTTTCTCTAACTTTTCCCTAGGTGATGTTGTCTTCATTTGCCTGCAAGAGAGGGATGCAACAAAAAGGACCAGAACATTAGAGCGCACCACGGAAATTCTCCATGGACCACCTGAAGCGAGGCCTGGGCTGCGGGCGCCGGGGAGGAAGGGCAAGGGCTGCAGCAGGCCGGCCAACCTGCCCGACGGAGCCCTGCTCCCCGGCTGCCATGCTCCGGGGGCTGCGGGCTGCGGCCCCGAGCCCACCAAGGGGCGGCCAGGCTGCGCCCCAGCAGGCCCCGAGCCCCCGCCGCAGGCCCACGGCCCGGCATGGCCTGTCCTCCGGCCCGGCCGCCGCTCGGAGAGCTGTCGGGCCTCTGCCAGGCACCGCTACCAGAGCCTTCTCCTCCAGCCTCTCCTTTCAGTGACAGCGCTGGGGTTTCACCAGCGGAAAATAAACGCACTGATCTGCCATGCAGCCGAAGGCGTCCTTCCCTTCCTGAGCCCAGCGAGCGGGGTGCTGCGGGCAGCGAGGCCCGACTGCTGGTGCCAGCCGCGCAGGCCTCCGCTGACGAGGGGCAGGGCAAGCAGTAGCTTCGGGAGGCTCACCAGAGCGGGCTGTGGCTGCCCTCACCCACCCCGTCACCCTCCAGACCCGCCCCGGCAGAACAAACACGCGTTCTGCTCGGAGGAATGGAACATGGAGCGTCACCCACCGAACCGGGGCACAGCACGGGCCTTCGCGAGGGCAGCGGCGGATCGGAGCCGCTCCGTGCCGCAGCCACGCCGGCTCGGCGGGAAGGCTGCGCCGCAGCCCGCGCCCTCGGCCCAGCTCCGGGTGGCAGCTGCCCGCAGTCGTCGCCGGCGTCCGAACGGCCCCGTGGCTGCAGCCCGGACAGGAGCAGCAGCCAGCAGCGCTCGCCAGCCGTGCCCAGAACTCCAGCTTCGCGCCTGGCGCTCTGCTCGCTTGCGCATCAACTTAGGCTAGCTCAGTTTCTTCCCCTCCCCAGTTTGTACAGTTCAAACCAGTTCAGATTGCTTTCAGAGTGACAGTACACGCCATGTTATCTTCATTAGAGAAACCCCCCCCACAAACCTACCCAAAAACTCTGACCCACAGCAACCGGAGTTACTGGGGAGACGTACAGGCGCCTTTCACCCCAGACGACAGAACACGTTCCTTCTCAGCAGCCCTTGCGAGCTGCTTCCCACCAGCCCCTGGCAAACGCAGTCACTGCTCCGAAGGCGCGAGCCCGGCAGCCTTTCGTCCACCAGCAGCCCAGGTCACAGCTTCCCGGCCACCGCAGACCCCGCGCACCATTCATAAAAGCCCCTCTGCTTGTGGGGACTGCTTCGGCTAACTACGCCGTAAGTGGCTTAAAGGGAGCGCAGCTTCCCACACCAAGGAATCCCATTTTAACCCAGACTCACTGACTGATCAAAAATAAGAAGTCAACAAGAGCAACACAAAATAACTTCATAGGCTAACCAGCTCACAGGTATCTTTTTCCAGAGGAGTATCACGAGCTCTGCTTGCTTTTTAGGGGTCTTTTCCATATCATATTACAATAGCTATGTTTTGTTAATAAAACCCATTGTTTTTGATTACGCTTGTAACAACTTTAAGCTCACCGAGATCCCTGAACTAGTCAGTGCTTTATTGCACCAAATAAACAATCAGATAAATGCTTGCAGAACTTACTCATTTTCAGCACAATTAAGACAAAAAACCCAGTGAAATTACAACAGTACCCACAGAGTGCCATCTTTTAGAATTGCTTTAGCCTTTCATCTGCTATAAATGTATTTAAACCATCTACAAAAAGTGAAGCAGAAGTACATGAAGTTCTCGTTTGTCTCCTGTTTTGTTAATCATGTTTTTGTTAAACACTCTGCATATTGTTTCTTCCACTGAAGCTTCTCTCACAATGCATGCAGATTTCCGATACCAAACACCTGACACAGCTTACTAATTAAGATTATTATTTTTACATAGCACATGTTACCATACAATACAAAAATACACCCCGAAACGCATTACAGATGCTATTTTGCTAGTATACAGAGCTGCTAGAAGAAAGCCATGTATCATACCGCTTCCCTTGTTTACGCTGTGTGACTGAGTTCATCTGTCCATCACAAAAGGACCCTGCCTTACTATTAAAAAAGCAAACACCAACAGGTGTGCTCTACTGGCAACATTCTAAGAAAAATCAGACCAAATTCTCCTCTCATATACAGAAGACTGCTCTCTCGCGAAACTTTACTCAACTGTGCTTTGTAGCGGAGCTTCTATTATTATTACTGCTACTTATCCTTAACATCTAACAAGATGAAAGGAAAAAAGACATTTTCACTGGAAAAGGCCCATCAGCTGTTCTAACTTAATTAAAGAATATTAACAGCAACTCATTTCAGTAGCAAAGTAGCAATTTAAACCAAAGGAGAAGGTTACTGCAACCTGCCTTTTCACAGACGGGTTACATTCATCGGCATGCAAGATAGTAACATGCAACCGAGACACTCCAGCCCTCGGTGCCAGCAACCAGCTTTTGCCCCCAGACACGCTCCTCCCACTTCAAACGTGATGGGCAAGGCAGAATTCGTCTCCACAAACTAAACAAGAACATCTAATACGTTCCCGTATTTTTACCTCTGAGAAGGTATTATTTGGTGGTTACCCCAACAGCACAGTCACCAGCGAGAGGGGAAAACGCTACCAGCCTCGTCTTCTCCTAACCTGACTCCAAGGTATCAAAAAATGAGAAACGCTGAAAAAACTGCGAAGCCAGTTCACGAAACCTCGCCACCGCACGCCCAGCCACGCCTTCCCCTGCACACAGCCCGGTCGCCAGGCGATGACTAATGTCGAATGAACAGGGAGCAGAAGGTTATTAAAGGAAAGAAAAAAGGGAGCAGAGTACAAAAGTCTGCGGGGCAAACCCCGGCGCTACAGCAACGCCCCGCTCAGCGCTCGCCCCGCCGCGCCAGCCGGGAGGGGACGGGACCGGCCCGGAGCTGTCTGCGGCGGGCGGCCCCGCGCCCTCCCCGCGCACCGAACCCCGGCACGGAGCGGCGCGGGCGCGGCAGCGTGAGCGCGCCTGACCCCGACCCTGCCCGGCGGCGGGAGCGCGCCTCGGGACGGGGATGGAGACGGCACTGCGCCGCGCACACCGCGCCGGGGCACGCACACCGCGCCGGGGCACACACACCGCGCCGGGCACGCCGCGCCGCCCCTCCCGACCCGGGGGCTCCCGCCCCGCCGCTCCCGGCACTTCCCGCCGCGCCCCCGCCCGACTCCGCAGCCCAGCGCCCGCGGTACGGCCCGGCGCGGCCCGGCCCTGCCCGCTGCGGCGCGGCTCCCGCCTCCCGCCCGCGGCGCCGACGGCGCCCTCGGGCCCACAGCGCGGGCTGCGCATCCGCCGCGGGCCCGGGAGCGGGGTGGGGGGGGCGGCCGCGCCGGGCTGGAGGCGACGGGCCCGGCCGCGACCCCCGCCGAGCGCACCTGCCCCCGCCCGCCCGGTGCCCGGTGCCCAGGCCGGGGCAGGGCCCCCGCCCGCAGGGCCCGCGCTGCGCGGCCGGGCATGCCGCGCTCTGCCCGCGCAGAAGGGCCGCGGTGCAGGCGGCGCCGCCGACCGGGCCGGGCGCTGGTCCTCCCGAGGCGGCGGCGGCGGCTCCTCGGCCCCGCTGCCCCGGGCCCCCGGCGGGCTCCGCCGCCCCGCCTCGCCTCGCCTCGCCTCCCGCCTGGCCCGCGCGGCGCCCCCGGCACTCACCGCTCGGAGGGGGGGGCGGCGGCGGGGCGCAGCGGCCGGCCCCGCTCAGCGCGCCGGCGGCGGGCCCTAGCCCGGGGTCTCCATGGTGGCGGTGGTGGCGCCGGCGCCGCCGAGCCCCGCCGCCCGCTCCGCCTGGCCGCGCCCCGCCCCGCTGGCGACGTCAGCGCGGCGCCCTGCCCTGCACCCGCGCCCATTGGCCAGACGCGGCACAAGGCGGCATGCCATTGGCTACTGCCGCGTGTTAAACCCGCCAATGGCGGCACGACTTGAGGTTACTATGGTTACCGATGCCGTGAGGCGGCGGAGTGGAAGGTGCTGCTGTTTCCTCGGCGCAGTGCGCGGGGACCGTGTCGGGTTGTGCTGTGCCCGCAGGCGGCAGTACCCGCGGGGCTGGGCCGCCTGCCCGGGCCAGGCCAGGCCGCCGGGGCGGGAGGCTCCTCCGGCGCCGCCGCGGAGCCCGCCGGTCTCCTCGCGGTGAGTGTCGGTGCGCGGCGTGGGAGCGGGCGGGGTGCAGGTGGCCGGAGCAACCGGTTGCAAAATGGCCGCCGCGGGGGTGTCCGGGCGGGGGTGCCCGCGAGGGCCGCTGCCGGTGGCTGGGGCCGCTCGTCCCTCCCGGCGGGCTGCCCGGGGCAGTGCCTCCCGCCCCGTTGCAGGCGGCCGGGGAGCCTCCTGGGCCGGCGCGGCCGCCGCAGGAGCGGCAGCGGGAGCTGACCCCGGCGGGGGCTCCGCGGTGGTCCCCGGCGGGCTGCGAGGGGCCGGGAGCCGCGCCGTGCCGGCACCGCAGGTTCCCCGGCGGGCGCGCAGCCCGGCACCCTGCTCCGACTCTGACTGGTAAGCTCCCGGCGTGTGTGAAAGGTGAGAAAAATACTGTAGTGCCTTAGAATGTCACTGTTCGGAAGCTCTGGTACTGCCGGACTCTGCTTATGGCGTAGAGAATTGCCGATGGGGACGAGAAAAGCTGATATAGCTGGAGGTACTGTAAAACACTTTAAGAACAGATTCTGTGTGAGAGAGTGTATGCGTTAAAAGCTTGGTCTTCTTTCTGAGTCAGGTGACCGTTCCGAACACACCACCTTCCTGCGTTTCTCGGGGTTTTCTGGCTGACGCCGTTTCCTCTTCTCCCAGCCCGCTGCTTTTACAGCCGCGCTAGGACGCTTGCTGCTTCGTTGGCTGGTATGGTAACGACACTGTAAACGGCTAAAAGAAGCCAAGATTAAATTGCTGCCTGAATCTTCCCAGAAGTGCATCTATTCTCATTTTACTCTGTTAATGCTTTTGCATTTTATCTTTTCCTGATACTTGTCTAACGCATTAATAAGGCTTCAGGTATACTTCTGTAGGCAAACTTGGGTGTGGGGTGTAATTCAGTGGGCGGCTCTTGCTGTCTTAAGAGGTTGTCTTATTCAACTCCATCGCCTGTTGCATAGATGCAGGCTGCATAGGAATCCTGCTGAAAAATAACCATGCAAACGGTACCTGCATTTTTACTGGTGTCTTTTTTCCATCCGGATTAGTTCTCCAGTTCATTGTGCAATGGGATGCACCATATTTTTATCTTGGCATAAGGACACGTGACAGCTCTGATGTGGTTTGATCAGCGCTGACACTACAAGTAGAACTGTGTCTTTACCCTCTGTTCAGAAAGGAGCTGCAGGGAAAAAGTAGGGGGTGGCTGAACGTGGAGAGTCGCCTATAAACTCAGAATTCATATCGTGTCTTCTCTTCATTTTTCACTTGCAGTGTAGTCTGCTACGCTGGAAACTATGTAGGCTATTCGTATAATTTTTAATCTCTGTAATATTTGTTGCCATGGGTATGGATTAATACAGTAGGAACTCCTGCTGTATGATCATGTGACAAATGGAAAACACTGGGCAGATGTAAACAGGGGTCGTGATTCCTCACTGGCCTGCAAATCTCATGATTCATACTATGTTAAGTGGATATAAAAGGTTACCAAGCCAGAATGGTGGCCTCCTTCTAGGAAGTAGGGAACAGGAGTCCAGAGGAATCATAGCAAAAACTTAGTGAAACAAAGAGTAACAATCGTGAAATAAGACAAGCAGGGGAAGGGTCAAATAAGAGTGGAGAGCAACAGAAAAGGAAAAATAAAATGTGAAATTGGAGTAAGCAGATCTAGAATAAAGGGAGGAGAAAGCACAGAACCTGTGAGAGAAGTTACTTTCATTAGTGGTAAGGTTGCTTCTACCACAGGTGTACTGGATTAATTAAATCAACTTCTAATTGGTCTCATCTGGTTTTAACCTGTAATTTGGATATTGTTACATTGGTTTAGCTTCCACAGATAACAGCTTGTAGAAAATGAAGGGGCTTACTTGCCTCCCCTGGTAATTTGAACCACCTCTGAAGTACTGGGAACAGGCTGTTCTAAGCGTCTTCTATCCCTGCAGAGCCGTGCATTGCAAGGTCTCTGTATTTCAGAGTTTGCTGCCGGGGCAAGATGGGAAAGAGTAAGAAATAATGGCAAGAAGGAGAAAGTGATCTTGAGCCAGTTTGTTTTGACGCTATAGAAGTATAAAGACTTAAAAATAATATTTTGAGGTCCTGTCAGATTTGCAAATATATTGAATGACTATCAGTGAAGAACAGCTATTTCATTCTGTGTGGTATTAGTCATACAGTCATAGCTTTTTTTTAAATTTATTTTGGCACTCAGTGCAGCCAATACATTATCTAATTTGACTGCTTTGTATCACAGGCCATCAATTCCCCACCCATTTATCACTGTACTGAGCCCAAGAGGGATAAAATATGTTATGGAAAGGCACCCCATTTTAACTTTCCAATACAAAAAACTGCACGGTATAGTGACTCTTTTGATTTCTTATTCCAGTAGCTAATAGTAAGCTTTGTCAAATACATGTTTAAACTTCTCTATCAATTTTAGGATCAGCAACAAACAAGTACTGGGTTTTTTTATTCACCTTCTTCAGGATGTGACTTGAAAATACGATGATTTTTCTTTTTCATTCTCATTTGGAAAGCACTGGTTCCATTATGTTTGCAAATCTTATAAAAATCTAATGGGATGTTTTCTTTGTGAACTTCCCTGGTTTCTTATGAGCCTTAAATCTGATATCTTAAAATGATTGTGCTCATTTTCCAGCTTTTTAGATGAGCAATTTAGTTAACGGGTATTTGCTGGTTGGTTTGCGGCTGTTGTGCTCCTTCAGTGTTTCAAGTCATTAATATGTTTTTCTGCTTCGTTTAATCTATTCTGAAATTAATCCATATTGGAGTCTTTTTTTTTTTATGTTCCACAGATGTTCACAGTCCTTGCAGAACATTGGCATGCCTATCTTTAATTTTAGTGATTATTTCTCTGTTTGCAAGATTACCTAGGTTTCTGCATCTGATGTGAGCACGCAGGCACTTTGGCTAGAAAGTGGGAACTGTTGGCACAGAATGCTTGGTCCTTGGAAATGCAGGTTTGTGGAGATGAATATCAGTCACAAAAACAGTGTTGCCTTTGTGTCTTTTTTTTTTTTCTGGAAACTGTTTAGTGCAACCAGCTTTACCTGTAATCCCTTACAGGTACTGGAATTACAAAGGTTTGGAAAAAAATAATTGGAGAATAGAGTAATGCTCATGGCAGGCTAACTGAACAAATGAGCAGCTGTTTAGTGTTCACAAGGGAAATTATTTAGATGTGTGGGTTTTTTTCCCCACCCATAAAAACCTACAATTTGATTTCAAAAGTTACTGCAAGCCCTTGTGTTGATGTCACAGTAACTCAGTCAATCGTGATACAATTGACTTTGGGTAATTTGGAAACTGTAATTCAATTCGGTTTAAAAAGCAGTAAATGTTCTGCTTTTTTATTGTTGAGCTGGGGAGGTGTGGCACCTAGCGGAAGGTGTATTTCTGAAGTAGTGGACTGGCGTCTTGCTGTTTGAGCGAGGGTTTTTACAGATGGTTGCATTCAAAATTAATGCTCTGTCATGGGTATAGTTTTCTCTCTCCCAGTGGGAAAACAAAATAGTGAGGAAAACTGTTTGGATACTGACAAGTTGTTTGCATTTTCATCTTGTTTTTTTTCCTTCCATGGCTTTGAAGCACCAGGTATGAATGAACCTGCAAAGTGCTCAGGGTGATCACTAAGCTGCTGGTTACACAGCTGCTTTAATCTGGCTCAAGCCCAGCTCCAAAGGAAAAGGGACAACGCTACCCTGTCATGGTATCTCTCCACCTTTCCTTGTGCCAGCAAACATGATTGTGCAACTGTGCTGGTAGCTAGGTTAGAAAACTAATGCAGTTTCCCCAGAAACCTCCCCACAACATACGCTTTTTTTTTTTTTTTTTTAGTTGGATCAATTTCCAGATCTAGCTCACTGTTCTCCTGCCTCTCGTGCCTGCACTGAGCTATTTGCAAGCAGCCACGCATGGAGGGGACAGGGACCTCCTCTTCTGGCAGCAAAGTGCTGTGTTTTTCCCTGGGTACCTGTTTCAGCAAAATGGGGGTTCGAGGAGCAACAGCTTGCTGGACTACCGTATGAGCTCAGCTACTGAATTAATTCTGGTTTAAGAAAAGTAACCTTTTCTTGGCAAAGCAAGAGAATCTTGTACCAGTATATTGACTCAGCTTCCAGTGTGTCAGTGTGAGGGGTTTTGTTAGCATTTTGTTTGGGGGTAGCGTACTGCAGTGGGAGGCTAGGAGGTGCCCAGTGAGCGAAGTCCTTAAGTAATCTTGGCTGCTGAAGGCAGCTAATTGTAAAACCAGGCTTCATCGTATATGTGCACCTGTAAGCCAGGGCTGCTCTTGGGTATTGCATCTGACAGAACTGGGCAGCTCTGCAGCAGCCAGATGGATGATTTGGTGAGAGGATGTGAGGAAAAGCAGAGTGGGATGTCCAATAAGGAAAAGGCAATTAGCAGTTATTCTGTTCTGTGGGTTTTCAGGTCCTAAGCTTGTAAGTAATATTTGTAGAAACAACAACCTGGGGGGGAGGGAGAGGCACAAAACACCAACCCCCCCACCCCCAAACAAACAAAAGTTCTGGAGAATGCAGATACTGATATCTGCTCAAGCATGGGTAAAGGCCTGCTAAAATGCTTTGCAGTTCCTCCTGACTGCTACGATTCTCAAGCCGAATACCATATAGCCCATCTTCTTACTAGGCTGTATTTGAGGCCTGGAAAACTGCTGACAAATTGACAAGGTTGTAATCGTTCTTATCTGACTAGGGATAGAGATTTCAAACTGAAATCTAGAAATCCTGATGAGTGATGGAGGCAACAAAAAAAAAAATCTACATGCAAAAAGATGATTGATTCTTGTTTATGGACTGTACATTTGCAAGAGTTGTAAATGAGAGGCTTCAGACAAGCATGCTTTGTTTTTTGTAGTAGAGCATCAGACAACATTGTGCATTAATTTAAGGTGAAGGTGTGCCACATGCTTCCCTGCACATAACTCTGCAAATTTGGCCTAGCAGAACCGGCAAAAGCTGTACAAAATGATACTGATGCTCCTGACAAAATAACCTGCAGTGGCTTCTAAATAATTTGAATTATCTGTACCTCTTACTTGCCATCTCATAGGCTACAGACAAATGTTATTCTCTGACTCCAGCTGTGCTACTGTCAGACAAAAATCAGTTAGGCCAGCCAGCGTAAGTTATGGTGATACAGAATCTTTGGTGTTGGTGCTAACTCATGAAGTCCTGCTTCCTCAAGTTCTCCTTCCCCCACCCCAGTGGCTATTAGCCCTGTTTGTGTGTCCACCCTAAGCTCGGTTTGTGAAGCAATCTGTTTAGCTCTGAGAGGACTGATGCAGAATTGCTTTTAAGTATAACCATCAGTGTGCAAATCACTGCAACTGCTAATGCCATAGCTTCTCATAGGATATAATAGGAAAAAGTATCTCGGCTTAAGGAGAAATTGGACTTACTCAGAGTAAGACGTTCTTCAAGCGCTGATAAGCTGTACCCCCATACAGTATAAACAAAGCCCGCTGACTTCTGCCTGAAGTTCATTAAGAAATGTGTACACGAATTGTTCTGTCAGCAGAGCTGTGGGGAGGAGCCCTCCAGCAGTGGGTCAGTGAACCTCTCTGTATAGGTTTGGATTTTTTAAAGAAAAAAAAAAAATCAGTAACAAAGCTAGCATGAAAATGACATAGGTGGAAATTCTTTAATTTAAAATGCTCCGCAGAAGGCAAAAGCAAAGACAGGAACACGTGCAAAGGGTGAGGACAACTTAAAAACACCTGTTTCATTCTATAAAACAAAGAATTTGACTTCTGTTTCCCTTCCTGCTTTGAGGAAAGTTGGGCTTTAGCTAGTTAAAGAAAATAAAACTATTATGACTCTGAAAACTGTGTATTTCTAATTGTTCATTTTGTGGTGCTGGAAACAAAATCACATTGGTTTATCTGAAGAGCAATGGGGCTGTGATTTAACAACGGTAATCTGGACACTTTGTATAGAATTTTTAAGCCCAGTCTTCAGCAGGCGATTTTTTGTGAGTGACTTGATGATTTCTGCATACTGTGAGCTTCTTTAGCTGCCTTCCACTGAACTTCTGCTACTACTCAGTATTGATTATTTTAGTAGCTGGTGGTTTAGTAGATGTGATGTCTCGCATGGGACACACTGTTCTGCTACAGCCCCTTTAAGGTCTGTCTCCTTAACTACCCCTGCCTGTAAAATTGCATCCTTATCCATTGGCCCTGCATTATTATATATGGAATCCATCTTTTAAATTTCTGTGGTACAGGGCGTATCCTACCTCTTGATAAGAAGTCATTGCAACTGAATCCTTGCCTACTGCGTTGGCATAAATTCTTACCAGAAAAAAGGAAGCCTATGCTTATTTTGTGTGAGACCAGATTGCCTATGGCGTTACAATTTTGCTGATGCCTGTTGGAACTAGGATCCTCTGTACGAGGAGCTCAGTGCCCGTTTCGTTCAGCATGATTACAAGGGATCAGGCACTGCGCATTGAAGGGTAAAGAGAAGTTTCGATCTCCCCTGCACCAGTGCCTCTTTGCAGGAACCCATGGTCAGTCCTTCCCATGTCAAGGTGGTTGGCTGGTGGCAGGAGGACATGGATAATCGAGAGCTCTTCAGTGTCACCTTCCAAAGGGAGCCACCTGAGAGCCACCCTCCTGCTTGCCCGGTTTACCTTGTTGACTGCTCTGTCCCCAGGCTGTGAGCTCTGTAACCTCCTTAGTTTCTCTTGTCATTCGGTTCTTTTTGGTCTCTTGAGTATCTGCTCTGAAGTATTTTTTACTCTCACCCCAGTCCTTTCCTCCTTTCTGTCCTTGCACCTCTAGCAACACATTTTCTTTGCAGATTAAGCCTCCTTTTCTATGAAAACTGTAATGAAAAGATGATTCTTTTGTAAAACCTTACAGCTTTCATCAGAAAGTTATATGCTAGCTGATGGTATTAGTCCTATGAAATGTTCTGTTATGGTTACTTACACAGTCTTAGTGGTTTTGTGTTTGTTTTTTTTTTTTTAAATGTGTGCTCGTTCTCTTAGGAATATGATTGTTTGCTTCCTCTTGTATATTGGTATAGTGTCAAGAATATTTAATACTGACCTAGACTTTACAAAATACTTTGATGTTTTAAAGCTTACACATGCAGCTGTGTGCTGGGTTGGATCCAGACTAGAGTGGCCATTGTCTTGCAGAACACAGTCCTCAGGAGAAAGTCTAAGTGCATGGGAAGAAGATTGGCACAGACTTTTATATGTAAATAAACAGGCAGATATTTTTTCTTACACAATTTGGAATGATCCGTATGGATAATATGACTTTGTTCTGAAATATATTTTAAATGGTGAAAATACTGCGGTTTTTAATTTCCATACAGGTTCAGTTTGAAGTGCAGTGCCTTGCACAGCGCTGGGTGCCACCTGTTAAGAGAAAGAATGCATTTTTTTTGAGTTACCAAGGTGATAGTTTCATTTATTTTTTTACCATGAAGTTAAATGTTCTGGCTTATATATAAGCAAGAAGAATTCATCTGATTCACTTTAGCAGCTAGAAGGCAGGTCAAATTTTTGACCAGGAGCATCATTTTACTGGTGCCATTAAGCAAAGAAATTCTAAACAAGAAAATGACTTCTCAGCACTTTTCTGCACTGTTGGGTCTAATCTCCCTTGTTCATGCAAATCGAATCTTTTTTGGTTTAAAAAAGAAAAAAAACCGTATTGGTTTTATATGGGTGGCTAAACTGGTAGGTCTTGAGAGAATGAAACTGCAATATTTTGTTCCACTAATATCAACTTCCTTACGAGGTTTACTGCTTTGGATTTGTTTTTCGTTAATTGAAATAAGGAAAAGCAAAAAGAAAGTAGTCAAGGCAAAGCCTAAATACTTCGTTGTAATGGAGGGAACATTGATTCTATGGTGGTTTTCTATTATAGCATCTTTACTTCTGGTGTGCTAAATGAGTAATGTAGATTTAAGTGTTTTATCTGATGGATGCCAGAGCAGCAGAGTGGCAAGTTGCTCACTGCACTATTACAAATATCCTGCTTTCCACATAGGCTAGCAAATAAGCAGATATGCTTTAAGAGTTGGACAGTTAAAGGTTGATTTAACTGTACATTTGTTATTTCTTAAGTAATGAAGGAAATTGTAGGGTGCTATAATGGATAACTCAGACTTACATCTTCCAATAAGTCTTTAAATGAATATGTTGAAGCATATTGTTTAATTTGTGACTTAGTTTTTGTTATAATGGAGGTAATAAATAGGAAGCTAGATGGAACGTTAATAATATAAAAAAGTAGGCAGTAAAACTCTGCAGATTTCTTGTGTTCAAATCCAACAGTCTGTAAATGATGCCTTGGGATTTTTGCCTTTAGCTCAGCAAAGCAGAATTTTGTCCAGGATTGCCCAGCCACATGCCCAGAGAAGCTGTGGCTGCCCCCTCCCTGGCAGGGTTCAAGGCCAGGTTGGATGGGGCTTGGAGCAGCCTGGGCTGGTGGAAGGGGTCCCTGCCCGGGGCAGGGGGGTGAGACGGGGGGATCTGTAAGTCCCTACCAGTCCAACCCAGTCGATGATAACTAACTACTGTCTATGATAATTAACTGCTGAAAGCATTATAGCATTTCTCATTTCATCCTCTCTTTCAGTGAAACTTGGCAATTGCCAGGTGTGCTGCCTGCAGCTGGTGCCTTTGAAGTGGTGCGTTTGGTCAGTGAGAATGGCTTGTGGATGGTCTGTTCAAAACAACAGGACAGAATGCCAGCTGGCTCACTTGATTCAGGCTTGCGTGGTGGGCATGGATGACTTCATTTGCTACCCTTTTTATGTCCCTTGTCAACTTGTAAAAAGTTTACTTACCTTCTTTTATTTGCTTGTTGCATTTTTTTCTACATGAAGTGTTTTCAAAGTTTATTTTATCTTAGATTGCTACTTAGAATATTCAAAGGTGGAGGGGGAGTAGTAGTTCTTTTGTAATGTACAGATACTGAGAAAGCAGATGAGCTATTTCCTCCCCCCTCTGCAGTGTGACAGTGTGTTCCATGAAGCTGATTGTTTTAAGTGTTACTCAAATTGATCTTCCTACTTTGGATTAAGTTTTACTTAATGAGGAAGTAATGAGATTATCATAGACAAAAAGGACTATGTCTGTCTTGGAACGTACAATTTCTGATACTTGACTTTTTCAAACGTATCCATAATTCTTTCTTTAGGGAATGCAAATTTAAATGATAATCAAACTATGGGACTTCTGTAGCAACTGTTTTGACACTGAATGATAAAAGTATTATACTGTGTATTTTCTCTCTGGGGAAAGGATTGACTGCTGCAAGATTAGAACGTTCTGGATGGGTGCCATTTTCAGATAGTTCAACTAGAAGAAGAGAATGGATCTGATTAAGGGATAAAGCTGGTTATTTGTTTGTTTTTACTCCATGCCTCTTTTCCCTAACAATAATTAGGAGCAGAGGGTTCCAACAACTGCATGTTAATATTCCTCTCTTTTGAATGGAGTAGCTAAGCAATTAACATTTCCTTTAAACTTTAAAATCTAGGAAAAAATCTTTCACAAAATATTTAAGAACTCTCCAAATGTTCCAAAGAGAGCACTGAAAATAAGAGACTTGTATGTTTGGGGTGTTTTTCTCAGAATTTGGATGTTTTACAAATCTGCCTTAATCTACAATCAAAGTTCCCATTGATCTTGTACTGAAAGTTTTCAGTGAAGTCAGTGGCTCATTCCTGGTTTTCAACTGTTTATGCCCACTGGTAATTTACTTGAACCATTTGACAGGAATGTAACACCTGCTGTTGCGAAATTAAGTGACCTTTGTTGGCACAAAATACAAGTAGCAATTAAACTGTCATTGATTATGCTGTTAAATTGTATTTTGCACAGAGTTGATATGGCTTCATATTACTGATTTTACATTTAATAACTTGACTGATTTAAAACATGCACAGAAAGTTTTGTTTTAAATAGCATGTCCAGGTCGTTAAACACTGCCTCACCCCCAGTAATTTTGCCTTTCTGTTGATTAGCAGCAGTTTAGCTGAGAGGAAAAAATGACACTCATGACCTGAATCTGCAAAGATTTATGTATGAAATGACTTGCTCAGCTGAGGCAGTGAGAGGTCGGCTCCTCTGAAGTTAATGGTTAAACTCACGGGGAGGCCTCATGCTTGTGGAAGTGGGACCCGCAGTGGGCATGAATCATCACCAGCAGCAACATGTGGCAGGGTGGGACTGGCAGACTGCAGACTCTGCCTGCTCCAGAAGTGCTGACTAACACTTGCAGAGTTTAATTTCTATTTAAATGAAAGGGAGAGTAGGACCTTGCCTTAATGTTCGGTGTTCACGTATTTAAGAATATACTTAAGTCATATACCTCAGGCACAAGCATTTACATTTAGAATGCACTGAAGTGTTTAGTTGAATTGGAAGCATAATCTTCTAAGCGATCATATTTGTCATTACCTAGAAGTGTCCTGAATTGTAGTGAGATTCAAAATTATCAACAGGAGCAGAAACAGGATTGGTCAACCTTGTCCTTTTTACTGTTACTAAAAGGTTTAGTCATGGCTATTTGTAGGCGTAGCTGATTTAGCATTCTTGGGGGACAGTGTTCTGTGTGCTAAAGGCTTCTGTTCGATGTCTGTTTTGTCCTTTGTACTGTTTCTTTCTAAGATGCATCGGGACTTCCACCCTAGAGGCTGCACTGAAGTTTGAACAAAGCCTTGAAGCAGGGTATCTTAATTCAGGCTCAGATGAACTTTTATAGTATTGAAGAGGTTTTTAGATGTATCAGCATTAAAGCAGAAATAAATTTAACTTGCAGTGCTTTTGTCATTTTGGTTACTGAAGATGAAATACAGGTTTATACAGATCTTGCCCTTTCCAAAACCATCTTAACATTCATTTGCAGTGTTTTAGCGAAGTCATAATGTTGAATTTGTGGTAATAGAAAACAACGTGCGGTAAAAGGCTGAGATCAAATACAGATGTATGACAACATTGCAGAAGAGAGAAATGGGTAGTCTGGAAGGGAATAAGCACTTATTTAATCAAACACAGTAGCCTTAAAATTACAGAAAAC
Organism: Opisthocomus hoazin; assembly: GCF_030867145.1. Taxonomy (NCBI): domain Eukaryota; kingdom Metazoa; phylum Chordata; class Aves; order Opisthocomiformes; family Opisthocomidae; genus Opisthocomus; species Opisthocomus hoazin. Next base: position 579,469 of record NC_134422.1, read on the forward strand.
GGCCAGTAGTTTTTTTGCATAAGTTCTGATGTACTCTCCTGCTTTCTTTTCAAAGGAGTGGAAGCTAAGGCAAATATGTGAAGCTTTGTTAAAAGCTGACATTATATCAGAAACATGTCAGTAAAAAGAAGATATATTTACAGTTTGCCAAAGGGGTAAGTGAATAAACCAGAGGGGTTGCTATGCTGCTGCTAACCTTACTAGTGTCCATCCTTATTTCTCAAAAAGGACAACATTTCTTGTGTTGGAAGAAGCTTGTCATTTAAAGCTGGCCCAATGGACCCAAATTAGGATGATGGTTCCCAAAATGTGTAATACAGGAGAATGACGCTAACACAGCAGCTGGGCAGGGAACAGTAATAAAAGGTTTTTATAGAGGGAAGCGGGTGCAATGGATCCAATCTTCTTAAAGCTTTCAAGTACTCCCCATTTTTCATGCATAAGGTAAGGTTTTTTTGCCTTCATGTAGGGTTAGGCAGGAGTCACTGTGTAGTACTCTCTTCCCAAGTTTAGCAATAGAAGTAGTGCTAGGGTGGTCAGAAACCTAGAAGCAGGCAGGAGGAAGGCTGACTGTCTATAGCAGAGGAATAGAATTTCTTTTAAGCTTATGAGAGACTAGATTGTTAGCTCCTTGTGCAGTTATTTTTCTAAAGACATGTTTTGTCCCACCTTTATATTGCTCATAATTTGGAAATGTCTCTTCAGCCTGATTTGTTTTATTTATCCTGATAAGATCTTAACCCTACTGAAGGTTTGATGCAGTAATGAAACTGTTTATTTCCAGCTGAAGTTCCTGACCTGTTTTTCTTTCAATTTATTTTTACATCCCTTGCTGTTGTGCTTTGACCATGTACAACGCAGTCGAAACAGGTACTGTGAGCTTATGGGGAAGGCAGTAAACAGAAGCCAGCTTGGAAATCACACTGGGGATGGAAAGTATGGGTTTGTCTGTGCAAGGCACTGCTTAGTCTGTCAAACTTGGATACAGATTGAGGATATTTACGAAAGATAGTTTGCATCCTCCTATGCAATTATTCAGCACGTAATTCTAATTGGTGGAGCTCCTTAATGCAGCTTTTTTCTTCTTTTAAAGCTTTCCTCCAAATCTGCTGAGTTGTCTAGTTCTTCGTTCTCCAGCTAATACACTCCTTTGCCCTTCTCCTGCTGCTTAGGTCTCCAGGCTTGGACTCCATGGTTGTAGTATCTTTCCTAAAAATGCTATCCTGTTTATCATAGCATGGGTGGAGAGCAAAGCACTTCTCCATGCGTGAGAAGTCAGTCTGATTTTGCTGTTAGTTACAACTCCTGACCAGTCCTTGCACTCACATGGTGACAGGAGGTAGCTCCACGTCTCATCGGTGCTCTCGGGTACTTGAACCACTCTCTTTCAGCCTGTCCTTGCTTGTTCTTGAGAACAAACCTGAGCTGAAGCTTCATTGCATTGAAGGTGTTTGGAGACAAGCTTGCGCTCACCAGTAGGCTTTGGAGCACCTTCCACAGTGAACGGGAGGAAGGCCTTGGCTTGTGCTGCCTGTTAGCTGGGACTTGAGCTTGCGTCTGCCAGCAAGGGGGGAGCGTAGTCATCCTGCCTGGCTGCCTGGCTCCGCGTGTGCTAGTGGTGTTAGGGCACGCAGTCGGCCAGGTGTTTTCCTGGAAGGACACAACGTTCTGTGACACAGAGCATTAACAGCTTTGTAAGTACCGCTTGGGATCAGCAGTGTGGCATGCCCTAGGTGCTGTGAGTCAGAGCCTTGTGGGGCACTGTGACAAAGCCAGTACCTCCTCATGCTGTTGGCCCAGGGGGCTTCTGGAGTTGGGGCAGAGCCAAGAAGGGGAACCCAGATGGAATTTATTTATTAAATTTTGAGTTATGGGATGAAGTGTTTTTGGTTAAACACTCAAATGGCACAATACCTCATTTTGGTTTAGGGTATTTGGATGTGAGCTGTAGGCACTATTCAAAAACCCTCAGAACAGATTGTCCCTGAGTATGTACGGAGAAGACAACCATCCAGTATGTGGGAATCCTTGTGGTTCCAATGCTTAGGAGACCCTTCAGAAAGGACATTGGAAAATGAAGTTTTGCTCCTTCATGCCTTGTTATGCCTAACCACTGGGATACAGTGTTTAAAGGAGGGGAAGGTCCTTTTCTCTTTTGTAATTGGTACTCAAATTTCCTAGTGGCTGTATTCTAAAGAGTAGTTTATGAGTTTAAGTGCTAAGATGTCAACCTTCTTGAATCTTTCTTAATCTTCTGGTCACTAATATTAAGTGCATTGACCAAGTTCCTGGATAGTCTGTTTGGTTCAAGCTGCATTTTATGGATGTTAATAAACTAATTGCTAAAAAACCCCACAGAAACAAACCTATTCCTGATGAAAATATACTATGAGTACCAGAGCAAGAAAAGTGAAGTTACTTGTGTTCTAAGGAGTTAGTTACTGAAAAATCTTCCTTTAGCAAAGACATATGCAAATTAAAGCTATTCTGTTGTAATCTATGAAGGTGGAAATATTTTGAGGGCAGTGAACTCTTACTGAAATTGATATTTCTGCACTTTTAGGTATTTCAGCTTCAAAAACAGGTGCGTGGAAAAAAATCATTAGCTATAACTCATTAGTTCTGTTCAAGCAGCTGCAAACCTTTAAAAATTAATGATTTTCACCATGAAATGTAAAGTCTCGGTTGTGAGCTGTAGTATTCATTCAGTGCAAAATTTCAACTGAAGTTGACAGGGCTCTTCCAGGGTAGAGGTTTAGCAAGCACCCCCAGAATTAACCCACCACTATCAATTGAATTTGTCGTCTTTAAACCTATAAATAACTAGATCTTTGTGAAATTGTCATTATGATGTAAATGTACTGGGCTATCCCCTTTTAATACAGACTCTCACAACTAGGAGAAATACTAACAGATCTCAGAATTTAATGAGAGCATTGACATAGTGGAAATTACTCTTTTAGGGTTGTAAAATGCAAAAATTCCAATGGTCTCTTCAAGAGCAAAACAATAAAGGTGCTTAAAGGCACTGTCAGATGTATTGAGATGCAAAATCCAGTGGCTCTTGTTTAAAAACTAAAATACCTCCTGAAATATTTTAATTACTTCCTATGAAATAGAGTGGAAATGCAAGAGGCAGTAGAAAAAAAATTCTGCTACCTATGATTTACCATGGATTATGCTTGTAGGAATGAAAAATGGATGTAGATTTTATGCTCTCTGAAATTGCCGAATCACTTGTTTTTTTTTCCCCTTGGCCCGGGGAGATGAACATCAGCAGGGATTTCCTCCGGCTACTGATGCAACCCCTGTGCTCGAAGAATACTGCCTGACAGCATTTGCCCGTTTCAAAAGAAAGTATCACTACTGTAATACTGGTATGAATGAATACAGACTGTAGAACTGATGATGGAGGCTTAAGTGCCCTTTGAAGGACTAACCTTGTGCAGAGAGCAGAGTCAGAGAATATTTTGGATAAAAAGCTTATTTTGTACCGCTGTACTCAAATGTACCACTGAGTCCTCCTCTAACTGAAGCACGGGGAAACTGGATGCCGAGAATTGCAAGAGCTAGGAGGCAAAGCCAAGACAGTTTTCATTGTTGCAAATCTCTGATTTTGACTTTGCAAGAGACTTTGATGTCTCGCTCTGTAGTTAGGACTATTCCGTGTTTCATTTTCCTTTGTAGATATATTTTCCTGCTTTTAATCTGAGGAGTTTTGGCAACTTGGTCAAAGCTGCTGCTGTCACTGGGCTGTTACAAATCCAGTAAGTCCAAATGATTCCGCAAATTGTGTGCAGACAATCCACTTGAAGTCTGATAGAGATACATTTATTTCTGTTTGCAGAATCTCAGAACATGGTAGCCTTGCTGATATCTCTGCTAAGGAAAATCAACATTGCTGTGTGAACATGAACAATAGTACACAGAAAACCCTGGAGAGCTTGCTGTTGTTTAAAAATCATGCTGCTGATCTGTAGAGTGGCTCCACTGGAGAACGGTCATACTCCTTCAGACTATTTGTGTTCATTCTTCTCCCTTGTTTTCTTGGCTCTGTGTAAATATAGCTTATATTTGACGGTAGAAGAAGAGACAGTGCAGTTACTCTTCATTTTTACGTCAGTAAGAGTATTAATAGGGTTATAGAAATATCAAGCCACAGTTAAATGTTCACGTCTTCCTGAATGAGGCTACGAATTGTGATGACTTATGGGCTTTCTAAGAGAGAGATGTATGAAAGTCTGGTTTAGACTAGTCAATCAAAAAAGCTTTGAAATAAAGAATTTCATTATATTGTGATGTTTGCTCTTTTCTCAAAATTCGGATGTGTGGTTGATTTACTCTTCAAGGGAAGGGTAAAATTCGTCAAAGAAAAAAAAAAGGCCTGGTTTTGTTTCTTTGTGATTCACATTGAAAGCCTTAAGAAGAGATAATTGAAAAATAGCACTAAACAAATCTTTTGAGTTTACTTATAGGCTTTTTCCTACTTTTTGAGCTTTTATTGTTAGTGTTTTAAGTCTTCCTGTTCAACCTTAATGACTATAAATTCAGTGGAAGATTGCATCACATAATTCACTGCCGACTATTATAGAATTCAGTGGAAAATTATGTCAGCTTGCAGGGTTTCACTCTTTGTTTTGAGATTGCCCCTCTGGCCCATCTTTTAACTACAGAATTTCATGATGTGTCTGCTTCCCCTTCCTCCAGGGAAGAAGATTTTGGAGGCTGGAAGTCTAAGGGAATTATGACACTGGGGATACTAAACTAAGCCTAATTTACAGACTTGTAAACAAACTGAATACAAATTTCCTTTAAATGCCTTTGATCAGCTTATAGCTTAAAGATTTGTGTGTTGGTGGTTGAGCATTTCTTCTTCCAGTTATATTTCCAGTGATTCCTCCAAGAAACAGAGAAAGACAAGCCTGTGTGTAGTTGACCTTTCTAAGAAGAAGCAGAAAATATAGTTTGTCTTTAGGGGGAAAAGAAGCAACATTTAAACTTTGTGCACCTTGAAGGAATAAGTAAGGTAAATCCCATACTTTACTGTGTTAAGTAATTAATTTGATTTCTAAAAAAATCTGTTCCAACTGAAATACATATGCAGTTAGAAAATTAAATGTAGATAATTTCATGTATAAATAAAACATTACCATGACAAACAGGCCAAATTTGCTTGTGATATGGAGAATTACCTCATTTGTCTGGATGAATTTGGCAGTGTTATATGGTTACAAGTTGAAACCAAATAATAAGTGGAGAAAAATGGAGTCAACAGTAAGAGTGTGCTAGCCTTTTTCTTCCTTTCTTTTTCCCTTGACTTTTTAGGAGTGTGTAGACTATGGGACAGAGCTATGAATTTCTTCACAGGCGACTATTAGATTGTAAAATACACATTAATCTTTCAAAAGGGGAATGAACTTCCTCATATATTGTCATGTTTTCTTACTCTTGTGTATCTTGAAGTTCAGTCTTTGCGGTCGGATGATGATGTTCAATGTAGCTCTGACCAACTGCTACTGTCAATTACTTTCAGAACAAATTTGAAAAAGTGCCTTTATTGTTAGTGAGTGGTCACTCTTGGGTGAAGACAGATGACGTTTAGACTGATACTTTTGGTTTGGTGCAAGGGACAGTTTCATAGCACTGTTAAATAACGTTGAAGAATATGCATGAAGAAGCACTGAGAAATGTCACACTTTATCAGTGAGTGCTCACTGTTTTCTGCTTGGTTTGGTCATGGAGTGTTCGCTGTACAAAGCCTGGTGGTCAAGGGTTTTATTGGCCTTGTAGCTTGGATAGTTAACATGTACAGAATTAATATCAAACTGACTTTGAGCCACAGGAAAAGTAGTGTGTGTGTGTGTACTATTGTGGCTGTAATTTCAACTGCACTTGCCCTTTGTTTACGGTAATAATGAAGCTCATTCACAAAACTGTTGTCCATCTAGATCAGATTTTTACACTTTAGCTGTTTTTGATGATTCTGCAGTACAGAGTGGTGTCATGAAGAAACATAGCTCACAGGAAAGTACAATGCGAAGTATATTTGGCTGCAGTTTCACAATTTTATTTGACTGAAATTAATAGATCTCTGTCAGAGTAGTTCCCTTTCCGTTGCTTCTGCTGCTCTTCCTTCCCTCCTCCTTGTTGCGTTGTGCCATCCTTGGAATTTGTATGGATAAACTAGTTCAACTCGCAAGAATAGCAGAAAAAGAACTCTACAATACGTAAGTTAACAGGTTTTGCTGGTTTACTGTATTGCTACTTGCTGTGGGACCAGACAAATGTCAAAGGTGTGGCAAAGTGGATGGATTTTTGTGTCTAGTGAATTTTGTCGAGGTAGAGCTGGGTTTGTGGGGAGGCTGCCTGGACATGACCTTCCCTTTCTGTATTGCTTTTCTTTGTATGCAAGACCTGTGCTGGTGCCCATGCATGCTTAACTGAGGTGAAAGTAAGGGTTTTAAGACATCAGAGTTCTTTACTACGTTGTATATCTTCTTGCATCCTAAATGTCAAGTTTATCCTGAGATGATGTGAATACTTGGTACATGGTGCCTGTTGTTGTTGCTCAACAGGAACTAAGCCACTGTTGCTGAGAGAGCTGACTTGGGTGGACAGGTGTTAACAGAGACTCTTAAAGGGGGTGTATTGGGGTCTGTGCATAAACCACAGTCTCTAAATACAAGGAGAGATCTCCTCAGGCTTAATTTCTAAAGCAAGGAACACCTCAAAAACTTGCCTTACATTTGGGTCAATAGGATTGTTGTATTATGAAAAAGCACAAAGCCAAGAATAGGTGATCTATGTGACAGCTTTACAGATTCATTAAGAAATAATATTTTGTTTTCTTTTTCTTAGCTGCTCAGTGATATGAGGCACATGAAATACTGCTTAAAATGAAAGGTGAACATGTGGAATTTTTGTCTAATTACTTTTTTAATGAGGTGTGTCCCCTCTCCTCAGGAAACAACGTGTGTTTTTTTGAATGTGTTTTTAGCTTGCTTCCACAATGTTGGCATTCTCAAAATACCTGTTTGTTTCTCAACAGATACAAAAAAATAAAAATGAGTGAACCGAACCATGGAACATTCTTTACAACTCATAGGATTAGTGATGTAGGTATGTGTGTGATTGTGTTCAAATCTAATTGTTTTATCACAATCTAGAATAAAAGTTCTTATGAAATGCTCTGCAATTAATAGCTGCATATGGAAGCCGCTATAGCATTCTGATAATAGAATCACAGGCTAGTTTGGGTTGGAAGGGACCTTACAGATCACCCAGTTCCACCCAAATTGTGCAAAAGCATTTTTAAATCTAAAAGTTTAATATTTTATATTTTTATTAATGTGTATATAAATGTGTATATATTTGTGAGTTTATACATGCATATAAAATATACAAAATTTATTTTCTTTGTAAAATACAAGACACATCTAATACATTACCTATTAAATACAAAGGTTGCATCCTATATGCCAAGACCCTGATTTTGGAGTTAATATCACGTGGATAGACTTCAGAAAATTCCTCAAAGTCCTCAATAGAAGAAGAAACAGATAAAGATTAATAGCAAGGATTCATAAGGTTCAGATATACAGGCTAAAGGAAAAAGCATATCGAAAGCAAAGATCAAATTAAATTATTTGGGGTTAACGGTTTGGAAGTTGAACCTGTCTTTCACTCCTCATTCTTTACTTAGGTGCGAGGGACATTAAGTTGGTGGAGATGAGTTACCTGAGGAAGTACCTCGGGTACCTACTTTCTCTTACATTAGTTCTGTATGTAGCTATGTATATTTGTGTTATATAAAACTTAGAGTGTAGAATGTTGCTAAATTGAACTTGGGACTTTCAGAGACAAGGCTAAGGTTTCCAAACGTTGCTTCAAGCTCTTTTTGTTCAGAAACCCAACATAGTAACAGCTTTTTTTTTAATCTAGGTACCACCAAATTTAACCTTTTTAAGTAAATGGATTCCCTCTGCTTATTCACTGCTCTGATACATTTTTCTGTGGTTAGAACAGATGAAGACAACCTGACCAAAGAAAAACAGTGCTTCTCCCTGTTGTGTTGCAGCGTTCCTTGTGTCCTCCATCTGTTCGTTCAGTGGGATGGTTCATTCGCCCTTCCTAGTTTTCTGCACTGTATTCGTTGTTGCTTCCTATACATCAGTATACACTTTTACGTTTTTCGTCCTGTTTTTCCATGCTTTTTGTTGTCAACCCTCTTCTCTAATTTTCTACTGTGAGAAAGGGTGCAAAAAAGATTACATGAATTTTTTCTTTGATCATGTCTCTTATCCTTACTACACTGTGCTGAGGAATAAAGCTGGCATAGAGAAAGCAGGGTTTCGGAAGCCAGTGGTGAGAGCGAGCTGTCAAACAGGGACAGCAAACTGTAATTTCATTGAGTACTTAAAGGAGATGACAATGCTGACAGGCCAAAGAAAATTGGTCAGCATATTGCAGTTGTGAGTGCCATACCCAGACAGGGGTCCTGGCCCTGGATAGCTATACCACAATTCAGAACAAGCACTGTGAGAGATCCACGCTAATGAAATGGTTTAGGAGTAACTTCCAGTTCTTGATCCAAAGGAGGAGTGGCAAAGCTACAAGCTGACTGTAGTGTGAGGACTTTGTCAGTGTGTGCGTTGACATGCATGTAGGGTGCATGGAGACCATGTCCAAAACCACTGATGCTAGGTGCTCACAGAGGACTCTGCAATGGGTGCTGCAGGGAGAGATTTAGATCGTTATCCCCTCAGGAAGATGACAGTGTCCCACCTTTGTTCTGACACTTGCCTGCATCACAGTATGCAATCCTGAGATTAACTGAGGATCTCTGATGCTGGAACATCACACTATCAGGCTTTTCAAAGATCATGAGATTCACAGGCGCTATACCAACGAGTTGTGCTTAATGACTTCTAGCAGTAGTTAATGTCACTAGTAGCACTAGCAACAGTTGCTGGTTCTTTTCTACTGACTGTGACAGGATACATCTGCTGACTTCCCTCCCAGGTGCTCCCAGGCCTTTGCTTGCAGGGAGCCTGAATTAGAAATGTTGTGGCACAGCCCTGAAGCTGCTGCCATGCCCTGCTGCTCATGTGTGTGGGCACTGATGTCGCTGCCCGGAAGGACTGCTGGCAGACCAGAAGTGGCTGTAAGCCTTTGGGAGCAGTGATGAAGGAGTAATAGACTTAGGAGGAGGAACTGAATGAGTAGCTTTGCAGAGGGTTTGGTAACTGAACTTTTGCTTCTTTGAACATGGAATGGTGTTCCAGAATCTCTGCTCGACACTATTGTAAGAAGTCTCAGACAGAAGGAAAAAAAATCTTGACGTGAAATCTTGCTAGCTTAGGGTTGAGAACTTTAAATTTGGATTGATGATAAAAGCCTGCAGATGAACAAAGCTACCTAAAGGCCTAAACACTGTGAGAAAGGAGATTATTTATACTAAGCTTATAGAAGGGATAAAATGGAAGAAATTAGTGGATCAAACTACTGAACATTTCTTGTGTAAGGTATATAGAGAATAATATATCTCTGCATGTCCTCTAGAATGCATATACTTATGTATTTTTGTATTAGACCTTACTAATATTCCAGTAAACCAAGTTTAAAGTGAATTATTCTTTAAGTTCACATATAAAAGAAACTTAAAATAAACTCTTTGTAAACAGACAAATGGGTAATGTTTCTTATATAACTTCTGCTAGCTTATGTTTGTTTCAAATTCTTACTCACCAGCTAACAATCTCTTTATTGTGGAAACTTTTAATATTTACAATATACTGTTTCTAATTGCTATCTATAATGCTTTCATTTTGTGACTCAAGTTTAAAATATATCAAGAATTTGAAATGACTGTATGTGTTTTATGTGATAACTAGAAAATCTGGTTGTTCCTGTGAGAAATGGTCTTTGCAGCCAGAAGTATAAACCTGTTGACTACAAACATCTATATGAACTTGCTGCGGTAGAAAAAATGGCATCTGCAAAAACTCAATTAAAGGTATTATTTTTATATTATATGTAACATGAATGATTTAAAAATTCAGTTATCATATTTCTTTTCACTGCCCCAAAGAATCTGAGAATGAATAGGGATAACAAATTGCTGTGACAGTGTTCAGCAAAAGAGGGCAAAAGATGAGAGTTATCACAGTTAGTGCTGTTGTGACTTGGACACATGGATGTCGGTGTGGAATTTCTTTGAATCAGAGATGTAAAATTCTGCTTCCCAAAAAGGCAGAAAAAGTTTGTATTCGAGTGCTTTGAGGAAATTAATTCAGACTCACTACATAAACTACTCAAAATACTGGGAGTAGTGAAGAACTTACAGGAATAAATGGGAAGGGGAGGTTGATCCAGAATAAAGAAAACTAAACAAAAAGATATGAAGTGAGGATTTCCAAAGTCAAGTTGAAGTAGATCTTGAAAGGAAAATTAAAAGGTTTTTGTAGCCATAAAATGTAAATGTAGAGCTTGACAGTTAGACAGATATAAATAGCTGCAGTATGGTGCAAATGGTAAATAAGAAGGTAGTCTGTTTAATACTAGTAAAGTTTAACAAAAGTTTTACCTCTACTTTTATTAAGAATGATGATTTATAATGTGTGGACAAAGCGGGGTCAATAGCAGAACTAAAGAAGAAACAGAAGTCAAGCTGGAAAGAAGACTAAGTACTATATTTTCTCTGTCCACTAATGCAATTTCACATACTTGTATTTTCTGTAAGTCTGACCTTAGAGACATTTAATAAACCTGTGTAACAGTGGATGGTACTGTACGAGTTGAAAATAGCAAAGCAATTTAGTATATTCGGAAAGGAGATACAGTTTTGGAAGCGTTTTTGGCAATGATACACCCGAATTCTTCAATAATGTGCAAGTTAATTAGAGTACAAGGTGAAGAGAAGAATTTGTAAACCCAAGAAAGAAAATGGAAAGTGGGGACCAGTCTCTAAATATGGGGGAGGACAGGGTGAACACTTGTAGCTCTCCAGACCGCCTCATTTCATCCTTTATGTTTGGCATATGCCAGACATTATGCCAGAGTTTCACCTTTGTAGAAGAAGGACCAAATATTAGAGAAAATGTAAAGAGTGAACTGGAAAGATACATAGCTCTGACACAGCTAATTGTAGAATACTGCATATGACCTTCATCACTATAGTACGTACACACCTCACCCCCTGAATAATAAAGGAAAAAACCTCGTAGAAAACTGAAAGGAGTTAAAATTTTTGAAGTAATTTGAGTAATGGTATTGATGATACTTACTGGTGTTAATACAAGTCTGTGTAACAGGTAAATGAAATTTGACAACTTGATACTAGAACTAACTGCAGATAAACCACTCATGTATGAATCTATTCCAATTTGCTTAGCTTTAGACTATCTTTAGGCACGCAAATGCAAGGATGCAGGCTGGCTTTCGTTTTTTTCTTCTGCCAAAAACCTATCCAGGTCTTTGGAGCGTCATCGTATTCTCTTTCTTATTCCTGTCCTTCAAAAATTTTCCCATCTTTATTTTAACCTAATACTAAAATCAATAATGTATATCATGGCTTTAAAAAAAAAAAAGACTTTCTAACAATGACATTCTATTCTTGCAAAGCTTTATTGGTTTTACACTTGCAGGAAAGAAAGTGTACTTTTTCCACAATGTCAAGGAAGGTTTTACTTTAAACACAGAGGATTCTAGCCTGCTGATCAAGGTGTCTCTTCTTTGGGTCACTGCTGATGAATTTTTTTAATTTTTTTTTTTAATATTTCGTGCCATTCTGGGGGAGTGGTTCTGATTGCTCCCAACATTACCTACAAACCTACAGGGAAAACTTGGAACACTTTTGTGAGCAAGCTCCTAAAACAGCAAACCCAAATCTGAGAAGACTGTGGCTCAGCTTAGCTCTCCTCCAGCTGTATGCTAAGTAGTTCGTTCCTGATTTTACAGTGGGCAGAAAATAACATTTTAATCTCAATGTGTTTGTCTTGAAGACAAATTCTTTGAAACCTACTTAGGAATGTAGGTGGATTTTTGGGGTGGGTTTTTTTTTTTTTTTTTCAAAGCCACAACAGAATTTGAGGTGTTGCACTCCTTGTTTTTAATGACACAGACGAGACATGGATGTTTTTACACTGGATTGTGCAGAACTACTTGTCTGTTGCCACTGGCTGGGGCAGGGCTGGAGGGTGAAGGTGGTTAGGAATAAACAAGTTTTGGTTTTAGCTGTGGATGTACAGTAACATTCCTTGAGTTTGTATTTTTGAGAGCTTCCCTTTAAAAATTGTGCTTTCTTTGAAGGAGATTGCATGTCAAACTGCCAGAAATGCGGGTGTCCAAGAAGTCTCCCACCTCTGGAGTATGCATTGCTGGCTCTGTATGCTCTCCTTTTGGAGTTGTGTGGAAATAGTGTAAAACGTTGATCCAGAAACACTGCAGAGTTATCACTTGTGAGAGTGGAATTGCTTTCAGTGTATAACTCTTTTCACTGTTGAGTGTTACATGACTAGAAAAAATAAAATTTCACAGAAAGAAGTGATTTCTGAAGAAATTGACAGTGATACACATTCTGCTGAAATGGTTCCTCTAGAGTGAGAAACAAAATAGAAGAGGAAGAAAAATTACCTATTTGAAATAGAGCCCTCTAGTAGTGATGTTATTTGAATGGTTTTTCAGAAAACTGGAAATCCAGCGTAAGGATAACACAATTTTGTATGCTTAACCTGTGCTGACATAGCAATTTATTGTCTCTCCAATCCTTGGACATTCCTCTGAACACTTGCAATTTTGTGGATGGCCTTTTGAGTGCAAGACTATGCTGAAGAGTATAGAAACTATGCAAAATGCAGTGACTAAAGTTTTCTTGTGTAGATGACTAAGGGACCTGATCATCTGATGTCTTTGGCATGTATAAAATATAATTCAGAGTCTTCATGCAGATGGGATTGCACAGTTCAAAGAGAAATTTGCTGAAGAAATGTGGGATTATGGTAAAGTTCTAAAATAAGAAAAAATCCTTTAAATTCATGTCTAAAACGTATTTAGAAGTTCTTTGAACAGAAGTTGTTAAATGAAATACATTGGTTAGCAACATAACCATATACTTTTTTGTTCTGATGCCGTTTCTTAAATCTTAGTAAATGGAATACATACAGTGCCAAGAAGCATAATTTATTAGTTCACAGTACTATTCTGAAGGCCTTGCAACAAAAAGGGGGTTGTTCATGCAGCTCCCCTGTTTGTATCTTGAATAAAAAAGGGTGACAGTGAATGAGAAAAAAACCACATAGTTTCTTTATAGTATTGCTTCCTTTAATGCATGTAAGTGTAATATATCAAAAGCACTAGCACCTATTTCTTCGTGGATCGGCAGTACAAGATTCTACTGAATTCATTCAAGCTTTAAACTAATTTTCCATCAGATGATGATCAGAAATCAGATGTCTTTTGGTATTTCACCTTTTCAAGTGTTTTCCAACTGAGTTGGTAATAAAATATATATGCTGAAAGCTCCACAGAGAGCAAAATGTGCTCCCACCTACTACTTTTTCTGTTGCCGATTCAGGCTATCCAAATCTTGAAGTGCTGGGTTACTCCTCCATTGAGGCAGAACCAGAGAAGCAAATGGTAAATCAGTTGTTGACCATCTAAGAAAGAAAAATACAGCATGTACAGAAAAAAGCTAATATTGCAGCAGTTATACATAAATGTCATTGCTGTCGCTGTAAAATAATTTCAAGAGCATATTAAACTTTATGTACAGATCTACTTCAGCTTTTGTTTCACTTTACTTTTAGAATTGATTCAAAGATGTATGTATTTGCAAATTACTTTAAATACAGTATTCTGAAGTTGGGTTTTAAACACCTAATGGTAATCAAGAGGAAGCTATAGGTAACTTTTTTTAACATGAAAAAGTATAAGCAATAAAAATAGGAGGCATTATCTTTGATTCAAAAACATTGTAACATACTGATTGAAAGCGTAAAATAGATGTTTTCAGGCTCTCCTATAGTACCGTCACATATGCAGCTTCCTATAAACACCTTGCTTTGCGTTCAGTCACAGAATCTCTCCATAGCACCTATTGCAACTTCTTACCCAAACAATACCACTAAAGGAGGTTTGCTGCAAAAGCACAATGGATAAACCACGTTCTAGTTGTGGTTCTTCCTTGTGTGGCCATCTAGAAACCAGATGTATTCAACTAGAGATAGTAAACTCAGATTCATTTGAGAGGTGTGAATGCTTCTAGTGTGAAAATATTAGGTGTTTTGTTTTAAAGTAAGATTTTAGCTTTGGTGGTGGGTGAATGAGAGGCTGTGATTCGAGAAGTGGTGGGATTCTTGCTTGCCTGTGCATGAGTGCTGCACAGAAATGTTCTGCTGGCATCCCTTGCCCAGCGGTGGAGGGGCCGGAGAACACACTGGTAGGGATTTGCTCTCCGTGTTCGTGTGAATACAGAGCGGGTCATGTGTGGGTTTGTCCAGCTTTCACCAGGCAGGAAAGCTGACTAAGCGTTTTAAGCAGATTACTTCCACCTGAGCCAAGTGGGAAACCAGCATTTTTGACTCAGAAGGTCATTTCTTTCGTGAAGGAGGTGTGTAGTGAGATGATCATTATTAATTTCTCCCTGTTACAAAGACAAGAGCTTCCAAATTTTTTTTTTCTTGTCTTGTTACCGTTCTCCAGTAGAATAATGCATCTGCATGAAGGAAGGTCTGGAGAGGGAAAAAAAAATGGGGGGAGGGAGTGTGTGAATTGGGGGAGGCTCTGGAATCCGAAGAGGCTTTGCAACTGGAAGAAGTTGGCTGGGGCAGGGATGAGGTCAGGCGTTATGGAGGAAGGCAGTGGCAAGGTGGCAAAAAGAGAGGGAGCAGGAAAGGAGCCAATTCTGAATTGACATGCTGCTTTGTCCTGAGTGTCCACCAAGAGGCCAGAAGACAGTCACCATGGCGGGAGGAGAAGAGCAAACGACTTGTCTCAGGGGCTTCTGGCAGCTGCAGGCTGCTTCTGATCCTTCTTTCTTCGTTGTGGGTTGACCAGAGTCATCTGGCTACCACTTCGTCAGCCATTCCCTGACAGCTTTTCCTCTAGATTAAGCAATAACTCCATCTATCTCAAAAGTATTTCTCTTTTGTTTGAAGTCTGAAGCAACGTTTTTGTGAAGACCTCAGGCAGTTTCAGAGCCTCTTTAATTGGATAGATTTAGAAAAAACATTCTTTCTTAAGTAATCGGTTCTCAAAATTCTTCTTCTTGAAAGCCACTCTCTCATTTTCCCACCTGTAAGAAAGTGTATTTTTCTTTTTCCTGCTTGTCTTCCCCCTTCACCTCCTGGGAAATAGGCATGGGAAAGAAAAGGAGAAGGGAAAGAAGAAAATGGACTGTGTTTTTTTCACTTTCTCCTCTTATTTAATTGTGATTTGAAATGGAGTAATTTTTTCGTGCAAACTGGTTACATTTGAACCTATTGTTCTTTAGAAAAACACAGTTTTTTAAAAAGCTTTTAGGTTGACCATTCTGTAGTTATAAGTTCCATGTGAAGGCGTTTGATAAAGCTATTGAAGAGATTCAAAATACTTAGAAGCTTTAATTTTTCCTGCAGATTAAAAAAACAGAGCAAGTTTCAAAAATTAACAAAGAGCAAATGCTGCTGAAACAGCATCGGCAAGTGTGGTGGCAAGAGCATAAAAGACTGAGTGAAAATAGGTAAGAGCTGAGGAATATTAGTTAGCCATTGTTAAAGAAATAATTCAGTAGACTGAGATTTTGGTGTGCATACTTGATTCAAGGGACATTCAGAGGATAAGATAAAAATACCTGAACTGAAGATAGTTTCTTATGCGGGACATGAGAGTTTGGTCGGCATTGAAAGGGCTCTGTAGACGTGAAGAGCACACGCAAGGGGAGGGGAGAACAGAGTGGCTGTTGTGCTGTGTGCACCTCGCCATGACGACCTCATAGCTGTGTAGCTGACCTACCAACATCTGAAGAGCCTGTCTCTGTAAGAGTATCAGAAGTTTTCAGATACTTTTTATTTCCTTCAGAGTCTGCCTCTGGATGTGAGTTAGGAGTTCACACTTGGAAGGGAATGCTAATATTGTACCTGTCTAGTAGCTTGTGGATTGTGTATGCAGCAGGGCAATGAAAGCATTTTTTGCTCAGAGGAGGCTGGCTTCCCTACCACCTTCATGTCCAAGTCCTGCACTTCATAGCTTCCCAGGCAAAAAAGCCCCCTTTTTACTTAATTATTACAGTATTTGAGGCTTATTGTTCTTGAATACTTAATGAATAAGAAACTAAAGCTTCTGTGAAACTCATTCATACCTTTCAGGCAAAAAGCAGAAGCAGAAATAAAGACTTTTCTTGATGAAGAAAGCCATAAGTACAACTTTTTTTTGGAAATGAGGGACTTGGGTAAGAATTTTTTATTCATTTCTTGTAGTCAAAATTATCCTTACTATTTGTTTGAGTTTTTAAATCCCTGTCTTGACAGGTTTAGATTTAGAAAGCATAGTGCTGTGTAATATTTTGTGTGTTTGAGAAAGCTTTCTTTCATCTGGATATAGAGCATAACTTATCAAAGGAGCGGGATACATACCAAACAAATACTGTAGTTCCTGTCTGGCAACTACAAGAGAATTTGAAATTCAGGCTGTCTGAAATGCAATGTTACCTCTCAGAAGAATCTTATGTGAGACCCAAGATCAATCCAGTTGAGATGTTACAGCAGGTTGGTATTTTAACTTTATTTTTACAATTTATCATCACCATATTTTTAGCATTTTCATTTATTTTTATGTAATACTTTGAGACTATAAATCACATTCAGAGTATCCTCTGTGCTTGCTGTGGTGTAAATCATCTTCACTAAAATCTGTAAAAGCATAGCAGTGTAGAACTGGAAATCAGGCTCTTTGTTTCTAAATAAGTGCTTTCATATTATAACAAGATAAAGTAGTAACAGTAACATATTTGATGAAATAGATCAAATTTGTGAAGAAGCAACAGAAGGCAATCTTGGAATTCCTTGTCCTTGAAAGTCTGGCTTTGGAAAGAGAGCTTGAAGACTATAAAACAAAAGTAAGTTTTTACTTGGAAGTTTAATTAGCAACTTTTGAAGAGAGAAAATATAATGCAGAGTAGTCTGCTGAGTAGCATTTTTTTTCATCACAGGCATTAGCGCATTCTTTTGAAGAGAAAAAAGGACTTTTCCTTGAAGTTCCTTCAGCACTACTGTCTTTGAAATGCCCCTACCCTGATTTGAAGACCTTAGTTATCAATGAATACCGAAAGCTTGCAAGTGGGTACTGGTCTAAGCTTCAAGAGATTGATCAACAGTTAGAAATCTTATGTAGGTAAAGACATCTGTTTCTGGATTTCTTTTGTGGAGTATAAAATAAATAACTGTAATGTATTTTGTGATCTATAGATCTCACAGTTCTGTTCCGGTTCTATTTTATGCAGAGCAGAGAATAGTTGACGCACTGCCCAGCTCTCTGGGGTTAAGTAGTCCGTAACTGTTTGCACAGCTGAGGGAATTGAGGCAGTCCTTTCAAAAGCGCTCATCTGAAATAATAAGTGAAATGTTTTGTGGATTAAAGAACCAACAATCTGCTGTGCATTGAATGTCCTCTTCACGTGCTTTTGTAGGAATAGAAATGATGCTTTCTGTATGGTAATTACTCTATGAAATTTATGCCAGATAAGTACAGTCTTTCTGAGAGATTTGGAATGTATTTATCTATAAACCAGATAAATATGTCCAATCTTTTCACAAATTTTGGATCCCTGCAGTAATTTTCATCATAAAGAAATGTAAAAGAATGTATGTAGCTCTAGAATAAGTGAAAGGAGAAGAGCTCCTTCTGTAAGCAAAAAAAGTTAAGAGAAAGAACATAAATATTCATAATGATCTAGAAATATAACATACCTATATATTGATAGTACAAAGCTTAGCTTTTCTGCTGAGGCAGGAGATACTGAGTTGCAGATATTGGACCAGCCTTGACTTCTTTTTGCTGTCTACTGATATTCCTCTGGCTTACAATGGCATCAGGTTTTAAGAAGACTGGGACTAGGAAGGTCAGTGGAATTTTTTTTGAAGCCTGGGCAGAAGAAACTGGGGAGAACAGGAAAGTCTCTAAGTTTCTTTGGTAAGAGAATCACATGCTGCTTCTAAATCTTCCCTCTTTTTCTATGTACATCTACAGTGCAGCACCTGAATCTTCTGCCACTGCTGCTGAAGTGTTTGGGGGTGCTGAAACACGTTTAAGATGTTGGATCCAGTAGAATCTACTGCTCTTTTGTATGAATTGTACTATGTAGGTGGTTCTTCTGTTACCTGAAAACATATAATATTACTGTAATGTCCTAGCTATTATAACAAGATGCTTATTAAAATTGTTCTGATCTTCCCCATATTTATAGCATTTATTAAGCAGCAAGTGGCAAATTTACAGCAGTTCCTTTGCTGATATGTTGTTACAGTTGCTCTTATGGAAGAAGTGTTGATAACTTCTATGAGAAAATCTATGACAAAGTGGGTTTAGTTAAATTTGTGTTAAAGTTTATGATCAACACAATTTTGGTGAAAATACATCGATTTAAATCTCTTGATCCACACAGTGTGTGTGCTACTGAATAATAGACAAACATCGATATAAACAGCAAACTATGAAAATGGCTGAAAAATCTACCTTGGTATTTTCATTGATCATATGCCAGGTTTGAATTTCGGTCTTGAGCTAGCCAATTTTGCACTGATAATTAAGTAACATCAAGACTTAAAGATAAAATACCATATTTGTAGAGGAAAGAAATTCAGTTGTACATATGCGAACATATGCAATGGTACTTTGAAGGAATTAAGTTATGATATCTGGATGGGAGCAAAGAAACGGAAAAAGTACCTGGAAAAAGTGCAGGTGGTAGTGGCAGCAATCTGCTGGTGGTATGTACGGGTAGGTTGAGTAGTACCCAGTTTGGATCAGTGTATGCCTGTATTGTTAGCTGGGAATGTGTGAAATCATAAATGAACCACAGCAATTATCTTAGGCATTTTATTCAAAGCTAGATCTTGGTCTTTTTTCATTTGCCTTCTGGTCTGCAGACCTTTAATGTGTTGCGCATTTATGTTTCTATGATTTTTATCCACAACAATGTTACAAATGTGTTTTCAGTTAAAAAAGCAAGACTTTGTTCTTGTAGAATTGCTTACTTCCAAGATCTGGGTTTTATAAAAGACACAACACTCTCTGTCACTTCTTATATTGACTAACTTGCATGAAAATATTTGACGAGTTTGCAAAGATACAGCCTTGTGATTTAAGCATTCTGTAATTCAGCAAGCTAACTTTGATCCAACTAACACATAATGCTGTCAAAAATTGAGTGATGGATTTTTGACGTTGGTATGTATTCACTGTACTCTACTGATTAATACTGCCTTAATGAAGCCTTTGCAGTTATTGTCATTGCTCTATACCTGAAGATACGTAACATTCTCCTGCAATACATTTTTTTTCTCATTTTTGTAATTTGAGAAGTTGCTCAGTAGAACAGTTTGATTGTATAACATGATAACTTAGTCACTTCATCTGAGGATTAGGTCTCTGTCGTTCTTCCTCTCTCTCATCACATGCTTGAAGGTATGGTAAAGAAACCTTAAGTTATACTAGTCTTCTGGAATTACACATCTCATTGTTTAACTGTCTGGAACAGAAAATTTGAAAAATATGCATAGAATTTCCAAAGAAGAAAAATCAGAACAAGATAATATTCTGGTATGCTATATTCTTTTTGTGCTTTTCAGTCCCACTAGAAGGCACATTGCCGTGTTTATTGCTTTTAGAAACTGAAATATAGAATTATGATATCTTATAATCTAAAACACAAATTTTTGTGTTTGGGCGATACCCAAGTCCCGAGTTACCCACAAATTGTGGACTTGGAACTGATGTGGTTTTTTTATAGCTGATGATTCTCTAAGCACTATTATATTTTTGCCACAATTTCCAAGGATGTGTAAATTATTTAAATAACTGAAGGATGAATGGAGTATTGCATATTCAGCACTGTATACTCTGCAGCATCCGTTCAAATGAATGGGATATGGGGACTCAGTCAAGTAAATTTAGTTCCTCTTTTCAGACCTATTACCAGGATGTTTCTGGTCCAGCAATCGGCCGTGACACCGTTAATAGTCAGGGAGGTTAACGTCTCACTTGGCGGTATTGTTGCAGTCTGTCTGCAGATTCGAGACGACAGCAGTGCATGAAGTATACATTGCTATTGCAAGGGATATGTGGGGATTATGGGATGGAGAGGGTAGTTTCCCTTCAAAGTTGTTTGTTTTCTTCAGAATGCGTAAAGCCAGGGATTAATGCTGGGTAAGTCTGTTTCAAAGGACGCAGCTGCCACAGGGTTGTTGAATAGAAGACAATTGCATGTTTCAGTTCTGAAACAAAGGTTGTACTATTTTCTAGCAGAGTAATAAATACAAGAAAAGCAAGCACTACGTTTAAAATATGGGTTGTGCATTCAGCCTTGTAGAGGCTTGTCAATATCTTGCACTGAAGAGACCTGATAGTAGCTTAAATATTAACGTAAGATGTGTTGGCACTTTTCAACTCATTTTAGATGCAATCTTTCTTTCTGGAATTTTACAGAAGTTTAAGTGAGGTGACATCCTGAATTCAATCAGGCAGGATATTTTTAAATTCTCCATGCATTTAATGGTTGCGAATACACTGGGCTGGATCATGCTGCCGTTTTTTTTTTTCCCCCAGCTATTTGTCTATGAACAGCTGATGAAATCTCAGCACAGCTGACAAATTTTGGCACAGCTGACAAACCAAGGCATTGGCAGTCAGTTTGTCCCTGCTAACAGTAAACTACTTGTAGCTCTGGCTATGGCTGGTTGCTTCCCAGAGTATCCTTCACAAACATTAAATTCTCCATCTTGAGAATTCCCAAGTAGTACAGAGATTTGTTGTTACCTGGCCATTTGAGGAGTGTACGAGTCGGAGGGAACCCTGAGAGATGTGTGAGATGCAGGAGGCAGAAACTGATGCAGCAGCTGGTGCATCTGCCCTGGTGTGCTGGAGCAGAGGAGATCGCCAGGCTGGGTTTTGGACCACAGGATCTGTGGGTTCCCCTGCTCTCAAGTTCACGGTGGAATGTTTCCTGGCCAAGATGTATCTTACTCTGCCTCACTCTTCTCGTAGTCAAAAGACCTCTATTTGCTCACAAACATGTAGGGTCAGAAATATCTAAGGTAGACTGTTACAAAAAGAAATCTCGGCTCTTAGAACTGTCTCATTACTGTCACTAAAATAACATGTTCAATTGGCACCATACCGAGGTGCACCAGGACTCACAGAGGAGGATTACTGATTTGTTTCAGAAATAACAAGAGGTAGGTCAAAATCCAACCCATAAACTAGTAAATACGCTTATAGGATGGCTGGTACTCCCTCTGAGTAAAGGCTAGCTGGGTGTTATGGTGGTTCTTCTGATAATCAAATAAATAAAATATTTGGGATGGAAAGACAAGAATGCTAGGTGTTATCGTAAGAAAAACAATATTTTTGTACTCGTTTAGTTCAGCATCAGTAGCAGCAGTTGCACTGAAAGAGATTTAAATCATAGCAAAGAATTATTAATTTCTTCAGTAAAGTTATTCTTCAGGAAGCCTATACCTGAGAATATAAAATTATGACACGGATTCTAAAATTAATAAATGAACTGATTTCATAGAAAAGCTCCCTTTAGAGAAACGGGAGGAGTTTTAAATAATTTCTGAGGATCAGTTACAAGATGTTTTTCTGTGGCAGTAAATGTTGCAGAAATAGCACGTCTTTCCAATGCCACCTCTATGTCAAAGCTCAGGGTCTCTGGAGAACTGTTTGCTGTTCCAGACCTGCAGCTTGAAGGTGACAAGAGATTACTGCAACCGTTCCCTCTTTGAAGGATTTCTTAGCCTCATTTCACTTTCTGGGGCACTATTTCTGCTTTAGACTTGGCGTATGAAAAAAACCTCAGCTCAGACATCTATATTCGCTGTCTGTCATGGGAAATTTAAGCAATCACCTATAAAGAAACACTTTCATTGCTATTCTGCTTTTGCTAATGTAATTTCACTTTTTATGTTGTCTCCAACATTTGCTCAGTAGCTGTCAGTCACTGCAAATAAAGTTTTTATGGGAGCTAGATCTTTTCTCTCCCCCATTTCCAAGCCACCTCCATTTCTTTTCATGATGGCTGGATTAGATAGCAAACAGCTGGGTCCTAGAAATAGTTTGTCAGATATTTCACACAGTTTATAACAGGAGAAAGGAAAATAGGTGGAAGGTATGAATAATGTGTACCTATCTCATGTAAGCTTGTAGAGGGAAAGCTGTCTTCTTCCACAACTTTATTAATTTTAGCCTAACAATGAGTCTCCAAATCAGGGTTATTATTGTGGTATTCCTAGCCCTAAAGCTGTATCTGTACGAGTGGTGGGGAGCTTTTCTCTATGAGCTTGTGCTGCTGTACTGTAATACATCCCCACGCAGCAAGTGTTTGAAGTCAGCTGGGAAGTCAGTGGGCTGCAAGATAAGGTATGGCTTGGGGATGCTTTCTGTGCCACTGGCGCTGGGAGTGCCGCCTGCGCGTTGGCGGGCTGGCGTCTTTGCCGGAGAAGTTAGGTTGCTGTTGAATTCTGGGTGTTATTGGCTACCTTTTGTGAATTATTCTAGAGCTGTCAACAAATGCAGATTGCGAACCTTTCTGTTGCGTGGAAAAGCAGACTGAAGTGTCAGTGTATGCTACCTGTGGACACTTCAGTCTTTTCTACAGTTCATTTTCTGTGTGTCGCTTTTGTTTTACTCCATTGATAAGCTACTCAAAAGCACTATCACAGAGGGCCAGCTAAGAATTAGTGCTTCGTATTTTCCTGCAAGAAACCTTTCATGACTTGAATCTCTCTGTATAGAATACAAAGGTTACCACTGCAGAGCGCTCTGTTTTGATGTTTGTAGTGCCTATGGCCGTGATAGTGTTATTGGAGTTTATTGAAGGAGATAGGATGTGATTTCTCCTTACCTGGCTATCTGCATTGTGATGCTGTCTGCATAAAAGACAAGTAACTTTTAACTTGTATTCACAGAAAAACAAAATACAGAAGTAGTACACATAGAGTGCGAGAAACAAGGTGTTCATTACTAGGGAATAGTAATTTTAATGTTTCCTCATATGTGGTTATCATTAAGTTGCCACCATTCTGATCCTGGAATAAGGATTCTGTGCTGAAAATGTTGTAGTAAGCCAGGAATCATTTTTGTTTCATGAAGGTCAGAGGATGAAGAATTGAAGCGGGGAGGAAAGAACCTCTGATCACTAGCTGTCTCCAGAAAGAGGGGTGAAGGTTAAATCCCTCTTAAGACCCATAGGAGTAAAAATGAAGCCTATTAGTCTGCCTGAAGAAAACTGTAAAATAAATGCCTTTAGGTAGGTGGAGATAAGCGGACTTCTGTCCAAATTTGTGCCAACTACACAGCAAAGCATGCAGCAGCAGGAAGTGCCAGTAGAGAGGGAAAAAGACAAAATGTATGTCATCAAGAGATTGGGTTCCCTTGATGGACAGGATAGTACTGCGAAAACAGTCTGTTGAAATGGGGTATTGTGTCTTTGCATTCTTGAGGTATGTCTGTAGGTGAAGCTTTCATTCTCTTAAAACTAACAGGTCTAGGATTTTTTTCTTGTTTCCTCCTTCAATGTCGCAGAACATTGTACAGTGGTGATAATACACTGATTTTACTGTACAGTGCTTTTTAAAGAAAATTTGTGTCAAACTGGATTACGTAGAATTTTTTTTAAGACTTGTGTTCACTGTTCTCCCTTTATAGATAACAGTAGATCATATAGTAAAATCTAGTTTATATTAATTACGTATCAGCATCTCACAAAACCCCCTCCTTTTTGAATACCTGATATTTCTGCCCATTTAAGGACACGTCGTTCAAACATCTTACTGAATGCAGTGCCATTAAATACCAAGACACCACTGCTGGCTCAGGAAGTCTGAGAGCTGCAAGCGGCTGGGGGCTGCAGGGATTTGGTGGGGGTAGAGTCATAGGATTGCCACCTTTTGATTTTCCCGAGGCTTTTAGTCACTTTTGAAAACAGGTCACTGGGATAGAGAGACCTTTTGGTCTGACTCAGTGTTGCTGCTCGTGCGTTAATGCTGACAGTAAAAGCCTGTTGTTAATCCCTTCCAGGCCAGGAGTTCAGAATGAAGGTAAAGTCTAATCTACTAAATCCAAACCTGTGGTACTCTGTTTTAGTTTTACGTCGCTTCTTGCTACTCTAATTTTCTGAAATACATGAATGCATGCTGATTACTGCACCTCCTATTTTGACAAATTGTGAATCATGTGCCTTGCTGATGTTTATGGCTGTCAAGTTTGGGTTTTTTTTTTAAACTAGTTTCTCATTTAGCTTGCGTGCAGGTATTATCACTTCATTGCAGTTTGCTCGTTTATTTAATGCTCAGTGGTAGAGACTGAACATCTTCATTTTTCACATTGCATTTTCTGTGTGGAGTGACTCCTTAATGTAACGTATTTGAGAAAGACAGTATCATTCTCAGATAAAAAGCCAGGTTAGAAAAGGAGCAATTCACTCGAATGATGGCACAATAAATGGTCACATTAGAAAGGCAATATAGGTTTGCTTTGTTTCATTAAAGTCAATCTAAATTTCTCAGCTCTGATCCAACATCCAATTAACAGGTTCGGGATTGTGAGCCCACTGAAAAGTTAGGCCTTTAAAAATAAGCTAGAGCCAAACTCCTCCTTTTCAAATGTGAAGTCATACTGGGGCTGATTGTTTTGCATTTCCATAGGAGCATGGAATGGAAGGAAGAAGATCAGTGGGTTTTTCAGACTGTAATCAATCAGTATCCAAGTGATCTTCAGTGGAGGAGGACTTTGTACCTCGATGTGCTGCAGAGATACCTTCCTCACAAATCTAGGCGTGATCTGGTCAGTGTTGTTTTAAATATTAGATCAAGTGTATAAACTCTTACATAAATCATGTAGTGAACACTTGTATTAAAGAATGTTTATCAAAGTTTTTTATTTAAAAATTTCCTAATTATAAATTTTATTCTGCACAGTGAAGAAGGAATGTCCCTGTCTTCAAAAAGCATGAACTTGAAAACTTACTACCTCTTCAAGATAAATACTGTGGAGATTTTATAGTTCCACACGCTTACAGCCAAATTCACAAAATTAGTTTGTTACCATTGCTTTTGCTGTACAATTTTATAGTTATGTCATGCTATTCTGCTTCTTTTGGTATTTATTTTTGTATGATGATGTATAGCGTTGTTGCACTGTCTAGGAATACTTATTTTAATTGGTCTGTGGCACATATATAGCAGGAAGAGTGGAAAGTCATCTCCTGCTCTCAGGGAGAGGCTATTTTTATATGCATAATGCCTTTCAAATTGATTGCTGATTCCTCTTACACTCCA